>NC_140995.1:202487867-203098184 GCF_052327205.1 Somniosus microcephalus | reverse complement strand
CTCCCCTCCCCCACCCTCTCTCTCTCCCCTCCCCCCCACCCTCTCTCTCTCCCCATCCTCTCTCTCTCCCCTCCCCCCTCTCTCTCCCCTCCTCTCCTCCCTCTCCCCGCCTCCCTACCCCCTCCTCCTCCCTCTCACCACCTTCCTCCTCCCTCTCACCACCTCCCTACCCCCTTCCTCACTCTCCCCCCCCCCCCCTCTCCCTCTCCACTGCCCGAGCCCTCATCCCCCGCTCCAATCCCTCTTTCCGCCCCGGGGCCCGGGCCTCGGCACCTGGATGCACGCGTTCCCTCGGCCGTCACCCTGATGCCGTTGGCCAAGGCGAACACCCGCAAAGACATGGCCCAGCCGAGTCCAGCGCCCCGGTCAGCTCGAGGTCCGCAGCCGCTGTTCGGCCGCAGGCCACAAAGCACCCGAGCCCAGCGCCGGCTCCACGGAGCTCCGTGCCGCCCCACGCACTGACGTGGCCCCGCCCTCCCGAGCTGGCTTGAAGAGCGCCGATTGCGGCTGAGAGAGACGGCCGGCGGGCCCGGTTGCCGGGGTAACCCTTCCCGCTCTGCAAGCCCTGCCCGAGATCAGCACTCCCGAGAGCCCCGCCCAAGCCGAGCGGGGAACAGAGAGAGACGCCGCGTCTCAGCTGCTCCTGCTGCGCGCGCACCCTTTACTAAGAGAGCGGCGCTCAGCTGAGGCCCGCCCCTCCAGCCTTCACAAAGATGGCGGCGATCGGGGGCCGCTTGTTGACTGGGGCCGGGAGGTGCCTAGCTCGGGCGTGGGTGCGGAGGAGAGGCCGAGGCTTCGAGGCCTACCTGGAAAAACGGGGCAAGGTCGGAAAATTAATGAGATTAGATAAGTTAATTACTTTCTAAATCTTTTTTTTTTAAAACAATATGTGTTTTAAAAGCAACGTTTTTTTGAAAGACGCAGAAAGCGGGAAAAAGAAAGGAAAAGTTTGGAATCAAGATGGCGGCGACTCACCTCGGTTCAGAATGATAAGGCCCGCCCACACACGCACCGATTGGTCGACCGTCGGGTCACCAAAGCGTAGGATTGGTCAATCGTCCCGTCACTCGACCGTAGGAGGGCCCGGCCGCACGCGCCAGCAACCCGGCGTACGATTGGCCGACCTCGAGGTCACCCTGTCGCTAATGAGCGGATAATGAGATGCTAATGAGCGGAATTTTGAATGTTTTTCGGATACCGCGGGCGCGATTTTTGTCCGGCTGAAACGTAAATACGCTTACGACCGTTTCGGGAAGGTAAGCTTTCTTTCGACGTAACGCACGCGTAGGTACACTCTATAACTTTCGAGCGCATAGCCGGACAGACGCACATGTGAGGACAGACAGACAGATAGACAGACAGAACGATCCGTTTATATATATAGATACGGCACAGAAACAGGCTATTCGACCCAACCAGTCCATGCCGGTGTTTATGCTCCACTTGAGCCTCCTCCTGTCTTTCCTCATCTAACTCTATCAGCATAACCCTCTATTCCCTTCTCCCTCATATGCTTGTCTAGTTTCCCTTAAATGCATCTATACTATTCGCTTCAATCACTCCCTGTGGTAGCGAGTTCCACATTCTCACCACTCTTTGGGTAAAGAAGTTTCTTCTGAATTCCCTGTTGGATTACCAAGGTTCAATACAGGTTTAGCATAACTTCCCTACTTTTCAATTCTATACCTCTAGAAATAAACCCTAGTGCTTGGTTTGCTTTTTATATGGCCTTGCCAACCTGTGTTGCAACTTTTAGTGATTTGTGTATTTGTACTCCGAGATCCATTTGTTCCTCTACCCCACCTAGACTCGCACTCTCCAAGTAATAAGTGACCTCCCAATTCTTCCTACCAAAATGTAATACCTCATATTTATCTGTTGAACTTCATTTGCCAATTATATGCCATTCTGCAAGTTTTTTAATGTCCCCCTGTAATTTGTTGCTGCCCTCCTCAGTATTCACTATCCCCCCCCCCAATTTGGTGTCATCCGCAAATTAAGAATTTGTGTTTTTGATTTCAAAGACTAAATCATTAATATAAATTGTGAACAACAGTGGTCCTAGCACTGATCCTTGTGGAACACCACTACCCACCTTCTGCCACTGTGAATAGTTACCTTTTACCCCTACTCTCTGCTTTCTGTCTTGAAGCCAGCTAGTTATCCATTCTGCTATTTGTCCCCTGACTCCACATTCTCTGACATTGTTCATCAGTCTATTATGGGGTACCTTATTGAAGGCCTTTTGAAATCTAGATACATTACATCTACTGCATTACTATTGTCTACTCTCTGCTACCTCCTCAAAAAATCCAATGAGGGATCTTTCAGACTTGCACATCTCCGATTTTAATCGCTCTACCATTGGTGGCCGAGCTTTCAGCTGCCGAGGCCCTAAGCTCTGGCATTACCTCCCTAAACCTCGCCTCCTTTAAGATGCTCCTTAAAACCTACCTCTTTGACCAAGCTTTTGGTCATCTGTTTAATATCTCCTTATGTGGCTCATTGTCAAATCTTGTCTGATAACGCTCCTGTAAAGCACCTTGGGGCATTTTACTACGTTAAAGGCTCACCACCACCTTCTCAAGGGCAATTAGGGATGGGCAATAAATGCTGGCCTTGCTGGCGGCGCCCACATCCCATGAACTAATAAATAAAAAAGGTGATATATAAATGCAACTTATTGTTGTTGATTAGATGGTTAAAAGGTTCAGGCTAGTCTGGAATAGTAAATTGAACTCAAGTTATGGTATAGCTACATCTTGATCTTGGCAACCTGCATTCTGTAAAATTTATCTTGAGAATGGTTACTAAGAACCACCATGAGAGAGAATTTGATGGACTAGGCCAAGGGTCAACAAGCCTTCAGAGGATTATAAAAGTAATGTACTATCTAATTGATCAATGGTTATTCATTTAGCCAAATGTCTGCTTTATTGTACACTGAGTGGACCAATGTACACCATTCTTTTGCAAAGTATTGTATTTAATACAGATATTATCAACCAGAATCTTTGTCTACAGTCATATGGAGGAAAAAACATCTGGTGGAGGTACAGGACTCCTTCATTCTTATCTTAAAGTGATTAGACCTTCATGCTTACTGGAAAGGAGCAGTGTCTAGATCCAATAATATTGGGTTTGAAAAGTTAAAGGGCTATATTTTTACAGTGTCAAAACATTGCAAAGGTAAGTACATATAAGGGAGGCCATTCAGGTGGGAAACCCCGCCAGGGTCAGCGAGGAAACCACAGTCCTCTCATATTAGGCTTAATAAATGAAGAAAAGTGCAAATGAGTTCTACTTTTTTTTTAAACAATATAAGCTTAGAATTTTTTCTGAGCAATATATTAGAAAACTAACAATTAACATGAGCATATGAAATGACTATGTCTGATAGTCTAACAGAAACATTAACCCTTTCATTTATTGGAGCAACATTTCCATTAAAACAATGGACATATGATGGACTAAGTTCAAATGCTAATATCACTCATTGTCATTTCTAGGTTAAAATAAAGCCCAGATTATACTAGCAGTTATCCTCGCAAACACTAGCCCGGTTCACATCTCACACAGAGAGGAGGGAACAAAAGACTTGCATTTATATAGCACCCTTCACAACATCAGGACGTCCCAAACAAAGTACTTTTGAACTGTAGTCACTGTTGTAATGTAGGAAACATGGCAGCCAATTGTGCACAGCAAGCTCCCACAAACAGCAATGTGATAATAACCAGATAACCTGTTTTTGTGATGTTGATTGAGGGATAAATATTGGCCAGGAAACCGGGGATAACTTCCCTGCTCTTCTTCAAAATAGTGCCATGGGATCTTTTATGTCCACCTGAGAGAGCAGACGGGGCCTTGATTTAACGTTTCATCCGAATGAAGAAAAAGCATGACAGAATCTGATGGATTAATCAAAGTATGTCTGATTAAAGTGTTTTGCTGTTGTAAAGCAGGAAATGTTTACTTTGTTGTCAACTGCTACACTTATTTATGGATCATATTCAAAGTATGCTACCTTTTGGGTTGAACAATGCATTTATTGGGAATGAAAAGTAGCATTTTTTTCAGCTATAAACTTTGTGTGTGGGGGGGGGGGAATTTTCTAGAAAGCCATGCTTAGTGTGTCTAAACAAAGGGGCGAGGGAATGTAGTTTCTCTTCAACAAACCTTGAGTACTCTGTACAGGCACAAAGGAAACATTCAAGTCCTGGAAGCAATGCAGAGAAGAGCCAGTCAGGCTGATCTCTATGGGGTCATTTTGAAATTATCCTGTTCAGGGAGAATCTGACGATTTTGTGTCGGCTGTCCGTTGGACACCTTGCCTGATTTTACCCTCCATTGACTTCAATGGAGAGTAAAATCAGGTGGGGTGCAAAGCGGGCAGCCGACCTGATCCCGACAGTTTCCCGCAGGGTGGGTTAGGTTAAAATTACCCCCCTAGTCTGAGAGGATAGAGTTATGTGGAAGATGAAAACAACAAGCCCTGTACAATATGTATTATGATAGATTTTTCCCAAGCAAGTTAATCACTTGAGGAAGGCAACCAATCACAAAAATAAAACCTCAAAGAAGATAAAGCTCTGTGAAATCCTGCTTCAACTCCCAAAGATAACCAATCACAACTCCAGGATATTAATCCAACTTTATAATATGCATGATTTAACTCTAACCAATCAGATTCCATAGATGATGAGGCTAGGCTGTCACACATATCGATTACTCTATCATACAACATTAAAATAGCTTTTTCAACTTATAATCAAAACTCAGTAGATAAATTCTAGGCTAGATTAGCCATGCAAGTTACTTTGCAACGACTGATTACTTGTAATGTGTTGTGATTAATCACTCCCAAAGCCTTTTACACCGGCATCTTTTTTAATGAATGGTCATTCATTATGGATTCATGTTTTTCCTGTTCTGATATTAATTACCTCAAATTTACATTAAAATTCACCAGCCATTCCTTTAGGCCATCCATTCAATGTGTCCACATCACCTTGAATGCTTTGAACCTTTACATCAATCATCTAGCTACATGGCCTGGTATCACCAAAACATTTCACATTTGAGCAGAACATGCCTATTAATGAAGCAATCAGTTCGGAGAAGCCTCCTTCATATCAAAGTTGAATAAAATAAAAGGTTAGTTTTCATAAAAGCGCGTGCCATTGGAGTCAAAGTTTGCAATGTGGCAAGGGACATTTAAAAGGAAGTGGACAATTAAAGGGAAGCATCAGAATAGGGAGCAGTTTTTAAAAAAGTCTTTGGAAAGGCTCAGAAGGCATCTCAATTCATTAGCAGTCTTTGCCAAGGCTAAAAGATGACGGCAATTAAAAGTGACAGACAAAAATGAAAGGAAAGGAAACTCAAAAGTGTAAACAAACAATGTAGCAGCCCAACACCCTTGTTTGACTGCTGCTGAATTGGAGGTGATTTTGCATAAGGTGCTTATGAGGAGGGTTGCACGCTGTGACACTCCATGGCATCATCCCCAGAGATTGCAGTATGCCTATAAGTTACAGACTAAAGCTGGCCGCTGCACTAACTGGATGTGCCAGTCCCATGCTCTCTGATGACCTGGACCTTATATAGAGTGTTCTCCATGGTCATTGCCAGGTTATTGTGCCAGGGCTGGCAGATATGAATGGTGGCATCTTATTGGGTGAGGCCAATCAGACAGGCTGTTGATTATTCTGGCATAACTTCTTTCATGCAGTGTCACTGAAAGCATGACAAACCGCGATTGGGGAATCCAACATTACTATTAATCGGGCATATATATATGTATGTATATGTATGTCATTGCAACTAGTTTTCATGTGCCAGCCATAGCTCAGTGGGTAGCACTCTCGCCTCTAAGTGAAAAGGTTGTTGGTTCAAGTCTCACTCCAGAGACTTGAGCACAAAAATCCGGGCTGACACTCCAGTGCAGTGCTGAGGGAGTGCTGCACTGTCGGAGGTAAAGCTTTTTGGATGAGACGTTAAACCGAGGCCCCGTCTGCTTTCTCAGGTGGACGTAAAAGATCCCATGGCACTATTTTGAAGAAGAGCAAGGGAGTTATCCCTGGTGTCCTGGCCAATATTTATCCATCAACAATACCAAAAACTGATTGGCCTGGAAATTGCGGTCAGAGGCTTGCCGTGGGTGAACGCCTCCAAACCGCAAGAAAACTCCGCACTTACCTGATGGCTCCGGACCTTCGAACTCTTGCGCTCCTGGGCCTACAGGTGTACACCTGTGTAAAGGCCCATGGATCTCAGGGGCACATGTGGTTCGCAAGCGTCCCTGGGATCACGTGGACCAGGCCAAACAATCAAAAAGGGGGATTCCTATTATGCATATGTTGATTTCATTTACCTGTGGAATCCCCATAAGCATAATGGGAATCACCTAAAAAATACAATTTCACAACACTGAAATAAAAATAAATAATCACAGGTTCAAAATTAATTAAAATACCATTTAATTAAACATTTAAAATAAATAAAAATTTTGAAAAGTTAATTTAAATATTTTTAACGGGACAAAATAAACCTAAACTAATTTTAAATGTAAGGGAATGTCTAAATGATTTTTAAAAATGTATTTTAACATTTATTTTAACCCTTATGCTGGTAAAAGAAGGCCTTATGCCTGCTTTTACCAGGCGTAAGGGTTTGGTGGGTATTCGCTGGGCAGTAGTGAGGCAAATAGCCCAACTCTGTGCCAGCAAATGTCAATTTCCAGCAGATTAGTACGATCTGTCAAGCAGAAACTTGACAGATCGCACATTCTGGGTTTTCATGCTTGCGCATCGCATGCGGAAACCTGGAACTTACAGGGCACTTACAACAGCGTACGCCGTCATAGGCCCAGTAAAATCCAGGCCATTATATGGTTCTTATCATGTTGCTGTTTGTGGGAGCTTGCTGTGCTCAATTGGCTGCCACGTTTCCTACATAACAACAGTGACTACACTTCAAAAGTACTTCATTGGCTGTAAAGTGCTTTTGGATCTCCTTAGGTTGTGGAAGGTGCTATATAAATGCAAGTCTTTCTTTCTAGTTTGCTGTCCCAGCTTCCTTTGGGAACAATAGCCTCCTCAAACACTAGAGCATGAATTTAACCCTACTCGCCCAAAGGAAACAGGGCAGTTAAAATTGCCCAGGTCACTTGAGCTACCATCAGCTGACCTGCTGTTATTTTAACCCGTTCCATTGAACAGGCAGCAAGGACACCTGTCCAAGGCTGGCGGGGTCCTTTTTAACATGACACCATCGGGGTCTGACTCAAATTTTTACTGAGAGGTCTGAGCAGAAAGCGACAGTGAGTTTCCCATCAGGAAAACCCAGCACAGAAGTGGATTGGGACCAGAAGAGGCCTGAAAAGGAAAGGTTAAAGAAAATTGTTTTACTTCTTTGTGGGGCCAGGAGACGCAGGCGTGGTCCTCTGGGCCCCACAAAGAAATCTTAGACCTCCGCAGCCGATCCCTGTGGGGACCCCACCGGAATGGTCCGCCACATACCTGCTCGGCTGGTGGTCTTTGGGCCACGTGAACTTGTGCCCCTTCCTGATGAATTCCTGGTCCAATGGGTGGGAAGTCGCCTGGCAGCACTTAAATGACGCCTTGGTGTTAAGGCCCTGGAGCCTCCTTTTTGCTGCTGTGGGTGTGTTTTGAACTGACACCTAGGCCGGGATCTTACCTGAGGAGGTACGTTGAGAGTGGGACTGCTGGTTTCCGGGTTCTAGTTCTGCCCCCAGCGACGTCTGACGAACAAATGCTATTTTCCCTTGATTGGCCTGCAGTGCATGACACTTCATCTGCCGGTTTTGTTAAAGTGACGGGCACCATCATTTTTTGACAAATGAATTGTCAGTGTTTGACAGCATTGAGGTGTCCAAAGGTGAGCCCTTGCACCCAGGTTCACCAATGACTCTCTCCTTAGGAGAAAACAGATGGCAGCTGCATTTGAGATTGCAGAAGCCATCTGTCAATTCTCCCAATCAGATGAGGCTTCACAGAAACATCAAATC
The DNA here is from genome assembly GCF_052327205.1 of Somniosus microcephalus. NCBI lineage: Eukaryota > Metazoa > Chordata > Chondrichthyes > Squaliformes > Somniosidae > Somniosus > Somniosus microcephalus. Next base: position 203,090,155 of record NC_140995.1, on the reverse strand, counting down.
TTGTCACCTGCAGATACATATAAACAGAATGAAAATATTTCTCACTACATTCTCTCCCCTGTCATACATACCTGTGCACAATTGCATCCATCACACTACCTCTGCAGCTGTCATTTGCGCACTTACACTGCAGCAGACCCACAGCTCGCCTCGCTGACCCTGGCGGGGTTTCCCGCCATCGGGAAGCCCGCATCAGCAGGCTGAAAATGGGGAAAAGCCTCTAAACTGCCTGTTAACCAGCAGGTAATTGGCTCTAATTCCCTTCCCGCCGCTAGGAGACGGGTCCCTGCGTGAGTCGGGGACCCACCTCCCGGGAAGATGGTTCGGAGGCGGGTTGGGAGCGGAGATGGGACCCACTCCCAATTTTTCCCATTTTCCCATCAGTCCTGTCTCCAAACCCGCCTCCTCAGGGCTGGTAAAATCCAGCCCCAAATATCACCACTGAAAACTGGCCCACAGTTAAAATCGGGGCCTAATTGACTGCCAAACCTCTATCTGTAGTTGTGTGACTGTTGCCTGGTGAGCATGGGACAATTCTTATGTATTCTGACCTGCCTGGTATCCCTAAGTAGGTCTTCCTCTTCCAAACAAATTGGATGGGGGGTGCGGGGAAGAGGGTAATGGTGCTGGAGGTAAAAAAAATATATATATTTACAGCTAGTACAAAGGTTCATGACAACCTAACTGCCAACAGGAATAAGACAAAAAAGTAAGAAAATAAAATTAAGAAATGGATGAAATTCACTTATCTTAACATTACTGCATCCTTTCCATATACAGTACTTACCAGTGCCTAGCAACCCCAGACGCCCATTTCACATGGACATGATTTATATCTGACATCCTGAATGCCCAGACCTCAGGAAAAGCTTCAGTTTAATTTTCCAATGAAATGCCTGCCTCTGAGTTGGAGGCTTCGTATAGTGCTGGGCCCCATGTTCCCAGAAACTATGCTGCAGCACAAAGCCGGCAGAGTTTTTTCTACTACCAGCTGCCCAATTTATGCCAGTAGAATGGGCCTGGTAGTGAAACATCTAGGCTATGGTCTTTTAATAGTGAATGGAAACTGATACCAACTTAATTGTCCATCTAATTTGGACAAAGCTACTACGCACATGCAGCTGATTGCTTCACAATCTTTGAAAGATACTGTTAAAAATATGGCAAGCGTGAGAGAAATGTGACACCACTTTAAAAAAGGCAACAACTATTTTGGTGCCAGAGTGTTCTTTTATTATAAAATGAAGAAGTGCTTTGAACAAAAACTACTCCCCCTGTACTTTCCTGCTCCTTTAATTATATTTATTGCTATTCATTTTAACCCATCCTACCCGACGGGAAACGGGGCATGTGCGCAGTTAAAATAGTTGTGCAAAAACTTACTGCCCGTGCCTGCTCGATTACTGCCGCCGCCATCCAATGTTCCTCTTAAGCTGCGTGGTCGCGCAGCGCTCTGGAGGTCCCGCGCAGGCCGCTTGCCGGTTCCACAATGGGAAAAACCGCGCATGCGAGGAAATTTGAATGGGCTGCGCAGCCCCTTAAAGGAGCCGTGCACCAAAAAAAATTTAAGGGAATATTGCCGCCATCTTAACTGGGCTTTTTTTTAGGCGGCCGAGGTGCCTGCCTGACTCAGGCCGGGGTCTCATTAATAGATGCAAATCGGGGTTCTATGCCATTAGGACCCCGATGGTATTTAACGGCTACTGAGTGGACGCCCTGTTCAGTAAAACCTGGCGGGAAGAAGAGGCCCTCTAATGTGAGTCAGAAACTTTATTTAGTGGGGCCAGGAGGAGCAGGAGTTCCCATTGGGCAGGTTAGGTTAAAATCAGGGCTTGTAATTTAAATCAAGAAGAAACAGATGTGGAACAGACAGTCAAATAACTATCACTGTAATTAATTAAGTCATAGAACCAATTAGACAAAAGGCGGGTCAATAGAGTTGAGGTACAGATTAGCCACCATCTATTTGAATGGCAGAACAGGCTGGAGGGGCTGAATGGCCAACTCCTGCTCCTATTACACGTGAGTTTGCTGAATCAACAGTTGTAATTTTCTCTGCAGCTGTTATTTAAAAGATTTCATGTTGATGTTTTTCAACATGGTTTTTGAAATTATTGGCACTATACTTTTGCAGAAACTGACAGTTACCAGTAGCTATGCCATATGGAGGTCATGTTAACCACAAAACATGTGTGGCTGTGGTCGGGTGGGATGTTAAAATTAAAAATCTCAAACCCGACCCCATCCCGCCTGTAAAGTCTGTGAGTTGTTTAGTTAATTAATACACAGACTACCAGAGTAACTTAAAACAGGACTTTACTATTCGAAGGTCAGGGCGAATCTGCCAAATAAATCCTGACACAGCACTTATATACCGGTGTGGTCACCGTCGGTATTACAGTATACAGAAGCCAACAAAGTAGTGCCACACCTAAAATAGTTCTCTTAAAGGTGAACGGTTACATACAATGGTTTTCTTAAAGGTAGACGGATACATACACTACAATCCTCCCTTTTTAGCTTACAACATACTTAGTCCCCCATTAAACATAACATATATTCAACTTCATGTAAAACAATTCACAGGTATAATCTATGCGGGAAACAGTTTACAGATTCAGTCTCTGTGGGAACAGTTCACAGATTCAGTCTCTGGTCTTGACTCGGTCCGAACAACATCTCTGTGGTGTAGCCGGTTCACATTGCTAGCGTGACTCATCCAATAGTCTTTCCCTTGACTTAACAGCTTGAACTTCCGTCCTGCTGAACCAGCAGTGCTGACTTTTACAAACAGCTGGACTGCCTTGGTAATTTTTCCTACTTGCCAACTGATTTGGCTCCCTTCGTAGGGCCCACGTACATGATCTGGTAGAAGTGATAATGATTTAGATGGTTAGCACCTTCTGCTTCGTCTTTTTCTTTTCTGCTTCTTGGAGACTCTCGGGGCTCCCTTATCAGCTGCCAGCTGTAGCGCCACCATCTCCCTATGTTCCTTAGACTTTAAGTGCTTCATCCTGATTTCTGCACTTTGGGAGTTTTCATCACAAGCTGGGCAGACCAAGTCCTCGTAATATTCCGTGTCACTCAACAGGTCATGGTAATATTCGGTGTCGTCCTGAACTAGTCTAGCGAGAGGGCCTGCTACTTCTTCCTTACCCAACTGGACGTTAGCCGACTGTTGTTCCCTCCCTAGACATCTTTCCTGAAGAGACTTCTTCATGCGTTCATATTCATCCCGCTCTTCCTGGGTTTCCTGCAAATCCTTCACTAATGACCTCATTTGTGATTTCAATACTTCCCCTTCCATCGGGGATTGATTGATCGGGCTATTCAATCCTTCTACTGGAGCAGCTGTTTCAACATTCTGTTGTTCACATAGACGTGATTCAGCGTACTTTTGGCATCCCAGTAAAATCTGTGTTGCAACCTCAGCTATTTCCATAACTTTTGAGAGCTCCGAACTCCTTCCCTTTGAAGATTGAAGCTCGTGTTCAGATTGTTCCCATTGCAGAGTCTTGTCCCTCAGCATATGAAGGAGTTGGCTGACCGTTAACTCTTCCACGGGAACACTGTGGATCAGAGTCTTCTCCATTTCATCCACCTTTTCCTCCAATGCTTTCACCTTCTTTTCCTCTTGTACTTTGGCTTTCAGCGCTCGGAGAAGTTGCGCCTTGATGCTCTCTAGCTCATGTTCAGGGGCCATTCTTACAGTCTCTGTGTTTCTTACAGTTTCCTTTTCTTCCACTGAAAGGATTCCCAGTTGAATCTATTCTTCAAGTTGTTGAACCTCGGTCATTGCCGCCTCATATTTGTCTTGGGTTTCCTTCAATATTTTTATGAGTTCTTGGACATCTTGTCTTTCATGTTCCGCCATGTCTTTCACCTCTAATTTCTCATCTATGGATGGAACTTCTACCGATGAGTCTGTCTTGGCCTTGAGCTCATCAAGAATTTCCTGCAGCCTTTGGACTTCTTGCTCATGTTCAACCTTTAGTTGCTCATATGCTTCTACTGAAACTAGCTTTTCGGAGGTTGCCGAGTTAATCTCCTCCAGGATTGTAGCCTGGGCCTGTTCATACTGTTCCTTCAACTTCTCAAACTCTGCTTGTAAGGAGTCGTAGAGAAGAACGGGAATAAAATCCTGGCTTCCTGAAGATTCCTCTTCATTTGCTCCTTCCTGCAAATATTCTAACTCCTGAACAGCATAAGGGAGATGTGATCGGTAATTGGTCACAATGGCTCTATGGTCGCTCTCTGCTTGAGCTAGCTGCTTCTGTTGTCTTTCCAGATTCTCCCATTCGGTGTCATAGAACTTTTTCATTGTTTTCATCTCTTGTTCGAGACGGTAACTCACTTGTTCTACTTGCTGTCGTAATTTGAAATAAAGTTGAGTCCGAGCTCGGTGTTCGTCAGTCATGGATATGTCCGTAAACTGAACAGACTCAGAATTCTCTGTCAAACTATGTTGTCGTTGTTCGGTGGAGTTCTGTTCTGAAAATTTGTTCTTCTCTGGAGCATAAGCCTTTATGCATGCCTTCGTTCTTCCAACCTTAGTCGGCAAGTCCATTTTAGCCTTGTCTTTCATATTTGGGTTGATCTTATCGTCATCCGTTTCAGAATCTGAGCTGATTGTCTGCACCGAGTCCTCACTCGTTATGGCTTTTAGATAGTGCCATTCCATGTCTATTTTCTTGATCCACTCCCGTCCCAGAAGTGGTGGTCCTCCCTCAGGTAGTACGTATAAGTTCATTCTTGGGTGTTCTTTACCCCCATCTCTCACCTTGACTCTTATCTTCCCCATGGGGTATACTTTATGCCCCGTGTATGTCTGCAATACGAACTTGGTATCTCTTAAGGGTATATGTGAGAATAGCCGGTGGTAATCCCTTCGATTTATGACTGATAGAGCGGATCCAGTGTCGAACTCCATTTTCACTTGGACTCCAGCTATTTTTAGCATGACCCAGATAGTTTGTAGGTCAGCTTCCTTACTCACATTGTGAATTCTCAGACTGCCCAGCTCCTGGCCGTTTGGGTCTGAGTCCGAATTCTGTTCGTCTGAACTCTTCTCAGCCACCTTGTGTACCTTGTTGTACTTTTCCTGTGATGGCTTCCTTTGGTTGTTGGTCTTCTTCCCTGACCGGCATACCTTAGCTATGTGACCCAGTTTGCCACATTTCCTACATTCCTGGTTCTTAAACCAGCATTGGTTCTGGTCATGTGTTGTCTTCCCACAACGATAGCATTTTGTTGTACTCGAGGTAATTTGATCCACACTGAGTGCCGCTGCCTTTAGCTGCATTTCCGCAGTTCCCTTCGCTGCGGCTTCGTGCGATGCTGCAATAAGGACAGCCCTGTCAAGTGTAAGGTCGTTCTCTTCGAGTAGTCGCTTTTGCGTTCCTTCCTTTGACAACCCGCACACGAACTTGTCTCGCAATGCCTCTGTCAGATTCCCTCCAAACTGGCAGTGTTTCGCTAGTCTACGCAGTTCGACCAAGTATTCTGCGTTGCTTTCGTCTTTCCTTTGCGTTCTCGCATAGAATTTGAATCGTTCCGCCAACATCAACTGTGTGGGGTTCAAGTGATCCTTCAGAACAGTCACAATATCATCGAAAGTCTGATCTGCCGGTTTAGCTGGTGCTAGTAGATGCTTCAAGAGCCCGTATGTCTTCGCGCCCATCGAGTTTAGCAAGGTTATAGCTTTGTCATCTTCTTCTATTTTATTGGCCTCACAATAGATCTCAATGCGTTCCACATACGTGGCCCAGTCTTCTACCTCGGAATTAAAATCGTTGATGTTACCATGCTTAGGCATCTTCCTCTCTTCCTGATAACACCACGAATTATTTCTTTAAATTTTCTTTGATTTTTTTTTTCCAAGATGGCGGTTCCCGCGAAAATGGCGGTTTCCCGCGCTTATCTTCTCTCCCCGCCCACTTCCATGGCGGTTTCCCGCTTCTGTCTTCTTCCCCGCCTAATGGCGGCTTCCCGCGTTTCTTCCCTAGCGGGAGGGGTACACTTTCCCCACGGGCGACGGCCGCTGGCTTTCAGGTTCACAGCCTGCGCGTCGGCTTCAGGGCTTTCCCTTTCCTCGGCAGGGCAACCGGCGCTGGGTACACCCCATTGACGGCGAACAGTTTCAGCCGCTGGGCTGGCTCTCGCTCGGTTCCCCTTGCTCGGGCTCTGTCTCTCTCCCGCTCGCTCGGCTCTACCGGCGCTGGGTACATCCCGTTGACGGAGAACAGTTTCAGCCGCTGGACTGGCTCTCGCTCAGTTCCCCCTTGGTCGGCTCTGCCTCTCCCGCTCACTCGGCTCCCAATCGCGCCTCCCAGCCCTCTCGCAGTCCGGTGCTTCCCTCCCCGGCTGCGGCTGAGTTTATCTCTTCCCGCGCCTACGCTCCCGGTCGCAGCGCTTCGTGGCTTCGGTCGCTGTCCAGCCTTTTTCGCCGGTCGCGGTCTAGCTGTCTCACGACGCCGTTGCGTCCCCAGCCTGTCTGTACCGCGGCTTCCTTGCTCCACGCTGCCCCAGTCTCAGCGCCTCTGGGCCCGACTTCTGTCCGGCTCCTTTCCCCCTCGACCGTGGTCGAGTGCACCGCCCTTATCCTCCGGTTATTCTTTTTACTTTTCCCTTACTCACAGTCACCGTGGCCGGCTTGCTTCTCGTGCTGATCGGCTCACTCCTCACCGTGGCAGAAGGGACAGTCAGTGCCTGTTGCTGATGGAAGTCGTTGTCTCTGAATTCTTCCTCCTTTCCAGCTCTGCAGACTCGAGTTTTCTCCCAGCAGAATGACGAGGGCGGTTGCCTCTTCTCGACGCTCGTTAACTGCTTCGGAAGTATTGTTGCCGCAGGGTACGATCGGACTCGTCGCCACTGTAAAGTCTGTGAGTTGTTTAGTTAATTAATACACAGACTACCAGAGTAACTTAAAACAGGATTTTACTATTCGAAGGTCAGGGCGAATCTGCCAAGTAAATCCTGACACAGCACTTATATACCGGTGTGGTCACCGTCGGTATTACAGTATACAGAAGCCAACAAAGTAGTGCCACACCTAAAATAGTTCTCTTAAAGGTGAACGGTTACATACAATGGTTTTCTTAAAGGTAGACGGATACATACACTACACCGCCCACTTCTGGTTTTAACGGAGACGGGCAACCAACCTGCTCCCAGGACGCTGGTTAGCATTTAAAATATTATAATGAGGCTGCGTGCCTCATATTTAACTATCTTCCAGGTTTAACCCTGGCCGGCCAGGTTTCCCGGGCCTCGGGAAACCCACAGCTAAAGGGAAGCGAGGGCTGCTTGTGGGCCAGGAGGAGCAGGAGTGCTTCCCCCTGGCCCCCCATGCTTACCGGCTTCCTTGCCTGCCATCGAATCCCCCACCGCCACTTCCCGAATCCAAAGACCTCCCCGGATCCAAGAACCACTCCCCCCCCCCGTCCAACGATCGAACTTCCCGGGATTGAAGATTGGACACCCCTCCCTGCAGATCAGCGACCACCGTCACCCCACCACCCACCAGTATTGAACCCCCTCCCGGATCGGTGATGGCACCCCCCCCTGCACCAGACCCCCCCCCCGACCCCCCTCCTGGGATTGGCGACTGCCCGCCCCCCCATTGGACCCCTCCCCTGGGATTGGCGACCATCCTCGCCCCTGGTATTGGACTCTCCGGGATTGGTGACCATTCCCCCACCCCCCACGAAAGGGACACCACTCCCCACGGTCCCACTAACCCAGCTGCAGGCTCAATACCTGCTCCTGGCTTGCGGCATTCTCCGGAGCGTTCCTTGCCCAATAGGGAGCCAGGCCTGTTAATCAGGCTGGCTTCCGGATGGGGAACCTGCTTGAAAAAAAACATAAAACACCACAGCATGCGGGGAAATCCCGAACAAAACTCCTCCCTCCCCGCTCACAAAACCCAGCACGGTCAATTTCGGGGCCATATTCTTCAACTGGGCTCTAGTACTTTTTTGATATTAAGTTTGACATAATTGGTAGGTCTGCACTGTTTCAATTGATACACACTATTGCAATAAAAGCAGAATGGGAAACACACCTGCAGAGGCGTTTTCACCACCTTCCCTGCCTATTGCACCAGCTTGGAAACATTTCCAAATATGGCTCACATGTGCCACCTACTGAGCATCTAATAGTATTGACAGCCCCATCAGCTTGTACTGTTTGTAGAATCTGGAGGAGTGAATTGTTTATGTGTCCTCACAGTGCAGCTGCAATAGATCACACAAGATAGATACAGATGAGGATGCCATTTGACCCATCCTAGCTCATCCATACAGAAATACCCTACAGCCCCTTCCCCCATCACAGCATTCAACTGATTATCACATGATTCCAGGATTTTCACCTTCCCAACTGCTAGAGGTGGTGAAATTGCTAACTAGCCGCAAGTGTGGCTGCAGTGACACTGTTTTAGCCACATTCACTAATTTTAGTAGAAAATATCTTGCATGCACTCCAGGTAAATGTCCTTCACAAGTGTATATTTGCAGTCTCAGTTGTGGCTCAGTTGGTAGCACTCTTGCCTCTGAGTCAGAAGATTGTGGGTTCATGTTCCACACCAGAGACTTGAGCACAAAAATCTAGGCTGACACTCCAGTGCAGTGCTGAGGGAGTGCTGCACTGTCAGAGGTGCCCTCTTTCAGATGAACCGAAGCCCTGTCTGCTCTCTCAGGTGGACGTAAAAGATCCCATGGCGCTATATTGAAGAAGAGCAGGGGAGTTATTCCCAGTGTCCTGGCCAATATTGATCCCTCAATCAACATCACTAAAACAGATTAACTGCTCATTATTCACATTGCTGTTTGTGGGAGCTTGCTATGTGCAAATTGGCTGCCGCGTTTCCTCTCTTACAACAGTGACTACACTTCAAAAGTACTTCATTGACTGTAAAGCGCTTTGGGACATCCTGAAAGTTCATGAAAGGTGCTATATAAATGCAAGTCTTTTTCTTTTTTACCAAACATCTACCACCATTCAGTAACAAAGAAAGTAAAGCACTCACAATGGTGAAAACACTCACACACTCTTTTTGTTTTACCATTTTACCAACAAATGCATAAAAAGGTTAAAATACACTTGCATACGTATTGCAAATATCAGATCAAATGCCCAATGACAGTAATTAGATTACAGATCTGCACTCAATTTGTGACTGGTATGTGAAATCATATTTGGTAATATTACCTGATGATGCATGATGTTTCTCAAAAGTAGTTAGTGGGTTCAGAAGTATAGCTTCTGCTCATATTTAAGTACAGCAGCGCAAATCTATACATAATTATTGCAAGTTATATCATGGTCTATAAGAGGACAACTCTATTTTGCAGGGCCTGTTATGTAGTGGTTTGAGGTCAATATAAACGCCTTCTAAAGAGAGGCCATATGTAAAGATCCCATTTTCTTAAAAACAGTAGTCCTTCTCTCTGCCTCTAATGTGCTGTGTTGTTATATTGTTGTGTATAAAAGACCTGCCCTAGTGAGGGGTGTGAGAGGTTGCTTTGTGTAGTTTATTAATATTTATAAATAAACAATGCACAGTACACTAGAGGCCTGGGCATATTAGAGTGTTACTATGAGGAGCTTTAGTTTTTGAAAGGACAAATGGTTACAGTGCCACTGGCCATCTGTTTATACATGGTACCAGGGTTAAGGAGCCCTGAGAGAATTTTAACTGATCTTTGTTCATTCAAACTACTACCGATACTGATTTAAATATATAAAACATTATAATTGTACCTATAATAAAGATCGATAACTACCGTTAGTATTCGAGGCAGAAACTATTGCATCTTTTAAAGGAAAATTGGATAAACATTTGAAGCTGTTTGGAGGGAACAGAGCAGTGAAAATAGTTTTGCTCCAGCAAAGACCTGGTGCAGGCATAATGGTCCAAATGGCCTCTTTCTGTGCCATAAACAGGTATGACATCTTTGCGACAAATAACTAACCATCTGTTAGATGACTATAAAGCAAATCTTTCTCTGATCTGGGATTCCCCAGACACAGTGCTGAGGAAAAAGGGTCATTACTCTGGTTTCCGCCCCCGCTGCACGGCTTCGGGATTTCCTGGGGCTCTCTCTATTGGTGCAACTGGGCCTGTGTATGTAATGGGCACAAGCCCAAGGTTGCCTTTCTAATAAGGTGGTAATCCCATTTTCCTGAGACTCCACTTGTTGGGCGCCCCAGTGTTGGGATGTGCATGATGGCCTGTGCTGATGGGTGGGTCACCGGGGATCTTGGAAGCAGGCTGAAGATCTTCCAGGCAGGTAAGATCATTTATTTTTTAAACCTCCATTTCTATCAGCAGTCAAAAGGCCCTGACTTCTTCCTGTTTCTTAAGTGCAAGACCCAGCCTACCTCCACCTGCAGTTTCCTCAGGCCATGCAGGTGGAGGAAAAATACACACACCCTCATCCTCACAGGTGTTACACACCTCAGGTGCACTTCATCTGTTTGGTGCCTATTGGGCAGCGGAGAGGATAACCTACTCTTATTAGTCTAGTTTAAATTAGAGACATTTTTGATTTCTGGATTGGTTCAAATTAAATCTGAATGTTTGCAGTGGGTTTTATTTGATTACAATGTTATTAATGTAACAGATACAGTAAGCTATTTTGGCATTATTGATTTAATAGCACACTGTAGTCTCCTATGACATTATCAGTTTAATGCCGTACCAATATAACATTATCTTAGTACATGAGCCTCATTGTAGCTCGCATCAGACCAGCTTGTTTCACTAATTTCCACGCCCCCCATTATTTGTCTTTTCTTCATAGATTTCACCTTTAGAGCAATAGACTTTCCCATGGATTCACTGCCAAGGCTGTGTCGTGCTCAGCTGAGAGGTGTGTTTGCTACAGATGGAGAGAGCCCACATCAAGCTCTCCTCCCCAGAGGTGAGACACTTCTACTGTGGAGCACTCTTAGATAGCACGACCTCATCACAAGTGTAGCTGGAAGACTCAACTAATAGGCCGTTCTGGGAATTGAACCCTTAGCAACTTGTCTGTGAAGGTAAATCTTTGCCATACTGTACTACTTTGAAAAGCTGCTTTATTTTTATTCCCATTTTGTCTACTTTTGTTCCTAGCTTGGCTGAAGGTACTGATGCTGACTGGAGCATCAATTCCAAAGGTCCTCGCAGCTCCTCTGTACCTGATTCAAAGGTCATTCCTTGTGTGTGAGTCTGGACACTGAGTACCAGGAAGCTATTCAACTTTGGTAGGGGAAGAAACAAGCAGAGTCTGATCCTGTTTTCACCCAACACCCACACATGCACTATGCAGCAGGGTTCTCTGGATAGTGAGCACAGAACTCTGATATTTTTCACCTCTCTAACCCAGGGACACCTGAGGGGTACTGGAATCCCCCCAATTCAACTCCCCCTTCCCACTGCATTCCTAGCTGGGATGAGCTAATTCAGCACAGATTGTAGATTAAACCCAGGAACTCATTGAGCCATGAGGAGAGCCAGCTTCTTCACTTTTAAGGATTTCTTTTTACAACTAGCATAAGTTAGTAAGTAACTAAGTATCTCTAATCAGCTTATCCGTACCTTGCTGATATAACTGTGTTATATCAGCAATGGTGTGGAGATGCCGGAGTTGGACTGGGGTGGACAAATGTAAGAAGTCACACAACACCAGGTTACAGTCCAACAGCTTTATTTGAAATCACAAGCTTTCGGAGCACTGCTCACCTGAAGAAGGAGCAGCGCTCCGAAAGCTTGTGATTTCAAATGAAGCTGTTGGACTATAACCTGGTGTTGTGTGACTTCTCACATTTGTCCACCCCAGTCCAACTCCGGCATCTCCACACCATTGCTGATATAACACAGTTGGCTTTGTCATGAATTAAATCCAGGTACTAATCCTAGACTCAGTTGTATTTATACTGGTAATTCCTACAGACAATGAGCTACCAATCCTGATATGGATATGGGGATAGGGCGGGAAAGTGGAGTTGAGGTAGAAGATCAACCATGATCTTACTGAATGGCGGAGCAGGCTCGAGGGGCCATATGGCCGACTCCTGCTCCGATTTCTTATGTTCTTAATAAATGGGATTTCACAGTAAAAGGATTGATCAGCGTGGAAGACAATTTCAGGAAATGGTTGCACTCAAAGATAATCCCGTGGCTTTAGATTGGACTTGTGTGTTTGCAAGAAAGAACTTGCATTTATATAGCGCCTTTCACAACCCCAGAATGTCCCAAAGTGCTTCATGGCCAATGAAATACCTTTGAGGTGTAGACACAGTTGTAATGTAGGGAAATGCAGCAGCCAATTTGTGCTCAACAGAAGTCCCACAAGCAGCAATAAGATAAATTACCACATAATCTGTTTTATTGATGTTGGTTAAAGGATAAATATTGACCAGGACTCCAGGAGATCTCCCCTGCTCCTCTTCAGGTAGTGCCATGGGATCTTTCACATCTACCAAAAAAGTCTCCCTCAGTACTGCACTGAGATGTCATCCTAGATTATGTGCTCAAATCCTGGAATGAGGCTTGCACCTACAGCCTTCGTACTGAGAGGTAACAATTGTATCAAGTTAAGCTAGGAAATGACACTGGCAAAGTTGGCACGTTAGATGTCAGTCAGCTGTTGAACTGCTGTGCATCACCCGCATTTTTTGTTTTTATCTCCAATTTTAACCTGAGCTGGGTTCAGTGTAGACATGGGGAACCCCAACAGACTAGCTGGCATAAGGCCCGGGGCATTTAACTCCTGGGCCTTATTTTAATAGTTGAGATCTGCCTCCACCGGAAGCTGACAGGAATGATGTCAAGGCCGGCGGGTGGGAGTGGGAATTGGGATGGGAGCTGGATGCTGCCAGGGAGCCAACAGAACAGTCCCCGGCATAAGGTCATGCTGGGAGCGGGGTTACAGAGCCGATGCTGGTCAGGGGGAGGGAGAGGCAAGGTGGCGGCAAGGGACGCCCAAGGATTCTTCGTGATGCTCAGAGGAGCACTCCTACTTCTTCTGGCTCCCGAGGAATCCTTCCAGAAAATTAATTTTTTTAAAAACCTTGGCCTCCTCCAGATTCCACCGGCAACTTTGGCGCCGTACTGGTCTCCCGCGATTTGAAGTTAAAATCGCGGCGCGTCATTGGGCCGTGACTTTGATATTTTGGCCTCCACACTGCCAGAATCACAGCAGTTAAAATGGCAGTGGGCACGAACACGTTGCGAACGGGCGTGAGTCCTCTGCCCACCATTTATAAACCTGCCTGCCTGCCCGCCCGCCCCAGGTGAGCTGGGTTAAAATCAGGCCTAACTTTGTTTCAGATCTCCAGCATTAGTAGTTTTTAACTTTGAGTCTGCATCACTTGGTAGCTGAAATGAAATAGATAGCTCTATGTAAATGAAAATTTATTTTTAAATTAATAATGCATATAAAATAGCTAACTACTTGTGAAAACTGCATTACTTGCCATTCATAGTTCTTACCAGTAGAAGTACCTACCCTTTTAAGCGAGCAATTTTTTTGACTGAATAAGAATGAGAAGCAGCTGAATACATTTTCTGGCTCCTTTCATAGGTTTAATTGAATTGTTTACTTGTAAATTTATTTCTGAAAATATTGGTTGTGTTTGAATTGAATGGATTGGTCCCTCACTCATACAACAGGCACAGTAAGCTGCCCATTGATGTATCAAATCAGCATGGAATCCAGTTTTAGCTCTATCCCAGTGGGAATCATTCCCTTCTTGTGACAATAAAATCTTGTTAAAACTGCAGATACACAGATGAAATTTACAAATCGCCAAGATTTTTTGTAACGTAGGCAAAATATGTTGAAATGTGATTCATTATGTAGAGAATGGTCAAAACTCGCTGCTGTTGTCAGAAAATGTTAATTTTTATAAAGCACTGGTGTATATTTCAGGTATAAATTCAAATTCTTCTGAAAAACCTATTGTAAAATTTAAATCTTAAAAGGTCTGGAGGGGGATTAATTTTCCCTATGACGTGGAGACATTGATGGCCTACACGATCACAGCAGTTACACAGCAGGATACGATAGGTGAGGCACAGAACATGGAAGTGTTGTGAAAGTTCAGTGCTGCTTACCAAACAAGAAGCATAAATGATGATCTGCTTGAACTGAAGTTACGGGGGGTAATTTTAACTTTCGGTGTGAGTGTATAACTGGCGATATGGGATCGGCCACTCGTTGTACACCTCACCCGATTTTCCTTTCCACTGCGGCCCATGCGATGTCGCTCGTTTATACACTGCTGCCAAAAGCTAAAATTACCCCCGTTATATGTCCCCAGAAGAAACGCCGGAAATGACAGTGACGATTCCCTGACATCTTGTTCAGGAAGCAAGCGCTCCTGCTCAGAGTGCGGGAATACCATATAATCAGGCAGGCAGACCGCGATGGTGAAATCCTGATTACACAGGTGAGTTACACAGGGTTTATATTAGGCTGTGGCAGAACCACTGAATGACTCTGGCTAACTGTATATAATTCTCTTTAACGATGTTCTAACACCAGTCTAAACCTGTACCATTGTGTTAGGCATTACTGTGTTTTGTATATAGAGTTTGCATATATGGGGCGTGGCCCCTTTAAGAGCGCGGGAAAACACGGGCAAATGCGATGACGTCACGTCGCAAACCACGGGACTGCCCAGGGAGTCCTCGTGGCATCTCCGTTGAGTAAAGACCTGTTTGATTGTTCTCTTGTGTCGATCTCCGTTATTCATAGGAATTCGTTAATTCCTACATTGGTGACCCCGTTTTTGTGAACGTTTTCACAAAAGAAGAGCACAGCATGGAAGCAAACGCCTTTTTGCTGAAGCTACCGAAGTTCTGGGAGCAGCAAGCGCCCTCGTGGTTTATTCAGGTCGAGGCCCAGTTCGCCCTGAGGAACATCGATGCGGATCAGACGAAGTATCTTTATGTGGTCTCCGCACTCGACAGCTCTACCGCCTCTCGGATCGTCAGCCTCCTCGAAAACCCCCCAACGGAGCGCAAGTATGAAACCCTCAAAGCGCAGTTACTGCAGGTTTTCGGGCTCACGAAAGCGGAGCGCGCCCATCGATTACTCGCTATGCCCGGGCTCAGGGACTCCAAGCCTTCAGAGTTGATGAGCCAAATGCTCACACTCCTAGGCTCAGAACGGGAATGTTTCCTATTCTGCGAGATTTTCCTCAGCCAATTGCCTGAACAGGTACAAGCTGCCCTGGCCAGATCTGAAGTTGAAGACTGCACAACACTCGCTGCGGAGGCTGACAAAATTTTCGCTGTAACTCGGCAGTACTGCGTCGCCACGAGGCACCCATCCCCCGCAGACGCTGCCCCAGGTCGTCAGCCTGCTGGACTGTGTTTCTACCACGCGCAGTTCGGCGCGAAGGCAAAGCATTGCTGCCCTCCCTGCAGTTTTCCCCAAAAAAAACAACAACTGACACTGTGACCACCATGGAACGGGTCTAACGGGCACCCCGCGGCCGCGATGGCGATTGGCAACGCGGGAAAATTGCTGTTCATCACCGATACTCTCTCCGGTCGTCGTTTTCTGTGCGACACTGGAGCACAGTGCAGCATTTTACCCGCGTCCGCCCTCGATGTGCAGACGGGGAATCGCGGCCCCACCCTTGAAGCGGCCAATGGTGGAGCAATTCAGACCTTCGGCAGACGGCGAGTGGAGGTGTGCCTCGGGGGGCAACGTTTTCACTAGGATTTTGTTACGGCCAAAGTTTCCCAGCCTCTCGTCGGCGCGGATTTCCTGTGCGCCAACAGCCTCCTGGTCGACGTCAGGAACCGGCGGCTGATCAACGCAGCAACTTTTGATTCTCTCCCGTGTTACCGCAGTAACACTACGTCACGCACCGTCCCCTGTGCGTTCCCAACTCCTGATGAGTTTGCTCGCCTGCTCAGCGAATTCCCCGACCTGACAAGACCCACATTCTCCTCCACAGCCACGAAACATGGTGTGGAACACCACATCACCACCAACGGCCCCCCGGTCTACGTGCGGGCCCGGCGCCTGGAACCTGGCAAGCTGGTGGTCGCAAAGGCGAAGTTCGCAACCATGGAACGGTTAGGGATTATTCGCCGGTCGAATAGTCCCTGGTCTTCACCCCTCCATGTCGTCCCGAAGCCTGGCGGCGGATGGTGGCCATGCGGCGACTATTGACGCCACCACTCCCGATCGGTACCCGATCCCCATATCCAGGATTTCTCTGCCCATTTGGCAGGGAACACCGTGTTCTCTAAAGTCGACCTCGTCCGGGGCTACCACCAGGTCCCAGTTCATCCAGAAGACCGCAGTCATCACCCCATTCGGCCTCTTCGAGTTTTTACGAATGCCGTTTGGGTTAAAGAACGCCGCCCAGGCTTTCCAACGCCTGATGGACTCCGTGCTGCGGGACCTCAAGTTCCTCTTCGTCTACCTGGATGACATTCTAATTGCCAGTCCTACTAAGGAAGAACATACCTGTCACCTACGTACCCTTTTTCGACGCCTCAGCCAACACGGCCTGATTATCAACCCGGCCAAGCGTCAGTTTGGCCTGCACCAAACTGACTTCCTGGGGCATCGCATCACCTCAGAGAGAGCGGTTCCTTTACCTTCGAAGGTAGAGGCGGTGACATCCTTTCCATGCCCGCAGAACATAAAAGCCCTGCAGGAATTCCTAGGCATGGTAAACTTTTACCACCGTTTCGTGCCTAAGGCGGCACTACTCATGCAGCCCCTGTACGAGGCCCTCAAGGCAAGACTGGCAAGAACCTGGTAGACTGGACGGATGACATGGCCCGAGCGTTCGCCGACACCAAAAGCGCCTTAGCCAACGCGACTATGCTGGCGCACCCGCTGCCAGGAGCCACCATCGCACTCACCACCGACGCGTCGGACTACGCAGTCGGTGCCGTGCAACAGCAGTGGGTGAACAGGACGTGGCAGCCATTGGCATTCTTCAGCCGTCCACTACGGCAGAACGAGAGAGCATACAGCACGTTCGACCGGGAGTTGCTCGCCCTTTTTCTGGCCATCCGCCATTTTCGGTTCCTTCTGGAAGGACGTCCTTTCACCGCCTTTGTGGACCATAAGCCGCTGACCTTTGCAATGTCCAAGACCGCCGAACCATGGTCAGCCCATCAGCAGCGTCAACTGACCTACATATCTGAATTCACCACGGATATACGGCACGTGGCCGGTAAGGACAACCTGGTGGCAGACTGCCTCTCCCGCGCATTCGTCAATATGGTTCAGTTGGGCATCGACTACGCCCTCATGGCAGCGGACCAAGCCTCAGACCCGGAAGTCCAAGCTTACAGAACGGCCATCACTGGCCTCCAGTTGGCCGATGTCAAGTTCCATTCGGCAGGTACCATGCTGTTGTGTGACGTCGCCGTACAGGATCCTCGCCCTGTGGCTGGTTGTCTGGCGCCGCAAAGTGTTCGACGCCATACATGGGTTGTCACACCCTGGAATGAAGGCCTCTCAGAAACTGATGTCAGCGAAATTTGTATGGCATGGCATGCATAAAGATGTCCGCAACTGGGCCAACACCTGCGTGGTCTGCCAAAAGGCCAAGGTACAACGCCACATCACAGCCTACCACCCACAGGCGAATGGCCTCTGCGAGCGCTTCCACCGGTCAATGAAGGCCGCCCTGAGGGCCAGCCTCCAGGGTGCTGGATGGGCAGACAAGCTACCATGGGTCCTGTTGAGCCTTCGCACGGCCCCCAAAGAAGACCTTCACTCTTCATCTGCGGAACTCGTGTATGGTCAGCCGTTGCGAGTCCCAGGGGACTTCCTGCCAACATCGCCGGTGCCCAGGTCCGCGTCTGCCCAGCTTGCTAGTCACCAAGAGGTGGCCAGATGTTTCGCACCGGTGCCCACTTCGCACCACGGGCTGCAGAGGTCACACGTTCCCACAGAGCTTCACAAGGCTGAGTACGTTTTTATTCACCATGACGCACATAGGGATCCGCTCAAGGCCTCATATACCGGTCCTTTCCGCGTGTTGGAAGCAGGGGACAAAACCTTCACGGTAGATGTTGGTGGTAAACCGGACCACATTTCGGTCGACCGCCCCGTCGAGACACCACAACCGCCGAAACGGGGTCGGCCACCCATCGTCGTTACGGCAGACCAAGTGCGACCGCCCGCCAGACCGCCAGCCGCCCTGCAGCCTCCGCCTCGAGAGTACAGGAGTCGTTCTGACAGGCTCGTCAGACCCCCTCACCGTTTGACTTTGTTCGTTAAAGCGCATTCTGGGGGGGCGCATGTGGCAGAACCACTGAATGACTCTGGCTAACTGTATATAATTCTCTTTAACGATGTTCTAACACCAGTCTAAACCTGTACCATTGTGTTCGGCATTACTGTGTTTTGTATATAGAGTTTGCATGTACGGGGCGTGGCCCCTTTAGGAGCATGGGAAAATGCGGGCAAATACGATGACGTCACGTCGCAAACCACGGGACTGCCCAGGGAGTCCTCGTGGCATCTCCATTGAGTAAAGATCTGTTTGATTGTTCTCTTGTGTCGATCTCCGTTATTCGTAGGAATTCGTTAATTCCTACAAGGCCATGTTTCAAGTGTTGGTCCTCATTACTGCCTCCAAAATAATCTCAATTTATTCAGCTTAGTCTCATGACAAATCCCCCATGGTCTGTTGCTGCTGTACTGCTCTCTTTTCATTGAGTGCCTGTTGAAAAACCGGCCCTGTTTGGGCAGCCTCCATACTGCTCACTGAAGAGTGTCAATCTTGAAAGCTGGGCCGGGCTGATTTTGAAACTTAGATTGTTGCTGCTCATTTTGACTAGCTATACTCCTGTTTCTGCAACATTGTCAGTGCAATATTTTTTACTGCTTTTGATTTTGCAATCCAGGACTCCTCTGACTCACGTTTCCATAAATAACATTCTTGTTGTCGCCTGCTGCCAACCTCAGCCAGAACCACACTGCTCAGCATAGAATCATGGAATGATACAGCACAGAAGGAGGCCATTCGGCTCATCGTGCCTGTGCCGGCTCTTTGGTAGAGCTATCCAATTAATCCCACTCCCCTGCTCTTTCCCCATGGCCCTGTAATTATTTTTCCCTTGGCATTCCATTGGATCTTCCTGAATTTGGAGGAGAAAGAGAAGTGGCAGCAGAGAGGGAAAAGGGAGGTGTGCTTGCACTTCAGCTGTCTGGTGCCCGCCCGCAATTGGGACCGGAACTGCATTCTCTGGCTCAGCGACTTGACCATATCTGGAGTCCTGCTTTTAACCCCTTCGATTTATCAGGAAGGCTGCCACTGAGGTGTGCTGTCTACTGGAACCTGTCCTGCAGAAAAGACCAATCACAGGTACAACTCTGCTCATTGTGGTGAAAGTCATTTTGAAATTCTATGCAACCGGCTACTTTCAAGACACTACCAGAGGCATTTGCAACATCACTCTTAGACAGTCCATTGATACATCACACAAGTTACTGAAGCCTTGATTGCCCGGGCAATACATATGTATTGGGGGCATGGAAAGGGGGCAGTACTTTTTAACCTATTTGTGGACCTTGCTCTCTCCCTCTGCTTCTTAGGACTCTGTGGTAAGGCCCGTTATCTACAGGTGAAGATGCTAATTTGAAGAATTTGGATTTCCTTCCCCTTTTAACCTATAGAGAAAGCACTGTGATCTCAGGCTTGAATTTGTTGAGTCAGAGGTTTTAATCTAATTACTCACTTGGACCAACCTAGCTTTTTTATCTTTTTAAAATAAATTCCACCTCCAAAGTGATGTGATTGGTTTCAATGGGCCTTATGAACATGTCTGTGATACTCTTAAAAAACCTTGCATGTCACTTTGCTCATTTTGTCACACTCTGACCTCTGGGTCAGAGGTTGTGAGTTCAAGCCCTGCAATTTTGCCTTGAGTACATGATCTAGAATGACATTTGCAAGCAGTACTGAGAAAGTTGTGTAATATTGGTGTTGCTGTCTTTTGGTTTTTGCTGCCAGCATCGCTGGCAAGGCCAGCATTAATTGCTCATCCCTAATTGCCCTTGAGAAGGTGGAGTTTGAGACATTAAACACATGGGTATGATCTGGTGGCCATTACGGAAACATGGCTGCAAGATGATCATGACTGGGAACTAAACATACAAGGGTATTTGACAATTAGGAAGGATAGGCAGGAAGGAAAGGGAGGTGGGGTTGCTATGTTAACCAAGGATGGAATCACTGCAATAGTCAGAAATGATATTGGGTCAAAGGATCAGGATAGTGAAACAGTTTGGGTGGAGATAAGGAATAATAAGGGGAAAAAGTCACTCATGGGCGTAGTCTATAGGCCTCCTAACAGTTGCAACTCTGTTGGTCGGTGTATAAATCAGGAAATAGTTGGGGCTTGTAATAAGGGAACAGCTATAATCATGGGGGATTTTAATTTTCATATTGACTGGACTAATCAAATTGGTCATGGCAGCCTTGAGGAAGAGTTCATAGAGTGTATTAGGGATGGGTTCCTTGAGCAGTATGTAACTGAACCAACCAGGGGGCAGGCAATCTTAGATCTGGTCCTGTGTAGTGAGACAGGATTAATAAAAAATGTCCTAGTAAAGGATCCCCTTGGAATGAGTGACCATAATATGGTTGAATTCCAAATTCAGTTGGAGGGTGAGAGAGTTGGATCTCAAACCAGCGTACTGAGCTTAAATAAAGGAGACTATGAAGGTATGAGAGTAGAATTGACTAAAGTGGACTGGGAAAACAGATTAAAGTGTAAGACAGTACAAGAGCAGTGGTCTACATTCAAGGAGATATTTCACATCTTTCAAGATAAATATATTCCACTGAGGAAAAAGGGGAGTAAAAGAAAAGACAGCCATCCGTGGCTTAGTAAAGTAATAAAGGATAGTATCCGACTGAAAACAATGGCGTATAAAGTAGCCAAATCTAGTGGGATGATAGAAGATTGGGAAGCATTTAAAAGCCAGCAAACAATAACTAAAAGATTAATTAAGAAAGGGAAGATAGATTATGAAAGTAAACTAGCAAAAAATATAAAAACAGATAGCAAGAGTTTCTACAGCTATATAAAAAGAAAAAGGGTGGCTAAAGTGAACGTTGGTCCCTTAGAGGATGGGACTGGGAAACTAGTGGTGGGGAACATGGAGATGGCAAAGACGCTGAACAAATATTTTGTATCAGTCTTTACAGTAGAGGACACTAAAAATATCCCAACACTGGACAAACAGGGGGCAATGGGGGGGGGGGAGGAGCTAAACACGATTAAAATCACTAAGGAGATGGTACTCGGTAAAATAATGGGACTTAAGGCGGATAAATCCCCTGGACCTGATGGCCTACATCCTAGGGTCTTGAGAGAAGTGGCGGTAGGGATTGTGGATGCATTGGTGATTATTTTCCAAAACGCCCTGGACTCAGGAAAGGTCCCGGCAGATTGGAAAACTGCTAATGTAACACCCTTATTTAAGAAGGGTAGTAGACAAAAAGCTGGAAACTATAGACCAGTTAGCCTAACATCTGTGGTTGGCAAAATGTTGGAGTCCATTATTAAGGAAACAGTAACAGAGCATTTGGATAAACATAATTTAATAGGACAGAGTCAGCATGGATTTATGAAGGGGAAGTCATGTTTGACAAATTTGCTCGAATTCTTTGAGGATGTAACATACAGGGTGGATAAAGGGGAACCAGTGGATGTAGTGTATTTGGACTTCCAAAAGGCATTTGACAAGGTTCCACACAAAAGATTACTGATCAAGATAAGAAATCACGGGATTGGGGGTAATATATTGGCATGGGTGGAAGATTGGCTATCTAACAGAAAACAAAGAGTTGGGATAAATGGTTCATTCTCGGGCTGGCAATCAGTAACTAGTGGTGTTCTGCAGGGGTCAGTGCTGGGACCGCAACTCTTTACAATCTATATTAACGATTTGGAGGAAGGGACCGAGTGCAACATATCCAAGTTTGCCAACGATACAAAGATGGGAGGGAAAGCAATGAGTGAGGAGGACATAAAAAACCTGCAAAAGGACATAGACAGGCTAAGTGAGTGGGCAGAGATTTGGCAGATGCAATATAATGTTGGAAAGTGTGAGGTTATGCACTTTGGCAGAAAAAATCAAAGAGCAAGTTATTATCTAAATGGAGAGAAACTGCAAAGTGCTACAGTACAAAGGGACCTGGGGGTCCTGGTGCATGAAACACAGAAGGTTAGAATGCAGGTGCAGCAGGTGATCAGGAAGGCCAATGGAATCTTGGCTTTTATTGCAAGGGGGATGGAGTATAAAAACAGGGAAGTCTTGCTTCAGTTATACAGGGTATTGGTGAGGCCACACCTGGAATATTGCGTGCAGTTTTGGTTTCCATATTTAAGAAAAGATATACTTGCTCTCGAGGCGGTTCAGAGAAGGTTCACTCAGTTGATTCCGGAGATGAGGGGGTTGACGTATGAGGAAAGGTTGAGTAGGTTGGGGCTCTACTCAT
The DNA here is from genome assembly GCF_052327205.1 of Somniosus microcephalus. NCBI lineage: Eukaryota > Metazoa > Chordata > Chondrichthyes > Squaliformes > Somniosidae > Somniosus > Somniosus microcephalus. The sequence goes on along the minus strand of NC_140995.1, from coordinate 203,067,667 downwards.
TGGAGTTCAGAAGAATGAGAGGCGATCTTATCGAAACATATAAGATTGTGAGGAGGCTTGATCGGGTGGATGCGGTGAGGATGTTTCCACTGATGGGTGAGACTAGAACTAGGGGGCATAATCTTAGAATAAGGGGCTGCCCTTTCAAAACTGAGATGAGGAGAAACTTCTTCACTCAGATGGTAGTAAATCTATGGAATTTGCTACCCCAGAGAGCAGTGGAAGCTGCAACATTAAATAAATTTAAAACGGAGATAGACAGTTTCCTAGCAGATAAGGGAATTAGGGGTTACGGGGAGAGGGCAGGGAAGTGGACGTTGTTGTGTATGTACCTTTAAGAGAAGAACTGATTCTATACTGCAGTACCGGCAGTGACCATCCCTGTATATAAAGCCATAGCAGGCTTCTGTACGTCAGTCTTAAGTTCCCCTCTGTTCAGTACCTCATTCACAGCATTGCTGGCTGTGCAGCAGCAAGCAGAAGGAGAAGGAGCAGCCAGACTAGGAGAGTGGACTAAAGTGGTTGTCCCCTGACCAGGAAGAGGAGGAGAACGCTGGACCACCACCATCACCAACTCCACCATCATCATAATATCAACTGAGGTGCCTGGAGGGAGAGGACGGAGGAGGAGAAGCAGAAAGGAGGCCAGCAACAACACCAACCAGGGCAGAGGCCGTTCCTATTACTGCCTCCCCAAATTGGCCTCCATTCCAGGAGAGAGGGGAGAGAAACAACCAACAACCACCAACTGTTTGGAAGGAGGGAAGAACAACATCATCTTTCAGGTGGGTGTTATTTGGTGCACTCTCCCAAAGACTTTGTATTTTAGGTGGGGGGAGAAAAGAAGAGAAAAGGGCCGGATCATCAAGGGGTGTGTGTGTGTGTGTGTGTGTCTCTTGTAAAACACTAGGCCACACACACCACTAATTAAGCACCCCTTCCTATTGCCTGACCTGGGATAGCTGGAGCTGCCTAGGTGAACAGCCCAATTAATACATCGTTAAGACCTGGTGTGGGACTGAGCCTGGGGCATCTCCAGCTTTCCCAGGTGAAGACATCTTCTCCCCCTGCTAGAAGACCACCTTCAAAGACTTTAATTTTTCATCGGAGAGTGCACCCCTGTCGACACCCACCCACCCACCATCCTGAGTGGCGACCCTGCCTTTGCGGCCTCCCTCCTTCCCACCCCCCCCTCTCTCTCTCTCTTTGTCTTTCTCTGCCTCTCTCTGAGGCACCTCATTTCATCTTTATTTATTAATTGCCTATTGAGCAGTGGGGAGAAGGCCCCTCTCCCAATTTCAATCAATAAGGGGGAGAGGTGTGCCTTCAATTTAAACAGCTCCCTCTGCTCAATTGAGGACCAAAAAATTACCTGAGGCCACAATTAACACCTTCAGGCCTGTGACTTGGGGTGAGTGTAGCCCTTTTAAGAAAACACCCCAGAATGGCGACTGCATCGTCGCCGGTGGCGGGGCCAACCAGGACTTATGCGGGAGTGGCAGCCACAGCCACAGCTGCTCCAGCTGCTTCTGCTGCCCCGTCACCTTTCAGATTGGTAACAAAAAAGCTTGGGGTGAAGAGCTACACTCACCCCACTATGACCATTGAGGCCTGCATTAAAGCCATGGCTGGGGTTGTCGGCCCCTCAGCCATCGTCGCGGCCTCAAAAATGTATGGGAAGGCTGTGTTCTTCCTGGGGTCGGAGCGGGCGGTGTCCCTGGCCGTCGCCAAGGGGCTCACCGTGGGTGGGACCTTCCTGCCGGTGGATCCTCTCGAGGCCACCGTGCAGAGGATCGTCATTTCCAATGTCCCGCCCTATGTTCCTGGTGAGCTCCTCCTTCCCCATTTACGCCAACTTGGGGAGGTGAGGTCGGGGATCACGCCCATCCCGCTCAGCTTCCGGGAGGCCAGCCTTCGCCACGTCTTCTCCTTCCTGCGCCAGCTGTTTATCCAGCTGGCGTGGGAGGAGGACACCGATGGGGCATTCGTCGTCCTCCACGAGGGGACCGCCTATCGTGTCTTTTGGACGTTGGACGGTGTGCGGTGCCACGCCTGCAAGGAGGTGGGGCACATCAGGAAAAACTGCCCCGCCTCCAAGGCCGCCGGATCATCTTGTGCGGCCGAGGCTGGCGCCGCCGCCGCTCCTCCCCCCGGATCTGCCCGCGCGTTGAGAACATCTGATGCGCGGTTGATGTCGAGGGCCGACGCCACCAAGGCCTCCGGCGGGGGGGAGGGAGCGCGTCCGGCTGGAAAGAAGGCGCGGATAAAATCAAAACTCCTTAGGGCGGGTCCCCCCGTGGAGGGCCAGCCCTTGCCCCTTGAGCCCCTTACACCCGCGCTCCTCGCGGAGTTAATCGGGGCGGACGTGAGTGGGAGGGGCCTCGTGCCCGAGCCTGTGGTCGCAACTGCCGTTGCGGAAACGCCAATACCTGCGGCCGGGCTCGGGCCCGAGGAACCCGACAAACCTGCTCCGCCGGAGGGAGCTGAGGAGGAGGCCTCTGCAGACATGGAGGTCTCCCTCGCTCCCTCTGTGCAAAAAAGAAGGCGCGACCCCCTGGAAGAGGAGGAGGACTGGGAGGAGGAAGTTCCCTCCAGGCAGGGGGAGTCGTCACCCGCCGCGGGTAGTGCGCCCCCCCCCACCCCACTGTCATCATCACCAACGATCGGCAGGGGTCGCCTGTCCCTCGGGAGGCTGAGGCAGATGTGTCTGTCCGGCGCGTGCCTCCCGGGGATGGGGACGAGACCGTGCCCATGGGGTGGGTCGCGGAACAGCCCGCGGCTGAAATTGACATTTTATCAGTGCCGTTACCCCTCGCTGGGTCGGGCGGCCTGGGGTCTGGGTCGGGCGAGCTCGAGGAAAATGAGCTCGCCCAATGCGACCCGGACATCTCCCAAGGGCTGCTCGACTTGGTGGAGGTTTTAATTCAAAACAACCCATCCGCTGGGTCGGAGGTTGGTGGCGGGGAGGAGGATGGCCCCCTGGCTGCGTCTCTGGTGCCGGAGTAGCTGGGAATTGTTCTCTCCCCGGTTTCTCCGGTCGTTCCGGTGTCTGGGGCGGAGGGGAGCTCTGAACCACCGCCGTCTTCTGGCCCAGCACCCCTAGAGGAGCCCAGGGAGGAATCCTCTGCCGCCGATCCTGGGGGTGGGATCCGGGCGGAGGCGGGGCTGGCTGGTGCGGCCGAGCCATTCGCTGCGCACTGCACGACGGACGGGTCGGCCGCTGGTGACGACACCCTGGAGGAGGATGGGGACTCGGTGATGGGCACGGAGGACGATTCGGACTCCAGCGCCGACGAGGTGATGGATGACCTCGTGCCCCTTGCCGAGTCTCCCCTCATTCCCGTAAGGGAACTCTGGGATTTTGTGGCCACGTGCCTGGGTCGGCGCAATAAGGTCCGGCTGGCCCTCGACAGGTGGTCGGAGCTGGCGCTGCTCATCGTGTCCGTCCGAACCGCCGTTAAGATCATGGGCGCGGACGAGGGCGTGAACCCGCTCGAGCTGCGTCGGCTCAGGACGTTCCTCACTGGGCTGCTGAGGAAGTGGCGGCTGACCAGCGGCTGCGCTTCCTCCCCCCATTAGGTGTTGGTAAAGGTTGCACTATGCTTCTGACGTGAAGATAACCATAGCCAGCCTCAACATCAAGGCAGCAGGGAGGCGCACCGCAGATTCAATAACTTCTCGGTCCTTCGGGACGGGAAGTATGCGGTGTGCTTCCTGCAAGAAACTCACACCGTTCCGGGAGACGAAGCCACGTGGCTCCTGGAGTGGCAAGGAGGGGTCAGCATGAGTCACCTCTCCAACAATTCCAGCGGGGTGGCTATCTTGCTGGCCCCGCATTTTCAGCTGGAGATCTTGGGGGTCAAGGAGCACGTGCCGGGCCGCTTGCTCCAGGTCACTGTTCGCTTGGGGGGCGTGCCGCTCCATCTAGTGAACGTGTACACCCCTTAGACCGGTGCGCAGCAAGTGCGCTTCTTCGAAGAAGTGTCCGCTCTTTTGGGCTCCGTCGACGTGGGCGAGTGCGTCATCCTCGGGGGGGATTTTAACTGCACCCTCGAGGCGAGGGACCGTTCGGGTCCCCCGCGAAGCCCAGCGGCGATGGAGAAGTTGAGGGACCTGGTTGGGTCCTTCGACTTGCTGGACGTCTGGCGAAATCTCCACCACGACTCCAGCGCCTTCACTAGCGTGAGGTCTAGGGGAGGAAGGTCCAGGATCGACCGCCTCTACATTTCCCGGGCGTACGTCTCCTGTGTTCCGCCGGCTTCCATGCAGCCGGTGCCGTGCATGGACCACCGGCTGGTGTGGGCGGAGCTCGCTCCGCTGCGCGCGCGGGGGGGGTCCGCGTACTGGCATTTTAACAACCTGCTGCTGGAGGATGCGCGGTTCCGGGATTCGTTTCGTTGGTTCTGGGCCGACTGAAGAAGGAAGCGGGGGGGCTTCCCCTCCTCGAGGCTATGGTGGGACGTGGGCAAGGCTCACATCCATGTCTTCTGTCAGGAGTACGCGAAGGGGTCGACCAAGAGGCGGGAGGCCCGGGTCGGGCGGTTGGAGAAGGAGGTGCTCGACCTGGAGTCCCGTCTCGGTCAGGTCGTCGAGGACCCGGCCCTGCGGAAGGTGTACGAAGAGAAGAAGGGCACGCTGAAGGACCTGCAGCTCGTCGGGTCCCGAGGCGCGTACGTGAGGTCGCGGATCCAGCTCCTGCGGGACCTGGACCGCGGCTCCCCCTTCTTCTACTCGCTGGAAAAAAGACAGGGGGTCCGTAAGCAGCTCTTGGGGCTGCTGCCCAACGACAGATCTCTGGTCTCGGATCCGGAGGGAATCAGCGCAGAGACCCGCGCTTACTACGGGGCTTTGTTCTCTCCAGATCCGTCCAGCGAGGATGTGCGCAGAGTCTTGTGGGAGGACCTGCCGAAGGTCAGGCCGGAGGGCGCCGAAAAATTGGACGCTCCGCTAAACCTGGCGGAGCTGACCGGCGCCCTCCGCCAGCTCTCTAGGGGAAAGTCTAGGGCGTTCTGGGACGTCTTGGGGGGCGACTACGCGCGGGTCCTGGGGGAAAGTTTGGCGACCGGGGAGATGCCCCTCTCTTGGCGCAGGGCGGTCATCATCCTGCTGCCTAAGAAGGGCGATCTCCGCCTCCTTAAGAACTGGCGCCCGGTCTCCCTCCTCAGCACGGACTATAAAATCTTTGCCAGGGCCATGTCTGCTCGCCTTGGCACCGTGCTGGCCCACATGATCCATCCCGACTAGTCCTACACGGTCCCGGGCCGGACCATCCACGATAACATCCATCTGCTCCGGGACCTAGTCCACCACTCCCAGAGGGCTGGTCTGTCAGTCGCCTTCCTTTCCCTGGATCAGGAGAAGGCGTTTGACAGGGTGGATCACGAGTATCTCTTCGGGACTCTGCGCGCATTCGGGTTCGGGACGCATTTCGTCGCCCGGATCCGACTTCTGTACGCCGCCGCGGAGTGTCTGATTAAAGTTAACGGGACCTTGACGGCGCCCCGTCGCTTCGGGAGGGGGGTGCGTCAGGGATGCCCCATGTCCGGTCAGTTATACGCCGTTTGCGTGGAGCCATTCCTGCGCCGCTTGCGGAAGAGGTTGACGGGACTGGCTCTGCAAGGGCCGGGCGTGGAGGTGGTCCTCTCGGCTTACGCCGATGACGTGCTCCTCACGGTCACGGATCCCGCTGACTTGCGGAGGATGCGGGAATGCCAGCAGATTTACTCGGACGCATCCTCCGCCAAGATCAACTGGGAGAAATGTTCCGGACTCCTGGTGGGTCAGTGGCGGGTGGACTCCCTGCCGGAGGAGTTCAGGCCTTTTGCCTGGAGCACCACGCACCTCCTCTATTTGGGAGTCTACCTTAGCCCTGCCGAGGACGTCTGGCCGGCGAACTGGCAAGAGCTTAAGCCCAAAGTCACCGCTCGCCTAGGACGCTGGACAGGACTGCTCCGAGTGTTGTCCTACAGGGGTCGAGCGCTGGTCATAAACCAGCTGGTGGCCGCCATGTTGTGGTACCAGTTGGTCATTTTGATCCCTCTCCCTGCGTTTGTCGCCAAGATGCAGAAGAAGCTCATCGACTTCTTCTGGGACAAAAGGAAGCACTGGGTCTCTGCTGCGGTTCTGTGTCTCCCGCTTAGGGAGGGCGGTCAGGCGCTGGTGTGCCTTCGCACCCAGGCTGCGACTTTCCGTCTTCAGACGCTGCAGAGATACCTGTACATCGAGAATCCTCCGAGATGGTGTGCGCTGGCGACATTTTTCTTCCGCCAGCTGCACGGCCTCAATTACGACACGCAGCTCCTGTTTGCGAAAGTGGGTGGCAGGCGTGCCAGCCTGCGGGAGCTGCCTGTCTTCTACCAGGAACTACTATGGGTTTGGAACTACGTCGCTTCCAGGCAGAGCTCTCCCCCGTCAGGAGCGGCGGCTCTCCTTCGGGAGCCGCTGCTCAGGAATCCGCACCTCCACGAACGTGGGTTCGGGCGGCTGGCGGAGGGCAGGGCTGTGCCTGGCAAGGTGACCAGAGTCGGGGACCTGCTCGATGGTGGAGGAGCGGGCTGGATGGTGCCGGAGGAGCTGGCACGGCGCCTGTCCTGGGCCAACGTCCGGCTCGCGGTCGAAGCCATCGAATCGCTGAAAGCGGCACTGGGCCCCGACTCCACTAGGTGTATCGAGGCGGCTCAAGCACGTGGGGCGATCCCGTCCGAGCTTACCCCCGTTCAGACGGAATTCCTCATCGGCGCCCGGCCCCGAAACTTCCCTCGGGAACCGGCGCCTCACAACTTGAGCCGTCTCGAGGAAATACCCTCCGTGCCTTTTCATTCCACGCGGAGAGGTTTCCTGTACGGGCTGCTCCTGCACACTCTCCACTTCGCCATCTTCGTTTACGGTCCGGACAGCCTTGGCGTGGCGTCTTGCCGACTGGTGGTGGCGGAGGTCCCCAATGGAGGGCTCTCTACGCGGGGGTCCTCCCTTGTTCCATCGGGGACTTGGCCTGGAGGGTATTGCACGGAGCGGTCCCGTGCAATAAGGTTTTAAGTAGGTTCACGGACTCCCAGGCCGCCTGCATTTTTTGCGGCCTGGAGGAGTCCGTGTTTCACGTTTATATGGAGTGTGAGCGGTTGCAGCCCCTCTTTCACTACTTGAAGGGGCTGCTCCTCGATTTTTGGTTGTACTTCAGTCCCACGCTCTTGATCTACGGTCACCCGGTGCGGAGGGGAGCGGACAGGTTGGCGGACCTCCTTGTGGGCCTGCTCCTGGGCCTGGCTAAAAGAGCCATCAATTGGTCCAGGCAGCGGGCGGTCGAGGGGGTCGTCCAGCCGGATTGCCTGCCTCTCTTCCGCGGCCATGTTCGTGCCCGGGTGGCCCTAGAGTTGGAGCACGCGGTGTCCGCCGGCGCGCTTGAGTATTTCCGTGACCGGTGGGCGCCGCGGGGACTGGAGTGCATTATCAACCCGGAAAACCCAATTTTAATTTGATTTGTTAAGTTTTAGTTGAACTTTTGTTTATTTACAGTCCAATTGGTTTTTTTTTGGGTCCAAACAAAAAGAGTACCCTCTGTTCAAGTAAATACCTGTTTTATTGTTCTCCTGCAGTCCGCATATTATTAAGGCGTGGACACTACAGTGGCGACGAGCAGGTTCGAACTCACCTGCAGTACTGCATTACCTCACGGGATCTTTCCCTGAGAAGAAGCTTTTGGAGGTCGAAGTCAGAACAACAGGCGTCGACCGCGGGCAACCGCCGAAGGATCCATCGGAGTTCGGAGAGTTGCAGGAGAGGCTGTGGAGAGCTGGGCTTGGCTCCCCAGTCAAGGTGTTCCAACAAATCGTGCTGGTAGCAGGTAGTGCGCTGACCCTTCCGGACTGCGGCGGGCTCGAGCTCGATCGAGCGGCTCTGCAAAGGCGCCGTGCAGCGTCGTCGGGAGGAAAAGAGAGAGAGGGTGGAGCGCACAGGGCACGGTCAGTGCTCAAGAACCAGGCAGCGTAGCGAAAATAAAACAAGGGGAAGGAAAAGTGAGATGCGCCGAAGCCGCGGGTCGCTGCCATTACCCTGCAGAACGCTAGGAGCAGCAAGGGGAAGAAGGAAAAGCGCGGGAGGTGCCATTTTAATCCATTGGTGAAGAAGAAGAAAGCACGGGAGGCACCATTTTAAATCACCCAAGATGCCGAAAAGTGGCAGTATCACTGCTTTCGACAACGAGGTAGAAGACTGGACAACGTATGTGGAAAGAATTGAAGTGTACTGCAAGGCAAATGAGGTGGCCGATGGAAAGAAGGCATCGGTATTATTAAATTTGATTGGCGCGAGAACGTACGGCCTATTGCGGAATTTAATTACCCCAGCTAAACCAATGGAGAAAAGTTTTGAAGAGATTGTTAATATCTTACAGGAACACCTAAACCCTACACCGCTGCTGATAGCAGAAAGATTCAAGTTCCATAAAAGAAACCAGCACAAAGATGAGAGCAATGCTGACTATCTTACGGAACTACGCAAGTTATCGAAGCACTGCCAGTTCGGAGCAGGACTGGCAGACACCTTGCGGGATAAGTTTGTCTGCGGGCTCCAGAGTGAAGGAACCCAGAAACGACTACTTTTGGAAAAGGACCTGATGCTAGAACAGGCTTTCAGCGTGGCAGTATCCTACGAAGCAGCAGCACGGGGAGCTGCGGAAATACAACAGAAACCACAGGAATACAGCGCTAACGAAATGGCGTATGGAGCAGAAAAGTGCTATCGCTGCAGCAGAACAACCCATGATCAGAAGGACTGCTGGTTTAAGGACAAAGTATGCAGGCAATGTGGGAAAATGGGACACATAGCAAGAGTCTGCAGGTCGGGAAAGAAAACCCACACTACAAGAACTACTAAGGAAAAGTACAAGAAAGTAAAGAAATTGACAGACAGTAGTTCGGAAGATCAGGAGAGTGATAAGGACTCCGGGAGCAGGAGACTAAGTTGTCTAAAGTTACACAACGTGATCGCAAAGGAGGATCACCGAACCATTTGGGTCACCCTCATGATAGCAGGGTCCCCAGTAAAGATGGAATTGGACACAGGATCAGCCCTAACTGTCATGAATCGACGAGACTATTCTCACACATACCCTTGAAGGACACGTCCATTGTATTGAAGACATACATGGGGCAAAAAGTCTACCTCAGAGGAAAAATAAGGGTGCCAGTTGAATACAACAGCAAGGAAACACAGAAACTGTATCTATATATATTACCAGATGGAGGACCACCATTATTGGGACGTGAATGGATCCGAAAAATACAATTGGATTGGCATTCCATTCAGGCGCTAACTGTGACTGATAAAAAGGATGATGACGTCACACCTGGACGACTGTCAAAGATTCTAACTGACGCGAAAGAGGTGTTCCAACAAGGACTTGGGACTCTAAAAGGAGTAACGGCAATGATAAAAATCGAAGATAACGCAAACCCAAAATTTTTTAAGGCCAGACCGGTACCTTATGCGATCCGCCCAGCCGTTGAAGCAGAGCTGGAGAGTCTGGAGCATTCGGGTGTGCTGTCCAAGGTGGACTGGAGCGAGTGGGCCACACCCATCGTTCCTGTAATGAAGAAATCATTGAGCAGCACGCCTGGGGAACCGAAGGTTCGCATCTGTGTATTCAAGAAGGGTAGTAGGGAAAAACCGGGGAACTACAGGCCAGTGAGCCTAACATCAGTGGTAGGAAAATTATTGGAAAAAATCCTGAGGGACAAAATTTGTCTCCACTTGGAGAGGCAAGGATTAATCAGGGATAGTCAACATGGCTTTGTCAAGGGAAGATCATGTCTGACTAATTTGATTGAATTTTTTGAGGGGGTGACTAGGTGTGTGGATGAGGGTAACGCAGTGGATGTGGTATACATGGATTTCAGTAAGGCCTTCGATAAAGTCCCGCACAGGAGACTGGTCAAGAAGGTAAGAGCCCATGGAATCCAGGGTGCCTTGGCACATTGGATACAAAACTGGCTTAGTGGCAGAAGGCAGAGGGTGATGGTCGAAGGTTGTTTTTGTGACTGGAAGCCTGTGGCCAGTGGGGTACCACAGGGACCGGTGCTGGGTCCCTTGCTGTTTGTGGTCTACATTAATGACTTGGATATGAATGTAAAGGGTATGATCAGTAAGTTCGCGGATGATACAAAAATTGGTAGGGTGGTAAATAGCGAGGAGGGTAGCCTCAGTCTGCAGGACGATATAGATGGGTTGGTCAGATGGGCGGAACAGTGGCAAATGGAATTTAACCCGGAAAAGTGCGACGTGATGCACTTTGGGGGGACTAACAAGGCAAAGGAATACACAATGAATGGAAAGACCCTAGGCAAGACGGAGGGTCAGAGGGATCTGGGTGTGCAAGTACACAGATCCCTGAAGGCGGCGGAACAGGTGGATAAGGTGGTAAAAAAGGCATATGGGATACTTGCCTTCATTAGCTGAGGCATTGAATATAAGAGCAAGGAGGTTATGATGGAGCTGTATAAAACACTGGTTAGGCCACAGCTGGAATACTGTGTGCAGTTCTGGTCGCCACACTACAGGGAGGATGTGATCGCATTAGAGAGGGTGCAGAGGAGGTTCACCAGGATGTTACCAGGGCTGGAGCGCTTCAGCTATGAAGAGAGACTGGGCAGATTGGGTTTGTTTTCCTTGGAGCAGAGGAGGCTGAGGGGGGACATGATTGAGGTGTACAAAATTATGAGGGGCATAGATAGGATGGATGCTGAGGAGCTTTTTCCCTTAGTAGAGGGGTCAATAACTAGGGGGCATAGATTCAAGGTAAAGGGCGGGAGGTTTAGAGGGGATTTGAGAAAGAACTTTTTCACCCAGAGGGTGGTTGGAGTCTGGAACTCACTGCCTGAAAGGGTTGTGGAGGCAGAAACCCTCACAACATTTAAGAAGCATTTGGATGTGCACTTGAAATGCCATAGCATACAAGGCTACGGGCCAAATGCTGGAATATGGGATTAGATTAGACAGGGCTTGATGGCCGGCGTGGACACGATGGGCCGAAGGGCCTCTATCCGTGCTGTATTACTCTATGGCTCTATGACTCTATGACTTCAAGGTAACTGTGAACCCAGTCCTGCACACAGTACAATATCCACTTCCACGGATAGAAGATATTTTTGCCTCACTATCTGGAGGGAAACGCTTTACAAAGATTGATCTGGCCCAAGCGTATCTACAAATGGAGGTGGAAGAAGCATCTAGGAAATACCTCACGATAAACACTCACAAAGGCCTTTACCAGTACAATCGACTGGTATTCGGGGTAGCATCAGCCTCGGCTATTTGGCAGAGGGCGATGGAACAAGTCCTGCAAGGGATCCCGGGGACCCAGTGTTATTTGGACGACATCCTGGTTACGGGCGAAAATGACAGTGAACACCTTGCCAACCTGGAGCAGGTGCTCACGAGATTACAGGAATATGGGCTATGAGCCAACCGCCCCAAATGCGAGTTCTTCAGGAGACAAATCTCGTATTGTGGCCACATGATTGATGAGGAAGGGTTGCATAAGTCGCCGGACAAGATTGAGGCTGTAGTCAAGGCTCCAGCACTGGAAAATGTGTCGCAACTGAGGTCGTTCCTCGGGTTGGTGAACTATTACCATAAGTTCTTGCCGAATTTATCTACAATTCTGCACCCACTGAACGCCCTACTGCAAACTGGAGTAACATGGAAATGGAGTGATGAGTGTAAGCGTGCCTTTCAGAAATGTAAATGCCTTATTACTTCAAAAGAAGTATTGGCCCACTACAATTCAACACTACCGATTCGGTTAGCATGTGATGCGTCTCCCTATGGCATCGGAGCGGTGCTGTCACACAAACTCCTTGATGGTTCAGAGAGGCCAATAGCCTTTGCGCGCGCTCGTTAACCTCAGCCGAGCGTAACTACGCCCAGATTGACGGGGAGGCCCTCAGCCTGGTGTGGGGGTGAAGAAGTTCAATCACTATCTGCACGGGCAGAAATTCACCCTACTGACTGATCATCAGCCCCTGGTCTCCATTTTTAACCCAAAGAAGGGTGTTCCGGTGATGACGGCACAACGGCTGCAAAGATGGTCACTTTTTCTAGGGGCACATCAGTACGACATAGAGTACAAGGGTACGAAACAGCATGGAAACGCTGATGGGCTGTCGCGCCTACCGTTGCCTACGGTAGAGGAAGCACCTGCAGTGGACCCTGTTGAGATATTCCATGCGACCATAGTCGAATGTCTACCTGCTACAAACTCAAGTATAGAGAAGGAAACCCGAAATGACCCGACACTCTCTCGGGTCTATGATTTGATGGTGAAGGGATGGCCAGCACATGGCGACTCACTGTTGCCAGCATTCTCGCCAAGGAGAGAACAGCTGTCATTGTGCCGGGGGACCTTAATGTGTGGATCCCGAGTGGTAATTCCACCCAAGTTGAGAGATAGAGTGCTCAATGAGCTTCATGAGGGTCATCTGGGAGGGGTAAAAATGAAGAGCCTAGCCAGGGTGTTTGTGTGGTGGCCGGGAATCGATAAAGAAATCGAGGATATGACCAAGAGATGCACAGGATGCCAGAAGGTCCAAAACGCTCCACCACAGGCCCTGCTACATCCATGGGAGTGGCCCTCAACTCCATGGCAACGGGTACACATTGATTTTGCTGGTCCATTTATGGACTCAATGTTCCTAATCGCTGTGGACGCCCATTCGAAATGGCCAGAGGTCATCAAAATGTCCTCCACCACCACAGAGAAAACTATTGCAGTCCTACGGACCATCTTCGCCAGGAATGGCTTGCCAGAACAGATTTGCTCCGACAATGGGCCACAGTTTGTGTCCGAGGATTTCCGGAGGTTTCTGAGGAATAATGGGGTGAAACATTACACATCTGCCCCATATCATCCAGCCACAAATGGATTGGCTGAGAGGTTTGTTCAGACCTTTAAAAAGGCCATAAAGGCAATGTATAATGACGACATACCACTACAACACAAGGTGGATAATTTCTTGTTTGCTTACCGGAATGCGACACATGCAGTCACCAACCAAGCTCCAGCCGTAATGTTCTTCAACCGAAGGCAAAGATGTCACCTGGATTTGCTCAAACCAAACATAAGACGAGATGTTGAGGATAAGCAATTCCAGCACATAAATGAGAAGCCAACCAGGAGCTTCAAGATAGGGCAACCAGTCTTGGCCCGCGATTACCGAACAGAAAAATGGCAGCCAGGAACGATATGCACACAGCAGGGACCACTAATGTACACAGTGGACGTTGGAGAGAGCATCGTGAGATGCCATGCTGACCAGATTCTAGAGTCACAGGAACAAGCCAAACCCATACCACGAGCAGGTGCACCTGGTAATCAACCCGAAGTACAGATTGCGTCTACCTCAGAAGCAGTGGTATTGGAAGCTGATGAACCAACCAATGACAATGAGCCAGAATCAACTCCGCCGCAAGAACAGGATACTCGAGAAAGGCGCTATCCAGTCAGGATCAGGAAGCCTCCTCAAAGACTGAACTTATAAATGATTATTTCAGTTGATGTATATAGTACAGAGAAAATTGTAATTAGTTATTATTTATTTGTTAAATGAATGTTAGGTACTGTTTATCTAAAAGGGGAGGAATTGTTGTGTATGTACCTTTAAGAGAAGAATTGATTCTATACTGCAGTACCGGCAGTGACCACCCCTGTATATAAAGCCATAGCAGGCTTCTGTACGTCAGTCTTAAGTTACCCTCTGTTCAGCTGCAAGCACGAGCAGAGGGAGCAGCCAGACTTTGGAGAGTGGATTAAAGTGGTGGTCCCCTGACCAGGAAGAGGAGGAGAACGTTGGACCACCACCACCACCAACTCCACCATCATTACATCAACTGAGGTGCCTGGAGAGAGAGGACAGAGGAGGAGAAGGAGAAAGGAGGCCTACATCAACATCAACCAGGGGAGAGGCCTTTTCTATCACTGCCTCCCCAAATTGGCCTCCACTTCAGGAGAGGGAGAGAGGGGAGAGAAACCAACTGCTTGAAAGGAGGGAAGAAAACTTCATCCGGAACATCTACAGGTGGGTGTTATTTGGGGCACTCTCCCAAGACTTTGTATTTTAGGTGGGGGGAGAAAAGAAGAAGCAAGGCCGGATCATCAAGGGGTGTAGTGTGTGTCTCCTGTTAAAAGCTAGGCCACACACACCACTAAATAGCATCCCTTCTATTGCCTGCCCTGGGAGAGCTTGGAGCTGCCCAAGGTGAAGTCCTTAATTTAATTTAATTACATCGTTAAGACCTGTTGCAGGACTAGAATTCTCCAGCTTTTCCAGGTGAAGACGTCTTCTCCCCCTGCCAGAAGACTACCACCACCAAAGACTTTTTCCATCAGAGAGTGCAACCCTGCCAACACCCACCCACCATCCTGAGTGGCAACACTGCCCTTTGCGGCCTCCCTCCTTCCCACCCCCCCACCTCTCTCTCTCTTTGTCTCTCTCTGCCTGTCTTTCTAAGGCACCTTAGTTTCATCTATTTTATTAATTGCCAATTGAGCAGAGGGGAGAGGGCCCCTCTCCCAATTTAAATCAATAAGGAGAGAGGTGTGTCCTCATTTTAATCAGCTCCCTCTGCTCAATAGAGGACAAAAAATATATATATATACACCGAGGCCATTAACACCTTCAGGCCTGTGACTTGGGGTGAGTATAGCCCTTAAAAAAAGCACCCCAGAATGGCGACTGCGTCTTCGCCGGTGGCGGGGCCAGCCGGGACCTATGCGAGAGTGGTAGCCACAGCCACAGCTGCTCCCGCTGTTCCTGCTGCCCCGTCACCTTTTCGATTAATAACAAAAAAGCTTGGGGTGAAGAGCTACACTCACCCCACTATGACCATCGAGGCCTGCGTCAAGGCCATGGCTGGGGTTGTCGGCCCCTCAGCCATCGTCGCGGCCTCGAAAATGTATGGGAAGGCTGTGTTCTTCCTGGGGTCGGAGCGGGCGGTGTCCCTGGCTGTCGCCAAGGGGCTCACCGTGGGCGGGACCTTCCTGCCGGTGGATCCTCTCGAGGCCACCGCGCAGAGGATCATTATTTCCAATGTCCCGCCCTATGTTCCTGGTGAGCTCCTCCTTCCCCATTTGCGACAACTTGGGGAGGTGAGGTCGGGGATCACACCCATCCCGCTCGGCTTCCGGGAGGCCAGCCTTCGCCACGTCTTCTCCTTCCGGCGCTAGCTGTTTATCCAGCTGGCGCGGGAGGAGCACACTGACGGGGCGTTCGTCGTCCTCCACGAGGGGACCGCCTACCGCGCCTTTTGGACGTCGGACGGTGTGAGGTGCCATGCCTGCAGGGAGGTGGGGCACATCAGGAGGAACTGCCCTGCCTCCAAGGCCGCCGGATCATCTCGTGCGGCCGAGGCTGGCGCCGCCGCCGCCGCCCTTCCCCCCGGATCTGCCCGCGCGTCAAGTACATCTGATGCGCGGTTGACGTCGGGGGCCGATGCCACCAAGGCCTCTGGCGGGGGGGAGGGAGCGTGTCCGGCCGGAAAGAAGGCGCGGGGAAAAAAGAAGCACCTTAGGGCGGGTCCCCCCGTGGATGGCGAGCCCTTGCCCCTATGAGCCCCTTACACCCGCGCTCCTCGCGGAGTTGATCAGGGCAGATGTGAGCGGGAGGGGCCTCGTGCCCGAGCCTGTGGCCGCAACCGCCGCAGCGGTAATGCCAATACCTGCGGCCGGGCTCGGGCCCGAGGAACCCGACAAACCTGCTCCGCCGGAGGGAGTCGAGGAGGAGGCCTTTGCAGACATGGAGGTCTCCCTCGCTCCCTCCGTGCTAAAAAGAAGGCGCGACCCCCTGGATGAGTAGAAGGACCGGGAGGAGGAAGGTCCCTCCGAGCAGGGGGAGTCGTCGCCCGCCGCGGGTACTGCGCCCCCCCCCCCCAGCGCTGTCGTCATCACCAGCGATCGGCAGGGGTCGCCTGTCCCTCAGGAGGCTGAGGCAGATGTTTCTGTCCAGCACGTGCCTCCCGGGGATGGGGATGAGACCCTGCCCGTGGCGGGGGGTTGCGGAACAACCCGCGGCAGTAATTGAAATTGACCTTTTAACGGTGCCGTTACCCCTCGCCGGGTCGGGCAGCCTGGGGGCTGGGTCGGGCGAGCTCGAGGATAATGAGCTCGCCCAATGCGACCCGGACGTCTCCCAGGGGATGCTAGTCCTGGTAGAGCTTTTAATTCAAAACCCCCCGTCCGCTGGGTCGGAGGTTGGTGGCGGGGAGGAGGATGGCCCCCTGGCTGCGTCTCTGGTGCCGGACGTACTGGAGGAGCTGGAAATTGTTCTCTCCCCGGTTTCTCCGGTCGTTCCGGCGTCTGAGGCGGAGGGGAGCTCTGAACCGCCGCCGTCTTCTGGCCCGGCACCCCTAGAGGAGCCCAGGGAGAAATCCTCTGCCGCCGATCCTGGGGGTGGGATCCGGGCGGAGGCAGGGCTGGCTGGCGCGGCCGAGTCGTTCGCTTCGCACTGCGCGGCGGACGGGTCGGCCGCTGGTGACGACCCCCTGGAGGAGGATGGGGACTCGGTGATGGGCACGGAGGACGATTCGGACTCCAGCGCCAACGTGGCGATGGATGACCTCGTGCCCCTTGCCGAGTCTCCCCTCATTTCCGTAAGGGAACTCCGGGATTTTATGGCCACGTGCCTGGGTCAGCGCAATAAGGTCCGGCTGGCCCTCGACAGGTGGTCGGAGCTGGCGCTGCTCATCGATTCCGTCCGCGCCGCCGTTAAGATCATGGGCGCGGACGAGGGTGTGAACCCGCTCGAGCTGCGTCGGCTCACAACGTTTCTCACTGGGCTGCTGAGGAAGTGGCGGCTGACCAGCGGCTGCGCTTCCTCCCCCCGTTAGGTGTAGGTAGAGGTTGCACTATGCTTCTGACATGAAGATAACCATAGCCAGCCTCAACATCAACGGCAGCAGGGAGGCGCGCCGCAGATTCAATAACTTCTCGGTCCTTCGGGACGGGAAGTATGCGGTGTGCTTCCTGCAAGAAACCCACACCGTTCTGGGAGATGAAGCCACGTGGCTCCTGGAGTGGCAAGGAGGGGTCAGCATGAGTCACCTCTCCAACAATTCCAGCGGGGTGGCTATCTTGCTGGCCCCGCATTTTCAGCCGGAGATCTTGGGGGTCAAGGAGCACGTGCCGGGCCGCTTGCTCCAGGTCACTGTTCGCCTGGGGGGCGTGCCGCTCCATCTAGTGAACGTGTACGCCCCTCAGACCAGTGCGCAGCAAGTGCGCTTCTTCGAAGAAGTGTCTGCTCTCTTGGGCTCCATCGACGTGGGCGAGTGCGTCATCCTCGGGGGGGATTTTAACTGCACCCTCGAGGCGAGGGACCGTTCGGGTCCCCCGCGAAGCCTGGCGGCGATGGAGAAGTTGAGGGACCTGGTTGGGTCCTTCGACTTGGTGGACGTCTGGCGAAATCTCCACCCCGACTCCAGCGCCTTCACTAGCGTGAGGTCTGGGGGAGGAAGGTCCAGAATCGACCGCCTCTACATTTCCCGGGCGTACGTCTCCTGCGTTCCGGCAGCTTCCATGCGGCCGGTGCCGTGCACGGACCACCACCTGGTGTGGGCGGAGCTCGCTCCGCTGCGCGCGCGGGCAGGGTCCGTGTACTGGCATTTTAACAACCTGCTGTTGGAGGACGCACGGTTCCGGGATTCGTTTCGTCGATTCTGGGCCGACTGGAGAAGGAAGCAGGGGGGCTTCCCCTCCTTGAGGCTATGGTGGGATGTGGGCAAGGCTCACATCCGTCTCTTCTGTCAGGAGTACGCGAAGGGGTCGACCAAGAGGCGGGAGGCCCGGGTCGGGCGGTTGGAGAAGGAGGTGCTCGACCTGGAGTCCTGTCTCGGTCAGGTCGTCGAGGACCCGGCCCTGCGGAAGGTGTACGAAGAGAAGAAGGGCGCGCTGAAGGACCTGCAGCTCGTCGGGTCCCGAGGCGCGTACGTGAGGTCGCGGATCCAGCTCCTGCGGGACCTGGACCGCGGCTCCCCCTTCTTCTACTCGCTGGAAAAAAGACGGGGGGTCCGTAAGCAGCTCTTGGGGCTGCTGGCCGACGACGGATCTCTGGTCTCGGATCCGGAGGGAATCAGCGCGGAGACCCGCGCCTATTACGGGGCTCTGTTCTCTCCGGATCCATCCAGCGAGGATGCGCGCAGAGTTTTGTGGGAGGACCTGACGAAGGTTGGCCCGGAGGGCGCCGAAAAATTGGACGCTCCGCTAAGTCTGGCGGAGCTGACCGGCGCCCTCTGCCAGCTCTCTAGGGGAAAGTCCCCGGGGCTGGACGGGCTGACCGTGGAGTTCCACAGGGCGTTCTGGGACGTCTTGGGGGGCGACTACGCGCGGGTCCTGGGGGAAAGTTTGGTGACCGGGGAGATGCCCCTCTCTTGGCGCAGGGCGGTCATTGTCCTGCTGCCTAAGAAGGGCGATCTCCGCCTCCTTAAGAACTGGCGCCCGGTCTCCCTCCTCAGCACGGACTATAAAATCTTTGCCAGGGCCATGTCTGCTCGCCTTGGCACCGTGCTGGCCCACATGATCCACCCCGACCAGTCCTACACGGTCCCGGGCCGGACCATCCACGACAACATCCATCTGGTCCGGGACCTGGTCCACCACTCCCAGAGGGCTGGTCTGTCGGTCGCCTTCCTTTCCCTGGATCAGGAGAAGGCGTTCGACAGGGTGGATCACGAGTATCTCTTCGGGACTCTGCGCGCATTCGGGTTCGGGACGCATTTCGTCGCCCGGATCCGACTTCTGTACGCCACCGCGGAGTGTCTGATTAAAGTTAACGGGTCCTTGACGGCGCCCCTTCGCTTCGGGAGGGGGGTGCATCAGAGATGCCCCATGTCCGGTCAGTTATATGCCATTTGCGTGGAGCCTTTCCTGCGCCTCTTGCGGAAGAGGTTGACGGGACTGGCTCTGCAAGGGCCGGGCGTGGAGGTGGTCCTCTCGGCTTACGCCGATGACGTGCTCCTCATGGTCACGGATCCCGCTGACTTGCGGAGGATGCGGGAATGCCAGCAGATTTACTCGGACGCATCCTCCGCCAAGATCAACTGGGAGAAATGTTCCGGACTCCTGGTGGGTCAGTGGCGGGTGGACTCCCTGCCGGAGGAGTTCAGGCCTTTCGCCTGGAACACCACACACCTCCTCTATTTGGGAGTCTACCTTAGCCCTGCCGAGGACGCTTGGCCGGCGAACTGGCAAGAGCTGGAGGCCAAAGTCACCGCTCGCCTAGGACGCTGGACAGGACTGCTCCGAGTGTTGTCCTACAGGGGTCGAGCGCTGGTCATAAACCAGCTGGTGGCCGCCATGTTGTGGTACCGGTTGGTCACTTTGATCCCTCCCCCTGCGTTTGTCGCCAAGATTCAGAAGAAGCTCATCGACTTCTTCTGGGACAAAAGGAAGCACTGGGTCTCTGCCACGGTTCTGTGTCTCCCGCTTAGGGAGGGCGGTCAGGCGCTGGTGTGCCTTCGCACCCAGGCTGCGACTTTCCGTCTTCAGACGCTGCAGAGATACCTGTACGTCGAGAATCCTCCGAGATGGTGTGCGCTGGCGACGTTTTTCTTCCGCCAGCTGCATGGCCTCAATTACGACACGCAGCTCCTGTTTGCGAAAGTGGGCAGCAGGCGTGCCGGCCTGCGGGAGCTGCCTGTCTTCTACCAGGAACTACTATGGGTTTGGAACTACGTCGCTTCCAGGCGGAGCTCTCCCCCGTCAGGAGCGGCGGCTCTCCTTCGGGAGCCGCTGCTCAGGAATCCGCACCTCCACGAACACGGGTTCGGGCGGCTGGCGGAGGGTAGGGCTGTGGCTGGCAAGGTGACCAGAGTCGGGGACCTGCTCGATGGCGGAGGAGCGGGCTGGATGGCGCCGGAGGAGCTGGCGCGGCGCCTGTCCTGGGCCAACGTCCGGCTCGCGGTCGAAACCATCGAATCGGTAAAAGCGGCACTGGGCCCCGACTCCACTAGGTGTATCGAGGCGGCTCAAGCACGTGGGGCGATCCCGTCCGAGCTTACCCCCGTTCGGACGGAATTCCTCATCGGCGCCCGGCCCCGAAACTCCCCTCGGGAACCGGCGCCTCACAACTTGAGCCATCTCGAGGAAATACCCTCCGTGCCTTTTCATTCCGCACGGAGGGGTTTCCTGTACGGGCTGCTCCTGCACACTCTCCACTTTGCCATCTTCGTCTACCGTCCGGACACGCCTTGGCGTGGCGTTTTGCCGACCGGCGGTAGCGGAGGTCCCCAATGGAGGGCTCTCTATGCGGGAGTCCTCCCTTGTTCCATCGGGGACTTGGCCTGGAGGGTGTTGCACGGAGCGGTCCCGTGCAATAAGGTTTTAAGTAGGTTCACGGACTCCCAGGCCGCCTGCATTTTTTGCGGCCTGGAGGAGTCCGTGTTTCACGTTTATATGGATTGTGAGAGGTTGCAGCCCCTCTTTCACTACTTGAAGGGGCTGCTCCTCGATTTTTGGTTGTACTTCAGTCCCACGCTCTTGACCTACGGTCACCCGGTGCGGAGGGGAGCGGACAGGTTGGAGGACCTCCTTGTGGGCCTGCTCCTGGGCCTGGCTAAAAGAGCCATCAATTGGTCCAGGCAGCGGGCGGTCGAGGGGGTCGTCCAGCCGGATTGCCTGCATCTCTTCCGCGGCCATGTTCACGCCCGGGTGGCCCTGGAGATGGAGCACGCGGTGTCCGCCGGTGCGCTTGAGTATTTCCGCGACCGATGGGCGCCGCGGGGACTGGAGTGCATCATCAACACAGAAAACCAAATTTTAATTTGATTTGTTAAGCTTTAGTTGAACTTTTGTTTATTTACAGTTGAATTGGGTTTTTTTTTTGGGTCCAAATAAAAGAGTACCCTCTGTTCAAGTAAATACCTGTTTTATTGTTCTCCTGCAGTCCGTGTATTATTAAGGCGCGGACACTACAGACGTGAGTCTAGATTCGGATCAGCCATGATCCTATTGAATGGCGGAGCAGGCCCGAGGGGCTGTATGGCCTTCTCCTGCTCCTACTTCTTATGTTCTTATGTGTGTTCAGGGGGATATTCAAGATCCCATGGCAATAATTGAAGAAGAGCTGGGGGGGTTCTCTTGGTGATCTGGCCAGAATTTCTCCCTCAAGTAATCCCACCAAAGAAAGAATTCAACCATCTCATTACTGTTTGTGGAATGTTGCTGGGGCAGGATGAGCACTATGTTTTCTTAAATAATAGTCATTGCATGTCAAAGGTAACTCATGGTATAAATGTCTTGATGTGTTAAAGTGCTGGATCACTGCAACAACAACTTATATATTTATATAGAGCCTTTAAAGTAGCAAAGCATCCCAAGGAGCTTCACAGGAGCATTATCAAACAAAATTTGACATCGAACCACATGAGGAGACATTCGGACAGATGACCAACACTAATTTTCTTCTGAGGCAATGAGACTCCACACTTGTAAAATTAATTTTTCAGGGCCAGAGAGGTTGTTCAGCAGTAATTATCACTTATCATGCCATTAAAAACTCATTTACAGCCCTAACTTTTTCAGCTGTTATTAGTGTGGAACTAGTGGGCAAGTACGGCAAGTTCATGCCATTGCAGCCATTTCAATGCCGAGTCTATCGGTGAGGATTGCAACAACGCATCCTGTGGAGGAGCAGGGTATCTTGACAGCAACTTCCAGATTTCCACATTTAACTGCGCATGTGCGGGTACCAGAAGTTGCTGTCCGATTTACCCAGTAATAATGGTGAGTGCTGATAGCCTCACCGTTATTATTACCGCAAAATCTGGGCCATTGTGTTTTCGGATGATGTCGCCGAGGGGCAGCATGTAGATGTGAAATAGGAGGGGACCAAAAATAGATCGTTGGGGGACTCCAGAGGTAATGGTGCGGGAGTGGGAGGAGAAGCCATTGCAGGTGATTCTCTGGCTACGACTGGATAGATAAGAATGGATCCATTGCAAATTTCTTTCATATTTTCACTTGGGTTTGAACTTGAAAAAAATGAACTAAGGCCTCGCTCTTCCAATCTGGAAGTATTTTGGAAAGCAGAGTGTCATTTTGTCTGTTAGGGGGTGAGCAGCTGGTCATTGAACTGCTTATAGATCGAGTCATTACATAAGTGTCACAGAGTGGTAGCACATTGGTCCATCCACATGGTTATGGTGAGTTTGTAGTTTTACCCTGTGCTGTCAGTAAGAGGTACTGCATGGAGTTCCAGGCATTTCCTTACAACAGAAGCAGGGAAAATTAGAGGTCAGTTACAGGCCAGCATTGCCAACGATGGGAGTAGGTCACCCTCCTGCCAACTTGGTGCATGGCACTGGGACACCATCAACAACAACAACTTGTATGTATATAGCGCCTTTAATGTAGTAAAACATCCCAAGGCGCTGCACGGGAGTATTTTAAGACAAAAAATTTGACACCGATCCACATAAGAAGAAATTAGGGCAGGTGACCAAAAGCTTGGTCAAAGAGGTAGTTTTAAGGAGCGTCTTAAAGGAGGAAAGAGAGGTAGCGAGGTGTACAAGTTTAGGCAAGGAATTCCAGAGCTTAGAGCCTAGGTAACAGAAGACGCAGCCACCAAAGGTTGAGCGATTATAATCAGGGATGACAAAAGACAGAGAGAAAAGGTAAAATAACTACCCTGCTAGCAACAAAAGCTCATAATATATTAGGAATTTATCTGCCAAAATGGGATTTGGAAGGTTGGGCTATCTATAGTGTTTAGACAGCAATGAGATGGATGCTGCACAAACTTTGCCTCCCCAGAGGCCAGAGTAGCTGCACTGTTTCTGAGGTTCAATAAATCAGTGAGGTGCTTTGTGTTGACAGGGGATTAAGTTGCACTTTTAACCAGGTGCAGAAAACCTGAGCAGTGCTTTGCTGCTGCTGCGATTGAGGTGATACACAGGTGCTACTCAAATTAACAGAGTAGATGGAACACCAACGGCAAGAGAGTCACCTATGTAATCTTAATTGCTGGAGGCGGATGTGCTTTTTCATCACTTTTCAGTAGCAATGCAGGTTTGAGGATGTTACTGTTTGTACACAATTGGGAGTTGCTAACATCCTATTTGTCCCATTTGCAGAACATACTTTCTTTCAAACATACTTGCTCTTGCAGCAGTGAGGGTTTGCCAGGCAGCTTGCCTGGTGTGGATAGTAAGACATCTGCCAAATACCTCATGACAAATGTGAGTTTTCCTCTCTCCGAGTCCCCAGGGACCTCCGCACACATACACACAAGTTAACTGAAAGATAAATGTAATATTAATTTGGTAAGGGACTTTATGTTCATCTTATAATTGCATACAAGAAAACTGCACCAAACACTTAAATGCACAATTTCCTAATGAACTAATTAGCTTTTATACATGATGGTTTACTTTATAACCATTGAAATCTCTACAATTTCAATTTAATAAATACGGAAAATTGTTGTTTGACTACATTAGCATATATGCATGATTAATTTGTATCTTGTTACTTTTATTTTGTTCAGGAACATGATTCATTGGAAAACTATCAGTTAAAGCAACTGACAAAAATAAAACGTCTCCCTACTTTTAAAATATAATCAGCACAATTAACCTTGATTCAACCTGTTTTTAATTGAAAGTGCAGGAAGAGTTGATGCAAATATAATATTAGCCCCGATTTTAACTTGAGGCATGTTCAAGTCGAGCGAAAAAACCCCGCCAGGTTTTGGATAAAATATTGAGAGTGAATCCTAGTTCTGCAGTGATGGAAAAAAAACGTTGTAATTCTATTTAGTATCTGAGCCATCTGCAGGCTTGCACCTGCACGCACCCATTGTTCTTTCAGATATTTGATTATTGTTTTATATAAGGAAAAGCTTTGTATATTTCCATTCCAAAATGGAAATTAAAAATAGCACCATAGGATTTTAAATAAAAGTGGTAATTTTTCACAATTTCAAAGAGCTAAAAGAAAAGGCACACACAAACATACAAAAAGGATGTGAAAAATCAAAGAGTTCACTTGATTGGTTCCTCTGCCGGGGCGCACTGTGGCTGCAGTGTGGTCGATCTACAGGATGCACTGCAGCAACCCATCAAAACCTCTCTCCCCTGCGACTTCTACTACCAGGAAGGACTAGAGCAGCAATGTCATGGGAACACCATCATCTCCAAGTTCCACTCCAAGTCACACACCATCCTGACTTGGGCATATATCTTTGTCACTTGCTCAGAATCCTGTTATTCCCTACTAACATAATTGTGGGACCACCATCACCACAAGGACTGCAGTGGTTCAAGGAGAAGGCCCCCCCCCACCACCTTCTCAAGCTTTGCCCACATCCCAAGAAAAAATAAAGTACTGCTCTACTACTTCTCTAATTTGTTCACAAAATTCCCTACCTTGTTTTAATCTTGTTACAATCCAGCGCCGTACTGAAGGAGGTGCCGTCTTTCGAATGAGACGTGAAACCGAGGGCCCGTCTGCTCTCTCAGGTGGACATAAAAGATCCCAGGGCACTATTTTGAAGAGCACAGGAGTTATCCCTGGTGTCCTGGCCAATATTTATCCCTCAATCAACATCACAAAAACAGATTATCTGGTTATTACCACATTGCTGTTTGTGGGAGCTTGCTGTGCGCAAATTGGCTGTCGTGTTTCTTGCATTACAACAGTGACTACACTTCAAAAGTACTTCATTGTCTGTAAAGTGCTTTGGGGCATCCTGAGGTTATGAAAGGCGCTATATAAATGCAAGTTTTTCTTTGATTGTCCTTCCTTCAATGGGCTAGATTCATATGAGAAAATTGTATAACATTTCTTTATTGTGCTCATACCCCATTTTGTTTATGGATTATGGTGATCTGGGTTGTCCTCAAATGGGAACCCAAATTTTTATCAATTTAAAAGATCTTATGATCAATTGTTCGTGATAAATGTTTCTGCACATTTACTACTTTAGTGATGCGTTGTTAACTAGGAATCAGTACTACCCCGCATCATGCAACTAATATAAAACACAACTTCTAATGGAATAGGGCATATTTGATTAAATCACCAGTTGAAGCCAATTATTATACAGTGGATCTCATTAAAAAAAATCCAGACTGGTATTGTCATGCTTTTTCAGTGGCATTAAGCATGTGCCAAGTCAAACAGAAAGCAGAGCTTATACCTTACATTGATACTTGCTCAAAGATACCCTTTTTGTTTAAAATGTTTCTGCTACGGGTCACAGACCCATTGGTCGGAATCTTTATCTGAGTGTCGGGGCAGGTGCATGCGAGTCGCATAGCGGATTGCAATCCCAAATTTCTGCACTGCACTGCAATGTTCTACACTGCGCGTTTAACTCAATTACATCAATTGAAACAGTCATGCGGGTTTCCCAGCCCAATTAAATGGAGCAGGTCTGCTGACGTCACAATGACTCGTTTTCAGCGCGGATATTTAAAGCAGCCTTGTACACATCCCAGTTGAAGGTTGTTATAGGAGAGATAAAGGTGTTTGGGAGAGGTCGAAATTGCTGCATATCACTGAGATTTGTGTGGGTCATGGAGATACACAGACAGAAGGCTGCGCCAAGATTCCCTGATGCCTCCCTGGAAGTGCTGGTCCAGGGAGTCAAAGCATGCAGGGAGGTCCTCTTCCAGTACCTCGGGGGCCATCGAGAAAGAGGGTGATCTTGGAGAAACAGCAACAAATGCGCGAGGCTCTGGCAGCTTTTGCGGCCGTGATGTGTGTGACAGTACAGAGAACGGAGGAGTCCATCTCCACCATCTTGCAGGCGATGGCGACGATGTGCTGTTCCATGGAAAGGATAGCCACCTGCATGGAGCCGCAAATGCGCCAGTCACACGAGAACATGCTTGCTGTGAACAACAGATTGCAGACACTCATTGACCTCATCTCGAGGAGGGATAGCAATGTAGACTTGGGCACTCATTGCCCCACTGATGTGCAGCAAGGTGCTCTCCAGCTCCTTGCTAGCAGGGAAGTGCAGGTGGCTGTAAGCATCGAACGCAGGCCCCAAGTTCATTTCAGACTTTTTGAATGATTGTTACCAACAGCCTGTTTGGAGAAGATGGGAGGGGTCCAGGGTTCGTGGACAGGAGATTCCAGCCAGGCCTACAAACTAATTATGGGAGAATTTCTGGGCAGACAGAATTCTCTGGGAAGACAATGGGCCCGGGCTAGGTGACTCATACAGTGACGAGCACCTAGATGAGATAGCCCCGAAGGCGGGAACCGGACAAAAGAGGGCCATTGTAAATTAATGGGAAGCCACTTACCCCAGGATCAGGTGAGAAGTGCGGCCCATCATCTGCCATTAAGATGAGCACCTAGATGGGATAGCCCAAAAAGGCGGGAAACCAGACAAAGAAGACAAAGAAAGGTGATTAAAAAGACATCACTGAAACGACACAGTCCAGAGTGAACTTTTGGGATATAGAGAAGGCAGCTTTGGCCATTTTCTCTCGCTCTCTCTCGCTTGCTCGAAACTACCGCCAGCGACAAGAGCCTCGCCTTGCTCTTCGACTGTAGGAATGAATCTCGAAACTGGGACTTGGATACTGCATCAGCGATATGGAACCAGGAGACACGTTCTACATGGGAGCAGCGAGCAAGAAAACGGACAATCGGGGTGAGCATTGTCCAAGCCCACACATCCTTAAGACCACCGGTACTGTGTGAGGGGGTATTGTGTGTCCCAACCAAGCCAGAGGGGTTTAGTGGGGAGGTTCTGTGTGTATTTTATACTCTGTATGCAACGCAGTGTGATTTTAGGCGTCTTAATACGAGACAGGGGCCTGTTCGACGGGCCAAGCTGTATTGTTGTACTGATTGTTTTACACCACCAAGCATTTTACATACTGGAGGCGGGGGTGTGTGTTAACCTTATTAAACACCGTACGGCTGAGTCTGAAAAGCTTGTCTGTGTCCCAATCCTGTTCACCGTAATTCCTGTCGTATAGAACTAAGTAGGAGGGGTGATTCGAACCATCAAAGCAAACCACCTACATGGCCCATGAGAGGGATGATGGTGGGAGGGGACATGGAAGTGGGGGCTCTTCTCAAAGCACTCCCACTTCTCCCCTGTTGCCTTTCCCTCAGTCAGAGCCCCACATGCTGCCTAGGATCCCAATGGTCAGGACTGCCCCTGCAGAGTTGCAGGAGGAGCAGTCTTTGGCGGGTACCTCACAGACTCCAAAACCCAGAGGACATCTGCCAAAAGTGTCAAAGCAGTCCCAGCAGGGAAGTGAGCAGCCTGCCTCTACCTCTGCTGAAGCCACAGGGGTTGCACCTCGTAGAAGCACGCGGAAACGAAGAAAGGCACAATCGTAGGTGCACAAGGGCATGCACATGGGTGTTTGACAAAATGTTAATGTTAAGTTTCACTTATATTTCTGACGCACATAAATTTATTTCTTTACACCACTTTCCCATCTTCTCCATTTTTGCCTGCTACCTGGGAAGTGGCTTTCTCACTTGGAGTGAATGATGAGACATTATTTAACCTTGAGCAATGGGGGTTTACATAAGAACATAAGAAATAGGAACAGCATTGGCCATTTGGCCCATCGTGCCTTCTCTGCCATTTAATAAGATCATGGCTGATCTTCTACCTCATCTCCACTTTCCTGCACTATCCCCATATTCCTTGATTCCTTTAATATCCAAAAATCTATCGATCTCTGTCTTGAATATACTCAACGACTGAGTCTCCACAGTCCTCTGGGGTAGAGAATTCCGAAGATTCACCACCCTCGGAGTAAAGAAGTTTCTCCTCATCTCAGTCCTAAATGGCTGACCCCTTATTAGAAAATGCTGCGGTACAGAGGGATCTGGGGGTCCTTGTTCATGAATCACAAAAAGTTAACATGCAGATACAGCAAGTAATTAGGAAAGCAAATGGTGTGTTGGCCTTTATTGCAAAGGGAATGGAATATAAAAATAGGGAAGTCCTGTTACAACTGTACAGGGCATTGGTGAGACCACACCTGGAGTACTGCGTACAGTTTTGGTCTCCTTATTTAAGGAAGGATATACTTGCATTGGAGGCAGTTCAAAGAAGGTTCACGAGGTTGATTCCGGAGATGAAGGGGTTGTCTTATGAAGAAAGGTTGAGCAGGTTGGGCCTATACTCATTGGAGTTTAGAAGAATGAGAGGGGATCTTATTGAAACATACAAGATTCTGAAGGGGCTTGACAGGGTAGATGCTGTTGGATCCGTGTATCTTGATGTTGTGTGTCCTTCAATAATTAGACAAGAGACTGCAGGGAACAATCAACAGGTGTTGACTGGATGAGGGTTACTCTAAAACTAACTGTACAGATCCCTACTCAGGGTTATATACAGGTGTGGTCACTGCCGGTACTACAGTATACAGGAGCTGTAAAAAGTAGTTCTCCCCTTAAAGGTACATACACTACAATTCCTCCCCTTTTAGATTAACAGTACCATAACATTCATTTAACAATTAAATATCAACTAATTACAATTAACACTTTTAACATGCAACATTAACTAAAAATAGTCTTTTTATAAATTCAGTCTTTGGGGAGGCTTCCTGATCCTTTCTGGATAGCGCCTTTCCTGAGTGTCTTGCTCTTGGTGCGGAGGCGATTCTGGCCCCCTGTCGTCGGTTGGTTCATCAGCTTCCGATGCTACTGTTTCTGGGGTAGATGCTACCTGTATGTCGGGTTCATCACCAGGTACGCGAGACATGGGGTTGACTCGTTCCTGTGACTCTAGGATCTGGTCAACATGGCATCTCACAATGTTCTCCCCAACATCCACTGTGTACATTAGTGGCCCCTGCCGTGTGCATATCGTTCCTGGTTGCCATTTCTCTGCTCAGTAGTCGCGGGCCAAGACTGGTTGCCCTACATTGAAGCTCCTTGTCGGCTTCTCATTGATGTGCTGGAATTGCTTATTCTCAACATCTCTTCGTACATTTGGTCTGAGCAAATCCAGACGAGATCTCAACCTTCGGTTAAAGTACATCATGGCCGGGGTCTGGTTGGTGACTGCATGTGTCGCATTTCTGTAGGCTAACAGGAAATTGTCCACCTTATGCTGCAGTAGAATGTCGTCATCGCACATGGCCCTTACTGCCTTTTTAAAGGTTTGTACGAACCTCTCAGCCAATCCATTTGTGGCTGGATGATACGGGGCGGATGTGTAATGCCTTACCCCATTCCTTTTCATAAATCTTCGAAACTCTTTGGACACAAACTGTGGTCCGTTATCAGAGCAAATCTGCTCTGGCAAGCCGTTCCTGGCAAATATGGTCCATAGGACTGCAATAGTTTTCTCCGTGGTGGTGGAGGACATTTTGATCACCTCAGGCCATTTCGAGTGCGCATCCACGGCTATTAAAAACATTGAGTCCATGAATGGACCAGCAAAATCAATATGCACCCGTTGCCATGGAGATGAGGGCCACTCCCATGGGTGTAGAGGGCCATGTAGTGGTGCATTTTGGACCTTCTGGCATCCTGAGCAGCTCTTTGTCAGGTCCTCGATTTGCTGATCGATCCCCGGCCACCACACATAAGCCCTAGCAAGGCTTTTCATTTTCACCCCTCCCAGATGGCCTTCGTGAAGCTCATTGAGCACTCTCTCCCTTAACTTGGGTGGAATTACCACTCAGGATCCACACATCAAGGTCCCCTGGCATACTGACAGCTGTTCTCTTCTGGATGAGAATGCTGGCAACAGTGAGTCGCCATGTGTTGGCCATCCCTTCACCGTCAAGTCATATACCCGAGACAGTGTCGGGTCATTTCGGGTCTCCTTCTCTATATCAGCGTTAGTTACTGGCAAGCGTTCAATTATAGTCGAATAAAATATTTCGACAGGGTCCACTGCTGGTGCTTCCTCTGCAGTAGGCAGTGGCAGGCGTGATAGCCCATCAGCGTTTCCATGCTGTTTCGTGCCCTTATACTCGATTTCATATTGGTTCGCCCCTAGAAAAAGGGACCATCTTTGTAGCCGTTGCGCAGTCATCACCGGAACGCCCTTCTTTGGTTAAGGATGGAGACAAGTGGTTGGTGGTCAGTCAGCAAGGTGAACTTCTGCCCGTGCAGATGGTGGTTGAACGTTTTCTCTCCCCACACTAGGCTGAAGGCCTCCCTGTCAATCTGGGCGTAGTTACGCTCGGCTGAGGTTAGTGACCGAGACGCAAAGGCTACTGGCCTCTCCGAGCCGTCCGGGAATTTGTGCGACGGCACCGCTCCAATGCCATAGGGTGATGCATCACACGCCAACCGAATTGGTAGTGCTGGGTTGAAATGAGCCAGCACCTCTTTTGATGTGATCAATTCTTTGCGCTTCTGGAAAGCTCGTTTACATTCGTCATTCCACTTCCATGGTACCCCCATTTGCAGTAGGGTGTTCAGTGGGTGTAGTACTGTCGACAAATTCGGCAAGAACTTATGGTAGTAGTTCACCAGCCCGAGGAACGACCTCAGTTGTGACACATTTTCCGGTGCTGGAGCCTTGACTACTGCCTCAATCTTTTCAGGGGACTTATGTAACCCCTCTTCATCAATACCGTGGCCACAATACGAGATCTGCTTCTGGAAAAACTCGCATTTGTGGCGATTAGCTCGGAGCCCATATTCCTTCAATTTAGTGAGCACCTGCTCCAGGTTGGCAAGGTGATCACTGTCATTTTCGCCCGTGACCAGGATGTCATCCAAATAACACTGGGTCCCTGGAATCCCTTGCAGGACTTGATCCATTGCCCTTTGCCAAATAGCCGGAGCTGATGCTACCCCGAACACCAGCCGGTTGTATTGGTAGAGACCTTTATGAGTGTTGATCGTGAGGTACTGTTTCGAGGCTTCTTCTACCTCCATTTGCAGGTACGCCTGGGCCAGATCAATCTTAGTGAAGTGTTTCCCTCCAGATAGCGAGGCGAAAATATCTTCAATCCGCGGAAGCGGATATTGTACAGTATGAAGGACTGGGTTCACTGTCACCTTAAAGTCCCCACGGATGCGAACCTTCTTTGGTTCCCCAGGCATATTACTCAACGACCTCTTCATTACAGGAACGATGGGTGTAGCCCACTCGCTCCAGTCCACTTTGGACAGTACTCCTGAACGTTCCAAACCTTCCAGCTCTGCTTCGACGGCTGGGCGGATCGCATAAGGTACCGGTCTGGCCTTAAAAACCTTTGGGCTTGCATTTTCCTCTATTTTGATCGTCGCTGTTATGCCTTTTAGTGTTCCGAGTCCCTCCTGGAACACTTCTTGTGCGTCAGCTAGCATTTTTGACAGTCGTCCAGGTGTGACGTCGTCATCCTTTTTGGCATCTATAGTCAGTGCTTGTATGGAATGCCAATCTAGCTGTATCTTCTGGATCCATTCACGTCCTAGTAGTGGTGGTCCTCCATCTGGCAATACATATAGGTCCATTTTTGGTGTTTCCTTGCCGTTATATATAACGTTCACCCTTATTTTTCCTTTGGGGTAGACTTTTTGCCCCGTGTACATCTTCAAGACAATCTCTGTACCTCTCAAGGGTATATGTGAGAATAGCCGCTTGTAGTCCCTTCGGTTTATGACTGTTAGGACTGATCCTGTGTCCAATTCCATTTTCACTTGGACTCCAGCTATCTTGAGCGTGACCCAGATAGTTTGGTGATCCTCCGTTTTGATCACATTATATAGTTTCAGACAACCCAGCTCCTTGCTTCCAGAGTCTGTATCACTCTTCAATTCGTCTGCACTACTGTCCGTCACCTTATGTACCTTCTTGTACTTCTCCTGTGGGGATTTCTTGCTGCTGGTTTTCTTTTCCGACCTGCAGACTCTTGCTATGTGTCCTACTTTTCCACACTGTCTGCACACTTGGTCCTTGAACCAGCAATCCTTATGGTCGTGTGTTGTTCTGCCGCAGCGATAGCACTTCACTGTTCCGTATGACATTTCATTTGTGCCATATTCTTGCGGTCTCCGTTGTATCTCTGCCGCGCCCTGTGCTGCTGCTTTGTGTGATACTGCCATGCTGAAAGCCTTGTCCAGCATAAGATCCTTTTCTGATAGAAGCCGTTTCTGGGTTCCTTCACTTTGAAGCCCACACACAAACTTGTCCCTTAAAGTATCTGCTAGTCCCATTCCAAACTGGCAGTGTTTTGATAGCTTGCACAGTTCCATTAAATACTCAGCATTACTTTCATCTTTATGCTGGTTCCTTTTGTGAAACTTAAATCTTTCCGCTATCAGCAGCGGTGTGGGGTCTAAGTGGTCCTGTAGGATTGACACTATGTTTTCAAAATCCTTTTCCACTGGCTTCTCTGGGGTTACTAGGTTTCGCAGTAAGCCATACGTTTGTGCACCCATTGAATTCAACAATACCAGCGCTTTCCTGTCATCTGGCACTTCATTCGCCTTGCAGTACACTTCTATGCGTTCGACATATGCCGTCCAATCTTCGACTTCATTGTCGAACGCTGTGACACTGCCACTCTTCGGCATCCCTGGGTGTGGTTAGACTGGCTCAAAATGGCGTCACCCGCACTCTCCCTTCTTCTCCGCTGCGGCTCAAAATGGCGTGTCCCGCGCTCTCCCTTCTTCTCCGCTGTGGCTCAAAATGGCGTCTCCCGCGCTTTCCTTTCTTCCCCGCTGACGCTGCTCGGCCCTTGAACACCGGCTGTGCTCTGCGCGTTTTCCTGCGCGCCTCTCTCTCTCATTGACGCCGCTCGGTCCTGAACACCGGCTGCGCCCTGTACGCTCTACCCTCTCTCTTCTCCCGTCGACGCCGCTCGGTCCTGAACACCGGCTGCGCCCTGTGTGCTCTACCCTCTCTCTTCTCCCGTCGATGCTGCTCAGCCTTTTTCTGTGCCGTCGGTCGGCTCTAGCCACCGCTGTCCGGGAAGGGTCTGCGCCATACCTGTTGCCAGCCCGTTTCGCTGGACCACTGTGACTGGGGAACCAAGCCCAGCTCTCAATAGCCTCCCCTGCGATGCTCAAGTCTCCGCTGGATGGTCGACGCCCGTGCTTCTGGACTCGGCCTTCTTCTTTCACTGTTCTCCAGGAGCGAATCCCTGGGAGGTGATGCAGAGTTGCAGGTAGGTTTGAATCTTCTCGTCGCCAATGTTGGATCCGTGTATCTTGATGTTGTGTATCCTTCAATAATTAGACAAGAGACTGCAGGGAACAATCAACAGGTGTTTACTGGATGAGGGTTACTCTAAAACTAACTGTACAGATCCCTACTCAGGGTTATATACAGGTGTGGTCACTGCCGGTACTACAGTATACAGGAGCTGTAAAAAGTAGTTCTCCCCTTAAAGGTACATACACTACAGATGCAGAGAGGATGTTTCCCCTCGTGGAGGAATCTAGAACAAGGGGGCATAATTTCAGAATAAGGGGGCACCCTTTTAAATCAGATATGAGGAGAAATTTCTTCTCTCAGATGGTTGTGAATCTTTGGAATTCTCTTCCCCAAAGAGCTGTGGAGGCTGGGTCTTGAATATATTTAAAGTGGAGACAGACAGATTTTTGAATGATAAGGGAGTCAAGGGTTATGGGGAATGGGCAGGGAAGTGGAGTTGAGGCCAAGATCGGATCAGCCATGAGCTTATTTGAATGGCGGAGCAGGCCCGAGGGGCCAAATGACCTACTCCTGCTCCTACGTCTTATGTTCTTATGTTCTTATTCTGAGACTGTGATCCCTGGTTCTAGACTCCCCAGCCAGGGGAAACATTCACCCTGCATCTACCTGTAAGAATTTTGTATGTTTCAATGTGATCACCTCTCATTCTTCTAAACTCTACAGAATGTCGACCTAGTCTACTCAATCTCTCCTCATAGGACAATCCCCCCATCCCAGAAACCAGTCTGGTGAACTTTTGTTGCACTTCCACTATGGCAAGTATATCCTTCCTTAGGTAAGGAGACCAAAACTGTACACAATACTCCAGGTGTAGTCTCACCAGGGCCCCATATAATTGCAGTAAGACGTCTTTACTCTTATACTCAAATCCTCTTGTAATAAAGGCCAACATACCATTTGCTTTCCTAATTGCTTGCTGTACCTGCATGTTAATTTTCAGTGATTCCTACACAAGGACACCCAGGTCCCTCTGAACACCAAGTTTGGGTGACAAGAATGGCTTGGTGATTGTAGGACTGCTTTGTGGTGTTGTTGTGGGGTTGTGGGGGGAGTTGGTACAGCATCTGGGAGCCATATGTGTGCACTGGTGCAAGTTAAGTAAATCGGACCATTATGAGGCCATCCCAGACCTCCCGTGCAGCAATGTGCGCCCCTGCTGGTGGCATCTCCACCTCAGGTTCCTCCTCCTCCGAAGAGGCTGTGCGCTCTGCGCCTTGCTCCTCCTGCAGCTCCAATCCTCGCTGCTGCGCTATTTTGTGCAGCGCGCATCACACAACGATGATTCTGGAGACCCTGGCTGGTGCATACTGAAAGGCTCCTCCAGATCTGTCAAGGCATCTGAAGTGCATCTTCAGCATACCAATTGCTTGCCCTATGATACATTAAAAATTTTTTTTTATTCGTTTATGGGATCAGGGCGTCGCTGGCAATGCCAGCATTTATTGCCCATCCCTAGTTGTCCTTGAGAAGGTGATGGTGAGCCGCCTTCTTGAACCGCTGCAGTCCGTGTGGTGATGGTACTCCCACAGTGCTGTTAGGTAGGGAGTTCCAGGACTTTGACCCAGCGACGATGAAGGATCGGTGATATATTTCCAAGTCAGGATGGTGTGTGACTTGGAGGGGAACTTGGAGGTGGTGGTGTTCTCATGCGCCTGCTGCCCTTGTCCTTCTAGGTGGAAGAGGTCGCGGGTTTGGGAGGTGCTGCCGAAGAAGCCTGGGTGAGTTGCTGCAGTGCATCTTGTAGATGGTACACACTGCAGCCACAGTACGCCGGTGGTGGAGAGAGTGAATGTTTAAGGTGGTGGATGGGGTGCCAATCAAGCGGGCTGCTTTGTCCTGGATGGTGTCGAGCTTCCTGAGTGTTGTTGAAGCTGCACTCATCCAGGCAAGTGGAGAGTATTCCATCACACTCCTTACTTGTGCCTTGTAGATGGTGGAAAGGCTTTGGGGAGTCAGGAGGTGAGACACTCGCCACAGAATACCTAGCCTCTGACCTGCTCTTGTTACCACAGTAATTATGTGGCTGGCCCAGTTAAGTTTCTGGTTAATGGCGACCCCCGGGATGTTGATAGTGGGGGATTCGGCGATGGTAATGCCATTGAATGTCATGGGGAGGTGGTTAGACTCTCGCTTGTTGGAGATAGTCTGTGGCGCGAATGTTACCTGCCACTTATCAGCCCAAGCCTGAACGCCGTCCAGGTCTTGTTGCATGCGGGCATGGACTGCTTCATTATCTGGTGGACATGTGGCTGTCATTATAGCGATCCTCAGCCTCATTGCTTGGCCTCCTCAACGGTGTCACCAACCACATCTTCAGTGGATAGCCCTGTGTCCAAGCAGCCAGCCAAAAGTCTGTTTGGAGGTACAAAGAGCTGAGGGAGGGCGCAGCACAAAAGAGTTATGACTGCTGCCAAGGAATTTGGCACACACATGCAGGATGATCTTTTTATGGTTGCAGACGAGCTGTACATTGAGTGGAAGCCCTTGCCATTCACAAACACTCCTGGGTGATGTGGGGGTGCCTTGATGACCACGTGTGTGTAGTCGATGACGCCCTGCACCTGTGGGAAGCCAGCCAGAGCCGCAAAGCCAAGCGCACACTCAGTAACACTGGCTTCATCAGTGGTAAAGTTCACATAATTGGCTGATTGTGAAGCATGGCATCGGTCACCTGGGTGATGCATCTGTGGGTGGCCAACTGCGAGGTCCTGCAAATGTCTGCTGCAGATCCCTGGAAGGAGCCTGAGATGAAGAAGTTGAGGGCGGTGGTGACTTTGACAGCCACTGGTAAGGCGTGTCCACCAGATCCTCTGGGCAGCAGGTCTTGTTCCAGCAAGGTACAAATGTCTGCGATGACCTGGCGCGATAGCCTGAGCCTCCTGAAGCACTGCTGCTCAGTCATGTCCAGGAAGCTCATCATCTGCCTGTACACCCTGTGTTGGGGGTCTCGCCTCCGACGCGGTGCAGCCCTGCGCTGATCCCCTCTCTCCTGTGGAGCATCAGGTCAGTGAGGAGAAGGCCGGTGGTGGTGTTGCTGCTGCTGCTGGTGTGGCTGGTGGTGTTGGTGCTGGGGCTCATCTTGGTCCGATTCCGAGGTCCAAGGTGAGACAGCATAAGCGGCACCCACGCTGATGTAATAGATACCAGGTGACACGAATCAGTCATTCATGAAAGACTTATGAAATAATACTGAGCGGCCTGCGGGTGGCACTGTCCAGGGAGAGTATAAATACTTGGGCACGGGCCCAGCTTGCGCAGGACATTCTTAACAGGAACTAGCGCAGGACATTCTTAACAGGAACTAGTGAAGGACACAACTAGACCTCCATGTTGTAAACAGTTGATTAAAGCTTTGTTTAACGCTTAGACCAAGTGCCTAGTAGTTTTCTTATGTTACCAGGTAAAGTGGAGATTAGAGGCACCATCCTCCAATGTACTGAGAGTGACTAGTAATGTGGTGAGAGCGGCTTCCGAGGTTGCAGAAATGACCTTCAAACTCCTGAAAGCTAAAGCTCTGACAAAATGGTGTTAGCAAGAGCAAGGAAGCAGGTGTAAGGTGAATGTGCTTTTTCCAGCTGTCACAACGGGCTCGCACAATGGCCGCTGAGCTCCAGCCTCCGCTTCACAAGCGAGGTTCCCGAGGTGCGTGAATCCTGTGTACAACCAGTTAAAGTTCAAACTTGACATTAAAAAGGCAATTAAGGGTCTGTAAACGAGCAGTTAACTACTGCAATGAGGTTGCCTGCCTCTCCCGAGCGGGTCTGTGTCGCGCCTCGAAACACGTCTGAGTTAAAGGCGGAAGTCGGCGGGATGACTGCGGGTTCCCAGCACACTGTCAATTTCTGCACTTTTAACCGCTGACCCGCCCCCAAACCCGCATGCTCTCCAATGTGAAAATTGCGGATGTTGAGTCTCAAAACCTGTCCAATGCAAATGAATGCACTTGAACTACTGTGAGTAATAGCTGATCTTTTAACTTTAATAATTTGGATTATATTAAATATATGAAGTATTAAAATATTAATAATTTAACATTTCACATTATACAACATTGTGCCTTAATTTAACTAGCATGTGGCAAGAAAACTTCCACATCAAGCTATTAAGGAAATCATAAAAGAGCATTGCATATAGTAAAACACTCAAAGCACTGAAAACACTGAACCTACTGGACACAAGCAGAGGGTGAAACTCATTCTGTGTGGGACTCTGAGCAGCGGGTTTTCCTAAAATGGCAATTCGCAGCCCATTCAGCAAAAAGTTAACTGGACCCAGAAATGCTTAAAAAAAATTAATGGTTCATTTTACAACTTTTTTTTTGCATCTTAGCATTGAAATGACAATTCCACATAGCTTAATTGCTAAATCATATTTTTATAATAGATTTAAAAATATAGTTGAACGACAGTGATTCTAAGTCTATGGCAGGAGACTCAATACTATGTTAGTCTCAGAACAAATTGACACATACAGTAGCATGAGACTGCCCAATAATCCCATCTGTCTGACTGTTGGAAAACTCTTTCCCCTGATAGGTGATTTCTCTATACTGCTGACTGGTAGTGTACCAGCTTAATCAGTAGATTGACAACATGATTGACAACAAGCCCTGTTCCTGGGACTAGGGACAGGGTCACTGGCAAGGCTTGGAAGCTAAGCAGAGCCAGGCCTGGTTAGTACTTGGAGGGGTGACCATTAGGGAAGACCAGGTGCAGAAGGTCACGGAAAGAGCCCCGAGGAGGGGCGGTTGGTGAGAAGGTCATGGAAGGAGCCCCGGGAGGGGCGGCTGGTGAGCAGGCCTGGGCGTTGAGGCTGAAGATTGTCAGACATGAGGAATGGTGGAAATGGAATGGTGGCGCGCACAGACGCAGCGGCTTTGCTTCTCCCAGGACGGTGCTATTTACGTTTAATGTTATTTGTACTGGACTCATGGGAGCTTGCAAGATCACATTTCGTTGTGCATTGTACAATGACAATAAAAGTTGAATTATTATGGTTAACTTGCTTTGCTAACTGTACCCAATCTTGGTACAGTACATGCTAAACATGGACATAATTGAATAGCTTGTATAACATAGATATAGAGTGACAGTCTTTGTCACATTTCCAGCTTTTAGATGTGGGGTGAATGATTTGAGGTTCCAGTATCTGGCCCCTTTGTTCTGATGCCGTGTGTCTTTTTAAGAAGTTGCCCAGTTTCGGCTTTTACCCTACATGCCTCCTCCTCTCAACCGGTCTACTGGGCTCTTTCTAGCTTGGGGGATCTTACGTTTGGTGTTCTACGGATTTACTACCTCAGAATCTCAAGTGTGGAAGTTGATTAAGGGTTAGATTTTCCCTTTTTTGCAAAAATAAATGGGAGAAATTCCTATTTTTCATCTTAGTTATGGCACATAGATGAAATGTGAATGCATGGTTTCGACTGTCTCTCCAGGTTTGCATAGACTAGTTGGTATGCCTCAGCCATAGGTTTCCTGGTGAGCTTTGGCATCTTCATTCACTACTCCTCCACCATGCCCAGTTATCTGACTCTGCTGTGGCATACCCACTGCCTGGGTAGTTATTTCTGTGAGTTGTCCACCTCCTACCGTGATATGCCAGCCAATGTTTGCTACTGCTGTGCTCTTGGGCAGAAAACGCCTGTCCACTCTTCCACTTACGTGGTGCTACTTGGGAATCTTTCCCTTCACTGACTACAGATCTAACCTGAAGTAAAATACTCATTTTTCAATTTGATAGTGCAGTTGCAGAATTCTACAGAAGTACATCATTGATGACCTTAATACGTTAAAAAGAAATTGGCTTTCTTAACTTTTTATGAATCCATTTTTGGAGGAGGTCAGCATCATCAGTGCAGTGCTAGGATGAATCCTAAACTGTGCAACAAGCTGTGATCAAAGAGCCAGAGGACAAGTACAAAATTGGTAAGCCCCTAACAAGACTTGAGATGTGAACATTTTTTTTTCTCCAAAGAGTAGTAATCGCATCGAATTGACTCACAAAAAGTAATTAATTTAAAATGTAAGTGGTCTGTTGGAAGTATTGGGCTCAATAGGCCAAGTGACCTTTTTCTCATTCCATACTCCTTTATTCCTGTGTTGCTTTATTTTCATGGTATGTTTCTCACAGACTGCAAGGGACTCTTTTATTGCGCCCATGAAGGTGGCAAGGAAAGTCTAAAGCTGA
Source organism: Somniosus microcephalus (assembly GCF_052327205.1). Lineage (NCBI taxonomy): Eukaryota > Metazoa > Chordata > Chondrichthyes > Squaliformes > Somniosidae > Somniosus > Somniosus microcephalus. The sequence continues at coordinate 203,028,344 of NC_140995.1, read as the reverse complement.
GCCAGGAAGCACAGCAGCTAGTGTGGGAACCGCTGAAGCTAAGCCAGGAAACATTTCACATGGATGGAAACAATGTTCAAGATCTGAGTAACACATAATCCTTGGCAAAATACAAAACTATGAAAAGAGTTAGATCCAGATAGATCATTTTCATACCATCAATATTTTGGTTCAAGGTAAAATTAATTTCTTTTCAAATGGCCGTTACGGACAAGCTTATAAATATTTTTTTTCTTTAAATGGGACATAAGTTGGCAGGAAAAAAAATAAAACAAAGTAAGCAAAATTTCACAAACTCCACTAACTGCTGCCCAGCCTGAACCAATCCACAGGACATTAAAAAAAGCTAAATCTTAGTCTAAAGCTTCAAATTTTGCCAGATAAAAACATCGCTGCAATCTCCATCCACATTAGGGAAATATACATATGACCAAAAAGGAGAGAGATTGTAAACATGTGTTTATTTTCCCAGAGCAACAAACCAAAATATGTTTGATTTTCCAACAAAAAAACCGATATGTTCATCCAATGCTCACTGCCCTTATATTGCTGGCAGGAAACTGTAGCAATAAACAAATATGCTTATTTATTCTAATATCCAGGGTTATTTTGTGAAGATATAAAACATACGTAAAAATCAGGCTAAAGTCTCTTTTATTCTGAAAAAACTGACCACCAATGTTATTTTTTCTTAGCGTGCATATAGGTTGTACTTTTTTAAAAAGCAGAAAAGTCAGTTAAAGTCAGAGATGCAGTCTATGTGAGGGTTGATACTTTCTTTTTCCCAGAGGAGGGTCAAGTTTGGGACATAAGCTATGTGCAAGGGTGGCTTACAGACACCTCAGTACAGCAATATTGAAGCTAAAGGCAGCTTTAATAGAATACAAAATTTTTCTACTGTGCGGAGCTTTGACCTCTTTATATATTTTTTCCTGCAAGCTTGCTATAGTTGACAAGCCCTTCCCCATCCCATTACTCTAATATTGACGAGTAATGGAGTGGGGAAAGGTTTATCAACTTTGGCAAACAATTGAACTTTAAAACTTTAAAGCAGATCTTTGATGGAACAGATTAAGTACTCTAATAACGTGGTTTTATGCATATTACTTAATGTATTTCCCAGCTATTATCTTTGAAAATTATGTGTTCAATCCTGTTGGATTACAGCATGTATAAAGCAAGTTCCAAAACTGAATCTGTCAGCTTATGAATACACTCCAGTTCTAGGATGTCCACATTTTTGAGGTTCTGCTGTACAAAAAGTACTGAGGAGAATTGAGATCCTTTGCCTTCCTTCCCCTTATACATATTCACTTTTATTTTTGGCCCTACTCAATATGGCAAAAAAAATTCTTAACAACCCTTGAAGCTGCATGGTTTTGTTTTTTTGCCTTTACACAAAGGCTCACTTAAAGGAATCATAGTAAATCTTTCTGCTTCTGTCTCCTCAGGATGTGAATAGGATGAAATTGAGATATACAAGGAACAATCAAACAAACTGACCAGAATCATTAGATTTTCCACATTTAGACAGCCCTAAATGCATGGAGGAGCATAATTATAACCTATCATGAGTACTTTAAAACATTGCCATTGAGGAGAAGCCTTGTATTAGTATGCTTGCTATTGACTGTTTCTATCAACTAGCTTCTCCATTCAAAAAGTGTAATTCCTACTGTGTGGTCACTGGGTATTTTAGCTGTCTTTTGTTTCATTGCCTCTAGGGGATGCCATTGTCCTTTCATTCAACATAGCAACCTTAATTAGTTATGCCATGTCCTGGAAGAAACTGGGCCTGCAGCAGTCGAGATGAATGCAAGTGCTAATACAAAGGTATAATAATCTAAGCATTGCATGAAAATCTAGACTGAAATACACTGTGAAAGGGTCCTTCCACATTGTTCCATTGCAAAATGTTTAAAAAAAATCTTTCTGATATTAGGGTATAAATTTGACAAATCTACATCTTGCAGGATTGAGACTGGAGAATGCAGTAGGTTTATCAACTGTTTCTCACCTCTGGGTCCTAGATTTAAATCCAGCCCAGACCAATGAAATAAAAGTCTCCTTCCTGAACCATCTGCAAAGGTTCAAAGTAAAATAAAAAGCTTGATCAGCTTCAACCCAATTGATAATGTGCATGGACCTGCAACCACAAATTGCTCAGAATTTGGTACAAAGTTGATAATCTCATGTCGATAAGGATGGCTGCTGTGAGTAAAGGTAAATTCATCCTCGTGCAGTAGGGGCTGCTCATCTGAGGTTTGGGTAAAGAGACATTAGCCCTGAAATCCTGTAGACCTTCAATCCCAGTCTAACTGCTGGAATTAAGAAGGCATATGGGATACTTTCCTTTATTAGCCTAAGACAGCGTATGGGAGATTTACGAGGATGTTGCCTGGGCTGGGGAATTTTAGCTATGAGGAAAGATTGGATAGGCTGGGGTTGTTTTCTTTGGAACAGAGAAGGCTGAGGGGAGACCTAATTGAGGTGTATAAAATTATGAGGGGCCTAGATAGAGAGGATAGGAAGGACCTATTTCCTTTAGCAGAGAGGTCAATAACCAGGGGGTATAGATTTAAAGTAATTGGTAGAAGGATTAGAGGGGAGTTGAGGGGAGCGGGGATCTGGAACTCACTGCCTGAAAGGGTGGTAGAGGCAGAAACCCTCATCACATTTACTTGGATATGCAGTTGAAGTGCCGCAACCTGCAAGGCTATGGACCAAGAGCTGGAAAGTGGGATTAGGCGGGATAGCTCTTTTTCGACCGGCGCAGACACGATAGGCTGAATGGTCTCCTTCTGTGCCGTAAATTTCTATGACTCTATTAATTGCGCTAGTGACTTTGATGCTGACCCTGTTGCATCCGCACCACCAGGGACACATCTTGAGTGTGTATTAGAGAAAGGAGGCCGGGAATCCTGGTATGGGGTACCTGTTTTTGGGTGGGGTGGGGTGGCGGGGGTCGGGGGGGGGAAGGTGACAGAACCTACCCTTGGAAAGATTCTGCAAGTGTGCCCATTTGTGCCTGCTAGTAGGCCAATATGCCATTTAGTAGGTGTACAGATCTGCTGGCGAATTGCTAGCCTTGGGAGTTCCTTCCGCCGGCTATGCCTTCTCTGCCACGGAAGATCACATTTGTGGCGGGGGGTGAAAACTGGCAGGGAAGGCCGAACTTGGAGTATGGTTTCTCCCACACTCCTACTGTAGGTCTTCCAGAAGGACCATGAATTTTCAGCTCCCTTGAAACAGAGAAAACTACATTCTGTTCTTGCTCAGTTGCTAGGGCACCAGATGCCAACACTACTCGATGCCCATGTGGAAAATGTATTCTCCAGCATTGATATCCCTCACTTGATGGGAGCAAAAATCCTCGGACTTCAATATTAATTCAATCCTCAGCATTAGTTATATTTTGCTTATACAAACAAACAAAAGACAAATCAACGGGGGTAGTGTGCATGTGTTTCTACATATACAAAAATGTAATAAAATTAAAAAGGTGATTTCAAAATACAGAAAAACCACCTTGTAAGCAACCAATACTACTGGAATCTACTGTGCCTTCACTTAAGGATTCCCCACACAGTAAACCAAGATCTGGTACTTATTTTGTGGGAATTACAGAAACAAACCTTATCTGAGGAAGGATGTTCTTGCCATGGAAGGAGTTCAGCGAAGATTCACCAGGCTGATACCTGGGATGACAGGAATGACGTATGAGGAGAGATTGGGTCGATTGGGCTTGTACTCGCTGGAGTTTAGAAGAATGAGAGGGGATCTCATTGAAACTTATAAAATTCTAACAGGACTGGACAAACTAGATGCAGGAAGGATGTTCCCGATGGTTGGGGAGTCCAGAACCAGGGGTCACAGTCTAAGGATAAAGGTTAGGCCATTTAGGACAGAAATGAGGAGGAATTTCTTCACCCAGAGAGTGGTGAACCTGTGGTACTCTCTACCACAGAAGGTGGTGGAGGCCAGTTCATTAAATATATTCAAGAAGGAGTTGGATATATTTCTTAAGGCTAAAGGGATGAAGGGATATGGGGAGAAAGCAGGGGCCGGGTACTGAATTTGGATGATCAGCCATGATCGCATTGAATGGCGGAGCAGGCTCGAGGGGCCGAATGGTCTACTCCTGCTCCTATCTTCTATGTTTCTATGTATGATACCACTCCACAATGTAACATTGAGGAGTCTAAGTTGAATACAACTCAGAACATGAACAGGTACAAGACCAATTGCAATTGACCGACTCTTGTTTAACTCACAGGTGCAATTTCGGGCAGGACGTATAAATCTGGTACTTCCCCCAAAGACTGAGGAAGTTTATCAGGTCAGTAGCTGATCTGTATAAATCGGGAAGGCCGCAGGCTCAACTGCTTGTTTGTGGTTATCTCAGCCACGACGGCACGATGGATGTTACAACTTGCCTCAGCCACCCTGAGTTACAGAGAGGATCTTAGGCCTCCACTTGTCTGTGGTGGGTCAGATTTATGGAAACTTTTCTCTTAATCAATTTTGTCCTCTTCTGAAAGTGTCAACTTCTTTCTCGGGTATAGTACCACAGGCTCTGGTCAGTGACTTATGAAAAACTGGACCTGGGCTGAGAGCAGGACCAAGCTTGGACCTGTATGAAAGCCTGCCAACCCTCGTTCTGAAAGCACACGTGAATAACGGGCACTAGGGCAATAGTCCAGCAAGTAGCTAATGCTTTCAGAAGACCAGAGAAAAAGATAAAATTGGTGAAGAAACAAGCATTAATCTAGCACATTTACAGATAAGTGACACTTCAAGAAATGTATGTGACTGTCATGGCGGTGTAGTATATTGCTGTCAGATACAAGGAAATGGGTTCACACCTGGAATGATCTGCACTGCTAGTCCCTAATTTCCACCCTGATTCTTCATAGGGAGGAAATATTATGACGAGAATTACTTTTCACCAGCCTTGCATGTCTTTATGATTAGTTGCTCTTCCTTCATTACCAAATGAGTGAAGTGATTTTTTTTTCTTTTTAATTGTTACCTTCTGAAGTCTTTTAGATCCACCTGTGCCATGGTTCATTTCTTGGCTGGGTGAGGCCAAACAAGATAGCAGGTAACAAACTTGTCCTCAGCCCTCTACCAGTGCTGCACAGGAGATGTGCAAGAATAGCTGAGAATGAATCATCCTAATTTCTGCTCCTCTCTACTGGAATCTACTGTGCCTTCACTCAAGGATTCTCCACACAGCCAAGCCAAGATCTGGTACTTATTTTGTGGGAATCACAGAAGAAAACTGTATGATACCACTCCACAATGTAACACTGAGTGGTCTAAAATCCACCCACAAAGCTCAGCATCTCCATTCTATTTATTCCATTTTAATTTTTTTGTCGCTGTTTATCGTGTTTGATATTGTAGATCTGAAGGTTTGGATAGGACTTTTCTTAGAGCTGTTGCCTTATTGCTGGATATATTGTAAATCAGAACACCAAAATCTGTTGGCATCCTAAACTTGAGATCTATGTAAGTTAACAGGAATAGTTAACAGTGTTAACTGTGGCTCAGTTGGTAGCACACTTGCCTCTGAGTCAGAAGGGTTGTGGGTTCACGTCCCACTCCAGGGACTTGAGCACATAAAGCTAGGCTGACATTCCATTATAATGCTGAGGGGGTGTTGTACTGTCGGAGGTGCCATCTTTCAGATGAGATGTTAAACCGAGGCCCCCGTCTGCTCTCTCAGGTGGACGTAAAAGATCCCATGGCACTATTTCAAAGAAGAGCAGGGGAGTTATCTCTGGTGTCCTGGCCAATATTTATTCCTCAACCACCATAACAAAAACAGATTATCTGGTCATTATTACATTGCTGTTTGTGGGAGTTTGCTGTGTGCAAATTGGCTGCCGTGTTTCTCACATTACAACAGTGATTCCACTTCAAAAGTGGCTGTAAAGCGCTTTTGAGATGTCCGGTGGTCATGAAAGGCACTATATAAATGCAAGTCTTTCTTTTTTCATGGATTTAGAATTAATACATGGCCCACAAGGCTCCGTTGTATGCACCTAAATGACCCAGGAAGAAAAAAAGCTTGGACACTCCAAGCATGATGTATTAGTATAGCGATGTGCTGTGCCATCATCATAGTGCCTAAATAAGTTAAATAGAAAGGCTACACAGATAAGTAAAATGTATCTAAATTATCAAGGATCTAATCTTCAGCAGGTCAGTGGTAGCACTCTCAGCTCCAAAAGTTAGGTGGTCATGAGTTCATCCCCATTCTGGGACATGAGCACATAATTTAGGATTATACTTCATTGCAGTAATGAGGGAGTACAGACAATTTGGAGGCAGATGCAGAGGGGGTTGTTAATCCACTGGCAGAGTCTGGTATAGCCTGGTTACATGTTTCCCGGTCAAAGAAAGAACTTGCATTTATATAGCGTCTTTCACAACCTCAGAACGTCCCAAAGTGCTTTACAGCCAATGAAGTACTTTTGAAGTGTAGTCACTGTTGTAATGTAGGAAAGTATAGCATGGCTACATGTCGAGCAAAACCTCCTTCTGCCTCAATACTGCATCAGCCCCAATTTCAGAGAAGCATCCCCTATTCCATCAGTGCAATTTTTTTCTATTTCCTTCACCAACCATCCTTTTGGCTTCTGAGTGAAATTACAAATTTAATGTCAAATTAGGGGCAGTTTTGTGCTGTGCACCCATGCCCACAAGAGACTGTATTGAGACTGGCCAAATTAATTTCATGTAGGAACCATACAGCCAGCAGAGGGAGACTTTCAACCCATCAGTCTGGGATGGACATAAAGGCAGGTTTCAGGAGGTGAAAACCCAAAAACTAACACATGGCAGTATCCACTTCAACCACCCCCTCCTTTTCTCCCCCTACCACAAGAATTTGGTTCCATTGACATTTTACTGTTTGATAAAAATTTGCAATTCAAGCAGAATATGGTTACAACTTTTTAACAGATAAAAACAAAGAAGCAGATGTGTTGCCAATTATGACGGCCTGTCTCTTGTAATGGGACCTTTGTAATCAAGATGATTCACACTTTAAAAAGGAAGTATGCACACTAATGATGAATGTAATTTTTTTTATTGAGGAATCATGTAGGAACATTTAAGCCACAGTTTTAGACACTCTTGAAAGGTAAGTATCCTGTTGCACACCAAATTCCATCATAAGCAGACAGGCCTGCAGAATTTTAACAAAAGATAAAAACTTATATGTGGTCATTTAAAAAAATAATCAGATTGGGGAAACTGAGCGATACAGGTGATTTAGCATATTGTCCCTCCCACATCTGGATCATAGGTTCAAAACTAGCCATATAAGTAAATATATGGGGTAGAAGTTATGCTGCAGCTGTACAAAACCCTGGTTAGACCACTCCTGGAGTATTGTGAGCAGTTCTGGGCACCACACCTTGGGAATGATATATTGGCCTTGCAGGGAGTGTAGTGTAGGTTTACCAGAATGATACCCAGACTCCAAGGGTTAAATTACGAGGAGAGATTACATATATTAGGGTTGTATTCCCTAATTTAAAAGGTTAAGGGGTGATCTGATGGAAGTTTTCAAGATATTAAGGGGAACAGATAGGGTAGATAGAAAGAAACTATTTCTGCTGGTTGGGGAGTCTAGGACTAGGGGGCATAGTCTAAAAATTAGGAGTGAAATTAGGAAACACTTCTACACACAAAGGGTGGTAGAAGTTTGGAACCCTCTTCCGCAAATGGCAATTGATGCTGGATCAATTGTTAATTTTAAATCTGAGATTGATAATACCTTTGATTAACAAAAAGCTAAAGGATATGGGGCCAAAGGCAGGAATAGAGAGTTAGGTCATAGATCAGCCATGATCTCACTGAATGGCGGAACAGGCTTGAGGGGCTAAATGGCCTACTCCGGTTCCCATGTTCCTATAAATGAAGCAAACTTGATAGAGGGGTATGACAGGTACTGAGGGATATGATACACTGGGCCGAGCCAGATGAACTGCAATGGTCTTTTCTGGCCCTGCACATTCCTGTACCTCTCGTATGTCCTGGATTGGCCCAACTCAATCAGTGTAAACAAGTGGTTGCCCTGAATGTACTGATAATTCCTGCTTTTGCCAAGCACTATTTGACACGGAGCAAAGTGGGATTTATTTCACTGAACAACACAGAGAAGTATCATTGGTTATATAAACTGGAAGATAATCAGGTGACATTACTGCCTCCAATATTAACAGAAAATCAACTTACCAAAGACCTGAAATAACCACAACCATTTATTACACTCTGAATTGAATAAACTACAATTCATATGAAATGCATTTAAAAAATCCTTGCATATAAATATGTAAAAAACCTGAGATGTCATTTCTTTTGTTGGCCTAGTAGACTGTGTCAAAACTGCTAAAAGCAAATCTGCTGAAAGTCCTATTTTCAATAGAGCTCTATTTATCTGCAACTGATAATGCACCCTATTTGTCATCAAATCAAGCCTATTGTCATCTTTTTAACACAACATTCTCATGTAAGTAGTTATTTTCTTGTCAGTTCAGGGATCACCATCTGACACTTGTAGGGGGAGTTTCTTTTTCATACATTTAATTGCGGTCATTGTTTAAGGATTATCGCATGCTATTGATAGTTAGAAGACCTGCAGGGCTCTTAAATAGTACGCATAAATTGCATTAAAAACAAACAACTGATCTGATGGTGGGTTTTGTACTTTCTGGTTACATTTCATTTTTGAGAAATGCTTTTGGTGCGGAGTTCCAGCGGATTTTTTTCTTTTGAATATTCACAAAAGTTTCATATTGGAATCAAACATTTACCATAATCTTCTGTGCAAGAAAAATGGTGCAGAAGTTTTTTAAAAAACACTAGGAAAATTAGAAACAAATTTTGTCTAAGTTAATGAAAGTACCAAAACTGACCTCGGTGACAGGTTTGATTAAGATGTTAACGGCACCCTACTCAGACCACTAGAGATTGTAACCTTGTGGATATTATTCATATTGGCCTGCAATACAGGCTGCACTGAAACATGCACCTGGAATTTCCACAGGGGTTCTCCCGATCTCCCACCGTAACGTCAGTGAATGATCAAAATCCCTGGAGGAACAGCACAAACTGTTTGCACCATTTCCCCAGAGTTCTCGACAAAGTTATAGTAGAACATCAGGAAATTCTCCCACACAGCGTACAAGTCCCTGTTTATGGATAAAAAGGGAAAATGATGGAAAAGCACAGGATCTGAAAGAGAAAGGTAATTTAATAAATCGGATGTGGCCGTTCATCAGGAATGGAGTTTGGTTTGTTATCTCCTTTTTCACCACTGCTGTTTGGTAACTGCAAGTCATCTAAATTTGGAGAACATAAAATGTGCACAAAGGTATAACTTAGCCACAAGATTTTACAACCTAGCTGTTGACCCAAAACTGAATATCTACAAATGGGTGCCGAGGCAAATCCAAATCTTTTGAGTGAAAATTTGGAGAAAAAAAAAGAACAGGTTTATGCCTTCATTACATATTGCACACAGACAAAATCTTTCTGTTTGTTTCTTGAATAGTTTCATAGAATCATACAGCACAGAAGGAGGCCATTCAGCCTGTGCCGGCTCTTTGAAAGAGCTGTCCAATTAGTCCCACTCCCCTGCTCGCTCCCCAATGTCCTGTAAATTTTTCCTTTTCAAGTATATATGCAATTCACCTTTGAAAGTTACTATTGAATCAGCTTCCATCATACTTTCAGGCAGTGATTTCCAGTTTCTGTAAATTAACTTGTGGACAGTTCTAATAAAATAAATGGAGATTGGAAATAAAATAATAATAATAATAATAATCAACTTTATTGTCATTGTTAGTGCACAGTGCAGTACAATGAAATGTAAGCCTGCGGCTCCCGAGAGTGTACATTTTGATTAGACATTTAACATACATTTGGCTTGTAACATAAACATAAACATAATAAAGTGCATTGGCAGATGTGCAGGCTTTAGAGTTTATTTGCAGAGTTCAATAGGATGACAGCCCTGGGAAAGAAGCTGTTCCTAAATCTGGTCATTCGGGTACGAATGCATCTGTAGCGTCTCCCAGATGGCAGGGGGGTGAACAAACTGTGGCTGGGGTGGGTAGGGTCTTTGATGATGGTCAGTGACCTCCGTAAACAGCGTTTCTGGTAGATGTTCTCAATGGTCGGTAGCCGGGTGCCGGTAATGCGTTGGGCAGTTTTGACTACCCGCTGCAGGGCTTTCCAGTCATATGAGTTACAGCTGCCATACCATACTGTGATACAGTTCGTCAGGATGCTCTCTATTGTGCAGCGGTAAAAGTTAGAGAGGATCTGGAGTGACAGGTTACATCCCTTCAGCCTCCTTAGGAAATATAGGTGCTGCTGGGCCTTCTTCACCAAAGAGGAGGTATTGAGGGACCAGGAGAGGTCTTCCGTGATGTGGACTCCGAGGAACTTAAAGCTGTCCACCCTTTCCACCACAGCCCCATGGATGTGGATGGGGGTGTGTCTTCTGCCCTCATCCACATTAAAAGGGGACCACTTTAAAAATGTTCCACTTTCATTTGGTAAAGCAGGGTTTAGTTAGCATTTAAAAAAGAGCTTTGTTTATGAATTGTTGGAGGTGATTCTAAACTGGAATATATTTTACCAAATATTGTAATTTTTTTTCCATTTCAAAATGAGTTTGCCACCAGAGTTAAAACATGATTTAATTTGCCGAATTAAAACACAAGGAAATGAGATGCCAACCAAAATGCTGATGGAATCCTGTGCTCCGAGTACATTTCTTTCCTGCTCTTTAATTTGGTTTTCTATTTAATATTTACAATACAGTAATTTGTACAATACTTTAACACAATTGTTAAAAAAAATCAACAGCCGATTTATATGGTTTTATTGCAATGTACTAATTATAAATAGATACCATTCACCAGATGTAAAAATATTAAATGCTGGAAACACACACGGGGAGAAATTGGGTACAGCCCCGTTTGGGGCGCTAGAATTGGCGCTGTGCAAATTTTATCGCCAGGCGCAACTTATCGCCACCTCGAGCGATATTGGGTTGCTGCGCCCCTAAAGGTGATTGCGGCGTTGATTCAGGCACTGCACAGGAGTCTTAAGGCGCTAACCCGGCGGCGCTACTCAATATGTCGGTGGCTGGGTGCAGCGCAGGTGCTGTCAATAATCGATTACCCCGAGACATGCTGGCGCCGGCCAGCTCTTAAAGAGGCGGGTCAATTAGGATCAGCAGCCACACTCTGTGCCTTGTAGGCCTCAAAATCGGCGCTGTGCTTTCTGTGGCGTTCCAAACTTTGAACATATGGAGAGGGTGAGGCAGAGAGCGGAGCGCTTCACCGATGGGGCATTGGATGCTTTGGTTGGTGAAGTGGAGCGCCGGTGAGCTGTGCTGTACCCCGACAATGGCAGGAGGCCTCATCAGAGCAAGTACCGCAGGGCTTGGAGGGAAGTTTGTCAAAGAGTCACCTCCAGCAGCATGGTGCCCAGGACTCCTGTGCAATGCAGGAAGAAGTTCAACGACCTCACTCGGGTTGTTAGGGTGAGTGCCTTTTTTGCAATCTTCTTCATCCCTCCATCTGCACCTGACATTATGGCCAGAGGGTGCGCGAAGCCCTAATGGCCATCTGTCAGCCAGCACCCATGGCCCTTTCTGGAAACACACACGCACATCCAGCTCAATGCATAATGTAAGGGCTATTCTACTATGGGGGGCATGTGATGTCAGCTCAATGCATAATGTAAGGGCTATTCTACCATGGGGGGCATGTGATGTCAGCTCAGGCCAGCATGTTTCATCACTTCCCGCCCTTTCTCCTGCAGGCCAAGCTGGCCAGGAACTGGAGGGAGCAGCTTCATACCGGAGGAGGCCCTCCTCAGCTGCAGACACTGACGGACCTGGAGGAACGAGTCCACCAGATTGTTGGAGGCCGGATGATTGGTCCTGTCACCACTGGAGCTGCCGACCCCATTGTGCACAGCGATGGTAAGGTCATCACCTTTTTTGAACTCTCTCCTTCCACTTGTTCCCCCCACCAGCATGCTTTTTCACTCTGGACCCATGTCAGTGCATTGCAGCACTCATGCATCCCTTGCTGCCACCCTGTCCTTTCGCTAAAGCCACTCTTCAACCTCCCTGCTTTCAGATGCTGCATCACCAGCTCGGGAGCCGGGCCCTCAAGCTGCCACTGCCACTGACTCCGGAGGCGACGAGCAGGAAGAAGCCGGACCATCCCTGCCACCCACAGGCGAGCCAGCCCCTCTGCAGACTGGTGAGACTACTTCCCTGGAGGGGAGCGGGGGGGAATGCTGTGAGGAGGAACCAGTTCCAGGAACCAGCGGGCTGCAGCAACGCAAGGGGGGTAGGGAAGCTCGGGGGCCGTCTTCCCGGAGGGCGAGTCAGGCCGCGAGTACTGCTGCACAGAATGCAGAAGAGGTGCGTTCCCTCACAGAAATGAGTGCCCAGGCTCGGCTCAAGCACACTGAGCTCATGGCTGCAGTGGCAAGGATGCCTGAATCCATTGAGACACTGGCAAGGAGTGTCCAAGACTTCGGGGCAGCACAGGCAAGGAGTGCGCAGGACTTCGGGGCAGCACAGGCAAGGAGTGCGCAGGACTTTGGGGCAGCACTGGAAAGGACTGTCCAGGACTTTGGGGCAGCACTGGAAAGGACTGTCCAGGACTTTGGGGCAGCACTGGAAAGGACTGTCCAGGGCATCGGGACATCACTGTTAAGGACTGTCCACGGCTTCGGGGCAGCACTGGAAAAGACTGTCCAGGGCATCGGGTCATCACTGGAAAGGACTGTCCAGGGCTTCACCGAAGCAGTGGAAAGGACTGTCCAGGCCTTCAGCGAAGCACTGGAAAGGACTGTCCAGGGCTTCACCGAAGCACTGGCACGTGCCACGCAACTGCTGTGTGCTGCCACGCAGTCACTCGCTGGTCTCATGCAGACGCATATTGAGGCCACGCGACCAATGACTGCTGCCACCCTCGCTGGATCAGGCGGGATTACCCGTGGCCCTTGCAGCACCACAGCAGGGCATCAATCTGTGGACCAGCCGATTGGTGCGCATGCTGCGGTGCTGCCCCATCAGAGTGCCAGTGTGTCGGTTGACAAGGGAGCTGCTGTCCGCTCTCAGGCGGTCAGCATTCCTGATGCCACTGCTGGCACGTCTCCACTGCAGCTGCCACCACCTGCAGGACAGACTGCTTCCACCCATGCACAGTTGGAGCAGTCAGCATCCGGGCCCTCCAAGGCCAGAGGCCGTCAAGGACGTCCCTCAGGGGCATCTGCACTCTCGGACAGCCAGCAGGCCTCCCCCAGCCTTGATGCAGCCACTGGGGTCCCATTACGGAGGAGCTGCAGGGAGGGAAGGGGCCGATCTCGCAAGAGAAGTAGATCACCATCAAGGGGGAAAGAGTAGAAGGTGCTGTTGAGACGTCTTATTTGTAGAAATCAAGGCCGTGGATGCTGGTCTGAATGTTAGTAATGTTTTGGATAGTCTCCCGGGTGTGCGAGCCACTTATGTGGCAGTGTGTTACTTTTGCTTTCTGTAGCCATTGCTTTGTCATGTTGGAAGGAAGCACATTTTGCAAAATAAACAACTTTTTTTATTTACATTGGCCATGTCTGCTATTTACATTCATACTGCCCTTCATAGGCTTTGGGTTATCCGAACGGTTCCATGCCTGCTCTTCGAATGGCAGCAAGCATCCCATCAGAGGGGCCTAGAAGCAGTTTGTTATCAACCTCTGACGGACGGCCCTTCCAGTTTGTACCTCCCTCCCATCTTGGTCCTCCTCCTCCTCCGCTGGTGCTTCAATGTCTGGTGGCATTGGCTGGGTGCGTAGGGTGGCGAGGTTATGCAGCATGCAACAGACAACCACGAAGTGGGAGACTCGCTCTGGTGAGTACTGCAAGGCGCCTCCGGAATGGTCCAGACAGCGGAACCGCTGCTTCAGCACACCGAATGTGTGCTCCACAATGTTCCTCGTCGCCTGATGACTCGCATTGTAGCGCTCTTCAGCAGGGGTGCTGGGCGAACGGAGCGGGGTCATCAGCCATGGGCACAGAGGATAGACCTTGTCACCGAGAAGCCGGCCTCCTGGGTGAGCCGGGGCCTCGAATAGGTCTGCAACTGAAGTCTGGCGCAGGATGAAGGCGTCGTGGCTGCTGCCAGGGAACTGCGCATTGACTGCGAGGATCAGCTGTCGGTGGTCACAGACCAGCTGAACATTCAAGGAATGGAACCCCTTGCGGGTGCGGAACTCCTCCGGATTCAAAACAGGCGCCTGCAAAGCCACGTGCGTGCAGTCAATGGCGCCCTGTACCAAGGGGAAGTCCGCTATTGCTGCGAAGCCCTCTGCGCACTCCCGCTGCTTCTCCAGTGTCATAGGGAAGGAGATGTACTGCCGCCTCCTTTTAAATAGGGCATCTGTTACTTGATGGATGCAGCAATGCACCGCAAACTGCGATATGTTGGCGATGTCCCCAGTTGTGGCCTGAAAGGAGCCGCTCGCATAGAAATTCAGGGCAACAGTCATCTTGACAGCCACCGACAGAGAGGTCCTGCACCTTATCTGAGGCTGCAGATCTGGCTGAAGCAGGTGGCCAGCTCAGTCACCACCTCCTTTCTGAAGCGCAGCCTTCTAAGACACTGCTCCTGTGACATGTTCAAGTAAGAGAACTGCTGTCGGAAAACCCTGGCAGCGTAAGGTCTGGTGTGGCGACGTCTGTTGGCCCTCCTCCGTCTGGCCATTCCTGCCCCTCTCTCCCTGCGTCTCTGTGCCCTTTCCAGATAGTTCAGCAGCAGGACATTCCCCTCCAATGCAGCCCCTATAATAATAGCGCACAAGAAATTGTTAACGTTGTAAATGCTCACCAGCAGCAAGGTGATGGTCAGAAGGCTGAAGTTCCTCTGGCCAGCGCTGGCTCACTGGTGCAATGGCTCTCAGAGTGCAGCTCAGCAACTCTGTGAAAGTCTCGAGGAAGTTGTGCTCCCAAAATGGCTGCCGCTTTTATACCAGTGCAGTCCCCTTTAAAGAGCGCCCCCCCAGCCCGAGAGCGACTGGGGAACGTTTCAGGTAAGCAGTCCTTATTAGCGCCAGGCGGAACGGAGGGGGGCGCCACTGAATTTCCGGTCCGGGGCGCCAAAAAGGCGTTGCACACTGAAATGACGTCATGATCTGCCTGCGCTAAAAGCCCACTCAATATGGCAAGAGGCGCAGGGTTCACTGCGCCCGGGCGCTAGTGGGTTAGCGCCCCACTTCTCGGCCTCTTTAGGTGCTACTCGCTGGCGCTACCAACCGAATTTCTCCCCCACAATGTTTGAAAAGAGAAAATTAATATTTGGGTAAAGACCCTTTATCAGAACTCAGTTACGACAAGGAGTCAAAATTTGAAACATTAACTTGTCTTTTCCCATTTTAGATCCTGACAACTGTTATGTACTTCCAGCATTTTTTGTTTTTATTTCAGATTTTCAGCATTTTTCTTTTTATCTATTTGATGACCAGATGTCAATTTTGTTGGAATGTCAAAAGAGCTGAAAGAAAATGTCATGCTGGTGGCCCCGTAATGCAATGCCATGCTGTGGTGGAAAGCTGGTTTGACCCAACTCCACTGAACTCCAAATCTCATTCATACTGCTGTGAGGAGATGCTGAGCAGAAGACAGATGCATCCTCACAGGGAGAAGGGAGGAACTGTTGACATCAGGGCTATTAGAAATACAACAACAACTTGTATTTATATAACGCCTTTAACATGGTAAAACATCCCAAGGCACTTCACAGAAGTGTTATCAAACAAAATTTGACACCGAGCCATATAAGGAGATATTAGGGTAGGTGACCAAAAATCTGGTCAAAGAGGTAGGCAGCGATTTTCTTTGAGGAAGCTGGTTGGAGTTGGGTTGCCTGGTGGGCAGGTTTCGGTCCTGCTGCCGGTTTCAGCCGCTCCCAATTCACGATTTAAATTAAGTGGGCTCATTAAGGCCGCCGTGCACGCTAGGGAGTCCAGGGTTATGGGGAGCGGGCAGGAAAGTGGAGTTCAGGCCAAGACCAGATCAGCCATGGCGGAGCAGGCTCGAGGGGCCAAATGGCCGACTCCTGCTCCTATTTCTTATGTTCTTATGTTCTACCCGGCCCAATGAGTGGGAGCGGGTCTGCAGCTCGCCTTTGATGACATCATTTCTTCATTTGTTTTCAAGGGGCCCATGTAGCCTTTGCTTCTCGTTTCGTTTGTGCTGCTGTGGAAATTGGCCCAGGTGACCATGACTGCTGCCAAAGGCTGCTCCACGCTTTGATGAAGACACCCTCCAAGCTCTTGTGGAGGGAGTAAGAGGGCGCAGGGAGATTCTGTTCCCTCCTAATGGCCGGAGGAAGCCTCCTTAGCAGACAAAGGCAGCCTGGCTGCAAATTGCTGAGGAGGTAAGCGCTAGGTCGTTATGCTCACACACCTACGTGCAGTGCCGAAAACGGTTCAATGATCTGCGCACATTAAAAGTGAGTATCACATCGCACTTTCCTTCAATCTGCTTCCCTTCTCTTCTCATCACCAGCACTCTGCATTGTCAGCCTGCTCCTCCACATCCCAACTTACCTTTACTTCCCTTGCACCCTTACCTACCCTCTCTCTCTATGTACAGAATCACTTTGCCATCCTACTATGCACCCCTCACACTCACTCTCACTGTTACGCAATGACAACAACTAACAACGCACAGGGAGGCAGCTTCCTCTTGGCACCTCACTCCATCTTGGTCTCCCTCTAAGCTTCTATGTTATGGATTCTTCACAGTCACTCCATCAATTGCGCTGAAACTCCACTTGCAGGAAAAGATAGCCCACAATAAGAGGGAGAGAGCGACGCGGCAATGCTCCATCTCACCCTCAGTAAGCTCCCCGCTGGAGTGGAGCTAATTTACAGAACAAACGGGAAACTGTTCAACCTCCGTCACCTTCAGTCCAGATCCAAGGTCATCCCTTCCTCTGTCATTGAATTACAGTATGCAGACGACGCTTGCGTCTGCGCACACTCGGAGGTCGAACTCCAAACCATCGTTAACACCTTCACTGAAGTGTACTAGAGCATAGGCCTTGCACTAAACATCCGTAAGACAAAGGTCCTCTACCAACCTGCCCTCGCCATACAGTACTGCCCCCCGATTATCAAAATCCATGACAAGGCCTTGGACAATGTGGACCACTTTCCATACCTCGGGAGCCTACTGTCAACAAGGACAGATGTCGATGACGAAGTCCAACACTGCCTTCAGTGTGCCAGTGCAGCCTTCGGTCGCCTGAGGAAGAGAGTGTTTGAAGACCAGGACCTCAAACCCGGCACCAAGCTCACGGTCTACAGAGCAGTAGTAATACCCGCCCTCCTGTATGCCTCAGAGACATGGACCATGTAAAGCAGGCACCTCAAAGCATTGGAGAGGTGCCAACAACGCTGCCTCCGCAAGATCCTGCAAATCCATTGGCAGGATAGGCACACCAACGTCAGTGTTCTTGCTCAGGCCAACATCCCCAGCATCGAAGCTTTGACCACGCTCGATCAGCTCCGATGGATGGGTCACATCGTCCGCATGCCCGATACGAGACTCCTAAAACAAGCGCTCTACTCGGAGCTCCGACACAGCAAGAGAGCCCCAGGTGGGCAGAGGAAATGCTTCAAGGACACCCTCAAAGCCTCCTTGAAAAAGTGTAACATCCCCACTGACACCTGGGAATCCCTGGCCCAAGACCGCACAAAGTGGAGGAGAAGCATCCAAGAAGGCGCCGAATACCTCGAGTCTCTTCGCCGGGAGCAAGCGGAAGCCAAGCGCAAACAGAGGAAGGAGCGCACGTCAACCCAAGCACCCCACCCACCGCCCCTTCAACCACCATCTGCCCCACCTGTGACAGAGACTGTAGGTCCCGCATTGGACTCCTCAGTCACCTGAGAACTCATTTTTAATGTGGAAGCAAGTCATCCTCGGTTCCGAGGGCCTGCCTAAGAAGAAGATGGATGTTATGGATTCTTCACAGTCACTCCATCAATCTCGCTGAAACTCCACTTGTGTCCCTCCTTGCAGGAAAAGATAGCCCACAATAAGAGGGAGAGAGCGACGACAGGAGGAGGGTCACCATCCCTCGCAAATTTGACAGGCGCTGAGGAGGCTGCTCACGAAATCGTGGGAGGTGAAGAGGAGCTGGAAGTGGGGGATGGAAAGGCGGGCGCAGTAGAGGAAGCTGGTGGCAGAATAGATTTTCAACCCTCTCATTTAGATTTCATGATTGACTGAAATGGCATATGATGTTCATAGAGATTGACTTTTGATCATCTGCACAATAGGATGTGTGTGCTACCTAAATATCAGATGTCTAACTTAAGCCTCTACTCTTCCACAGGACTATTGAGAGCCCCCTTCCCCACTGTCCAGGAAGAAGAGCCGTACGACTCCTCAGAGGAACCTGGAGTCTCTGAGGGAGCAGCGTCACCAGAATTCAGTGTACTCTGCACCAGTGCAGAAACGCACACCTCGGCGGGTCCTTTGCGAGATAGAGTAGTGTTGTCACCTGGTGTATCACAGCTCACAAGTGAGCATCAGCCGATGGTGGAGACAGCAACAGCAGAGGAGAGTCCTCGTCGGAGGGTGCTGGACGCTCCTAGCTCTGCTCAGCTGCATGTGGATCCTGTGCCTCTGGGGCCATCCAGAAAGAGAGCGGTGCTGGAACTTCAGGAACAAGTGCAGGAGTCTCTGACAGGGTTTGCAACCATTGTAACTGCGAGTGTGCAGAGAATGGAGGAGACCGATCTCAAACATCAGCACTGCCTTGGTGGAGGTAATGCTGCATGAACGTGCCGCCATGGAGCAGATGGCAACCTCCATGGAGGAGATAACTCGCCAGACACAACAGAGCATGGTGACTCTTCTAAATAGATGGTCTGCATCTATGGAGGATAGATGGGCATCTATTGAGAAGAGACATCAGAAGTACATGGATGTCCCTATTATGAGGACTGTCAGTACAGAGATGGATCCTCATAGCCCCACTGATGTGCAGCAAGGCGCTCTCCAGCTACTTGCTAGTACTGAAGTGCAGGTGACCCATGAGAGGGATGTTGATGGCCGGCAACAGGGAAGTATGGGCTCCTCTCCAAGCGCTCACACGACCATGCGGAGCCCTCGGTCAGGGCCCCAGATTCCACACCCAACTGAGACGGCCGTCTCAGCCCCTGCACAGCTGCAGGAAGAGCAGACTGTTGAGGAGTCCTCCCAGGCTCCCAAACCCAGAGGACGCCCGCCAAAGATATCTAAGCAGGCGCAGCATAAAAGTGAGCAAGGTGCCTCAACATCTGCTGAAGCTACAGGGGAAGCACCATGGAGAAGCACGCGTAAGAGGAAGTTAACACACAAATAGTGTTAACACACACTTGGGTGTTTTCATCTGATACAAAAGTTATTGTTATTATTAATGTATTAAAGAAAAGCGATGGCAAAGATTCAAAGAGTTGGCCTATGTGTGCTCAGAAATAGAAGTTGCACAGTGAGGGATCAGGGCGCCTTTCATCTATAATGATGGTGGTGAGATTGAGAGAAAACCACGGTTTATTGCACAGATGATGTATGGTGTGTAAAGGAGGTCGGCCAGACATTTATTTCCATGTGCCAGTCATGTGTGGTTGATGCATCACATTACGCAAATCTGGCATGGATAAGTGCATCCCTTGCCTTACGGCCAGCAATGTGCTCGCGCGCTGGTGGAATTGGCACACCCGCCCCCACAAGGCATCCCTCATCTGACGCCGCTTCCTCCTCCTCCTCCTCTTCTTCCGAGGAGGCTCTGCGCTGAGCCAATTGTTCCTCAGACAGCGCTAAACCATGCTGCTGTGCGATGTTGTGCAGGGCACAACAGACCACAATGATTCTGGAGACCTTGGCTGGTGCATACTGCAGGGCTTCACCTGATCTGTTGAGGCATCTGAATCGCATTTTGAGCAAGCCGATGGTTTGCTCTATGATGCTTCTGGTGGATATGTGACTGACATTGTACCACTCCTCAGCCTCGTTTGATGGCCTCCTCATCGGTGTCATGAGCCACTTTTTCAGGGGATAGCCCTTGTCGCCAAGTAGCCATCCGGAAAGTGGGTTAGCGGATTGAAGAGCTGAGGCACAGTTGACTGCCGCAGGATGAAGGAGTCATGGCAACCGCCAGGGTACTTGGCGCAAACATGCATGATGATTTTCCTGTGGTTACACACCAGCTGGACGTTAGAGGAGTGGAAGCCCTTGCGGTTGACAAATACAGCTGGGTTGTGATGGGGTGCCCCAAGGGCCACATGTGTGCAGTCTATGACGACCTGCACCCTTGGCAAGCCTGCCATATTTGCAAAGCCAACTGCACGCGAGGTTACACTTGCTTCATCCGCGGAGAAGTGGATGTAATTGTGTGACTTTGCAAAGAGGGTGTCGGTAACCTGCGTGATGCAGGTGTGTGCAGCCGACTGGGAGATGCCGCTGATGTCTGCTGCTGGTCCCTGGAAGGACCCTGAAGCAAAGAAGTTGATTGCGGTGGTGACTTTAACAGCCACTGATAAAGAGTGTCCACCTGCTCCTCTGGGCTCCAGGTGTTGGTGCAGCATTGTGCAGATGTCTGCGACTACCTCCCGCCAAAGTCTCAGCCTCCTTTGGCACTGCTGCTCACTCATGTTGAGGAAGTTCATCCTCAGCCTGTAAACCCTGTGTTGGGGGTATCTCCTGCAGCATGGTGCAGCCCTGCGCTGATGCCCTCTACCCTGTGCAGCATCAGGTGGCTGAGGAGAAGGTTGGTGCTCCTGTTGTTGCTGCTGCTGTTGTGTCTGGTTCTGCTGCAGCTGCGGCTGCTCTTCCTCCGATTCTGAGTACCAGGATGAGAGGGTATAAATGGTTCCCATTCCGCTGGTTTGTATCTCAGTTGAGGAAGAGACGTTATAAGCACTCAGTTAATGTGGGGAGAGAGTTTTCCAAGGAGGTCACAGTGCATATGGATCTCAGCTTAAACACTTACAAGCTCAATAGACCTGCAAAATGTGTTCCAAAACCTCAAAACACAAAGTTATGGCATCTCAAAATCAGCCATGTTACAGGTCCGCTTTTATGCTGCAGGAGCAGCTGTCAAGTATTCAGCGAGTTGCTGAACCCGGCACAATCAGCTGGCGTGTTTGTCGCACGACGTGCAACACACTGAAAATGTAGTAAAATGGGAAGAGCCTGTTAAAATCGGATTATCCAGGCAGTTAACAAGCTGTTAACTGCCTTAAGTGCCTCTCCCGCCATTTGGTGTTGGGTCTGATCGGGACTCGCAGACCCGACACTTTGTAAAGTTGCGTGGAGGCGGGATGGCGGCAGGTTCGCAACCTGCCATCAATCATTTAGATTTTAACTCCTGACCCGCCTCCAAACCCACCCTCTGAGCGCAGGCAAAATCGCAGCTAAAGAGGTAAGGGACAGCATAAAACTAAAAGATAAAGCATACAAAAGTGCAAAAAATAGCACAGATCCTGGTCAATGGGAAAGATACAAAGAATAGCAAAGGGTCACAAAACAGGTAGTAAGAGCTACAAAAATGGAGTATGAAAAGAAACTTGCGAGGGATATCAAAATCAACACACAGAATTTTTACAATTATATTAGAAAATAAGAGGGTAGTTGGGAGCAATGTTGGCCTCTTAAAAACTGAAAGCGATAATATTGTCAATGATAATAAAGAAGTGCTGGATATGTTGAATAATTACTGTGTGTCAGTATTTACAGTAGAGGAAGAGGATAGTGACATAAGAAAACTACTAGGCACTTGGTCTAAGCGTTAAACAAAGCTTTAATCAACTGTTTTACAACATGGAGGTCTAGTTGTGTCTTTCACTAGTTCCTGTTTAGAATGTCCTGCGCAAGCTGGGCCCATGCCCGAGTATTTATACTCTCCCTGGACAGCGCCACCCGTAGGCTGCTCAGTATTATTTCATAAGTTTTTCTTTCATGAATGACTGATTCATGTCAGATAGCATGCCAGAAATCCCAAGGAAATGAATATTGAATCAAGACAGGGACTCAATAAAATTAACGTAAGTAAAATAACAGTAATGAAGAAAATAATGGCAATAAAGAGTGACAAATCCCCAGGACCAGATGGTTTCCATCCCAGAGTTTTAAAGGAAGTAGGTGAGCACATTGCAGATGCCCTAACTATAATCTTCCAAAGTTCTCTCGATTCAGGAACCGTTCCTTTAGATTGGAAAATTGTGCATGTCACTCCACCATTTAAGAATGGCGAGAGAGGGAAACCAAGGAATTATAGACCAGTTAGCATAACATCTGTCATCGGGAAATTGCTAGAGTCTATAATTAAGGATAGGGCGACTGAACACCTTAAAAAATTGAGTTGATCAGAGAGAGCCAGCATGGATTTGTAAAAGGTAGGTCATGCCTGACAAACCAGATTGAATTTTTTGAGGAGGCGACTAAAGTAATAGACAGGAGAATTTTGAGGAGGTGACTAAAGTAATAGACAGGGGAATGTCTATGGATGTTATTTATATGGACTTCCAGAAGGCATTTGATAAAGTTCCAAATATGAGACTGTTAACTAAGGTAGAAGCCCATGGAATTGAGGGCAAATTATTGACCTGGTTCGGAAATTGGTTGAGTGGCAGGGGACAGAGAGTAGAGATCATTGGCAGGGACTCAAATTGGCTGGATTTGACTAGTGGTGTCCTGCAGGGATCTGTGTTGGGGCCTCAACTATTCACAGTATTTGTTAATGACTTAGATGATGGCATAGAAAGTCATATATCCAAATTTGCCGATAACACAAAGTTAGGCGGCATTGTAGGCAGTGTAGATGAAAGCATAAAATTACAAAGGGATATCAACAGATTAAGTGAATGGGCAAAACTGTGGCAAATGGATTTCAATGTAGGCAAATGTGAGGTCATCCACTTTGGACCTAAAAAGGATAGAACAGGTTACTTTCTAAATGGTGAAAAGCTAAAAACAGAGGAGGTCCAAAGAGACTTGGGCGTCCAGGTGCATAGATCAATAAAGTGTCATGGACAGGTACGGAAAATAATCAAAAAGGCTAATGGAATGCTGGCCTTTATATTTAGAGGGCTAGAATACAAGGGGGTAGAAGTTATGCTGCAGCTGTACAAAACCTTGGTTAGACCACACCTGGAGTATTGTGAGCAGTTCTGGGCACCACACCTTAGAAAGGACACATTGGGCCTTGGAGGGAGTGCAGCGTAGGTTTACCAGAATGATACCCGGACTTCAAGGGTTAAGTTACACAAATTAGAGTTGTATTCCCTAGAATTTAGAAGGTTAAGGGGTGATCTGATCAAAGTTTTCAAGATATTAAGGGGAACAGATAGGGTAGATAGAGAGAAACTATTTCCGCTGGTTGGGAATCCAGGACTAGGGAACATAGTCTAAAAATTAGAGCCAGACCTTTCAGGAGTGAAATTAGAAAACACTTCTACACACAAAGAGTGGTAGAAGTTTGGAACTCTCTTCCGCAAACAGCAATTGATACTAGAGTGTCATTGAGTGTATTAGGGATGGGTTTCTTGAGCAGTATGTAACTGGACCGACCAGGGGGCAAGCAACCTTAGATCTGGTCCTGTGTAACGAGACAGGATTAATTAAAAATGTCCTAGTAAAGGATCCCCTTGGAATGAGTGACCATAACATGGTTGAATTCCATATTCAATTAGAGGGTGAGAAGGTTGGATCTCAAACAAGCGTGCTAAGCTTGAATAAAGGAGACTATGAAGGTATGAGAGCGGAATTGAGTAGAGTGCATTGGGAAAATAGATTAAAGGGTAAGACGATACATGATCAGTGGTGTACATTTAAGGAGTTATTTTACAACTTCCAAAAAAAAAATATTCCAATGAGAAGAAAAGGGTGTAAAAGAAAAGACAGCCATCCGTGGCTAAGTAAAGAAATTAAGGATAGTATTCGACTAAAAACAAGGGCATATAAAGGTAGCCAAATCTAGTGGGAGGATAGAGGATTGGGAAAACTTTAAAAGACAGCAAAAAAATAACAAAAAGATTGATTATGAAAGGGAAGATAGATTATGAAAGTAAATTAGCAAAAAATATAAAAACAGATAGTAAGAGTTTTTATAGTTATATAAAAAGAAAAAGGGTGGCTAAAGTAAATGTTGGTCCCTTAGAGGATGAGACCGGGAAATTAATGGTGGGAAATATGGAGATGGCAAAAACACTGATGAATAGTTTGTATCAGTCTTTACAGTAGAGGACACTAAGAATATCCCAACACTGGACAAACAGGGGGCTATAGGGGGGGGGGGAGGAGCTAAACACGATCAAAATCACTAAGGAAGTGGTACTCGGTAAAATAATGGGACTCAAGGCGGATAAATCACCTGGACCTGATGGCTTACATCCTAGGGTCTTGAGGGAAGTGGCGGTAGGGATTGTGGATGTATTAGTAATAATTTTCCAAAACTCCCTGGACTCAGCAAAGGTCCCGGCAGACTGGAAAACTGCTAATGTAACACCCTTATTTAAAAAGGGCAGTAGACAGAAGGCTGGAAACTATAAACCAGTTAGCCTAACATCTGTGGTAGGTAAAATTTTGGAGTCCATTATTAAAGAGACAGTAACAGGACATTTGGATAATCATAATTTAATAGGACAAAGTCAGCATGGTTTTATGAAGGGGAAGTCATGTTTGACAAATTTGCTGGAGTTCTTTGAGGAAGTAACGTATAGGGTGGATAAAGGGGAACCAGTGGACGTAGTATATTTAGACTTCCAAAAGGCATTTGACAAGGTGCCACACAAAAGATTATTGCTTAAGATAAAAAATCACGGGATTGGGGGTAATATTCTGGCATGGATAGAGGATTGGCTATCTAACAGAAGGCAGAGAGTTGGGATAAATGGTTCATTCTCAGACTGGCAATCAGTAACTAGTGGTGTTCCGCAGGGGTCAGTGCTGGGTCCCCAACTCTTTACAATCTATATCAACGATTTGGAGGAGGGGACCGAGTGTAACATATCAAAGTTTGCAGATGATACTAAGATGGGAGGGAAAGTAGTGAGTGAGGAGGACATAAAAAACCTGCAAGGGGACATAGACAGGCTAAGTAAGTGGGCAGAGATTTGGCAGATGGAATACAATACTGGAAAGTGTGAGGTTATGCACTTTGGCAGGAAAAATCGTAGAGCAAGTTATTATCTTAATGGCAAGAAACTGGAAAGTACTGAAGTACAAAGGGATCTGGGGGTCCTGGTGCACGAAACTCAAAAGGTTAGTATGCAGGTGCAGCAAGTGATTAAGAAGGCCAATGGAATGTTGGCTTTCATTGCTAGGGGGATAGAATATAAAAATAGGGAGGTATTGCTTCAGTTGTACAAGGTATTGGTGAGACCGCACCTGGAATACTGCATACAGTTTTGGTGTCCATACTTAAGAAAGGACATACTTGCTCTCGAGTCAGTACAAAGAAGGTTCACTCGGTTAATCCCGGGGATGAGGGGATGGACATATGAGGAGAGGTTGAGTAGATTGGGACTCTACTCATTGGAGTTCAGAAGAATGAGAGGCGATCTTATTGAAACATATAAGATTGTGAAGGGGTTGGATCGGGTGGATGCGGGGAAGATGTTCCCGATGATGGGTGAAACTAGAACTAGGGGGCATAGTCTTAGAATAAGGGGCTGCTCTTTCAAAACTGAGATGAGGAGGAACTACTTCACTCAGAGGGTGGTAGGTCCATGGAATATGCTGCCCCAAAAAGCTGTAGAAGCTACATCATTACATAAATTTAAAACAGAAATAGACAGTTTCCTAGAAGTAAAGGGAATTAAGGGTTACGGGGAGCGGGCAGGAATTTGGACATGAGTCTAGGTTCGGATCAGACATGGCCCTGTGGGTAGCGGAGCGGGCCCAGGGGCCGTGTAGCCTGATCCTGCTCCTATTTCGTGTGTCTAATTCTGTTAGATTCAGGAGATGGTTCTGTGACAGTAGATTGGCGGTTAGGATCAGATCAGCCATGATCTTATTGAATGGCGGAGCAGGCTCGAGGGGCCGATTGGCCTACTCCTGCTCCTATTTCTTATGTTCTTATGTTCTTAGATCAATTGTTAATTTTAAATCTGAGATTGATAGCTTTTTGTTAACCAAAGGTATGAAGGGATATGGGGCAAAGGCGGGAATATGGAGTTAGGTCACAGATCAGCCAAGATCTCATTGAATGGTGGGACAGGCTCAAGCGGCTCAATGGCCTACTCTTGTTCCCATCTTTCTATGTTCCTATTAAAAAACAGACATTACTGAGTTAAAAAAAAAAACATGCATGAGATACAAGAAATCTTCTCCCATAAAATGCACAAATTGTAGTTTTATATATACACATGCAAGTAGGGTCGTAACGACTTTTAAAATTATCTATGAGTGAAGGGAATACTGATATTGTCCGTTTTGTGAAAATATTGGAATGGGTGAACCTATACGTAGTATGAGGCAAGCTGCAGCTGCCAGTTAATTTACATTTCCCATTCAGTAACCAGCCTGACTATATTTATTAACACAGACTGAGCACCTCATTTGACTGAAACATAAGCGTTCTGTGCACGCCTCCCTCAACTGTCCAGATCACAGAGTATCAAAAAAGCACCAAGAACCATTAATGTTCTATCGTTCTACCTTTGGTTTATTTGTCATTAATGTTACAATTCATTCAATGGAAAGTAAACAAGTGTCTGTGTTAGTCTTCACTTGGAGACTTACAAGCACGCAAATTAGACAGCGTTAAGCAATGATCTATGATAAAGCTTGCACACAAGTGAAATATAGTTATGAGTCACTTGTTGAATTGCAATTGGCACAGAATTGCTTTAAATGTCAAGGCTATACAAAGTACCTCAATAAATTGATGTAACTCAAAACTTCAAAACAGTGTATTTCTTAGTTGCTTACCCAAAGGTGTGCTGAACCAAACTGACCTACACATGTCTTCTTTGAATTTAATGTCTAATTTGCACGTGAAATACAAGACAAACAGCCAGTTGCCAATAAAAGCAACATTTTGTTATAACAAACGTTATGTGACACGCTATGTTTTATGTGATTCTACTTCGGGTTCAGCGAGGCGGGGCTTTACAAAAGGAGAACCGGCAGCAGCAGAGACTAGAACAAATGTAGGGAAAAATCTGAAAAAGTGATATCATAGTCAACGCAGAGGGAGGAGTAGTGGAGCAGGAGGAAATTTAACTAAGTGTTTAATTTATTATATACCTTTTAATTATAACGATCAAACCTAAATAAATAGTTAAATAAGTAAATATATAAATAAATATCAGAGTAATTAATTAGATCTAAGTGGATAAAATAAAATAAGTAGAGGATACCAACATTAAAGGGATCCAAATTGCATTAAATAAATATCTGGTATACATAAATAAATAATAAATAATCAGAGTAATTAATTTGATCTAAGTGGATAAAATAAACCAAGTAGAGGATACCAACATTAAAGGGATCCAAAATACATTAAATAAATATCTGGTATACATAAATAAATAATAAATAATCAGAGTAATTAATTTGATCTCAACTAATCCATCAACTAATTAGTTCTAGACCTCAAGTGATTTTATTAGTTCTAGAGATGAATTGCTGCTAACAAGAAATAAAGATTAGAGATGGTGGTGTGTCAGGACTGCAGTATGAGAGAGTTTGGGGACAGCGGGACTGTCCTGGATTGCCACATCTGCAGGAAATGTTTCTGCCTCAAGACACTCCAGCTCAGAGTCATTGAGCTGCAGTGCGAGTTAGAGACACTATGACACATAAGGGGGAGGAATATCTGAATAGTTTTCTCCAGAATACAGTCACACCTCAGACGGAAGCACAGATGCAGGAAGGGGTGTGTATGACTGTCAGTCAGGAGGGTAGGGGGAATCAAGGGGAGGTAGAGTAGAAGGTGCCACTGACACAGGCCCTGCCCAACAGGTATGAGGTACTTGATACCTGTGAGGATAAGGATGAAGGCTGCAGGGAGGATGGCCAGAATGCTAACTGTGATGGATAGCGAGCACCCTGTGCAGTCACGGCTGTGGGTCCAGGAGGGTGTGTTGCCTACCTGGTGCAAGGGTAAGCGATATCTCGGAGCAACTGGAGAGGAACTTGGAAAAGGAGGGGTAAGATCCAGCTGTCCTGGTCTATGTCAGGACCAATGAGGGAAGAACAAGGAGGAGGTTCTGCTAAGGGAGTCTGCAGAATTACAGAATCACAGAAACCCCACAGTGCAGATAGAGGCCATTTCGGTCCATCGAGCCTGCACCGACACATATCCCACCCGATCCCCGTAACCCCTACATCAACACATATCCCACCCTATCCCCGTGTATTTAATCCCCCTAACACTAAGGGTCAATTTACCATAGCCAATCAACCTAGCCCGCACATCTTTGGACTGTGGGAGGAAACCGGAGCACCCGGAGGAAACCCACGCAAACACGGGGAAGAATGTGCAAACTCCACACAGAGTCACCCGAGGCCGGATTCGAACCCGGGTCTCTGGCGCTGTGAGGCAACAGTGCTAACCACTATGCCACCGTGCTTCCTTCTCTAACTCCCCTTGGTTCTCCCTACCCTGCTGACTGACAGTCACACACTCCCGTTCCTGCACTTTCCTCTGAGGTGGTACTGTACTCTGGAGAAAACTAAGAAGCTAAGAATAAAATTAAAAAGCAGGACACACGGGTGGTAATCTCAGGGTTACTAATGAGTCGGTTGCTGATTGACATAGGGATAAGCAGATTAGAAGGTGAATGCGTGGCTGAAAGAGTGGTGTGGGAAGGAGAGGTTCCATTTCAGAGGACACTGGCACGAGTACCGGGACAGGAAGGAGATGTAACGCTGGGACGGGCTCCACCTGAACTGAATGGAGCCAGAGTCCTAGTGGAAAGGATAAATAAGGCAGTGGATAAGACTTTAAACTGGAAAGATGGAGGGAGGGAACTGGAGGAAATAACATAAACCTAAAGGTAAAAGAAATAGTAAATGAGAGTAAAGGTCAGAACAAGGTAAGGAATAAGGGTAACATAAATGATTAGGGAACAGTTACAATTATAGAACATAATTATAAAATGACTGTTAAAAATAGAGAGGGGAACGATTAATAAAAATGAATTAAATTACCTGAACAGCAATGTGCACAGCATCCGAACATGGCAACTGGAGGCAATAATTTGTAGCGAGAAACCAGATGCAGTAGGGATAAGTAAAACATGGCTACATGATCTTGAGCACAGAGCTGGGAGACAGAGCTGGGAGAATTGCAATCAGAGTGGTTCACAGAGTGGAAGAATTTGGTGTTAGTAGGAATTTGGTGGAAAGGAGCAATGTGGTATTTTACGTCTACTTAAAAGGAGTGGAGCCACAGAACCCGAGGATTCTAAGTTCATAGAGTCATTACGGCACAGAAGGAGGCCATTCGGCCCATCAAGTCCATGCTGGCTCTCTGTAGAGCAATCCAGTCAGTCCCATTCCCCCGCTCTATCCCTGTAGCCCTAAGTTAAGTATCTTGATATCTAATATTTAGGTTCTTTGTGTTGAGTATCTCAGTGGTTCTTGTTAAATTGAGTAAATAATGTTGTCTTTTTTCTCTCTAAGTTAGGGCAGTGGGTTAAACTAGGAAGTTTAGTTAGTAGTCTAATAAATAGAGGCATGTCAGGGCACCTCAGTCCCATCAAATGTACATCCTATGCCATGTGGGGAGTCCAGGATGCTTCTCATGTCTTGGACAACCACATGTGCAGGAAGTGCCGTCAGCTGGAGGAGCTCAAGCTCCAGGTTTCGGAGCTTGAGCAGCAGCTGGTGTCACTGCAGTGCACGTGGATAGCAAGTTTCAGGAGGTGGTCACCCTTCAGCTTAAGAGTATGCAGGCAGAGAGGGCATGGGTGACCGCCAGACGCTCTCTAACCGGTATTCAGTTCAGAGCCAAGTCCACGGCACCGTGGGTGGCTGAGCTGTACGGGGTGGTGTGGGGGGGGGGTGGTGCGGGGGAAGGAGGAAGGTCAGCAAAACAATAGTGATGGGGGATTCAATAGTTAGGGGAATAGACAGGCATTTCTGCGGCTGCAGACGTGACTCCAGGATGGTATGTTGCCTCCCTGATGCCAGGAAGAAGGATGTCACTGAGCGGCTGTAGGACATTCAGAGGAGGGAGGCTGAAGAGCCAGAGGTCGTGGTCCATATCAATACCAATAACATATGTAGAGAGGTCTTGCAGGCAGATTTTAGGGAGCTAGGAAAGAGATTAATAAACAGGATCTCAAATGTAGTGATCTCCGGATTATTCCTGGTGCCACATGCTAGTGAGTACAGAAATAGGAGGATAGAGCAGATGAAAGCATGGCTGGGGAGATGGTGCAGAAGGGAGGGCTTTAGATTCCTGAGGCATTGGGACCAGTTTTGGGGGAGGTGGGACCTATACAAGCCAGCTGGGTCGCATCTCAACAGGGCTGGGACCAATATCCTCGCAGTGGGGGATGTGTGTGTGTGGGGCAGGGGTTGGTAGTGCTGTTGGAGAAGGTTTAAACTAGCTTGGCAGGGGGATGGGAACCTGAGCGTAGATTCACAAGGGAGCGAAGCAAAGCTGGAAATGGAAGACAGAAAAGTGAGCTTGGCTCAAAAATAGACAACAAAGGGGCTTGGCAGTGCTATATACGTCAATGCAAGGAGTCTAGTGAATAAGGCAGATGAGCTGGGGGCACAGATAGACATGTGGAAGTATGATATCATAGCTATTCATGAGACATGGCTTTATAGAAGGGCAGGAATGGCAGCTCAACATTTCCTGGTTACAGAGTTTTCAGACAAAATAGAGAGGGGGATAAAAAAGGGGGTCGCAATATTAGTTAAAGAAACAACTACAGCTATGAGGAGAGATGATATGTTAGAAGATTCATTAGATGAGGCCATATGGGTTGAACTTATTATGTCCGTGTATAATTGAGACACGGACTGCAGGAGTTGATTATAACAAGTCTTTACTGAATGGAGACAACCTGGAAACTGAAACTACAGAAGCCTGCTTGGGCCTTTTATACAGGGGTGGTCACTGCCGGTACTGCAGTCTGAGACCAGTTATTCCCTTAAAGGTACATACACAACAATTCCTCCCCTTTTAGATAAACAGTACATAACATTCATTTAACAACTAAATAATAACGAATTACAATTACGGTTGCTAGATACATTGGTTGAAGTTAAGCAATTATAAGTTCAGTCTTTGAGGAGGCTTCCTGATTTGTCTGGATAACGCCTCTTTGGGATATCAGGTTCTTCTGGCAAGGTTGAGTCGGGATCAATGTCGTTGTTTGGTTCGTCTGCTTCCAATATCACCGATTCTGCGGTAGATGCAATTGGTACTTCGGTTCCATCGCCAGGTGTATCAGATCGTGGTGTGGAGTTGACGTTTTCCAGTGACTCTAGAATCTGGTCAGCATGGCGTCTTACAATGCTCTCTCCAACGTCCATGGTATACATTAGAGGTCCTTGCTGTGTACAGATCGTTCCTGGCTGCCATTTCTCTGTGCGGTAGTCCCGGGCCAAAACTGGTTGACCTATCTTAAAACTCCTGGTCGGCCTTTCATTCATATTCTGAAACTGCCTGTTCTCCACATCTCTTCTGATGTTTGGCTTAACCAAATCCAAGCGGCATCGTAGTCTTCGATTGAAGAACATCATGGCTGGAGTTTGGTTGGTAACCGCATGTGTCGCATTCCGGTAGGCAAACAAGAAGTTATCCACCTTGTGTTGTAGGGGTATATCTTCATTACACATTGCCTTGATAGCCTTCTTGAATGTTTGAACAAACCTCTCGGCCAATCCATTAGTGGCTGGATGATATGGGGCGGATGTGTAATGCTTAACACCATTGTTCTTTAAGAACTTCCGGAACTCTTCAGACACAAACTGTGGTCCATTGTCAGAGCAAATCTGTTCAGGCAGCCCATTCCTGGCAAATATGGTTCGTAAGACTGTGATAGTTTTTTCTGTGGTGGTTGAGGACATTTTTATTACCTCTGGCCACTTTGAATGTGCATCCACCGCAATTAAAAACATTGAGTCCATAAAGGGACCAGCAAAATCAATGTGCACCCTTTGCCATGGAGATGAGGGCCACTCCCATGGATGTAGAGGAGCTTGTCATGGGGCGTTTTGGACCTTCTGGCATCCTGTACAGCTCTTGGTCATCTCTTCCATTTCTCTATCGATTCCCGGCCACCACACAAATGCTCTGGCTAAGTTCTTCATTTTTACCCCTCCCAGATGACCCTCATGAAGCTCATTGAGCACTCTATCCTTCAATTTGGGTGGAATTACTACTCTGGATCCACACATCAAGGTTCCTCTGCACACTGACAGCTGTTCTCTTCTCGGCGAGAATGCTGGCAGCAGTGGTTCGCCATGTGCTGGCCATCCCTTCACCGTTAAATCATAGACCCAGGAGAGTGTCGGGTCATTTCGTGTTTCCTTTTCTATGTTTGCATTCGTCACAGGGAGACATTCGACTATAGTCGAGTGGAATAACTCCACTGGATCCACTGCCAGTTCCTCTTCCACCGTCGGCAACGGTAGGCGCGACAATCCATCAGCATTCCCATGCTGTTTAGTTCCTTTGTACTCGATGTCATATTGGTGTGCCCCTAGGAACAGGAACCACCTCTGTAGCCGTTGTGCCGTCATTATCGGTACGCCCTTCTGAGGGTTGAAAATGGAGACGAGAGGTTGATGATCAGTTAGTAGAGTAAATTTCTGACCGTGCAGGTAGTGATTGAACTTCTTCACCCCCCACACCAGGCTGAGGGCCTCTCTGTCAATCTGGGTGTAGTTACGCTCGGCTGAAGTTAACGAGCGTGACGCAAAAGCTATCGGCCTCTCTGAACCATCAAGGAATTTAAGTGACAGTACCGCCCTAATGCCGTAGGGAGACGCATCACACGCCAGTCTTATCGGTAGTGATGGGTTGTAGTGAGCCAATACTTCTCTTGAAGTGATTAGGTCCTTGCTCTTCTGAAAGGCCCGCTTACATTCATCGCTCCATTTCCATGCTACTCCCGTTCGTAGTAGGGCGTTCAGTGGATGCAGAATTGTGGACAAATTCGGCAAAAACTTATGGTAGTAATTCACCAATCCGAGGAATGACCTCAGTTGCGACACATTTTCAGGTGCTGGAGCCTTAACTACCGCTTCAATTTTGTCTGGGGACTTATGCAACCCCTCTTCATCAATCATGTGGCCACAATACAATATCTGTTTCTTAAAAAACTCGCACTTGGGGCAATTGGCTCGTAGCCCATGTTCACGTAGTCTAGTGAGCACCTGCTCTAGGTTGGCAAGGTGTTCACTGTCATCTTCACCTGTCACTAGGATGTCGTCCAAGTAACACTGAGTCCCCGGAATCCCTTGCAGGACTTGTTCCATCGCTCTTTACCATATCGCCGGAGCTGATGCTACTCCGAATACCAGTCGATTATACCGGTAAAGACCTTTGTGAGTGTTTATCGCGAGATACTTCCTAGAGGATTCTTCAACCTCCATCTGTAAATATGCTTGTGCTAGGTCAATTTTTGTAAAACGCTTCCCTCCAGATAGTGAGGCGAAGATATCTTCTATCCTTGGAAGAGGATATTGTACTGTGTGAAGGACTGGGTTCACCGTCACCTTGAAGTCCCCACAGATGCAAACCTTCCTTGGCTCCTCAGACTTATTGTTTAACGTTTTCTTCATGACAGGAACGATGGGTGTCACCCACTCGCTCCAGTCTACCTTAGATAACACGCCTGCATTCTCCAGGTTCTCCAGCTCTGCCTCGACGGCTGGGCGAATTGCATATGGTACCGGTCTTGCTTTGAAAAACTTGGGAATTGCATTCTCCTCTATTTTTATCGAGGCGGTTATGCCTTTAAGAGTGCCCAGTTCTTGTTGAAATACCTCTTTGGCGTCAGCTAAGATTGTTGACAATCGTCCAGGTGTGACGTCGTCATCCTTTTTACCAGCCACCGTCAGTGCCTGAATGGAGTGCCAGTCTAAACTTATCTTTCTGATCCATTCACGTCCCAATAACGGTGGTCCACCATCTTGCAGAATGTAGAGATACAATTTCTGTATTTCCTTGCCGTTGTATTCGACAGGCACCCTTATTTTTCCTCTGGGGTATACTTTTTGCCCCGTATACGTCCTCAAGACAATGGTTGTCTCTCTCAAGAGTATGTGTGAGAATAGCCGCTCGTAGTCTCGTCGATTCATAACGGTTAGAGCTGATCCTGTATCCAATTTCATTTTGACTTGGGACCCTGCTATCGTGAGGGTGACCCAAATGGTT
Organism: Somniosus microcephalus; assembly: GCF_052327205.1. Lineage (NCBI taxonomy): Eukaryota > Metazoa > Chordata > Chondrichthyes > Squaliformes > Somniosidae > Somniosus > Somniosus microcephalus. The sequence goes on along the minus strand of NC_140995.1, from coordinate 202,993,912 downwards.
CGGTGATCCTCTTTTGCGATTACATTGTGAAGTTTGAGACAGCTTTGTCTCTTGTTCCCGGATTCACTATCGCTCATCTGGTTTTCGGAACTACTGTCCGTCATCTTTTGTACTTTCCTGTACGGTTCCTTAGTAGCCTTTTTGTTGTCGTTGGTCTTCTTCCCAGACCTGCAAACTCGTGCAATGTGTCCCATCGTTCCGCATTGCCTGCATATTTTGTCCTTGGACCAGCAGTCCTTCTGGTCATGGTTTGTTCTGCCGCAGCGATAACATTTTGCAAATCCCCGTGTCATTTCGTGGGTGCCGTATTCCTGTGGCTTTTGTTGTATTTCCGCAGCTCCCCTTGCTGCTGCTTCGTACGATACTGCCACGCTGAAAGCCTTATCTAGCGTCAGCTCTTTCTCTGAGAGTAACCTCTTCTGGGTTCCTTCACTCAGGAGTCCACAGACAAATTTGTCCCGTAAGGTATCTGCCAGTTCTGCTCCGAACTGGCAGTGCTTTGATAGCTTGCATAGTTCCGTAAGGTAATCAGCATTGCTCTCATTTTTATGCCGATTTCTCCTGTGGAATTTAAATCTTTCTGCTATCGGCAGCGGTGTAGGATTTAGGTGTTCCTGTAGGATAGCAACAATTTCGTTAAAACTCTTCGCCTTCGGTTTGGCTGGAGTAATCAGGTCCCGCAATAGGCCGTACGTTCTTGCGCCCATTAAATTTAGCAATACCAATGCCTTCTCATCGGCTATTTCGTTTGCCTCGCAATATACCTCGACTCTTTCCACATACGTGGTCCAGTCTTCTATTGCATTATCGAAGGCAGTGATATCGCCAGTCTTTGGCATCTTGAAAATCTAAGATGGCGCCTCCCGCGCTTTGCCTTCGTCCCCGATGGATCAAAATGGCGCCTCCCGCGCTTTCCCTTCTTCCCCGCCGAGTTAAGATGGCGCCTCCCGCGCTTTCCCGCCGCTGCCAACGCTGTTGCTGGCGATTATATTTATTTTACTATCCTGTAATGGCGACGCCCTATGGTCTTCGCGCCTCCCCGATCGCTGCTGCCAACGCTGCTCTCCGCGGTATTTTTATTTTTCTATCGCGCTTCAATATTTGCTCCGTTAATTGAAGAACCGTTCCCGTCGTGGAGCGGACCCTCTGGGACACTTCCCTCCCTCTTCTTAGGTCCGAACGCTGCCCGGCTTCGAAGCACCAGCCGCGCCCTGTGTGCTCCACCCTCTCGCTCTCTCTTTGCTTCCTGACTCGCTGCCCGGCCCCGTTGCAGAGCCACCCGATCGAGCTCTAGCCCGCCGCAGCCCAGGAAGGATCAGTGCACTACCTGCCACCAGCCCGATTAGCTGGGAAACCACAGACTGGAGAACAAAGCCTGGCTCTCGACAGTCTCTCCTGCACTTTTCAATTCAATGATTTGGAGGGCGGTTGCCCACGGTCGACGCCCGTTTCTCGAGTTTCTTTGGACTTTTTTTTTCTCTTTCTTATGGCTTCGACCTTCAATAACGTCGTCTGAGGTGCTGCCGAGTTGCAGGTAAGTTCGTTTCTTACTCGTCGCCAGTATTAGATCCGTGTGTTAATGGAGACACGGACTGCAGGAGTTGATTATAACAAGTCTTTACTGAATGGAGACAACCTGGAAACTGAAACTACAGAAGCCTGCTAGGGCCTTTTATACAGAGGTGGTCACTGCCGGTACTGCAGTCTGAGACCAGTTATTCTCTTAAAGGTACATACACAACAGAACTGAAGAACAATAAAGGAGCAATCACACTGCTGGGAGTGTACTATAGACCCCAAACAGTCAGAGGGAGATAGAGGAGCTAATATGTTGGCAAATTTCTGAGAAGTGCAAAAACACTTTTGGGGAAGTGGGGAACCAAGGGGCTAATGAGAGCGAGGAACTTAAAGTCATTAATATCAGTAGAGAAAAAGCCAACAAATCCCCTGGACCCGATGGCCTACATCCTAGGTTTTTAAAAGAGGAGGCTGCAGAGATAGTGGATACATTGGTTATGATCTGCCAAAATTCTCTAGATTCAGGAACGGTCCCAGCGGATTGGAAGGTAGGAAATGTAACCCCGCTATTCAAGAAAGGAGGGAAGAGAGAAAACAAGTAACTACAGGCCAGTTAGCCTGACACCAGTCATTGGGAAAGTGCTAGAATCCATTATTAAGGAAGTAGTAACAGGGCACTTAGAAAATCATAATGGGGCAGTAATTCCTCCCCAAACGCGCGAGTACGGAAGGGGTACTCACGCGTCTGGCCGGAGGAAATGCCGGTTTTCAGCATGCACAGCGCATGCGCTGAAAACCGGCATTTCCTCTCCTCCAACCCAAGAGTTGAAGAGGCTAGCGCGTGCGCTGTAGGGGGCAGTGCGTGCGTCTTGGATTTCCTCTGTTTTGGGGGATTTGCGCATGTCTAAAGGCCTCCGGTCTTTACGCTTGTAAAAAGCACACGTAAGTATTTATTTTTACAAGTAAGTGGTGTTTTAGTGTAATTTAGACATTTTTTTTCCACAGGTTTATTATTTTAAAGAATCTACAATAAGGTAAGTTTAGTTTTAGACCCTTTTTACTAAAGATTTATTTTTTTCAAAAAAAAAATTGTTTAAATTATTTTTTTAAACTTATTTATACTTAATTTAATGATTGGGATGTTTTTTAAATTTTTATTTAAAGTTTAAATAGTGTTTTGGGCCCCCGTAGTTTTCATGAGTTTGACAGTTCTTACTCTCAAACTCGTGAATGAACCTTCCCCTCCCCTGATTGGTTGTACAGTGCTCACCTGATCCCAGCCGGCACATTGCACTAACTACGCCGCTGGATCAGGTAAGCACTGCGCGCTGACATCTGAACCGGGCCTGTCACAGGAAATGCAAGCAGGCCCGGGCTTCAGATGTCAGCGCGCAGGGTGAGTGCAGATCGGGGGCTTGCACGCGCGGCAAGCCCCCGACACCAAGTTCTGGGACAATATGATTAGGCAGAGTCAACATGGCTTTATGAAAGGGAAATCTTGTTTAACAAATTTATTAAGAGTTTTTTGAGGATGTAAATAGCAGGGTAGATAAAGGAGAACCAGTGGATGTAGTATATTTGGATTTTCAAAAGGCATTCAATAAGGTGCCATGTAAAAGGTTGCTTTCCAAGATAAGAGCTAGGGGTAATGTATTAGCATGGATAGAGGATTGGTTAACAGACAGAAACAAAGAGTAGGATCAATGGGTCATTTTTCGGTTGGCTGGTTGTAACTGGTGGGGTGCTGCAATGCTTGGGCTAGTTACAATCTATATTAGTGACTTGGATGAAAGGACTGAGTGCAACGTATCCAAGTTTGCTGACGATAGTTAGGTGGGAAAGTAAGCCGAGAGGAGGACACAAAGGGCTCAATTTTACCAGCCCTGAGGAGGCAGGTTTGGAGGCGGGTCAGGTGGTAAAATGGCTAAAAATACCAGCGGGTTCCGATCCCACCGTCAACCCGTTTCCGTGCAACTTTTCCAAAGGCGGGCTTGCAGACTCCTGTTTGGTCCTGCCACCAAGCGGAGGGATAGGCCCTTAAGGCAGTTAACTGGTTGTTAACTCCTATTTTGCCTGCCCTTTTAAATTTTACCACATTTTCAGCGTGTTCTAAGTCATTCCCAAACCACGCCAGCTGATTGTGTCGGGTTCACAATCGGCTGCCTTCTTGACAGCTGCAGCTCCAGCATAAAAATGGAGCTCTCAACAAGGCTCAGTTGCAGGTGGCAGAACTTTGTTTTTTCAGGTCTTGGAAACTTTTTGCAGGTCTACTGATCTTGGAAGTGGTGAAGCTGAGATCCATCTCCACTGTGACCTCTTGGGAAAACCCTCTCCCCACACTGACTGAGCGCTTTTTCAACAGAGATATCTACCAGCAGCATGGGAACCATTTATTTCCTTTCATCCTGGTCCTCAGATTTGGAGGACGAGCAGCCACGGCAGCAGCAGCACCAGCAGCAGGAGCACCAACCTTCTCCTCACCCACCTGATGGTGCACAGGGCAGAGGGCGTCAGCGCAGGGCTGCACCTCACTGCAGGAGATACCCCCAACACAGGGTTACAGGCCGAGGATGACCTTCCTCAACACGACTGAGCAGCAGTGCCAAAGGAGGCTGAGACTTTTGCGAGAGGTAGTCGGTGCAACATTGCGCAGATGTCAGCAACACCTGGAGCCCAGAGGAGCGGGTGGACACCCCTTACCAGTGGCTGTCAAAGTCACCACCGCCCTCAATTTTTTTGCTTCAGGATCCTTCCAGGGATTATCAGCAGACAACAGTGGAATCTCCCAGTCGGCTGCACACACTTGCATCATGCAGGTAACCGATGCCCTCTTTGCCAAGGTGCACAATTACATACATTTATCGACAGATCAAGCAAGTGTAACCGCGCGTGCAGTTGGCTTTGCAAATATGGCAGGCTTGCCAAGGGTGCAGGGTGTTGTAGACAGCACACATGTGGCCCTTAGGGCACCCCATCACAACCCACCCTCAAGGTGCAGCTGGTGTGTTACCACAGGAAGGACATTTTGCATGTTTGCGCCAAGTACCCTGGCAGTTGTCATGACTCGTTCATCCTGCGGCAGTCTAGTGTGCCTCCACTCTTCAATCCGCCAAACCAACTTTCCGAGTGGCTACTTGGAGACAAGGGCTATCCCCTGAAGACGTGGCTGATGACGCCATTGAGGAGGCCATCGAACAAAGCTGAGGAGTGCTACAATGCCAGCCACATTTCCACCAGATCCATTATTGAGCAAACCATCGGCTTGCTGAAGATGCGATTCAGATGCCTTGATAGATCAGGTGGAGCCCTACAGTATTCAGCAGCCAGGGTCTCCAGAATCATCTTGGTCTGCTGTGCACTGCACAACAGCGCACAGCATCATGGCTTGTAACTGCCTGAGGAACAAGTGGCTCAGCGCATAGCCTCCTCAGATGAGGAGGAGGAGAAGGAAGACCTTGTGGAGGCGGACGCACCAGTTCCAGCAGCACGCGAGCACATTGCTGCCCGTGATGCAAGGGATGCACTAATCTTTGCCAGATTCGCTTAAGCAGACGAATCAAACAAATGTGGTTGGCACCTTCTTAACACACCATACACAATGTACAAGAACCTGTGGGTTCCTATCACTCTCACCACCATCATTTCAAATGCAAGTTGCCCTGAGCCCTCAATGTGGAACTTCCAATTCCGAGATCACATAGGCCAGAACTTCAACTGTTTGCCATCACTTCTGTTTAATCCATTCACAAAAGGGTGACGTCAAATATTAAAGAAAACAAAAGACAACAGAACAGAACACCCAAGTGACTACCCTTGTGGCTAATTGTGCTTTATCTTCCTCTTACGCGTGCTTCTATGTGGTGCCTCCCCTGTGGCTTCAGCAGATGTGAAGGCACCTTGCTCACTTTCATGCTGCTCCTGCTTCGATACCTTTGGCGGGCATCCTCCGGGTTTGCGAGCCTGTGAGGGCTCGTCAACAGTCTGCTCCTCTTGTGTCTATGCAGGGGCTGAGACGCCCATCTCAGTTGGGTGAGGACTCTGGTGAGGCTCTGACCGAGGACTACTCAGTGGCATGGGAGTGAGCGCGCTTGGAGAGGAGCCCCCATTTCCTTGTTGCCTGCCACCAACATCCCTCTCATGGGTCAGCCCCATTTCAGTGCTGGCAAGTGGCTTGGCAGCACCTTGCTGCGCATCAGGGGGGCCATGGGGACCTGTATCTGCACTGGCAATCCTACTCAAAAGGACTTCCATAAAGCTCTGGTTTCTCTGCTCAATAGCTGCCCATTGCTCCTCCAGAGATGTCAGTCTATTCTGAACATTCACCATGTTTTCCTGACTCTGGCGACTTATTTCCTCCATGGCCGTAGCCAGCCTTTCCACAGAGGTTGCCATCCTTTCCGTGGTGGTGTGTTCATGCACCATTGCCTCCACAAAGGCACTGCTCATGTTAGACATGGACTCCTCCATCCTCTCCACACTCGCAGTAACCCTGGAGACAAAACCTGCCAGAGACTCCTGCACTTGTTCCTGGAGTTCCAGCACCGCTCTCTTTCTGGATGGATCCGGTGGCACAGGGTCAACATGCAGCTGAGCAGAGCTGGAAGCACCCTGCAGCCTCCCACGAGGACTCTCCACTGCTGTCCCCGTCTCCACCATCTGCTGATGCTCACTTGTGAGCTGCGATACACCAAGTGACAACACTACTCTATCTCCTGAAGGTCCCACCGAGGTGTGCGTTTCTGCGCTGGTGCTGGGTTCGCTTAACTCTGCTAACGCTGTGCCCTCAGAGGTTGCAGGTTCCTCTGAGGAGTCTTCTGGCTCCAGCTCTTCCTCCTGGACAGTTGGAAGGGGGGCTGTTGGTGGTCCTGTGGGGGAGTAAAGGCATGTGAGTTAGACATGTGATATTAACGTAGCATGCACATGGACTTGTGCAGATGATCATAAGTCAATCTGTATAAGCATCAGAAACCATATCAGTCACTCATAATGTAAATGAGAGAGATGCAAATCTATTCTGTCACCAGCTTGCTCTGCTGCGCCCGTCTGTCCGTCCCCCACTTCCAGATACTCCTCGGCTCCAACGATCTCTAGGGCCGCCTCCTCAGCGCTGGTGAGATAGGCTATTGAGGGTGGCCCTCCTCTCGTCTTTGCCCTTTCCCTCTTATTGTGGGCTCTCTTTTCCTGCAATGAGGGACACAAGTGGAGTTTGAGTGAGAATGATGGAGTGAGTGTCGAGAATCCATAGCATAGATGCTTAGAAGGAGACAAAGATGGAGTGAGGTGCCAATACCAAGGGCCCTCCCTGTGTGTTGTTAGTTGTTGTCATTGCATCACAGTGACAGGGAGTGTGAGGGCAGCACAGTCAAATAGTTAAGTGATTGTGTACATAGAGAGAGAGGGATGGTTAAGGGTGCAAGGGATGCAAGGGTAAAGTGGGATGTGTAGGAGTAGGTCGACAATGCAGAGTGCTGATGTTGAGAGGAGATGGGGAGCAGAATGAGGGTAAAGGTGATGGTATACTCACTTTTCCTGTGCGGACAAGGTCATTGAACCTCTTGTGGCACTGCAGCCAGGTTCTGCTGCAAAACGATCTGGAGCTTACCTCCTGTGCCAGTTTGCAGCCACACAGCTTTGGTCTGCTGGGGAGATTTTTTCCTCCCAGAGGAAGGAAAGAGCACCTCCTTTTGAGTTCTGGCTCCCTCCACCAGAGCATGGAAGCAGTTATCATCGAAGCGAGGTGAGGCCTTGGGCCTTGAGCTAGACATTTCAGGTGTATCAAACACTTAGCACAGTAGTCACTCTGGAAGTACACAGGGAGAAAATGAACCAAGGCTGCTTGGAACCCTTAAAAGCAGCTGGATAAATGACCCACGAGTTTCAGACCCAAAAGACTAATTGGGCCAGGGGAGCGCACACGCAGGGAATCAATTGCCCAATTAGGGCAAAATCGCAAATTTATCCCACCTGACAGTGGAGGCGGGAGCGGGACCCGCCGACCACCTGACCCGCACCCAACCTGCCTCCATTAGTAAAATCGCGGCCAAAGACTCTGCAAAGGGATATAGGCAGGTTAAGTAAGTGGGTAATAAGGTGGCAGATGGAGCATAATCTGGGAAAATGTGAGGTTATTCACTTTGGTAGGGAGAATAGAAAAAAGAGAATATTTTTTAAATGGTGAGAAACTATTAAATGTTGGTGTTCAGAGAGATTTAGGTGTCCTCGTACAGGAAACACAGGTTAGCATGCAGGTACAGCCAGCAATTTGGATGACAAATGGCATGTTGGTCTTTATTACAAGGGGTTTCGAGTACAAGAGTAAAGAAATCTTGTACAGGGCCTTGGTGAGACCACATCTTGAGTATCGTGTGCAGTTTTGGTCAGCTTATCTGAGGAAGGATGTTCTTGCCATGGAAGGAGTTCAGCGAAGATTCACCAGGCTGATACCTGGGATGACAGGAATGACGTACGAGGAGAGATTGGGACGATTGGGCTTGTACTTGCTGGAGTTTAGAAGAATGAGAGGGGATCTCATTGAAACTTATAAAATTCTGACAGGACTGGACAGACTAGATGCAGGAAGGATGTTCCCGATGGTCGGGGAGTCCAGAACCAGGGGTCACGGTCTAAGGATAAGGGGTAGGCCATTTCGGACAGAAATGAGGAGGAATTTCTTCACCCAGAGAGTGGTGAACCTGTGGAATTCTCTACCACAGAAGGCAGTAGAGGCCAATTCATTAAATATATTCAAGAAGGAGTTGGATATATTTCTTAAGGCTAAAGGGATCAAGGGGTATGGGGAGAAAGCAGGGACCGGGTACTGAATTTGGATGATCAGCCATGATCGCATTGAATGGCGGAGCAGGCTCGAGGGGCCGAATGGCCTACTCCTGCTCCTATCTTCTATGTTTCTATGTTTCGCTACAATTGTACAGGGCTTTGGTGAGACCACACCTGGAGTACTGTGCACAGTTTTGGTCTCCTTACCTGAAGAAGGACATACATGCCTTAGAGGTGGTGCAGCGAAGGTTCACTAGATTGATCCCTGAGATTAGAGGGTTGTCCAGTGAGGAAAGATTGAGCCCATACTCTCTGGAGTTTTGAAGAATGAGAGGTGATCTCATTGAAACATATAATATTCTGAGGGGGATTGACAGGGTAAATGCTGAGAGGTTGTTTCCCCAGTTGGAGAGTCTAGAACTAGGGGTCGGCCATTTAAGACTGAGATGAGGAGGAATTTCTTCACTCAGAAGGTTGTGAATATTTGTAATTCTCTACCCCAAAGGCCTGTGGATGCTGAGTCGTGGAGTGTATTCAAGGCTGAGATAGATAGATTTTTGGATTCTAGGAGAATCAAGGGATGTGTGAGATCGGGCGGGAAATTGGAGTTGAGGTCGAAGATCAGCCATGATCTTATTGAATGGCGGAGCAAGCTCGAAGGGCCATTTGGCCTACTCCTGCTCCTAATGCTTATGGTTTTAACAACAGGGCAGTAATATTAACTGGGATAGAATCAGTGTAAAAGGTATAGAGGGTGCAGAATGCTTAAAATGCATTCAGGAGAATTTTTTAGCCAGTATGTAGCAAGCCTAACAAGAGAGGGAGTGGTTCTGGATTTCGTTTTAGGGAATGAAGCTGGGCAGGTGGAAGGGGTATGAGTGGTAGAGCATTTTGGTGGTTGTGATCATAATTCAGTTAAATTTAGCGTAGTTATGGAAAAGGACAAAGATAGACTAAGAGTAAAAGTTCTCAATTGGGGAAAGGCCAATTTAACCAAACTGAGATGTGATTTAAAAAAGTGGACTGGAAACAGCTACTTGAAGGTAAAGGAGCATTCAAGGAGGAGCTAGTGAGGGTTCAGAGCAAATATGTTCCCACAAAGAAAAAGGGTAGGACTCACAAATCTAGTGCCCCTGGATGTCAAGGGGAATGCAGGGTAGGATAAGGCAAAAAAGGGAAGCTTGCATCAAATACTGAGAGCTCAATACTGTAGAAAGGCTAGAAGGGTATAGAAAGTGCAGGGGTGAAATTAAAAAAGGAAATTAGGAAAGCAAAGAGAGGGCATGAAAAAAATATTGGCAAGTAAAATCAAGGAAAACCCAAAGATGTTTTATAAATACATAAAGAGCAAGAAGATAACTAAATATAGAGTAGGGCCTGTGTGTGGAGGCGGAAGACATGGATATGGTTCTTAATGAGTACTTTGTAGCTGTCTTCACAAGAGAGAGGGACGATGCAGACATTGTAGTTAAGGAGGAGGAGTGTGAAATATTAGATGAGATAAATATAGTGAGAGAGGAAATATTAAGGGGTTTAGCATCTTTGAAAGTAGATATAATCACCAGGCCTGGATGAAATGTATCCCAAGCTATTGAGACAAGCAAGGGAGGAAATAGCAAAGGCTTTGACCATCTTTTTCCAATCCTCTCTGACTACAGGTGTGGTGCCAGAGGACTGGAGGACTGCCAACGTTATACCATTGTTTAAAAAGGGAGAAAGGGATAGGCCAGTCAGCCTAGCCTCGGTAGTGGGCAAATAATTGGAAAAAATTCTGAGGGACAATATTAATCATTTAGAAAGGCACAGATTAAGTAAGGACAGTCAGCACAGATTTGTTAAGGGAAGGACATGTCTGACTAGCTTGATTGAATTTTTTGAGGACATAACAAGGAGGGTCGATGAGGGTAGCACATTTGATGTAGTCTACATGGATTCTAGCAAGCTTTTGACAAGGTCCCACATGGCAGACTGATCAGAAAAATAAAAGCACCATGGAATCCAAGGGAAAGTGTCAAGTTGGATCCAAAATTGTTTCAGTGGCAGGAAGCAAAGGGTGATGGTCGACGGGTGTTTTTGTGATTGGAAGGCTTGTGGGGTTCCGCAGGGCTCAGTACTAGGTCTCTTGCTTTTTGTGGTATATATATATATATATATATATATATATATAAATGATTTAGACTTCAACGTAGGGGGCATGATTAAGAAGTTAGCAGATAATACAAAAATTGGCCGTGTGGTTGATAGTAAGGAAGAAAGCTATAGACTGCAGGAAGATATCAATGGACTGGTCAGATTGGCAGAAAAGTGGCAAATGGAATTCAATCCGAAGAAGTGTGAGGTAATGCATTTGGGGAGGGCTAATTTGTAGAAGGATTAGAGGGGAGTTGAGAACGTTTTTCACCCAAAGGGTGGTGGGGGTCTGAAACTCACTGCCTGAAAGGGTGATAGAGGCAGAAACCCTCGTCACATTTAAAAAGTGCTCAGATGTGTAGTGTATGTACCCGTCTATCTTTAAGGGAACTATTGAATGTAACCGTTCACCTTTAAGGGAACTACTTTAGGTGTGGCACTATTTGTTTGGCTTCTGTATACTGTAATACCGATAGTGACCACACCAGTATATAAGTGTTGTAGCAGGATTGCTGGGGCAGATTCGCCCGGACCTTCGAATAGTAAAGACCTGTTTGTTTGTTACTTCTGAAGTCTGTGTATTTATTAACTGCACAACCCACAGACTTTACAGTGGCGACGAGTCCGATCATACCCTGCGGCAAGATTATCATAAGCAACGAAGAGCGTCGAAGAGAGACAACCGCCCTCGTCGTGCTACCAAAAGAAAACACGAGGCTGCAACAACAGAAAGCTGGAAGACTAACAACAAAAGCTGTATCAGCAACAGGCACTGACTACCCTTCTGCCACGGTGCGGAGTGAGCCGACCAGCAAGGAACAAGGCGGCCGAAGAGACTGTGAGTAGGGGAAGGTGTAGAAGCATCCGGAGGATAAGGGCAGAGCACTCGACCTCGGTCGAGGGGGAGCTGTGCCGGCCAAAAGTCGGGTCCAACGGCGTCGGGTGACAGCCGGACCGTGATCGGCGGGAAAAATCCGGGCAGCGACCGCAGCCACGAAGCGCTGAGCCTGCGAGTAGGCGCGGGAGGAGAAACCCAGCCGCAGCCGGGGAGGGAAACACCGGTCTGCGAGAGGGCTGGGGAGGCGAACGGGAACCGTGTGGGTGAGAGCCGGGTGCGGAGAGAGAGACTGCGAGGAGCCAGTCCAGCGGCTGAGCTGTTCTCCACCAACGGGGTACTCAGAGCCGGCAAAACCGAACGTGCGGGAGTGGGTGAGAGACACAGCCGAAAACGGTGTGAGAGACTGCGCGAGAGCCAGTCCAGCGGCTGAACTGTTCTCCACCAACGGGGTACCCAGGGCCGGTAGCACCGAACGTGCGGGTGAGAGAGCGACAGAGCCGGGTACGGAGAGAGAGACTGCGCGAGAGCCAGTCCAGCGGCTGAACTGTCCTCCGTTAACGGGGTGTACCCAGCGCCGGTAGAGCCGTGCGGGCGGGAGGAAAAGACATAGCCGAGTAAGGGGAGCTGTGCGGAAGCCAGCCAGTGGCTGAACCTGTCCGCTGTGGGGGAAGCGTACCCCTTCCACCGGGAAGAAACGCGGGAAGCCGCCATTAGGCGGAGAAGACGCCAGAAGCGGGAAACCGCCATTGAAGTGGGCGGGGCGAGAAAGGAAGAGCGGGAAACCGCCATTTTCGCGGGAAAACCGCCATCTTGATTGACATACCGCCATTGAAGTGGGCGGGGAGAGAAGGAAAGAGCGGGAAACCGCCGATTTCGCGGGAAAACCGCCATCTTAGAAACAAACAAATAAATAAGAATACTTAAAGAAATACTGGTGCTGCTCCCAAGGGAAGAAAAATGCCTAAGCGAGGGAATATTAATGACTTTAATTCTGAAATAGAAGACTGGGCCACGTACGTGGAACGCATAGAGATCTATTGCGAAGCCAACAAAATAGAGGAAGACGACAAGGCGATAACATTGCTAAACTCGATGGGGGCAAAAACATACGGGCTCTTGAAGCATCTAATAGCACCAAATAAACCAGCGGATCAGACCTTCGAAGAGATTGTGGCTGTGCTGAAGGACCACTTGAACCCCACACCGCTGATGCTGGCTGAACGATTCAAATTCTACGCAAGAACGCAGAAGAAAGACGAAAGCAATGCGGAATACTTGGTCGAACTGCGTAGGCTAGCGAAATACTGCCAGTTCGGAGGGAATCTGACAGAAGCGCTGCGGGACAAGTTCGTATGCGGATTGTCCAAAGAAGGGATGCAGAAGCGACTACTGGAAGAGAACGACCTCACACTGGACAGGGCTGTCCTTATAGCTGCATCGCACGAAGCCTCAGCGAAAGGAACGGCGGAAATGCAACTAAAGGTGGCGGCACTCGGGGTGGACCAAATTACTTCAAGCACAACAAAATGCTACCGTTGTGGGAAGACAACGCATGACCAGAATGAATGCTGGTTTAAGAACCAAGAGTGTAGGAAATGTGGCAAACTGGATCACATCGCGAAGGTATGCCGGTCCGGGAAAAAGACCAATAATCAAAGGAAGCCACCACAAGAAAAGTACAACAAGGTACACAAGGTGGCTGAGAAGAGTTCAGACGAACAGAATTCAGACTCAGACCCAAACAACCAGGAGCTGGGTAGGCTGAGAATCCACAATGTGGGTAAAGAAACGGATCTACAGGCCATTTGGGTCATACTAAAAATAGCTGGAGTCCAAGTAAGAATGGAGCTGGACACTGGATCAGCTCTATCAGTCATCAACCGAAGGGACTACCACCGGCTATTCTCTCACATACCTTTAAGAAATACCAAGTTCGTATTACAGACATACACGGGGCATAACGTATACCCCGTGGGGAAAATAAGAGTCAAGGTGAGAGATAGGGGTAAAGGACACCCAAGAATGAACTTGTACGTATTACCTGAGGGAGGACCACCACTTCTAGGACGGGAGTGGATTAAGAAAATAGACATGGAATGGCATTACCTAAAAGCCATAATGAGGGAGGACTCGGTGCAAGCTATTAGCTCAGATTCTGAAATGGATGATGATAAGACCAAGTCGAATATGGAAGACAAGGCTAAAAGGGACTTGCCGACGATGGGAAAGAAAACGAAGACATGCAGAAGGACTTATGGTACCAAGAAGAATAAAGCTGCAGAGCAGAACTCCAGGTTGACAGAGAATTCTGAGCCTGTTCAAGCAAAGGATTCATCCATGACGGAAGAACACCGAGCTTGGACGCAAACTTATGTCAAAGTACGACAACAATTGGAACAGTTGAATGACCGTCTCGTACAAGAGATGAAAAATATGGAAAGGTTCTGGGACACCGAATGGGAGAACTTGGAAAGACTACAGAGACAGCTAGCTCAAGCAGAGAGCGACCATAGAGCCATCGTGGTCAAATACCAATCACATTCCCCTGATGCTGTTCAGGAACTAGAATATTTACAGAATGAACCAAAGGAAGAGGAATCTTCAGGGAGCCAGGATTTTATTCCAGTTCTTCTCTACGACTCCTTACAAGCAGAGTGTGAGAAGTTGAAAGAACAGTATGAACAGGCCCAGGCTACAATTCTGGAGGGGGTTAACTCGGCAGCCTCAGCTAGTTTTAGTAGAAGCATATGAACAACTAAAGGTTGAACATGAGCAAGAAGTCCAAAGGCTGCAGGAAATTCTTGATGAGCTCAAGGCCAAGACAGACTCATCGGTAGGAGCTCCATCCATAGATGAGAAATTAGAGGTGAAATTCATGGCAGAGCATGAAAGACAGGATGTCCAAGAACTTATAAAAACATTGAAGGACACCCAAGACAAATATGAGGCGGCAATGACCGAGGTTCAACAACTTGAAGAACAGATTCAACTGGGAATCCTTTCAGTGGAAGAACAGGACACTGTAAGAATGGTCCCTGAACATGAACTAGAGAGCATCAGGGCGCAACTTTTCCGAGCGCTGAAAGCCAAAGTTCAAGAGGAACGTAAGGTGGAAGTATTGGAGAAAGAGGTGGAGGAAATGGAGAAGACTCTGATCCACCGTGTTCCCAGGGAAGAGTTAACGGTCAGCCAACTCCTTCATATGCTGAAGGACAAGACTCTGCAAGGGGAACAATCTGAACACAAGCTTCAATCTTCAGGGGGAACGAGTTCGGAGCTCTCAAAGGTCACGGAGATAGCTGAGGTGGCAACACAAATTTTACAAGGATGCCAAAAGTACGTTGAATCACGTCAAGGTGAACAGAAGAATGTGGAAACCGTTACTTCAGTAGAAGGGCTAAATAGCCTGATAACGCAATTACCGATGGAAAGGAAGGTATTGAACTCACAAATGAGGTCCGCCGTGAAGGAATGGCAGATAACCCAGGAAGAGTGGGATGAATATGAATGCATGAAGAAGGCTTTTCAAGAAAGATGTTTAGGGAAGGAACCACCGTCAGCTAACGTCCAGACGGGTGAGGAGGAAGAAGAAGTCTCTCTCGCTGACCTAACTCAGGACGAACCCGAATATTACCATGACCTGTTGAGTGACACTGAATATTACGAGGATGTGGTCTGCCCAGCTTGTGATGAAAACTCTCAAAGTGCTGAAATCCGGAGGAAGCACTTAAGGTCTAAGGAACATAGAGAGTTGGTGGCGCTACAGCTGGCAGCTGAGAAAGGAGCTCCGAGAGTTTCAAAAAGGCAGAAAAGAAAAAGAAGCAGAAGATAATAACTGTCTAAAATATTAGCACTTCTACCATTCCAGGCGGGACATTACGAAAGGAGCTAAATTAGTTGAAAAACTGGAAAATGTCAAGACAGCCAGTTGGTTGTAAAAGTCCGCACTGCTGGTTCAACAGGACGAAGGTTCAAGCTGTTACGTCAAGAAAAAGGCTATGGAGGAGTCACGCTAGCCAGGTAATCCGGCTACACCAAAGAAATGTTGTTCGGAACGAGTCAAGATCAGAGACTGAATCTATGAACTGTTTCCGCAGAGACTGAACCTGTGAACTGTTTCCACCGAGATTATATTTGTAAATTGTTTTATATGACATTGACTCCACCGAGATTATATCTGTAATTTGTTTTATAGGAAGTTGAAGATATGTATGTTTAACGGGGACTCTGTAAGTAATAAGCTAAAAAGGGAGGATTGTAGTGTATGTACCCGTCTATCTTTAAGGGAACTATTGAATGTAACCGTTCACCTTTAAGGGAACTACTTTAGGTGTGGCACTATTTGTTTGGCTTCTGTATACTGTAATACCGATAGTGACCACACCAGTATATAAGTGTTGTAGCAGGATTGCTGGGGCAGATTCGCCCGGACCTTCGAATAGTAAAGACCTGTTTGTTTGTTACTTCTGAAGTCTGTGTATTTATTAACTGCACAACCCACAGACTTTACAAGATGTGCACTTGAAGTGCCGTAACCTGCAAGTCTATGGAAAGTGGGATTAGACTGGATAGCTCCTTTTCGGCCGGCACAGACACAATGGGCCGAATGGCCTCCTTCTGTGCCGTAAATTTCTAATGACTAATAAGCAAATTTATGAAATGACTAAAAGATATAGAATAATAATAATGAGAGATTTTAACTATCCCCAAATAAAATGGCAAGAGGAGGTCGGGAAAGGGGAAAAGGGAAGGGTTTTTTTTTTTTTTTTTTTAAGTGTGCACAGGACTCCTTTCTTACCCAGTACACAAGAAGCCCAAGAGAGGAATCACTGCTAGATCTAATCATGGAAAATGAACCAGAGCAGATAAGAGAACTAAGCGTAGGAGAACATCTAGGCAATAGCGATCGCAGCATAATAAGGTTTATGATAATGGTGATTGAGAAGGACACAAGTAACACAAAGACCAAAGTAATAGATTGGAAAAAAACTAATTTTGAGAGCATGAGAATTGAACCAGGGAAGATAAAATGGAAAAAATATTGACAGAGATAGAACAGCAGTGGGAAATATTTAAAATGGTGATCAATAGAGCAATAGAGCTAAGCAACAAGAACAAACTAGCCAATAATGAAACTCCATGGATGAATAGAGATATGGCAAAATTGAAATGAAAGAAAAAGGCACACACTAAGTACATACATAAATAATAAAGGAAGATGACAAAAGGAAATACAAAGTGGTTAGGAAAGAAATCAAAAAAATTTAGGAAAAAAAATTAGGAAAGCAAAGGAGTATTACAAAATTAAATTATCAAGAAATATAAAAAGAAATAATAAAGTATTCTACAGACACATAAGTAACAAAAAAATCAGGATAAAGATAGAGCCACTAAGGCATGCACAAGATAAACTCACAGGTAATGACAGTGAAATGGCAGAAATGTTGAATAATTGCTTTGCCTCAGTATTTACCAGGGAAACTGACAGGGTAGACAGAAAGGGGGGACATAATTGATAAACTAGTCAAACTTAGAGAGGATAAAACCCCTGGTTTAATGATTTGTGAATCTGTAGTTATCTGTAACTCTTAAAATTAAGGTTACACAAACAATTTGCATAATAGGTTTCTTTTCTGAAATATAAATACCTAGTAATTTACATATAAATTCCTTACAGTTAAGGAAATGAAGTTTTCCTCCCATTATTCCTTTCATTTGTAACTTCTCCCCATGTTTAACTCCACTTCCTTCCAGTATAGTTCTTCCTTCAGTGAGAAAATCCACAGCTAAAGATTTTCCATGGCAGTTCTCAATGCCACACTTCAATTGGTCAGTAGGGGAGTGGTAATCTATGAGCAGGATTGGTCCTAGTGGTCAGTTTGGTTCTCTCCTTTCTCCTTTACACCAAGATAGTGCACACACTTGGTACACAACACTCCGTCTAGGAATTGGCGATGTTTGTCAAAGGAGGAGATTGGTCTAGAAATTCAGCCGCGCAGCGCCCGTATTTTAGATGCACTTTTTTTTTTTTTTTTAAATGGTGAGATATTGGGAAAGCAAACATGCAGGTGCAGAGAGCAGTTAGGAAGGCAAATGGAATGTTGGCCTTCATTGCAAGAGGATTTGAGTACAGGAGCAAGGATGTCTTACTACAGTTATACAGGGCCTTGGTGAGACCACACCTGGAGTACTGTGTGCAGTTTTGGTCTGCTTACCTAAGAAAGGATATACTTGCGATAGAGGGAGTGCAACGAAGGTTCACCAGACTGATTCCTGGGATGGCAGGACTGTCGTATTGGGTCGACTAGGCCTGTATTCACCAGAGTTTAGAAGAATGAGAGGGGATCTCATTGAAACTTATAAAATTCTGACAGGGCTAGACAGACTGGATGCAGGGAGGATGTTTCCCCTGGCTGGGGGCTCCAGATCAAGGGGTCACAGTCTCAGGATACGGGGTAGGACATTTAGGACTGAGATGAGGATAAATGTCTTCACTTAGAGGGTGGTGAACCTGTGGAATTCTCTACCACAGAAGGCTGTGAATGCCAAGTCACTGAATATATTTAAGAAGGAGATAGATATGATTTCTAGACACAAAAGGCACCAAAGGGTATGGGGAGAGAGCAGGAATATGGTATTGAGATAGAGGATCAGCCATGATCATATTGAATGGCGGAGCAGGCTCGAGGGACTGACTGGCCTACTCCTGCTCCTATTTTTCTATGTTTCTATGTTGGTGTTCAGAGGGACCTGGGTGTCCTTGTACACAAATCACTGAAAGTTAACATGCAGGTACAGCAAGCAATTAGGAAAGCAAATGATATGTTGGCCTTTATTACAAGAGGATTTGAGTATAAGAGTAAAGACGTCTTACTGCAATTATATAGGGCTCTGGTGAGGCCACACCGGGAGTATTATGTACAGTTTTGGTCTCTTTACCTAAGGAAGGATATACTTGCCACAGAGGGAGTGCAACAAAGGTTCACCAGACTGATTCTTGGGATGGAGGAATTGTCCTATGAGGACAGATTGAGTAGATTAGGCCTATATTCTCTGGAGTTTATTGAAACATACAAACTTCTTACAGGGCTTGACAGGGTAGATGCAGGGAGGATGTTTCCCCTGGCTGGGGAGTCGAGAGCCAGGGGTCACAGTCTCAGAATAAGGGGTCGGCCGTTTAGGACTGAGATGAGGAGAAATTTCTTCACTCAGAGGGTGGTGAATCTTTGGAATTCTCTACCCCAAAGGGCTGTGGAGACTCAATCGTTGAGTATATTCAAGACAGAGATCGATAGATTTTTGGATATTAAGGGAATCAAGGGATATGGGGATAGTGCAGGAAAGTGGAATTGAGGTAGATGATCAGCCATGAGCTTATTTGAATGGCGGAGCAGGGTCGAGGGGCCAAATGGCCTACTCCTGCTCCTATTTCTTATGTTCTTATGCTATATAGCCTCCAATATGGCAGGCAGGGACTGCACGCTTATTAACAATGAAAGTGCGTCGCCCGCAATATTGGTAAAGGCCCAAAAAAATTGGAGTGCAGTGCCCAAGCCTGAAACAGGCACTAAGCACTTTGCATGTGCAAATAAAGGTGCCTAGCGTCTGTTTATGGCCCCCACTGCCAGATTGGTTTGCTCTGAGGTAGCACTCAAGAAGAGCAGGTCTACATGTGGCCTAACAGGTCACACACACCCTGTGGCCACAACCAAGGGAAGATTTTTAAATATACTTATCTAAATGTGGAGCTGGGAGGAGCAGTTGTCCTCCCGTCCTACATTGAAAGAACATGGACTGGTGCAAGCCGCACCCCCCCACCCCAAATTGTTGCAGCTACCTCCCAACATCCCCCACAAACCCACCTCCTCCCAGCCACCACTTCTTTTCCGACCTGATCGCCTCTCTTCCCGGGAGCCCCCTTCATCCCCCACTTACCCGAGGGACGCTGCTGGTGTTGCAGAGGACCAATCTTCAATCCTGCTTCACCAGCGAGCTGCCTATTACTGTCCATAGCTCACCGGCTCGATGGTAATGAGACCCAAGGCCCAATATTGGGTGCGCCTCGGGCCGCACCATATGGGCGCAGGGATTGCTTCCTGTGCCCCTCTGCGCACCCAAAAATGGGCATGTCCGAACTTCTAGCTCTTTGAATGTCAAACTGGCTTTCAAAGGTGTAACCTATGAGGGTTGAGGTATTCATTTATCTTGACCCCCAGCAAAAAGGAAAAAAAAATGTTCCTTGAAGATCAGTGTTAAATACGTTTTATTCATGGAATTTAAATACACAAATATTTATGTAGAACTTTCCCTGAGGACATTAAATTGATGGAGTAAAGCCCACAATGGGAGACTGTACATAGTCTGTAGAAGGAGTGGGCTTGACTGAGCGAATGGCTTTTTCTTGTTCGGTGATTTCTTATTGTTTTTTTTGGAGCAGCCAAGGTGAAGGGTCAATCTTCGTAACGTGGAAACAACACCAAGATTAAGAAGTGCAGGACAGAAGACAAGATGAGATTAGAAATGAGATAAACGCATTTAAAATAGAAAGAAGAGAAATATTAAATAAACTAATCAAACTCAAAGAGGATGAAACCCCTGGTCCGGACGGATTGTATCCACGCATTTTAAAAGAATCAAGGGGAGAGATAGCAGAGGCATTACTACATATATTTAATAATTCATTAGAAAAAGATGCAGCGCCAGAGAACTGGTGAATAGCTAATGCAATATCTATATTTAAGAAGGGGGATAGAACATGTTCAGGGAACTATAGGCCAGTCAGCTTAACATCGGTGGTAGGAAAAGTAATGGAATCCCAACTAAAGGAGAAAATAGAAGAACATCTAGAAACCAAAAATATAATAATGAATAGTCAGAATGGATTTCAAAAGGGAAAATCTTGCTTGGCCAACCTCATTGAATCCTTTGAAGAGGTAACAGAGACAGTAGACAAGGGTAATGCAATAGATGTAATTTATCTAGATTTCCAAAAGGCCTTCAATAAGATACCACATAATAGACTAATGAATAAGGCCAGAGAATGCAAAGTCAGGGGACAAGTAGCAGAATGGCTAGCTAGCTGGCTTCAAGACAGAAAGCAGAGAGTGGGGGTAAAGGGTAGCTATTCAGAGTGGCAGAAGGTAGAAAGTGGGGTCCTACAAGGATCAGTGCTGGGACCAATGTTGTTCACAATTTATATTAACGATTTAGACTTTGGAATCAAAAACATAATTTCTAAATTTGCAGATGACACCAAATTGGGAAGGATAGTCAATACTGAGGAGGACTGCAACAAATTACAGGAAGACATTAATAAAACTGCAGAATAGGCATATAATTGGCAAATGAGCTTCAACACAGATAAATGTGAGGTATTTCATTTTGGTAAGAAAAATAAGGAGGTCACATATCAGTTGGAAAATACGAATCTAAATGGGGTAGAAGAGCAAAGGGATCTTGGAGTACAAATACACAAATCATTAAAAGTAGCAACGCAGGTTAATAAAGCCATAAAAATGCTAACCAAGCACTCAGGTTTATTTCTAGAGGGATAGAATTGAAAAATAGAGAAGTTATGCTAAACTTGTATCGAACCTTGGTTAGACCACACTTGGAGTACTATGTATAATTCTGGTTGTCATATTATAAAAAATGCTGAGGCACTGGAGAGGGTGCAAAAAAGATTTACAAGGATGATACCAGAAATGCGAGGTGATACCTATCAGGAAAGAATGAACAGGCTGGGTCTCTTTTCTCTTGAAAAGAGAAGGCCGAGGGGTGGCCTAATATAGGTCTATAAAATTATGAAAGATTTTAATATAGGAGACACAAAGTGTTTCCACTTGTGGGGAAGAGCAAAACTAGAGGCCGTCAATATAAGATAGTCACCAAGAAATCAAATAGGGAATTCAGAAGAAACTTCTTTACCCAGAGAGTGGTGAGAATGTGGAACTCGCTACCACAGGGAGTGGTTGAAGCGAATAGTATAGATGCATTTAAGGGGAGGCTAGACAAGCATACGAGGGAGAAGGGAATAGAGGGTTATGCTGATAGAGTTAGATGAGGAAAGACAGGAGGAGGCTCAAGTGGAGCATAAACGCCGGCATGGACTGGTTGGGCCAAATGGCCTGTTTCTGTGCCGTATATCCTATGCATCAAGAAGTAGTGGTTAGATGATACCAAGCTTGGGTTACCAATAGGTTACCATAATGTCAATACTATTGGAAACTGGCTATTAAATTGAAGACAACTGCACATCAGCTTGGGCCCAACAAATCTTTGAAAATGTTGTATGGAAGAACGTCAATGGTCCTGCGAACAAAGTGCTGACAAATGAAGTACGAGTGTGATCTGTCATGTTCACCTCAGTTCTTATATTAAACTAAAATTTGATCTGTTGTGCAATGTGTTTTATAGATTTAACAATTAAATTTGCTATTCGCTCAGCACAGTCACTTCTTTCTCCTGTCTCCTTCATTCCAGTACTGTTCAGTTTGCATTTCCGTGAGCCGCGAGATTGTGCGCTGAAATGCAAATATTTCTTCTGCTCCAGAAAAAATTGAAAGGTCTTCTACCTTAGTCTGTGGAAAAACAAACATAAAAGGCGGTCAAAATCAAACAGACAGCAATTTTCATGCCATGGAGATAGTGTACACCTAGACATAAAATGCAGTTAGGCAGTTGCAAAACTGATTCCCATTTCACAGCAGTGAACTTAACCAGTTGATAACATGCTAATGCCAATGGATTAACAGCAGCAATTAAGACAATGTTGGGAGAACTCTCCACTCCTCTTTCAATAATGTCTTATGATCTTTAACATTCACCTGCACATGGGACCTCAATTTAATGTCTCTTCATTCTGGACGCACATTTACTGCATGGATACATTTGTAACATTTGCTTGGGGGACATAATAGCATTTTCACAACTGGCACCAGGCAGGACGCCTGACGCGAGCACCAAAATGTCATCAGGGCCTCCGTGAGAAGAGAGTGCTAAATTCAACTGAACAGTCCAGAAGAGTGACAGTTCCGTCTAGGAGATTGGACAGACAACAGTCGTGATGTAGGTTACATGGGCTGCTTCATCGGAGGAATTGTGAATGGAGCTGAACACTACCAATGTCAACAAACAGCCCCACTCCTTACCTTATGATGGAGGGAAGGTCATTGATGAAGCAGCTGAAGATGGATGGGCCGAGCATGCTTCCCTGAGGAACTTCTGGGGCTGCGACAACCATGACCATCTTGTTTTTGTGGCAGGTATGACTCCAGACACTGGAGGGCTTTCCCTTGACACCCACTGACCCCCCCATGCATGGCATATGCTACACTCAGTCGTAAACAAATTTTACAAAGGGGTCTGGAACAGTTGTTTGCATAAGCAATGGGACCAGCGCCAGTTTTAGGCGGGTGCCTGGAAGACTACAGGCCACCCTAACCAATATGTTGAGTTCAAACAACACCAATTAAGTGCGTGATAGAAACTTGTCAGACAACTTCTGTCGGCTAAGTTATGATGTACTGAAAGCGAGTGCAGAAATCATTTTTTTATGCATATGATCAATAGATAGATCATACTGGGTTAAAGAAACTCCTTTATATACCATAAATAAATGATAAGATAGGCAGCAAGTAGTTGTAATATTTGGCAATTACCCTGGTGCATTTTTAGTTGGATATTGAACCGTAATTGAAAATAATTTTAAAACTATTTTTAAAATAAATAACATGAATCAATATTCAAAATCTATTGTGTGACGTGACAGCCACCATTCTCTATTTACTGAGTAATTCAGTTATGATTAACAACAACAACTTGTATTTATATAGCACCTTTAGCTTCGTAAAACGTCCCAAGGCACATCACAGGAGTATTAAAAGACAAAAAAATTTGACACCAAGCCACATAAGGAGAAATTAGGGCAGATGACCAAAAGCTTGGTCAAAGAGGTAGATTTTAAGGAGCGCCTTAAAAGAGGAAAGAGAGGTAGTGAGGCGGACAGGTTTAGGCAGGGAATTCCAGAGCTTAGGGCCTAGGCAACAGAAGGCACGGCCACCAAAGGCTGAGCGATTATAATCAGGGATGCTCAAGAGGGCAGAATTAGAGGAGCGCAGATCTCCCGGGGGACTGTGGAGCTGAAGGAGATTACAGAGATAGGGAGGGGCGAGGCCATGGAGGGATTTGAAAACAAGGATCAGAATTTTGAAATCGAGGCGTTGCTTAACCGGGAGCCAATGTAGGTCAGTGTGCACGGGGGTGATGGGTGAACGGGACTTGGTGCGAGTTAGGACACGGGCAGCCGAGTTTTGGATGACCTCAAGTTTACATAGGGTGGAATGTGGGAGGCCAGCCAGGAGTGCGTTGGAATAGTCAAGTCTTGAGGTAACAAAGGCATGGATGAGGGTTTCAGCAGTGGATGAGCTGAGGCAAGGGTGGAGACGGGCGATGTTACGGAGGTGGAAATAGGCGGTCTTAGTTATGCTGCGGATATGTGGTCAGAAGCTCATTTTAGGGTCAAATATGACACCAAGATTCTGAACAATGTGGTTCAGCCGCAGACAACAACAACTTGTATTTATATAGCGCCTTTAACACAGTAAAACGTCCCAAGGTGCTGCACAGGAGTATTTTAAGACAAAAAATTTGACACCGATCCATATAAGGATAAATTAGGGCAGGTGACAAAAAGCTTGGTCAAAGAGGTAGGTTTTAAGGAGTGTCTTAAAGGAGGAAAGAGAGGTACTGAGGAGGAGAGGTTTAGGCAGGGGATTCCAGAGCTTAGGGCCTAGGCAACAGAAGGCACGGCCACCAAAGGCTGAGCGATTATAATCAGGGAGAGATGAAAGGAGGCATGACAAAATGTTCGGGAGAGGGATGGAGTCAGTGGATAGGGAACAGAGTTTGTGGCGGGGACTGAAAACAATGGCTTTGCTCTTTCCAATATTTAATTGGAGAGAATTTCTGCTCATCCAGAACTGGATGTCGGACAAGCAGTCAGACAATTTAGAGACCATGGAGGGATTGAGCGAAGTGGTAGTGAGGTAGAGCTGGGTGTCGTCAGCGTACATGTGGAAGCTGATGCTGTGTTTTCGGATGATGTCGCCAAGGAGCAACATGTAGATGAGAAACAGGAGGGGGCCAAGGATAGATCCTTGGGGGACACCAGAGGTAACGATGCGGGAGCGGGAAGAGAAGCCATTGCAGGTGATTCTCTGGCTACCATTAGATAGATAAGAATGGAACCAGGCGAGTACAGTCCTACCTAGCTGGACGATGGTGGAGAGGCGTTGGAGAAGGATGGAGTGGTCACCGTGTCAAAGGCTGCAGACAAGTCAAGAAGGACGAGGATGGATAGTGGATTTTACTACTCTATAAAACTCTGGAGCAGGAACACGGTGTCGTACTGAGTGACAGGGCGTGGTCCTGTCTTCCCCAGTGTTGTGTGAAGAGGATAGATACCAATGGAGGCCAGTGTGCCTGTTCACCTTCGCAGTGACGCAGAGAGAGCCTAGAGAGGAAAAAATAAAAACCACAGTACTCACATGATTCAATTCTAGATCATCTATGAAGAGTCTGGCATCGTCCTCCTGACTGTTGTGATCTTCCTGAACAAACATATTCTCCAATGACGTCGCAGCTAAGCAAATAACCCTGACCTTTAAGAATGTAAGGGGAAAAAAAGAATGTTTTACAACTCAAGAAAACTGGAAAATTTCCATTAGATTTTAAAACAGGCTTTATTTAAAAAAATTAAAAAAAATGGTGAATAGTGCCCGATTGATAATGACAAGTAAATGGCCTGTTCTCCATAAGTAAGTTTTTTTCTCATCAGGAACTCATAGTGAAACATTAGTTACAAATTTGGTTGCAAATTTTTGAATTTAGAAATACCAAGGATGAACAGGCTCGGTCTCTTTTCTCTTGAAAAAAGGCTGAGGGTTGGCCTAATAGAGGTTTTTAAAATTATGAAAGGTTTTGCTAGAGTGGATAGAGCATGTTTCCACTTGTGGGGTAGAGCAAAACTAGAGGCCATCAATATAAGATAGTCACCAAGAAATCAAACAGGGTATTCGGAAGAAACCTCTTTACCCAGAGAGTGGAACTCGCTACCACAGGTAGTGGTTGAAGCAAATAGTTTAGATGCATTTAAGGGGCGGTTAGATAAGCATATGAGGGAGAAGGGAATAGAGGGTTATGCTGATAGATTTAGATGAGGAAAGACAGGAGGAATGGCCTGTTTCTGTGCCGTATATCCTATGTAATTCTATATATGTACGTAATTTATTTTGTTCTCTTATTTGTTGGCTCCCAAAAGTAGTGACTCACTCATATTGGAAGAAAGTTCCAAGTGCACCTGCGACCCTCGGTAGCCATTCTGTGTGTGTGAAGCAGGACTGTCAATGTCAGCAGGCTATTTGACCATGGGGGTAATGACGGAGTAATGCTTTTTCAGGCGGAACAGGTTACTACAGTTTGAACTTTTGCGATCAGTTACATTATACAATAGTCACCTGAAATTGTGTTAGAAGGCCGGACCGCACTCAAGTAGCATGGAGTCCAGTTCGACGGAATACTGTTTCTACAGAGTACTAAACTCGGAATTTGGTGGGTGAGGGAATTCAGTGCATTGAGGGAAGTGGTGCTGAACTGGTATTTTAAAAAACAAGGACCTGTCCGAGAGAGGGAGCGTGAGACAGCGATACCCGAGAGCTGAGGTCTAGAGACATTAATTATAATTAATAGTTTAAACAAGATATTAATTAGCTTCTGAAACAGGGAATAGACATTTAGATCATGAATGGGCAGTTGATACCTGTTGCTTGCAATTGCAGTGCCATGTGGGAACTTCAGGACACTTCATGTGTCTTGGGGGGACCATGTGTACAGGAAGTGCTTCCAGCTGCTTGAGCTCGAGCTCAGGGTTTCCGAGCTTGAGGGGCAGCTGGAGTCACTGCGGAGCATCAGGGAGGCTGAGAGTTTCCTGGACTGTACGTTCCAGGAGGTGGCCACCCCACAGGCAGAGTGTGTTCAGGATAGTAAATGGGTGGCCATCCGGAAGAGTAGGAAGAGGCAGAAAGTGCAGGAGTCTTTGGGGTGTGTGTCACTCTCAAACCAGTACACAGCATTGGAGACTGCTGGGAGTGACGACACCTTGAAGGAGTGCAGTCCAGACCATGGCACCAATGGGCAAGGGGCTGCACAGAGGGGAACAGCAAAGCATAGAAATGCAGTCATTATAGGAGATTCCATAGTTACGGGGACAGGCATTTCTGTAACCGTCACCATGAGTCCCGCATGGTATGTTGCCTTCCTGGTGTCAGGGTAAAGGACATCACGGAGAGGGTGCAGAATATTCTGCAGGGGGAAGGGAGTGAACCAGAAGTTGTGGTACACATAGATACCAACGACAGAGGGGGCAGGTATTGAGGTCCTACAGTCAGACTTTCAGGAGCTAGGGAAGAAGTTAAAAAGTAGGACCTCAAAGGTAGTAATCTCTGGATTACTCCCAGTGCCACGCACCAGCGAGAGTATAAATAGGAAGATAGGGAGGATCAATGTGTGGCTTGAGGCATGGTGCAGGAGGGAGGGCTTCAGATTCTTGGGGCACTGGGACCAGTTCTGGGGCAGGAGGCACTTATTCAAAAGGGACGGGTTGCACCTCAACAGGACTGGGACCAATGTTCTCGTGGGGAGGTTTACTCGTGTGGTTGGGGAAGGATTTAAGCTAAATTGGCAGGGGGGTGGGCACCAGCATATAGAAGTAGAAAAGAGGAATAAGGTGCATAAAGGAGGGAGAGTGTTGGATAGTACGAGAGAAGGAAATAGTACCATATTCGATAGGAGCAGATTAAGAAGGATTACGAGGAATACAAAGACAGGTCTGGAATGCATGTATGTAAACGCACAAAGTGTGGTGAATAAGGTTGGTGAGCTACAAGCACAATTAGCCGTGTGGGAATATGATGTAGTGGCAATAACGGAAACGTGGCTTAAAAATGGTGAAGACTGGGTGCTTAATATTCACGGATACGAGGTGTTCAGAAAAGATAAGGAAGGAAAAAATGGAGGTGGGGTGGCAGTACTGATTAGGGAAGACATTGTAGTGTTGGAAAGAGAGGATGTCCTTGAAGGGGCAAGGACAGAATCCATTTGGCTAGAGTCGAGAAGCAAAAAGGGTATGATCACGCTATTGGGGGTATTCTATCGGCCTTAAATAGTGAGAGAGAGAAATAGAGGAGCAAACCTACAGGGAAGTTACAGAGATGTGCAAGAGGCCCGTATTTTCCAATGCCATAGGGACATCGGAAATGCCAGTTTCAGGCATCGGACGCCTGCCTTGGAGAAGGGCCTCTGCAGAAGGCCTGCTTTTACCAACATAAGATTTTTAAAAAGTAAAAAAAAAAAAATTTTTTCCACTCATTTATAATTTAAAAATACTTCTAAAAAAAGGTAAGTTTATTCTTAGCCCCGTAAAAAAACTTTAATTATTTTTTTCAAAAAATTAAATTTTTGTTTAAAGTATTTAATTTAATGTAATTTTAACTCATTTTAAAAATGTGATTTAAAAAAAAATTATTTTATGTTTTGATTTTTTTTCAATGATCCCCATTCATACTTTTGACAGGTCTATATGTCAAAAGTATGAAGGGGGAATTCCCTTCTCCCATTGGCTCGCCTGGCCCATGTGATCCCAGGGACGCTTGCGAACCGCATGCGCCCCGGGATACGTGGGCCCTGCGCATTTCATCGTGGAGAGGCCCAGGATCGGAAATGGCCGGACCTCTGGAGCACTCAGGTAAGGGCATCCGCACGCAGGAAGCCTCCGATCGGAAATTACGGGCCATTGTGGTGATATTGGGGGACTTTAATTACCCAAATATTGATTGGGATAATGTTAGAGTA
The DNA here is from genome assembly GCF_052327205.1 of Somniosus microcephalus. NCBI lineage: Eukaryota > Metazoa > Chordata > Chondrichthyes > Squaliformes > Somniosidae > Somniosus > Somniosus microcephalus. The sequence continues at coordinate 202,965,741 of NC_140995.1, read as the reverse complement.
AAGGGAAAGGAGGGGGAGAAATTTCTGAAATGTGTTCAGGAGAACTTCCTTGACCAGTATGTTCTCAGCCCAACTAGGAAGGAGGCAGTGCTGGATCTGGTGCTGGGGAATGAAGTGGGCCAAGTGGACCAATTGTCTGTAGGAGAACACTTGGGCATGAGTCATCATCGTATCAAAGGTTTAGATTAGTAATGGATTAGTAATGGAGAAGAGCAAGGAACAATCGAAAGTAGAACTTCTAAATTGGAAGAGGGCTAACTTCAATGGGATGAGCGGGGATCTAGCCAGGGTAAAATGGAACCAAAGGTTGACAGGAAAAACTGTAACGGAACAATGGGTGATCTTTAAGGAGGAGATGTTTCATGTACAGGGTAGGTACATTCCAACAAGAGGGAAAGGGAGGGGAACCAAAGCCAGAGTTCCTTGGATGACGAGGAAGATAGAGAATATGATGAAGCCAAAAAATTGGGTGTATGATACAGGTCAGGTGAATTCTTCAAGTGAGAACCAGGCCAAATACAATAAGTTGAGAGGGGAAGTGAAGAGGAAAATAAGACTGGCAAAGAGAGAATATGAGAATAGAATGGAAGTTAACATAAAAGGGAACCCAAAAATCTTCTACCGGCATGTAAACAGTAAGCGGGGAGTAAGAGGCGGGATGGGGTCTATTAGGGACAAAGAAGGTGATATATGCTTAGAGGCGCAGGGCAAGGCTAGATTACTTGATGAGTACTTTGTATTGCTGTTTACTAAGGAAGAGGATGCTGACAAAATATCGGTAGAAGCGGAGATGGTAGAGGTAATGGATGGGGTGAAAATTGATCGGCAGGATGTACTGGAAAGGCTGGATATGCTTCGAGTAGATAAGTCGCCTGGTCCGGATGGCTTGCATCCCAGGCTGCTAAGGGAAGTGGGGGTGGAGATAGCAGAAGGGCTTGCCATAATCTTCCAATCTTCCCTAGATATGGGGGAGGTGCCAGAGGATTGGAAAGTGGCAAATTTGACACCCTTGTTTAAGAAAGGGTGTAAGGACAATCCTAATAACTACAGACCGGTCAGTTTAACATCAGTGGTGGGTAAGGTTTTAGAAACAATAATCAGGGAAAAAATTAACAGGCACCTGGGGAGGTTCAAGTTAATTAAGGAGAGCCAACATGGATTTGTAAAAGGCAGATCATGTTTGATTAATCTAATTGAATTTTTTGATGAAGTAACAGAAGTTTGATGAAGGGAATGCAGTGGATGTTGTCTATGTGGATTTTAAGAAGGCGTTTGACAAAGTACTACATAAAAGGCTGGTTAACAAAATTGAGGCTCATGGAATAGGAGGGTCAGTCTCAGCTTGGATAAAAAATTGGCTTAAGAACAGAAAACAGCAAGTCGTGGTAAATGGTTGTTTTTCAGACTGGAGAATGGTAGACAGTGGTGTTCCCCAAGGGTCAGTGCCAAGACCACTGCTTTTTGACTTGGATATTGGAATACAGAGTAAAATTTCAAAATTTGCCGATGATACCAAACTTGGAGATGTGGCAAACAGTGAGGAGGATACCAATAGACTGCAACAGGACATAGATAGGCTAGTAGAATGGGCAGACAAGTGGCAGATGGAATTTAATACAAAGTGTGAGGTGATGCATTTTGGCAGAAGGGATAGGGAGAGGCAATATAGACTTAATGGCACAGTTCTAAAGAGTGTGCAGGGACAGAGGGACCTGGGGGGTTCATGTGCATAGATCTTTGAAGATGGCAGGACATATTGAGAGAGTAGTTAGCAAAGCATATGGGATCTTGGGCTTCATAAATAGAGGTATTGGGCAGGAATTTAACTCAGGAGTCGGGTTGGAGGCGGGACTACAACGTTCGGGGTTGTAGTCCCGCCTCCATCGAGATGCGGCCAATCCACGCAATTTTAACTTGATTGACCTTGTTGAGCCCGCCCAGGCAACAGGTGATGTCACAGACTGAAATTTCATCTGTCAAGAACTTTTGACAGATGAAATATCAGTGTTTCACAGCTGTTTGAAGCTGTCAAACACTGACAGTCTTACTTCTAACCTGAGTCCTTCTCCACAGACTCCGTTAGAAATCTCTCCTGCACAGTAAGCTGAAGGCTATCACTTTTGACAGTCCGCAGCCATTCTGCTTTCTGTGTCAGTGAGATGAGGGACTCCCGGAACCTAAAGGAAGGAAGGCTGAAAAGGTAAGAAAAGGTATGTAAAACTTATTTAATCACTTTTGACACACCAAACACACTTACCTTTGCACTCATGCACACATCACTCACCTGAACACCGACATCTCGACCCCTCCAAGTCCTTCAACCCGACGGCCCGCCTCCTCTAAATTGACGTGGTTTGGAGCCGTCGGGAATCCCACACTTCAACATCAAAAATAGGGATTAGGCTAAAAACTGCCCGTTAACTACCTGTTAACAGGCAGTTAATTGGCACTAATCCCTTCCCGCCTCAGGGAGGCGGGTCCCAGTGCGGGGCGGGTACCCGCCTCCTTTGAAACTGGCATGGAGGCAGGTTTGGGTGCGGGAAGGGGTCGGGATCCCTGATTTCGGGATTTTAACCCCCCCACCCCTCCAATCCCAACTCCACGGCACAACGAAAATCCTGCCCATTGAGTACAAAAGCAGGGAAGTTATGCTGAACCTTTACAAAGCTCTGGTTCGGCCACAAGTAGAGTATTGCATCCAGTTCTGGTCACCACACTTTAGGAATGATGTGAAGGTCCTTGAGAGGGTGCAGAGGAGATTTACCAGAGTGGTTCCAGGGATGAGGGATTTTAGCTACAAAGTTAGGTTGGAGAAGCTGGGGTTGTTCTCCTTGGAGCAAAGGAGGTTGAGGGGAGATTTGATAGAGGTGTACAAGATTATGAGGGGTTTGGATAAGGTAGACAAAGAAAGGCTGTTCCCATTAGCTGATGGTATAAGGAATAGGGGACACAGATTTAAGGTTTTGGCCAAGAGATACAGGGGTGTATGTGAGGAAGAATTTTTTTACGCAATGAGTGGTAATTAGCAAGGCTTTTGATAAGGTTCCACATGGCAGACTGGTCACGAAGTTAAAAGCCCATGGGATCCAGGGCAAAGTGTCAAGTTGGATTCAAAACTGGCTCAGAGACAGGAAGAAGAGGGTAATGGTTGATGGGTGCTTTTATGATTGGAAGGCTGTTTTCAGTGGGATTCCGCAGGGCTCAGTACTGGGTCCCTTGCTTTTTGTGGTATATATCAATGATCTAGACTTGAATATAGGGGGTATGATTAAGAAGTTTGCAGATGATACTAAAATTGGCTGTGTGGTTGATACTGAAGAAGGAAGCTGTAAACTGCAGGAAGATATCAATAAATTGGTCAGGTGGGCAGAACAGTAGCAAATGGAATTCAATCCGGAGAAGTGTGAGGTAATGCATTTGGGGAGGGCTAACAAGGAAAGGGAATACACATTAAATGGTAGGACACTGAGTAGTGTAGAGGAACAAAGGGACCTTGGAGTGCATGTCCACAGATCCCTGAAGGTAGCAGGCCAAGTAGAGTAGAGAATCTTAGCTATGAGGAAGGACTGGATAGGCTGGGTCTGTTTTCCTTGGAACAGAGGAGGCTGAGGGGAGACCTTATTGAGGTGTATAAAATTGAGGGGCCTAGATAAAGTGGATAGAAAGGACCGATTTCCCTTAGCAGAGGGGTCAAAAACCAGGGGGCACAGATTTAAAGTAATTGGTGGAAGGTTTAGAGGGGATTTGAGGAGAAATTTCTTCACCCAGAGGGCTGTGGGGGTCTGGAACTCACTGCCTGAAAGGGTGGTAGAGGCAGAAACCCTAACCACATTTAAAAAGTACTTGGATGTGCACTTGGGATGCTGTAACCTGCAGGGCTACGGACCAAGAGCTGGGAAGTGGGATTAGGCTGGATAGCTCTTTGTTGGCCTGCGCGGACACGATGGGCTGAAATGGCCTCCTTCTGTGCTGTAACTTTCTATGATTCTATGACCTGGAACTCGCTGCCGACGAGGGTGGTGGAAGTGGAGATGATCAATGATTTCAAAAGGAAATTGAATAGGCACTTGAGGGAAATAAACTTGCAGGGCTACGGGGATAGAATGGGGGAATGGAACTGACTGGATTGCTCTACATAGAGCCGGCATGGACTCGATGAGCCGAATGGCCTCCTTCTGTGCTGTAATGACTTTATGACTCAAGGGGTTTGAATTAAAGTCAAAGTGTAAGAACAATGCTTGAATGATAAAAGATGACACTTGGAAGGTGTAGCACATCCTTGCATACACTTCTAGCTGTACACACAGGCTGTTAGCGAGCTGTCCTGTTCACATTTTACCGTTGGAGTTAGCTCTTTGCATTTCCGAGTGTTAGGATTGTAAGCGACCAGACCGAATCCTGTCCTCACTCAGCTCCCACACACACACATACTCTTCAGAGGCATCAGTTGGGTTGTGATTAGAAGCAGGAACAAGGGCTGGAAATTCCTCTCCCTAGCCCAGAGATGCTGAGCAGACGCACTGCCAGAGGTCAAGCCTGGGGCCTGTGTGCGGCCATATAGTTCATTTAATTGTAATGAAAGATTTTGCAACATTTACATTGTTTTATATTGGCCCAGAAATTCGGGTCTCCACGGGTGAGTACACGCTGGGTACTCACCCGTAGGCCCGATGGAAGTGCTGGTTTCGTGCATGCGCGGGAAACCGGCACTTCCATTCCTCTGAACGAAGGGGTTCAGAGGTCGAACGCGTACGCAGGGGAGTCTGCGCGTGCGTTTTGAACTTACGTTTTTTTTTTAATACAGGTTTTTCCATGAGGGTAAGTCTTTAGAATTTAGAAATTTAAAAAGCAGGCGTAAGGCCTGCTTTTTACAAGGTAAGTGGTCAATTAATTAAAATTAAAACATTTTTTCCACAGGTTTATTATTTTTAAATACTTTAAAGCAAGGTAAGTTTATTTTTAGCCCCGTTAGAATATAAAATTATTTTTTTCAAAAATTTAAATTATTGTTTAAAATAGTTATTTAATGTAATTTATAGTTTATTTAAAAAATGTGATGTTTTTTAAAAATGTATTTGAAGGTTTACTGCTATTTTGGGGCCACAGTATTTATAAGTCTCGATAGCTCTTCCTGTCAAGACTTATGAATGGGCTTTTCCCTCCTCCGATTGGCTGCCCATGGCCCACGTGATCCCAGGGGACACATCGAACTAACTGCGCCCTTGGGACACGCAAGCACTGCGCGCCGGATCGGAATTCCACGGGACCCTACAGCTCAACTGCCGGCGCGCAAGGTAAGTGCAGGTCGGGGGCTTGCACCCGCGGGAAGCCCCTGACCCGAATTTCCGGTGTTATTCATTTCAACTTACTGTAATTTAGTGCATTAAAATAGCATAATCACAGTCAAAAAGGCTCAGTGTGCAAATACACAGGCCAGGAAGGTTCCACATTAAATCCTGCTAATCTTGCTCTGTGCTGAGTTAGAGGCACTCAACCAGGGCAACAGTGGGGCATATAATTTATACATGGAAGAGGGGAAAAACAGCTACCCAATGAACCCTGCTCGAAACTATGGATGATGCGTGAAGTCAAGGTCATAGAAACATAGAAGATAGGAGCAGGAGTAGGCCATTCGGCCCCTCGAGCCTGCTCCGCTATTCAATGCGATCATGGCCGATCATCCAAATTCAGTACCCTGTCCCTGCTTTCTCCCCATACCACTTGATCCCTTTAGCCTTAAGAAATAAATCCAACTCCTTCTTGAATATATTTAATGAATTGGCCTCTACTGCCTTCTGTGGTAGAGAATTCCACAGGTTCACCACTCTCTGGGTGAAGAAATTCCTCCTCATTTCTGTCCTAAATAGCTTACCCCTTATCCTTAGATTGTAACCCCTGGTTCTGGACTCCCTGACCATCGGAAGCATCCTTCCTGCATCTAGTCTGTCCAGCCCTGTCAGAATTTTATAAGTTTCAATGAGATCCCCTCTCATTCTTCTAAACTCCAGCGAGTATAAGCCCAATCGACCCAATCTCTCCTCATACGTCATTCCTGCCATCCCAGGTATCAGCCTGGTGAATCTTTGCTGAACTCCTTCCATGGCAAGAACATCCTTCCTCAGATAAGGCAACCAAAATGGCAGACAATACTCAAGATGTGGTTTCACCAAGGCCCTGTACAACTGCAGCAAGACATCCTTATTCCAACTCTTTGCTTTCTGTCTGCCAACTAGTTCTCTATCCAAGTCAATACCTTGCCCCCAATCCCATGTGCCTTAACTTTACACGCTAATCTCTTATGCGGGACCTTATCGAAAGCCTTCTGAAAGTCCAAATACACCACATCCACTGGTTCTCCCTTATCTATTCTACCAGTTACATCCTCAAAAAATTCCAGTAGATTAGTCAAGCATGATTTACCTTTTGTAAATCCATGTTGACTTTGTCCGATCCTGTCACTGTTTTCCAAGTGCTCTGCTATTACATCTTTTATAATGGACTCTAGCAATTTCCCCACTACCGATGTCAGGCTTACCGGTCTGTAATTCCCCGTTTTCTCTCTACCACCTTTTTTGAATAGCGGGGTAATATTAGCTACCCTCCAATCCATGGGTACTGTTCCAGATTCCATCGAATGTTGGAAGATGACCAGCAATGCATCTACTATTTCTAGGGCCACTTCCTTAAGTACCCGAGGATGTAGATTATCAGGCCCTGGGGATTTATCGGCCTTCAATCCCATCAATTTCCCTAACACCATTTCCCTACAAATACTGATTTCTTTCAGTTCCTCCCTTTCATCAGACCCTATGTTCCCCGACATCTCTGGGAGGTTATTTGTGTCCTCCTTTGTGAAGACAGAACCAAAATATGTATTTAGTTGGTCTGCCATTTCTTTGTTCCCCATTATAAATTCCCCTGATTCTGACTGCAAGGGACCTACGCTTGACTTCACCAATCTTTTTCTCTTCACATATCTATAAAAGCTTTTAGTCAGTTTTTATGTTCCCTGAAAGCTTACTCTCATATTCTATTTTCCCCTTCTTAATTAATCCCTTTGTCCTCCTTTGTTGAATCCTAAACTGCTCCCAATCCTCAGGTTTACTGCTTTTTCTGGCCAATTTATATGTCCTCTCCTTGGATCTTATGCTATCCCTAATTTCCCTTGTTAGCCACGGTTGAGTCACCTTTTTTGTTTTATTTTTATGCCAAACTGGGATGAACAAATTCTGTAGTTCATCCATGCGGTCTTTGAATGTTTGCCATTGCCTATCCACCGTCAACCCTTTGAGTGACATTCCCCAATCAATCCTACCCAACACGCGCCTCAGACCATCGTAGTTTCCTTTATTTAAATTCAGGACCCTAGTCTATGAGTCAACTACTTCATTCTCCATCTTAAATGAAGAATTCTATCATATTATGATTGCTCCGACCCAAGGGGCCTCGTCGGGCTACACAGTGATCACCCCCCATTGTTAAACAAACGGTCAACACTTGCTATCTTGATTCTTACATGAAAAATAGAGAGTCTGGTGAAGTACAACTCCTACCAGAGTCTTGCATCCTTTGCTGTTCCTTAACTCTACCCATGCTGTTTCCACTACCCGATCACCCTCACTGAAATAACTTCTTTCTATTGCAGTAATTGTGTCTTGTATCAATATTGCTACTCCCCCTCCTTTCCCAAATTCCGCTGTTCTTACTAAAGATCGTATAGACAGGAATATTTAGCTCCTAATCATGCTCAAGTTGTAGCAAGGTCCCTGGCTATTAGATCAGACCCTGTAAGCTGAATTTGTGCTTCTGATGCACTGATTTAATTTCCTATGCTACAGGCATTTGTGTATCTGAATAACTGCCCCCACCCTGCCCATATTTCCCAGTGATCAGTTAAAAATGACATTAAGAGAAAATTTGGAGAAAGTTCAGGAATAATATATAGAATTAGGGGAAACATAAAAGAGAAAATAAATTAAAACAAGAGAGAGACCTGGGGGTGTTTGTGCACAAATCTTAGAAGGTGGCAGGACAGGTTAACAAAGCAGTTAATAAAGCATATGGGATCCTGGGCTTTATAAATAGAGGCATAGAGTACAAAAGCCAGGAAGTGATGCTAAACCTTTATAAAACACTAGTTCGACCCCACCTTTGTGTCCAATTCTGGGCACCAGACTTTAGGAAGGACGTGATGAGGGATTACAGTTACGTGGATAGACTGGAGAAGCTGGGGTTGTTCTCTTTAGAGCAGAGAAGGCTAAGAGGAGATTTGAAAGAGGTGTTTAAAATCATGAAGTGTCTAGATGAAGTAAATAAAGAGAAACTGTTTCCAATGGCTGAAGGGTCAATAAACAGAGGGCGCAGATTTAAGGTGATTGGCAAAAGACCCAGAGGCGACATGAGGAAAATGTTTTTTTAGCAACGAGTGGTTAGGATTTGGAATGCACTGCCTGATGGGCGGTGGAAGCAGAGTCAATCGTGGCTTTCAAAAGGGAATTGGATAAATACTTGAAGGAGAAAAAGTTGCAGGGAGATGGCCTCCTTCTGTGCCGCACTATTCTGTGATTCTATGAAATGTTAAAAATAATAACTTTAATAAACGTAACTTCAAAACTAAATCTTGAACATGGCTTTAGGAGCAAAGATCTAGTTAATTATGATGTTTCACCGAAGGAGTTTCCAGTGTGATCTAATTAAATCCAACCTTGTGATCGTAAAAGGCATCGATAAGTGTGATGAAGCGTCGGGCTTGTGTCTTCTTTGCCAAAGTCAGCGTTGGTATATTCCGGATAAATACTGTGTCAAAATATTCAGCCATTTCCAGGTAGTCACTTGCTCCAAGGGGCTGCAATTTAAAAACAGAGCCATGTTATAATATGGACTTTCATTCTGATGTTAGTTTGTCATGGCTTTAATCTAGTGCTTTTATTTTCGGCTTTATCCCCACAACATGAACAGTTCTTTCTTTTTCTTTTTGATTATGCCAATAAAGGTGAGAAGTGGAACACTATGGTACTCACCATCTGCCTGGTACTATACCAGGAGTGCCTTGATGCTTCGATTCTGCCTTAACCTCGGTCATTGCACCAGTGTATATTTCTCTATTCCCCTGTGGCCTCACTGAGTGAGATTTTCAACTGAATATCAATTTGTGCTGATTAGTCAACAGTTTTTGCTTTGGACCCAAATAGAGTTACCAACCCTCCAGGAATGAAAGATTAATGTTCTTACGAATCTCCTGGGCACTGCTGCGAGCAACCCTGTAGAAAATCACAGCGGCAAAAAAAGTCTTCTCTTCATTTTCATTTGTTAGGTGTAAAAGTATTGTACATATTGGCAAAAAAAAGGCTGTTTGACTGGGTGGGGTGGTTGGAGGCGGGAGCTCATGTGATGAACTCTATAGTAATACGTCCAGAGTTAGCAACCTAAACTGATTGGGAACCGGATTGAAACCGCGCAAATTATTTCAATTGGGGCCGTTATAGCCAGCAGATAAAAGAGACTTTGGTCCCATCAGTCGGAGCTGGACTCAAAAGCACGTGTCAAGGTTGAAAGGACAGCACCCTAAACCCACTGTAGCGCCCAATCCACTTCTGAATTCTGCATCTCAGCAGAGACAAGAAACTTCCTCAGGAGAAGAAAAAGTAAAATACTGCAGATGCTGGAAATCTGAAACAAAAACAGAAAACGCTGGAAACACTCAGCAAGACAGGCACAAACGTGGAGAGAAGTGACAAGTTTCCGGCAAAACCCTTAATCAGAATTAAAAGATATTACAGGTGAACAGCTTATAAGGATCAGAGCGAGGGGAAGGGGGTGGGGAAATAACAAAAGAATGAGCTGTAAAGAGATTACATAGAAACATAGAAGATAGGAGCAGGAGTAGGCCATTCGGCCCCTCGAACCCGCTCCGCCATTCAATGAGATCATGGCTGATCATCCAAACTCAGTACCCTGTCCCTGCCTTCTCCCCATATCCCTTGATCCCTTTAGCCTTAATATATCTAACTCATTCTTGAATATATTTAATGAATTGGCCTCAACTGCCTTCTGTGGTAGAGAATTCCACAGGTTCACCACTCTCTGGGTGAAGAAATTCCTCCTCATCTCAGTCCTAAATGGCTTACCCCTTATCCTTAGACTGTGACCCCCTGGTTCTGGACTCCCCCGCCATTGGGAACATCCTTCCTGCGTCTAGTCTGTCTAGTCCTGTTAGAATTTTATAAGTTTCAATGAGATCCCCTCTCATTCTTCTAAACTCCAGCAATTATAAGCCCAATCGACCCAATCTCTCCTCATACGTCATTCCTGCCATCCCAGGTATCAGTCTGGTGAATCTTCGCTGCACTCCCTCCATGGCAAGAACGTTCTTCCTCAGATAAGGCGACCAAAACTGCACACAATACTCAAGGTGTGGTCTCACCAAGGCCCTGTACAACTGCAGTAAGACATCCTTGTTCCTGTACTCGAACCCTTTCGCTACGAAGGCCAACATGCCATTTGCCTTCTTAACCGCCTGTGGCACCTGCATGCTTACCTTCAGCGACTGGTGCACAAGGACACCCAGGTCTCGTTGCACTTCCCATTCTCCCAATCTATTGCCATTCAGATAATAATCTGCCTTCCTGTTTTTGCCACCAAAGTGGATAACCTCGCATTTATCCACATTATACTGCATCTGCCATGCATCTGCCCAATCACCCAACCTGTCCAAATCATACTGGAGTTTCTCGGCATCCTCCTCACAGCACACACGCCCACCCAGCTTTGTGTCGTCTGCAAACTTGGAGATATTACATCTAGTTCCCTTGTCTAGATCATTAATATATATTGTGAATAACTGGGGTCCTAGGACCGATCCCTGCGGTACCCCACTAGTCACTGCCCGCCACTCGGAAAAAGACCCGATTTTTCCAACTCTTTGCTTCCTGTCTGCCAACCAGTTCTCTATCCAAGTCAGTACCTTGCCCCCAATCCCATGTGCCTTAACTTTACACGCTAATCTCTTATGCGGGACCTTATCGAAAGCCTTCTGAAAGTCCAAATATACCACATCCACTGGTTCTCCTTTATCTATTTTACCAGTTACATTCTCAAAAACTTCCAGTAGATTAGTCAAGCACGATTTACCTTTTGTAAATCCATGTTGACTCTGTCCGATCCCGTCACTGTTTTCCAAGTGCTCTGCTATTACATCTTTTATAATGGACTCTAGCATTTTCCCCACTACCGATGTCAGGCTTACCAGCCTATAATTCCCCGTTTTCTCTCTACCACCTTTTTTGAATAGTGGGGTAACATTAGCTACCCTCCAATCCATGGGAACTGTTCCAGAGTCTATAGAAGTTAGGATGATGACCAGCAATGCATCTACTATTTCTAGGGCCACTTCCTCAAGTACCCTAGGATGTAGATTATCAGGCCCTGGGGATTTATCAGCCTTCAATCCCATCAATTTCCCTAACACCATTTCCCTACAAATACTGATTTAATTCAGTTCCTCCCTCTCATTAGACCCTATGTTCCCCAACATCTCTGGAAGGTTATTTGTGTCCTCCTTTGTGAAGACAGAACCAAAGTATGGAATTTAATTGGTCTGCCATTTCTTTGTTCCCCATTATAAATTCCCCTGATACTGACTGCAAGGGACTTATGCTTGACTTCACCAATCTTTTTCTCTTCACATATCTATAGAAGCTTTTACAGTCAGTTTTTATGTTCTCTGCAAGGTTACTCTCATACTCTATTTTCCCCCTCTTAATGAGGTGGATAACAGGAGATGACCAACGGACAGAAGTGACAGTGCAAGACAAAAGGAGGCAGGATGAGAGAAATGAAACAAATGTACGAGACCCAGAATGTGTGGATAGTTAAACTTCCTCGGTAGAGTGGGGATGGTTGGGGGGATGGGGACGACAAGTTAACTCAAGATGCTCTGCGTCATAATGGCGAATAACACAACTGAATTGGCTGATGCTGTCTGACTGCTATTTTAGATTGGCAGGGGGGCATAGGGCAAAAAATAAACAAATGGCAATTTGATATGTTTTCGCCTCCCAAATCCGTGCCCATCTTTCCCGCAATTCCATGTTTGAATTCCTACAATCAGGTTTCTGCCCTTGCAACAATACCGAAACGGCTCTCAAAGTCACAAATGACATCCTTTGTGGCTGTGACAAAGCTAAACTAACCCTCCTCGTCCTTCTTGACTTGTCTGCAGCCTTTGACACGGTTGACCTTCTCCAACTCCTCTCCACCGTCGCCCAGCTGGGTGGGACTGCACTCGCCTGGTTACATTCTTATCTATCTAATCGTAACCAGAGAATCACCTGCAACGGCTTCTCTTCCCGCTCCCGCATCGTTCCCTCTGGTGTCCCCCGAGGATCTATCCTTGGCCCCCTCCTATTTCACATCTACATGCTGTCCCTTGGCGACATCATCCGAAAACACAGCGTCAGTTTCCACATGTACACTGATGACACCCAGCTCTACATCACTACCACTTCTCTCGACCCCTCCACGGTCTCTAAATTGTCAGACTGCTTGTCCGACATCCAGTTCCGGATGAGCAAAAATTTTCTCCAATTAAATATTGGGAAGACCGAAGCCATTGTTTTCGGTCCCCGCCACAAACTCCATTCCCTAGCCACTGACCCCATCCCTCTCCCTAACATCTGTCTGATGCTGAGCCACACTGTTCGCAACCTTGGTGTCATATCTGACCCTGAAATGAGCTTCTGACCATAGCATAACAAAGACTGCCTACTTCCACCTCCATAATATATTCCTTGCCTCAGCTCATCCGCTGCCGAAACCCTCATCCATGCCTTTGTTACCTCTAGACTTGACTATTCCAACACACTCCTGGCTGGCCTCCCACATTCTACCCTACGTAAACTTGAGGTCATCCAAAACTCGGCTGCCCGCGTCCTAACTCGCACCAAGTCCCGTTCGCCCATCACCCCTGTGCTCGCTGACCTACATTGGCCCCCGGTTAAGCAGCGCCTCAATTTCAAAATCCTTATCCTTATTTTCAAATCCCTCCATGGCCTCGCCCCTTCCTATCTCTGTAATCTCCTACAGCCCCACAACCCCCGAGATATCTGCGCTCCTCTAATTCTGCCCTCGAGTATCCCTGATTATAATCGCTCAACCTTTGGTGGCCGTGCCTTCTGTTGCCTAGGCCCTAAGCGCTGGAATCCCCTGCCTAAAACTCTCCGCCTCGCTACCTCTCTTTCCTTTTTTAAGATGCTCCTTAAAACCAACCTCTTTGACTAAGCTTTTGGTCACCTGCCCTAATTTATCCTTATGTGGATTAGTGTCAATTTTTTTGTCTTAAAATACTCTTGTGCAGCGCCTTGGGACGTTTTACTACGTTAAAGGTGCTATATAAATACAAGTTGTTGTTGTTGTTGTTGTTACTACAAAAAAGGGTGTTTGATTTTCAGAAAGCTCACGACACACCACACAATTGTTAAATTCCACACAGATCAATAATACCAAAATATATCAAATATTTAATAGTACATGCAAATCTTCCATGGTATTGCTACTGGTATTCTGGAGCATTATTGTAATGTTTAGCTGCCGAGATGGAGCTGTACTTAATCTGGATTTTGCCTTTAAGGCCGCTGATCAAATGATCCTCGTGAGGAAATGGTCTAACTAGACAAATGGAAACGGTAGCATAGTGGTAATGTCACTGGACTAATGATCCAGAGATTTGAATTCAAATCCCACCATGGCAGCTGGGAAATTTAAATTCAGTTAATTAAACAAATCTGGAATAATTACTGTTAGATCCGTGTGTTAATGGAGACACGGAATGCAGGAGTTGATTTAACAAGTGTTTACTGAACAAAGTCTGGAGGTGAACTAACTACACAAGACGCTATACAGACTTATATACCTGAGTGGTCACTACTGGTACTACAGTATACAGGGGCTTCAAAAACATAGTTCCTCTTAAAGGTACATACACTACAATTCCTCCCCTTTTAGATAAATTGTACATAACATTTTAAGTAATCATTAAATAACATTTTTACAAGAACAATAATATACACATTTGCTGAAGTTAATCAATTACAAATTCAGTCTCTCTGGAGGCTTCCTGACTCGGTCCGGATAACGCCTCGGTGGTGTAGTAGGTTCTTTTGGCAAGGTCGATTCGGCTTCAATGCCAGTGTCGGGTTCATCTGGTTCCAGTATCACCGGATCGGAGGTAGATACTATGGGTATCTCTGCTTCATCACTAGGCGTATAGAGTTGTGGTGTAGGTTGTCCTTTTTCGGATGACTCTATGATCTGGTCAGCATGGCGCCTTATTATGCTTTCTCCAATGTCCACGGTATACATCAGCGGTCCTAATCGTGTGCAAATAGTTCCAGGCTGCCATTTCTCGGTACGGTAGTCCCGGGCCAAAACTGGTTGACCTATCTGGAAGGTTCTAGTTGGCCTTTCATTCATGCTTTGAAATTGCCAGTTCTCTACGTCCCTTCTGACGTTTGGCTTGACCAAATCCAGCCGGCATCTTAGGCTTCTATTGAAAAACATCATGACGGGGGTTTGGTTTGTAACCACGTGTTGCATTCCTGTACGCAAACAAGAAGTTATCTACCTTATGTTGTATTTTTATGTCTTCATTACCCATGGCCTTTATGGCCTTCTTGAAGGTCTGGACAAACCTTTCAGCCAATCCATTGGTGGCGGGATGGTATGGGGCGGACGTGTAGTGCTTAACCCCATTGTTTTTTTTAAGAACTTCCTGAATTCTTCAGATACAAATTGCGGTCCATTATCAGAACAGATCTGTTCAGGCAGCCCATTCCTGGCGAATATGGTCCTTAATACTGTGATGGTTTATTCCGTGGTGGTGGAGGACATCTTTATTACCTCCGGCCACTTGGAGTGTGCATCCACCGCGATTAAGAACATTGAGTCCATAAATGGACCAGCAAAGTCGATATGTACCCTTTGCCATGGAGATGAGGGCCACTCCCATGGATGTAGAGGGGCTTGTGGTGGGGCGTTTTGGACCTTCTGGCATCCTAGGCAGCTCTTGGTCATTTCTTCGATGTCTCCATCGATACCTGGCCACCACACAAACGCTCTGGCTAAGTTCTTCATTTTCACTCCACCCAGATGCCCCTCGTGAAGCTCCTTTAGCACTCTATCCTTGAGTTTGGGTGGAATCACCACTCTGGATCCACACATCAAGGTTCCTCGGCACACTGACAGCTGTTCTCTTCTTTGCGAGTATGCTGGCAACAGTGGTTCGCCATGTGCTGGCCATCCCTTCACCGTTAAATCGTAGACTCGTGAGAGAGTCGGGTCATTTCTCGTTTCCTTTTCAATGGTAGAATTTGTCACCGGTAGACATTCCACTATGGTCGAGTGGAGCATCTCCACTGGGTCCATTGTAGGCACCTCTTCCACCGTTGGCAACGGTAGGCGCGATAACATAGAAACATAGAAGATAGGAGCAGGAGTAGGCCATTCGGCCCTTCGAGCCTGCTCCGCCATTCAATGTGATCATGGCTGATTATACAAATTCAGTACCCTGTCCCTGCCTTTTCCCCATATCCCTTGATCCCTTCAGCCTCAAGAAACATATCCAACTCTTTCTTGAATATATTTAATGAACTGGCCTCCACCGCCCTCTGTGGCAGAGAATTCCACAGGTTCATCACTCTCTGGGTGAAGAAATTCCTCCTCATTTCAGTCCTAAATGGCTTACCCCTTATCCTTAACCTATCAGCATTCCCATGCTGTTTTGTTCCTTTGTATTCTATGTCATATTGGTGTGCCCCTAGGAAAAGGGACCACCTCTGTAGCCTTTGCGCTGTCATAATGGGAACGCCCTTTTTAGGGTTGAATATGGAGACGAGGGGTTGATGGTCAGTCAACAAGGTAAATTTTTGTCCGTGTAGGTAATGGTTGAATTTCTTCACCCCCCACACCAGGCTGAGTGCCTCCCTGTCGACCTGGGCATAGTTACGCTCAGCTGAGTTCAATGAGCGTGACGCAAAAGCTATCGGCCGCTCCGAGCCATCAGGGAATCTATGCGATAATACCGCTCTCACGCCGTAAGGGGATGCATCGCACGCCAGTCTGATTGGCAGTGATGGGTTGTAATGAGCCAACACTTCCCTGGACGTGATCAAGCCTTTGCATTTATGGAAGGCACGTTTACAGTCTTCGCTCCACTTCCAAACTACTCCCGTTTGTAGCAGTGCGTTAAGAGGGTGCAGAACCGTCGACAAGTTTGGTAAAAATTTATGATAGTAATTTACTAATCCCAGGAACGACCTTAATTGTGAGACATTTTCAGGCGCTGGGGGCTTTACGACTGCTTCAATTTTTTCAGGTGACTTATGCAACCCTTCTTCGTTAATGACATGGCCACAATATGATATTTGTTTCTGGAAAAATTCGCACTTGGGGCGATTTGCTCGTAGGCCCCGTTCTCTCAGCCTCGTGAGCACCTGCTCCAAGTTGGCAAGGTGCTTGTTGTCGTTTTCTCCTGTTACAAGGATGTCGTCTAGGTAGCATTGAGTCCCCGGAATCCCTTGCAGGACTTGCTCCATAGCTCTTTGCCAGATAGCCGGAGCTGATGCCACTCCGAAAACCAGTCGATTGTACTGGTACAGGCCTTTGTGTGTGTTTATCGTGAGATACTTTTTAGAGGCCTCCTCAACCTCCATCTGTAGATATGCCTGTGCTAAGTCAATTTTGGTGAAACGTTTCCCTTCGGATAGTGAGGCGAAAATATCTTCTATCCTCGGAAGAGGATACTGTACCATGTGAAGAACCGGGTTTACAGTCACCTTGAAGTCCCCACAGATGCGAACTTTTCTCTGTTCTTTAGATTTATCATTATTCAACGTTTTCTTCATGACCGGGACGATGGGTGTTGCCCACTTGCTCCAATCTACCTTGGATAACACGCCTGCTTTTTCCAAATTCTCCAGCTCTGCCTCGACGGCTGGACGAATTGCGTATGGCACCGGCCTTGCCTTAAAAAACTTGGGAATTGCCGCATCTTCCACTTTTATTGAGGCGGTGGCGCCTTTCAGGGTTCCTAGTTCCTGTTGAAACACTTCTTTGGTGTTAGCCAAGATTTCTTTTAATCGTCCAGGTATGACGTCATCATCGTTTTTTTTCTTACTGGTCACCGTCAGTGCCTGAATGGAGTGCCAGTCTAAACGTATCTTTCTGATCCATTCACATCCCAACAACGGTGGACCACCATCTTGCAGAACGTATAAATACAACTTCTGTATTTCCTTGCCGTTGTATACAACAGGCACCCTTATTTTCCCTCTGGGGTATACTTTCTGCCCCGTATATGTCTTCAAGATAATGGATATGTCTTTCAAAGGTATATGCGGAAATAGCCACTCGTAATCCCGTCGACTCATGACGGTCAGAGCTGATCCTGTATCTAGCTCCATTTTGATTGGGGACCCCGCTATCGTGAGGGTAACCCAAATGGTCTGGTAATCTTCTTTGGCAATTACATTATGTAATTTGAGACCGCTTAGTCTCTTGTTTCCGGAGTCGCTATCACTCTTCTGGTCTTCGGAGCTACTGTCTGTCATCATTTGTACCTTTCTGTACTTTTCCTTATTGACCTTTTTACTGTCAGCGGATTTCTTTCCAGATCTGCATACACGTGCAATGTGTCCCATCTTTCCGCATTGCCTGCATGCTTTGTCCTTGAACCAGCAGTCCTTCTGGTCATGGGTGGATCTGCCGCAGCGATAACATCTCTCGAAACCCCGTGTCAGTTCATGGGTGCCGAAGTCCTGTGGCTTTTGCTGTGTCTCTGCAGCTCCTCTTGCTGCTGCTTCGTATGATACAGCCACACTGAAAGCCTTGTCCAGTGTCAAATCTTTCTCAGAAAGTAGTCTTTTCTGTGTTCCTTCGCTTCGGAGACCGCAGACGAATTTGTCTCGTAGAGAATCTGCCAGTCCTGCCCCGAATTGGCAGTGCTTTGACAGCTTTCATAATTCGGTGAGGTAATCAGCGTTACTTTCATTCTTGTGCTGATTCCTCCTGAAGAATTTGAATCGTTCCGCTATCAGCAGCGGTGTTGGGTTTAAGTGCTCCTGTAAGGTATCAACAATCTCCTTAAAATTCTTGTCCATCGGTTTGGTTGGAGTGATCAAGTTTCGTAACAGCCCGTATGTCCTTGCGCCCATCAGATTTAGAAGTACCGATGCCTTTTTATCATCCGCGACTTCATTCACCTTGCAATATACCTCCACTCTTTCCACATATGTGGTCCAATCTTCTGTATCACTATCGAAAGCAGTAATATTGCCAGTCTTCGGCATCTTGAAAATCTAAAATGGCGCTTCCCGCGCTTTTCTTTCTTCCCCGACGAGTTAAGATGGCGCCTCCCGCGCTTTCCCGCCGCTGCTGCCAACGCTGTTCTCCGCGGTTCCCGTTGCGACCTGCAGCTTTTCGCGGTATTTCTATTTTTTTTTTTTTATATATCACTTCAATAGCTTCTCTGTTACTTGGAGAACCGTTCCCGTCGTGGAGCGGACCCTCTGGGACTTTCCCCTCCCTCTGCTCGGTCCGAACGCCGACCTACTTTGCAGCACCAGCCGCGCCGAGTGCTCCACCCTCTCTCTCTCTTTGCTTCTGCTTCCCAACTCGCTGTCCGGCCCCGTTGCAGAGCCACCCGATCGATCTCTAGCCCGCCGCAGCCCAGGAAGGATCAGTGCACTACCTGCCACCAGCCCGTTTAGCTGGTGAAACCAGTTTCTTTTGGGTTTTTTTCTTGCTTCTGGCTTCGACCTTCGTCTGAGGAATCGATCTCCTTGAGGTGCTGCCGAATTGCAGGTAAGTTCGTTTCTAACTCGTCGCCACTGTTAGATCAGTGTGTTAATGGAGACACGGAATGCAGGAGTTGATTTAACAAGTGTTTACTGAACAAAGTCTGGAGGTGAACTAACTACACAAGACGCTATACAGGCTTATATACCCGAGTGGTCACTACTGGTACTACAGTATACAGGGGCTTCAAAAACATAGTTCCTCTTAAAGGTACATACACTACAATTACCAGTATCAGTAATGGTAACCATGAAACTATCGGATTGTCGTAAAAACCCATCTGGTTCACTAATGTCCTTTAGGGAAGGAAATCTGCCATCCTTACATGGCCTATAATTGACTCCAGACCCACAGCAATGTGGTTGACTCTTAATTGCCCTCTGAAATGGCCCAGCAAGCCACTCAGTTGTAACAAACCGCTACGAAACAAAATAATAAAAAAGAAATCGGACGGACCATCTGGCATCGACCTCGGCACCAGCTACGGACACAGTAACAGCACACCCAGCCCAGTCAACCCTACAAATTCCTCCTCACCAACATCTGGGGACTTGTGCCAAAATTGGGAGAGCTGTTCCACAGACTAGTCAAGCAACAGCCTGACATTTTCATACTCACAGGACTATACCTTTCAGCCAGTGTCCCAAACTCCTCCATCACCGTCCCAGGGTATGTCCTGTCCCACGGGCAGGACAGACCCACCAGGGGTGGCGGCACAGTGGTGTAGAGTCGGGAAGGAGTGGCCCTGTCAACATTGACTCCGGACCCCATGAAGTCTCATGGCTTCAGGTCAAGCACGGGCAAGGAAACCTCCTGCTGATTACCACCTACCGCCCTCCCTCAGCTGATGATTTAGTACTCCGCCATGTAGAACACCACTTGGAAGAAGCACAGAGTAGCAAGTGCACAGAATGTATTCTGGGTGGAGGACTTCCATGTCCATCACCAAGAGGGGCTGGCAGAGTCCTGAAGGATATAGCGACCAGTGAGAGAACCAACCCAAGGGAAAAACCTACTTGACCTCGTCCTCACCAATCTACCTGCCACAGATACATCTGTCCATGACAATATTGGTAGCAGTGACCACCGCACAGTCATTGCAGAGACGATGTCCCGTCTTCACACTGAGGACACCCTCCATCGGGTTGTGTGGCACTACCACCGTGCTAAATGGGATAGATTCAGAACAGATCTAGCAGCTAGAAACTGGGCATCCATGAGGCGCTGTGGGCCATCAGCAGCAGCAGAATTGTATTCCACCACAATCTGTAACCTCATGGCCCGGCATATCCCTCACTCTACCATTACCATCAAGCCAGGGGACCAACCCTGGTTCAAAATAAGAAATGTAGAAGAGCATGGCAGGAGCAGCACCAGGCATACCTAAAAATGAGGTGCCAACCTGGGGAAGCTGCAACACAGGACTACATGCATGCTAAAAAGCAGAAGCAGCATGGGCTAAGCGAGCCCACAATCAACAGATCAGATCAAAGCTCTGCAGTCCTGCCATATCCAGTTGTGAATGGTGGTGGACCATTAAACAACTAAGAGGAGGAGCAGGCTCCAAGAATATCCCCATCCTCAATGATGGTGGAGCCCAGCATGCGAGTGCAAAAGACAAGGCTGAAGCGTTTGCAACCATCTTCAGCCAGAAGTGCCGAGTGGATGATCCATATCGGCCTCCTCCCGAGGTCCCCACCACCACAGAAGCCAGTCTTCAGCCAATTCGATTCACTTCACGTGATATCAAGAAACGGCTGAGCGCACTGGATACAGCAAAGGCTATGGGCCCTGACAACATCCCGGCTATCATTCTGAAGACTTGTGCTCTAGAACTAGCCACGCCTCTAGCCAAGCTGTTCCAGTACAGCAACAACACTGGCATCTATCTGACAATGTGGAAAACTGCCCAGGTATGTCCTGTCCACAAAAAGCAGGACAAATCCAACCCGACCAATTACTGCCTCATCAGTCAACTCTCAATCATCAGCAAAGTGATGGAAGGTGTCATCAACAGTGCTATCAAGCGGCACTTACTCATCAATAGCCTGCGCACTGGGCCCCAGTTTGGGTTCCGCCAAGACCACTAGGCTCCTGGCCTCATTACAGCCTTGGTCCAAACATGGACAAAGGAGCTGAATTCCAGAGGCGAGGTGAGAGTGACTGCCCTTGGCATCAAGGCAGCATTTGACCGAGTGTGGCATCAAGGAGCCCCAGCAAAACTGAAGTCAATGGGAATCGGTGGGGGGGGGGGGGGGGGGGGCGGGGAAACGCTTCAGTCATACCCAACACAAAGGAAGATGGTTGTGCCGATTGAAGGTCAATCATCACAGCCCCAGGACATCGCTGCAGGAGGTCCTCAGGGTAGTGTCCTAGGCCCAACCATCTTCAGCTGCTTCATCAATGACCTTCCCTCCAACATAAGTTCAGAAATGGGGATGTGCACTGATGACTGCACAGTGTTCAATGCCATTCACAACTCCACAGATAATGAAGCAGTCCATGCCCGCATGCATCAAGACCTGGACAACGTTCAGGCTTGGGCTGATAAGTGGCAGGTGACATTCACACCACACAAGTGCCAGGCAATGACTATCTCCAATAAGCGAGAGTCCAACCACTCTACATTCAACGGCTTTACCATCGCCGAATGCCCCACCATCAATATACTGGGGGTCACCATTGAAACATAACTGGACCAGCCACTGTATACCACTGTGCTGCAACCCCTGGTCAGTCTGTCCTGTGGGTGGGACAGGACCGACCCAGCTGATGATGGAGGAGTCTGGGACATTGGCTGAAAGGTGTGATTCTGTGATGAATATGTCAGACTGTTGCTTGACTTGTCTGTAGGACAGCTCTCCCAATTTTGGCACAAGTTGTTGGTGAGGAGGACTTTGCAAAGTTGACTGGGCTGGGTGTGCCATTGTCATGTTGATGCCGGGTGGTCCATCCATTTTCTTTTCTTGTTGTTTTTCATAGCTTTTATTTTTTACAAATGAGTGGCTAGGCCATTTCATAGGGCAGTCAACCAACATTGCTGTGGGTCTAGAGTCACCTATAGGCCACGTAAGGATGGCAGATTTCCTTCCCTAAAAAGGACATTAGTGAGCCAGATGGGTTTTTACAACAATCTGATCGTTTCACTGATACAAGCTTCTTATTCCAGATTTATGTAATAAACTAAATTTAAATTCCCCAGTTGCCGTGGTGGGATTTGAACTCCGGATCATTAGTCCGGTCCTCTGGATTAGTCCAATAACATAACCACTATGCTACCATTCCCTATACGCTCCCTTGGTGTAGTTGACAGTAAGTCAGAAGTGGCAATACTGGGGGAAAGGCAATTTGGTAGTGTTGGAAGAATGGCCTAGTGGTCTGGAAGGAGGGGGGAAGAATGGCAGGATGTGACTGTAGTGGGTGAATGCTCTTGGGGTCTGCGTGCACATGAGCAGGCATGTCAGCATCTAGGAGAAGTGAAGGGTGGATGATAGGGCTTGCAAGCAGCAGCCAGAATGCTGGGCTCAAGGAGCATTGGGTAGGGGTTGAGAGGGTGTGGAATTAATGGGGCAGGGTGCTAGAGCTTGGAACTGTGGGTGGAGGGTGGTCTCGAGAGCAGGGAGGAAGGTGGTCCTGTAATGTGGAGGTACTGGAGAGGAAGTGGTCAGCAATTTACAACCAAAAACTCAAATCAGACTTTACCAAAATTAATTAAATATAATGAGCCTTTGGCAGGGTGGCAAGTTAAAATTAAATAAATCAGCTATCAACCTGATAGAATGGGCTTTCTGCAAATTGATTTTAAAAATTGCCTAAGGAGAACAGGCTTTCCCCACAATTAAATTAAATTGGCCTTGGCGGGGGGGGGGGATCAGCACAACTCTCCCAAATTAATTTAATCCGCCCTCCGTGGGCTAGAGACAATCTAAAACAACAGGTTCCTGCCACAGTAAGCCGATAGGCATCGCCCAAGTAAGTGAGTTATATAAAATTGGCCTTCGGCCTCAGAGAATGGGCTTTCCCCAAATTATTATTTAAAAAAGCAGCCTTCTGTGGGAGTGGGAGGGGGCTGGCAGTGAATTAATTAATTAAATAAATGGAGGCTCAAACAGAAGAAACTAAAAGTAAAGTTAGATTAATTAATTCATTAGATAAAGGAGTGTTGGAAAAAGAAGCTAAAAGTTTCAATTTATGAACGATTACAAAATAGCTTAGTTGGTGGCAGGGGAGCTGGAAGATGGAGTTAGAATGCAGGGCATCTTGGCTTTAGGAAGGATGTTAAGGCCTGGGATAGGGTGCTTAAGAGATTCGCTTCAGTGATGTCAGGGATGAAAGGCTTTAGTTATGAGGAGAAACAAGAGAAACGAGCTCTTTTCATTAGAACAAAGGAGGTAAAAATGAGGTCTGATAGAAGTGTTCATAATTACCAGGGTAAATCAGGAAAAAACTACACATTTCTACTTGAGTCTGCCTAATAACCATTCAGGTCTAAACTATGCCAATAGTTCATACTTCGCACAAGTAACATTAGAATTTTGGAGCTCATTAGCATCACCCGATAACACATATTGATGGCAAACATATCAAATATGTTGACATGTGGCATATTTATTGCTTTGTATGTATCACTTCATATCAGTAATAAACTAGTGTGTATTGTATAAAAGGAATACATGCCAAAGACCAATAATTTATGAGAACTCACATACATTGACTTAGCTCGCTTGCATAGCTGGTGCCACTTTGTGTTAGCTACCAAAACTATTAGTTTCCTAGGCTGACACTCTAGTGTAGTGTTGAGGGAGTGCTGCACTGTCGGAGGTGCTGTCTTTCAGATGCCCTCTCAAGTGGACGTAAAAGATCGCATGGCACTATTTTATAGAAGAGCAGGGGAGTTATCCCCAGTGCCCTGGCCAATATTTATCCCTCAACCAACATCACTGAAACAGATTATGTCAGTATCATATTGCTGTTTCTGGGACCTTGCTGTGTGTAAATAGGCTGCCATGTTTTCTACATTACAAGAGTGAATACGCTTCAAAAGTAGTTCAGTGTGCCAGTGCAGCCTTCGGTCGCCTGAGGAAGAGAGTGTTTGAAGACCAGGACCTCAAACCCGGCACTAAGCTCATGGTCTACAGAGCAGCAATGATACCCGCCCTGCTGTATGCCTCAGAGACATGGACCATGTACAGCTGGCACCTCAAAGCACTGGAGAGGTACCACCAACGCTGCCTCCGCAAGATCCTGCAAATCCATTGGCAGGATAGGCACACCAACGTCAGTGTTCTCGCTCAGGCCAACATCCCCAGCATCGAAGCTTTGACCACGCTCAATCAGCTCTGATGGATGGGTTACATCGTCCGCATGCCCGATACGAGACTCCCAAAACAAGCACTCTACTCGGAGTTCCGACACGGCAAGAGAGCCCCAGGTGGGCAAAAGAAATGCTTCAAGGACACCTTCAAAGCCTCCTTGAAAAAGTGCAACATCCCCACCGACACCTGGGAATCCCTGGCCCAAGACCGCACAAAGTGGATGAGAAGCATCCGGGAAGGCGCCGAACACCTCGAGTCTCTTCGCCAGGAGCAAGCAAAAGCCAAGCGCAGGCAGCGCAAGGAGCGCACGTCAACCCAAGCACCCCACCCACCCGCCCCTTCAACCACCGTCTGCCCCACCTGTGACAGAGACTGTAGGTCCCGCATTGGACTCATCAGTCACTTGAAAA
The DNA here is from genome assembly GCF_052327205.1 of Somniosus microcephalus. Taxonomy (NCBI): domain Eukaryota; kingdom Metazoa; phylum Chordata; class Chondrichthyes; order Squaliformes; family Somniosidae; genus Somniosus; species Somniosus microcephalus. The sequence continues at coordinate 202,941,167 of NC_140995.1, read as the reverse complement.
CTCATTTTTAACGCGGAGCAAGTCATCCTCGGTTCCGAGGGACTGCCCAAGAAGAGAAGGATTGGCTGTAAAACGCTTTGGCACATCCTGAGGTTGTGAAAGGTGCTTTATAAATGCAAGTCTCTCTTTCTTTATATGCATCTCCTCAGATGGTATCTATTAAACAATGAGCTATTGAGACACGCCATACAAACCTAAAACCAATAGCCATGAGATGCATGACTTTGTCGAGTGGTATCGCAGACGGCATAGATTGATTTTTACTTATCAGATGGACTTAAACCTTCTGAATCTAAATTATTCATTGCAGGAAAAGTACCAATATAGTTTTCACCATAGAGAGGAAAAAAAACATACAAAGCTTTAAGTGCAGTTCTTATTATGACTAAAAGCTTACTTTCTTTATGAGGCCGATGTGCCAAAATAGAAACATGCAATGCAATAGCTCCGGCTTTTCATCAGCAGCCCACTTCAGTTAGCTTGTCAGAGTTGTTCACGTCATTCCTTTTATTCTCCCATAGCTGCTTATTTTTTACGGTAATGCACCAAAATGGAATGATTTAATGCACGCTCCATCAGCACCATCTCAACTCCAGGATGATTTTTTTTACCCAGAACAGATTCTGCAATGTTCTGTAGGAAGTTGAGTCTTTTGTCTGGCTGCATTAGTTATTCTAGGCAGAGAGATGCTGTGGGCTTTTCAGGAAGTGTAATACAAAAAGTGCCGTGACTCTGTAGGTGCTTTTAGATCAGCCACATTATATTTCAGCAAAACTGGTTACTTATTAATCTGCCAAAATCTGACACCGTAAACAAGCTGGAAAGTATAATGGTGGCAGAGGCATGTGTGCGTGTTTGGACCATATTGATGGTTTTCTCCTTCCAGAACAGCCTAATGGCAATATTGAAGGCTCAACCAGTTAATGCATAGTTAAGCCATACAGACCAAGAAGGTCCCGGGTTTGATTACCACTCTCTGCTGTGTTAGCTGAGCTCAGCAGGTACAGCGGTAGAGGGACTACGGTTGGCTTCGGCTCCATTAAGTTCAGTGAAATCAATGGCCATAGATGCAAAGATTAGCTCTGGTGTCCTATCCCTCAGTCTTTCTTCTCATGAAAAAATTATCGGCACCATGGATTGTTGCATAATTAGGGCATCATGGCTGCCTTCTGGATAAAAGCCGTTGGCCTGGATTGTGTGTTAATAATAACGGTGAGGCTAACAGCGTTCGCCGTTATTGTGGAGTAAATTGGACAACAACTTCTGGCATAACAACAGAAAATGCTGGAAAAACTCAGCAGGTCCGGCAACATCCGTGGAGAGAAATTTGAGTTGACGTTTCGGGTTGAACCCTTCTTCAAAACTGGAAAGAAAAGAAACTAGATCGAAGGCAGGGCTGCGATCAGACAAAAGAATAAAAGAAACAAAAGAAGTAAAAGAGATTAGAAGCTAGACGAGATGGTAATAGGCTGGGATTAGGTGTAAAGTGTACTGGCAGGGCAAAAGATAGCTGCCAGGTGTGAGAGAGAAACAAAAGGAAAGGGGCGGGGGGGGGGGGGGGAAAGGAGTGGAACAATTACAAGAGAAAATGAAATGGGGGCCGAGCTTATGATCTGAAATTGTTGAACTCGATATTGAGTCCGGAAGACTGCAGAGTGCCTAATCGGAAGATGAGGTGCTGTTCCTCGAGTTTACGTTGAGCTTCCGTGGAACAATACAAGAGGCCAAGGACGGTGAGGTCCGAGTGGGAATGGAGCGGTGAATTAAAATGACAGGCGACCGGAAGCTCGGGGTCACCCTTACGGACTGAACGGAGGTGTTCCGCAAAGCGGTCACCCAATCTGCGTTTGGTCTCCCCAATGTAGAGGAGACCGCATCGTGAGCAGCGAATACAGTATACTAGATTGCGAGAAGTACAAGTAAATCGCTGTTTCACCTGGAAGGGGTGTTTGGGGCCCTGGACAGTGGGAAGGGGGGAGGTATAGGGGCAGGTGTTACATCTCCTCCGCTTGCACGGGAAGGTGCCAGGCGAAGGGGAAGGGCTGTTTGGGGTGATAGAGGAGTGGACTAGGGTGTCTCGGAGGGAGCGGTCCCTGCGGAATGCTGAAAGGGGAGGGGAGGGGAAGATACATTTGGTGGTGGGATCACTTTGGAGGTAGCGGAAATGCCGGAGGATGATCCGTTGAATGTGGAGGCTGGTGGGGTGAAAGGTGAGGACAAGGGGAACCCTATCGTGGTTCCGGGAGGGAGGGGCAGGGGTGAGGGCAGAAGTGCGGGAGATAGAACTGACACGGTCGAGGGCAGTGTCAACCACGGTAGAGGGGAATCCTCGGTTGCGGAAAAAGGAAGACATGTCTGAAGCACTGGTGTGAAAGGTGGCATCGTCGGAGCAGATACGGCGGAGACGGAGAAACTGGGAGAATGGAATAGAGTCCTTACAGGAAGCGGGGTGGGAGGAAGTGTAGTCCAGGTAGCTGTGGGAGTCAGTGGGCTTGTAGTGAATATTGGTCGATAACCTTCTAGCAATCTAGTATACTGTATTCGCTGCTCACGATGTGGTCTCCTCTACATTGGGGAGACCAAACGCAGATTGGGTGACCGCTTTGCGGAACACCTCCGTTCAGTCCGTAAGGGTGACCCCAGCTTCCGGTCGCCTGTCATTTTAATTCACCGCTCCATTCCCACTCGGACCTCACCGTCCTTGGCTGCTTGTATTGTTCCACGGAAGCTCAACGTAAACTCGAGGAACAGCACCTCATCTTCCGATTAGGCACTCTGCAGCCTTCTGGACTCAATATCGAGTTCAACAATTTCAGATCATAAGCTCGGCCCCCATTTCATTTTCTCTTGTAATTGTTCCACTCCTTTCCCCCCCCCCCTTTCCTTTTGTTTCTCTCTCACACCTGGCAGCTATCTTTTGCCCTGCCAGTACACTTTACACCTAATCCCAGCCTATTACCATCTCGTCTAGCTTCTAATCTCTTTTACTTTTGTTTCTTTTATTCTTTTGTCCGATCGCAGCCCTGCCTTCGATCTAGTTTCTTTTCTTTCCAGTTTTGAAGAAGGGTTCAACCCGAAACGTCAACTCAAATTTCTCTCCACGGATGTTGCCTGACCTGCTGAGTTTTTCCAGCATTTTCTGTTGTTATTTCGGATTTCCAACATCTGCAGTATTTTGCTATCGAACAACTTCTGGCATCCGCACTTGCGCAATTAAACGTGGAAATCCAGAATTGCTGTCAGAGATACCCCACTCCTCCAGAGGGGGCGCTATAACAGGCCTCGCTGATAGAATTGGCAATGAAAGACATGCAGTGGCATGAAATTGCGATACTTGCCCACTAGTTCCCCATGAAAGACGGCAGAAAAAGTTGGGGCTGGTGCATTCAGGAGTAAGTGACTTTCTAACGGCATGATAATTGATAATTACTGCCAAACAACCTCCTTGGCCCTGAAAATTTTATTTTACAAATGTGGAGTCTTATTCCTTCAGAATTTAATTAATGTTGCGAGATTCTAAAAAAGAAAATTAAAAATTTATTTTACTTTTTCTGTCTGTCTCTTTTATCTCTCTCTCTTAATCCCATCTGTCTTTTCCAATCTTTCTCTTGCTTTCTGTACGTAATTTAAATCTAATTTACACTTCCTGGTTTAGACTCTGCCTGGCTCAGTGAGGATTCTTCAATCTGATTGGTTGAAGGGGCCTTGCTGTTTCTTGCTCTGCTCACAGACGCCACAGATCCCCTGTTGAGGGCGCTGGGATGGAACAGGCGCCCGATAAAAGCAAGCCTCCGCGCAAAAGCCCAAGAACATGTGGGCAGCTGTCAGCAAGGTGCACGGTGACCGCAAAACCTGGGCCACTGATGTGTGTTAAGGTTTCTGTGGTCAAATTCTACTTGGACACTCATTGAATGGAAACTTTTTCTGTCCCTGTCAGCATGGTGTTGAAATGAAGAGCCCTGATATTTACATGGATGCCATCTTTGATACCTTTCTAATAACTCAAACTGCAATCTCCCTTTAAGAAGTCTACTTGAGCAGACCGGGCCCCTGGATTACTGATGCATCTATTCCATATGGGCAAGGTGCAAGCTGTGGGTATATTATTTGCCCAAAGTTGTTGGGCAAGGTATCACATTTTACTAATTATTATACATTATAAATTAGGCTCACGCATGTAGCATGACCTCCGAAGTAATACAGCACAATGTATCAGGTGCACAAGGTTATATCCCTGACTTTAAATGCGGTGCATGCCACTAATGAGGCCGCACGCTATCACAGGTACATCAAAAAATGGACTCTAGTCTGAATGCCATAGCACTTTCCATGCTGTGACAGTTAACTTATTTTAATAATTCAAAATTGCTTTACCATTTTTTTTCGTGTCTTGTCCTCTAAGTTGTGACAGAGTTTGCGAGACAATTTGTTTCTTTGTCATTGGTTATGCAACCATTTTGTTCCCTTTTAGTTAATTTCTATTTTAGTTTTTCATCAAAATATTCACACAGAGTTACATCGAGTCTACAGCACAGAAACAGGCTATTCGGCCCCACTGGTCTATGCCAGCGTTTATGCTCCACACGAGCCTCCTCCCACCTCTAGTCATCTAACTATTTAAAACCTTTATTAAAAAAATTAATTTGGCCAAAAAAATTATAGTCACATTCTAGCAAAAAGATTCTTTGAGATGTAGTTACCATGACAATTCTTCACCCAGCCCACCATATACCCTGAATTTATAAAGCACACCAATCAAAAAAAAATGACAAACCTACCCATAACTTGCCTCCAACAACATTTTCCACCCCTCTTTTCACAATCAGCATGAGGCACTATGCTGGGCCACTGAACATTTACTCCCCAAAAACAACCAGATAAAACGTATATTAGGTTTGTTTTATTCGTTTATGGGATCAGGGCGTCGCTGGCAAGGCCAGCATTTATTGCCCATCCCTAATTGCCATTGAGAAGGTGGTGGTGAGCCACCTTCTTGAACCGCTGCAGTCCGTGTGGTGATGGTACTCCCACAGTGCTGTTAGGTAGGGAGTTCCAGGATTTTGACCCAGCGACTATGAAGGATCGGCGATATACATCTAAGTCAGGATGGTGTGTGACTTGGAGGGGAACTTGGAGGTGGTGGTGTTCCCATGTGCCTGCTGCCCTTGTCCTTCTAGGTGGAAGAGGTCGCGGGTTTGGGAGGTGCTGCCGAAGAAGTCTTGGCAAGTTGCTGCAGTGCATCTTGTAGATGGTACACACTGTAGCCACGTTACACCGGTGGTGGAGGGAGTAAATGTTTAAGGTGGTGGATGGGGTGCCAATCAAGTGGGCTGCTTTGTCCTGGATGGTGTCGAGCTTCTTGAGTGTTGTTGGAGCTGCACTCATCCAGGCAAGTGGAGATTATTCCATCACGCTCCTTACTTGTGCCTTGTAGATGGTGGAAAGGCTTTGGGGAGTCAGGAGGTGAGACACTTGCCACAGAATACCTAGCCTCTGACCTGCTCTTGTTGCCACAGTATTTATGTGGCTGGTCCAGTTAAGTTTCTGGTTAATGGTGACTCCCCAGGATGTTGATAGCGGGGGATTCGGCGATGGTAATGCCATTGAATGTCAAGGAGAGGTGGTTAGACTCTCGCTTGTTGGAGGTAGTCATTGCCTGGCACTTCTGTGGCGCGAATGTTACCTGCCACTTATCAGCCCAAGCCTGAATGTCGTCCAGGCCTTGTTGCATGTGGGCATGGACTGCTTCATTATCTGTGGATTTGCGAATGGCACTGAACACTGCAGTCATCAGCAAACATCCCCATTTCTGATCTTATGTTGGAGGGAAGGTCATTGATGAAGCAGCTGAAGATGGTTGGGCCTAGGACACTGCCCTGAGGAACTCCTGCAGCGATGTCCTGGGGCTGTGATGATTGACCTTCAACCACCACAACCATCTTCCTTTGTGCTAGGTATGGCTCCAGTCAGTGGAGAATTTTCCCCCTGATTCCCATTGACTTCAGTTTTACTAGGGCTCCTTGATGTCAAGGACAGTCACTCTCACCTCACCTCTGGAAATCAGCTCCTTTGTCCATGATTGGACCAAGACTGTAATGAGGGCGGGAGCAGAACCCAAACTGGGCATCAGTGAGCAGGTTATTGGTGAGTAAGTGCCACTTGATAGCACTGTCGATGACACCTTCCATCACTTTGCTGATGATTGAGAGTAGACTGATGAAGCAGTAATTTGTTGGGTTGGATTTGTCCTGCTTTTTGTGGACAGGACATACCTGGGCAGTTTTCCACATTGTCGGATAGATGCCAGTGTTGTAGCTGTACTGGAACAGCTTAACTAGAGGCGCGGCTAGTTCTGCAGCACAAGTCTTCAGCACGATAGCCGGGATGTTGTCAGGGCCCATAGCCTTTGCTGTATCCAGTGCGCTCAGCCATTTCTTGATATCATGTGGAGTGAATCAAATTGGCTGAAGATTGGCTTCAGTGATGGTGGGGACCTCGGGTGTAGGCCAATATGGATCATCCACTCAGCACTTCTGGCTGAAGTTGGTTGCAAACGCTTCAGCCTGGTCTTTTGCACTCACGTGCTGGGCTCAACCATCATTGAGGATGGGGATATTCATGGAGCCTCCTCCTCCCGTGAGTTGTTTAATGGTCCACCACCATTCACGACTGGATGTGGCAGGACTGCAGAGCTTTGATCTGATCCATTGATTGTGGGATCGCTTAGCCCTGTCTATAGCATACTGCTTCCGCTGTTTAGCATGCATGTAGTCCTGTGTTGCAGCTTCCCCAGGTTGGCACCTCATTTTTAGGTATGCCTGGTGCTGCTCCTGGCATGCTCTTCTACACTCATTGTTGAACCAGGGTTGGTCCCCTGGCTTGATCGTAATGGTAGAGTGAGGAATATGCCGGGCCATGAGGTTACAGATTGTGGTGGGATACAATTCTGCTGCTGCTGATGGCCCACAGCGCCTCATGAATACCCAGTCTTGAGCTGCTAGATCTGTTGTGAATCTATCCCATTTAGCATGGTGGTAGTGCCACACAACACGATGGCGGGTGCTCTCAGTGTGAAGATGGGACTTCGTCTCCACAATGACTGTGCGGTGGTCACTGATGCCAATGCTGTCATGGACAGATGCATCTGGAACAGGTAGATTGGTGAGGACGAGGTCAAGTAGGTTTTTCCCTCTTGTTGGTTCTCTCACCACCTGTCGCAGGCCCAGACTGGCAGTTATGTCCTTCAGGACTCGGACAGCTCGGTCAGTAGTGGTGCGACCGAGCCACTCTTGGTGATGGACTTTGAAGTCCCCTACCCAGAGTTCATTCTGTGCCCTTGCTACTCTCAGTGCTTCTTCCAGGTGGTGTTCAACATGGAGGAGTACTGATTCATCAGCTGAGGGAGGGCGGTAGGTGGTAATCATGCTTGACTTGAAGCCATGAGAATTCATGGGGTCCAGAGTCAATGTTGAGGACTCCCAGGGCCACTCCTTCCTGACTGTATACCACTGTGTCACCACCCCTGGTGGGTCTGTCCTGCCAGTGGGGCAGGACATACCCAGGGATGGTGATGGAGGAGTTTGGGACATTGGCTGAAAGGTATGATTCTGTGAGTATGACTGTGTCAGGCTGTTGCTTGACTAGTCTGTGGGACAGCTCTCCCAATTTTGGTTTGCCTGGTGTTCGCAGAACTAGAATTTCCAGGGGCCTCTGTAGCTACCTTTAGCAGTGGAGCTCCAGGAAGCTAGTTGCTACAGTTACCACATAAATCCAAAAATTCCCTAAACTATTAATGTTCCAAGTTTTAATTTAATGTAAGATTTAAAATGTGAATCGTCAAAGTATATTTGCTAGTCTGGCTCCTGATGCCAATGTCCGGAACCAGAATTCACAGCAGCCTTCTGTAGGAGACACATTTAAAGTGGCCTCCAAACATTCACAGAAAGGGACACCATTTTTTTCCTTTTGTCCGTGAGCTACAATGCAAATGTTGATAAGAATATTTCTTGTGTTCGTCATAGAAATTTTAGCATAGGAGGAGGCCAGTCAGCCTTCTTGTCTATGTTAAATCTTGGTTCCCCGCAGGGTTGATTTTACAACAACAACTACAACATGTATTTATATAGTACCTTCAACACAGTAAAATGTCCCAAGGCGCTTCACAGGAGTATTACAAGACAAAAAATTTGACACCGAGCCACATAAGGAAAAATTAGGGCAGATGGCCAAAAGCTTGTTTAAAGAGGTAGGTTTTAAGGAGCATCTTAAAGGAGGAAAGAGAGGTAGCGAGGCGGAGAGATTTAGGCAGGGAATTCCAGAGCTTAGGGCCTAGGCAACAGAAGGCATGGCCGCCAAAGGTTGAGCGATTATAATCAGGGATGCTCAAGAGTGCAGAATTAGAGGAGCTCAGATATCTGAGGGAGGTGCGAGGCCATGGAGGGATTTGAAAACAAGGATGAGACATTGCTTAACTGGGAGCCAACGTAGGTCAGCGAGCACAGGGGTAATGGGTGAACGGGACTTGGTGCGGGTTAGGACATGGGCAGCCGAGTTTTGGATGGCCTCAAGTTTACGTAGGGTAGAATGTGGGAGGCCAGCCAGGAGTGCCTTGGAATAGTCAAGTCTAGAAGTAACAAGCATGGACGCCCCCCCCTACCGCCCATCCCCATTTTCCTGCGTTTCCCCCAAACAAATTCCATTTTCTTGCTTTCTTCTCAAAACTTGCTATATTCTACTTCAAGTAATTATCCAGTACCTCCTTGAATACTGTAATTGAATTAACAATGATCACTTGTGGCAAAGCAGTGGCTATTGAAATTCAGTCAATTTCAGCATTTAAATTGGCCAACCTATTCAAAATTTAGTGCCAGTGCAAAGCGGTTTCTGGTTCACACTGATGCTAAACTTTTTCCTTATTTATTCGTTCTCGGGTTATGGGCGTTGCCGGCAATTATTTTGCATTGACACTACATTTGTACGGTAAGAGTGAACTGGATAAACCTTTGAAGAGGAAAGGACAAGGAAATGCGATTCGAGTAGATAGCTCTCGTATGGAGCTAGCACTTGCATGTAGATTGGCTGAGTTACCTCGTTCCATGCTAAAATTTCAATTCTATAATTTTGAATACTGCATGGATTTTGGCAACATTACCGTAAAATGGAACATGTTAAACAAAATTTAGAGGTGGCTAAATCTAGAATTTGGGGCCCAAAAGTTACAAAGAGGAAACCACTTAATTGTGCTGGTTTTCACTGGAAAAAGGCAGGAGGGCTGTGATCCAGGCTTTAAACAACAACTTGCAATTTATATTTAACGTAGTAAAATGTCCCAAGGTGCTTCACAGGAGCATTCTCAAAACAAAATTTGACACCAAGCCACTTAAAGGAATAGTAGGACAGAGGACCAAAAGCTTGGTCAAAGAGATAGGTTTTAAGGAGCATTTTAAAGGTGGAGAGAGAGGTAGAGAGGCAAAGAGGTTTACAGAGGGAATTCCTGAGCTTCCGACCTAGGCAGTTGAAGGCACAGTCGCCAAAGGTGGCACGATTAAAATCAGGAATGTGCAAGAGGCCAGAATTGGAGGAGTGCAGTGATCTTGGAGGGTTGTACATAGAAACATAGAAGATAGGAGCAGGAGTAGGCCATTCGGCCCCTTGAGCCTGCTCCGCCATTTAATGAGATCATGGCTGATCATCCAAATTCAGTACCCTGTCCCTGCTTTCTCCCCATATCCCTTGATCCCTTTAGCCTTAAGAAATATATCTAACTCCTTCTTGAATATATTTAATGAATTGGCCTCAACTGCCTTTTGTGGTAGAGAATTCCGCAGGTTCACGCTCTCTGGGTGAAGAAATTCCTCCTCATCTCTGTCCTAAATGGCTTACCCCTTATCTTTAGCCTGTGACCCCCTGGTTCTGGACTCCCCCACCATCGGGAACATCCTTCCTGCATCTAATCTGCCTAGTCCTGTTAGAATTTTATAAGTTTGAATGAGATCCCCTCTCATTCTTCTAAACTCCAGAGAATATAAGCTCAATCGACCCAATCTCTCCTCATAAGTCATTCCTGCCATCCCAGGTATCAGTCTGGTGAATCTTCGCTGCACTCCCTCCATGGCAAGAACATCCTTCCTCAGATAAGGCGACCAACACTGCACACAATACTTAAGGTGTGGTCTCACCAAGGCCCTGTACAACTGCAGGACATCCTTGCTCCTGTACTCGAATCCACTCGCTACGAAGGCCAACATACCATTTGCCTTCTTAACTGCCTGCTGCACCTGCATGCTTACCTTCAGCGACTGGTGCACAAGGACACCCAGGTCGCGTTGCACTTCCCCTTCTCCCAATCTATTGCCGATCAGATAATAATCTGCCTTCCTGTTTTTGCCACCAAAGTGGATAACCTCGCATTTATCCACATTATACTGCATCTGCCCAATCACCCAACCTGTCCAAATCATACTGGAGTTTCTCGGCATCCTCCTCACAGCACACACGCCCACCCAGCTTTGTGTTGTCTGCAAACTTGGAGGTATTACATCCAGTTCGCTCGTCTAGATCATTAATATATATTGTGAATAGCTGGGGTCCTAGCACCGATCCCTGCGGTACCCCACTAGTCACATGCTAGTCAGAGTAGAAATAGAAGGATATTTCAGATGAATACGTGGCTAGAGGAATGGTGCAAAGGGGAGGGATTCAAATTCCTGGGACATTGGAACCGGTTCTGGGGGAGGTGGGGCCAGTTCAAACCGGACGGTTTGCACCTGGGCAGGGCCGGGACCGATGTCCTAGGGGGAGTGTTTGCTAGTACTCTGGGGGAGGGTTTAAACTAAAATGGCAGGGGTTTGGGAACCTGAGCAAGGGGACAGAGGAAAGGGAAACAAGGATAAAAGCAAAAGATAGGAAGGAGAAAAACAAAAGTGGCAGTCAACGGTTTAAATCAAACATGGTCACAGTAAATAATAACTCTAATAGGTGTAAGGGCGTTAAAAAAACAAGCCTGAAGGCTTTGTGTCTTAATGTGAGGAGCATTCGTAATAACATGGATGAATTAGCTGCGCAAATAGAGGTAAACAAATATGATTTGATTGGGATTACGGAAACATGGCTCCAGGGTGGCCAAGGCTGGGAACTCAACATCCAGGGGTATTCAATATTCAGGAAAGATAGGCAAAAAGGAAAGGGAGGTGGGGCAGCATTGCTGGTTAAAGAAGGGATTAACACAATTGTAAGGAAGGATATTAGCTCTGATGATGTGGAATCTGTATGGGTAGAACTGAGAAATACCAAGGGGCAGAAAACATTAGTGGGAGTGGTATATAGACCTCCAAACAGTAATGCAGAGGTTGGGAATGGCATTAAAAGGGAATTTAGAGAAGCGTGCAATAAGGGCACAGCAGTCATCATGGGTGACTTTAATCTACATATAGATTGGGCTAACCAAATTAGTAACAATACTGTGGAGGAGGAATTCCTGGAGTGTTTAAGGGATGGTTTCCTGGACCAATATGTCGAGGAACCAACCAGAGATCAGGCCATCTTAGACTGGGTATTATGTAACGAGAAAGGATTAATCAGCAATCTTGTTGTACGAGGCCCCTTGGGTCGGAGCGATCATAATATGATCGAATTCTTCATTAAGATGGAGAATGAAGTAGTCGACTCAGAGACTAGGGTCCTAAATTTAAATAAAGGAAACTACAATGGTCTGAGGCGCGAGTTGGGTAGGATTGATTGGGGAATGTCACTCAAAGGGTTGACGGTGGATAGGCAATGGCAAACATTCAAAGACCATATGGATGAACTATAGAATTTGTTCATCCCAGTTTGGCATAAAAATAAAACAAAAAAGGTGACTCAAATGTGGCTAACAAGGGAAATTAGGGATAGCATAATATCCAAGGAGAGGACATATAAATTGGCCAGAAAAAGAAGTAAACTTGAGGATTGGGAGCAGTTTAGGATTCAACAAAGGAGGACAAAGGGATTAATTAAGAAAGGGAAAATAGAATATGAGAGTAAGCTTGCAAGGAACATAAAAACTGACTGTAAAAGCTTATATAGATATGTGAAGAGAAAAAGATTGGTGAAGTCAAGCGTAGATCCCTTGCAGTCAGAATCAGGGAATTTATAATGGGGAACAAAGAAATGGCTGGCCAATTAAATACATACTTTGGTTCTGTCTTCACAAAGGAGGACACAAATAACCTCCCAGAGATGTCAGGGAACATAGGGTCTGATGAAAGAGAGAAACTGAAATAAATCAGTATTTGTAGGGAAATGGTGTGAGGGAAATTGATGGGATTGAAGGCCAATAAATCCCCAGGGCCTGATAATCTACATCCTAGGGTACTTAAGGAAGTGGCCCTAGAAATAGTTGATGGTTTGCTGATCATCTTCCAGCATTCGATGGAATCTGGAACAGTACCCATCGATTGGAGGGTTGCTAATGTTGCCCCACTATTCAAAAAAGGTGATAGAGAGAAAACGGGGAATTACAGACCGGTAAGCCTAACATCGGTAGTGGGGAAAATGCTAGAGTCCATTATAAAAGATGCAATAGCAGAGCACTTGGAAAACAGTGACAGGATCGGTCAAAGTCAACATGGATTTACAAAAGGTAAATCGTGCTTGACTAATCTACTGGAATTTTTTGAGGATGTAACTGGTAAAATAGATAAGGGAGAACCAGTGGATGTGGTGTATTTGGACTTTCAGAAGGCTTTTGATAAGGTCCCGCATAAGAGATTAGCATGTAAAGTTAAGGCACATGGGATTGGGGGCAAGGTATTGACTTGGATAGAGAACTGGTTGGCGGACAGAAAGCAAAGAGTTGGAATAAACGGGTCTTTTTCCTAGTGGCAAGCAGTGACTAGTGGGGTACCGCAGGGATTGGTCCTTGGGCCCCAGCTATTCACAATATATATTAATGATCTAGACAAGGGAACTAGATGTAATATCTCCAAATTTGCAGACGACACAAAGCTGGGTGGGCGTGTCTGCTGTGAGGAGGATACCGAGAAACTCCAGGATGATTTGGACAGGTTGGGTGATTGGGCAAAAGCATGGCAGATGCAATATAACGTGGATAAATGCGAGGTTATCCACTTTGTTGTCAAAAATAGGAAGGCAGATTATTATCTGAATGGCAATAGATTGGGAGAAGGGGAAGTGCAACGAGACCTGGTGTCCTTGTGCACCAGTCGCTGAAGGTAAGCATGCAGGTGCAGCAGGCGGTTAAGAAGGCAAATGGCATGTTGGCCTTCGTAGCGAGACGGTTTGAGTACAGGAACAAGGATGTCTTGATGCAGTTGTACAGGGCCTTGGTGAGACCACATCTTGAGTATTGTGTGCAGTTTTAGTCGCCTTATCTGACGAAGGATGTTCTTGCCATGGAAGGAGTTCAGCGAAGATTCACCAGGCTGATACCTGGGATGGCAGGCATGACGTATGAGGAGAGATTGGGACGATTAGGCTTGTACTCGCTGGAGTTTAGAAGAGTGAGAGGGGATCTCATTGAAACTTATAAAATTCGGACCAGACTGGACAGACTAGATGCAGGAAGAATGTTCCCGATGGTCGGGGAGTCCAGAACCAGGGGTCACAGTCTAAGGATAAGGGGTAGGCCATTTAGGACAGAAATGAGGAGGAATTTCTTCACCCAGAGTGGTGAACCTGTGGAATTCTCTACCACAGAAGGCAGTAGAGGCCAATACATTAAATATATTCAAGAAGGAGTTGGAGATATTTCTTAAGGCTAAAGGGATCAAGGGGTATGGGGAGAAAGCAGGGACCGGGTACTGAATTTGGATGATCAGCCATGATCGCATTGAATGGCAGAGCAGGCTCGAGGGGCCGAATGGCCGACTCCTGCTCCTATCTTCTATGTTTCTATGTCACTGCTTGCCACTCGGAAAAAGACCCGTTTATTCCAACTCTTTGCTTCCTGTCTGCCAGCCAGTTCTCTATCCAAGTCAGTACCTTACCCCCAATCCCATGTGCTTTAACTTTACACGCTAATCTCTTATGCGGGACCTTATCGAAAGCCTTCTGAAAGTCCAAATACACCACATCCACTGGTTCTCCCTTATCTAATTTACCAGTTACATCCTCAAAAAATTCCAGTAGATTAGTCAAGCACTATTTACCTTTTGTAAATCCATGTTGACTTTGTCTGATCCTGTCACTGTTTTCCAAGTGCTCGGCTATTACATCTTTTATAATGGACTCTAGCATTTTCCCCACGACCAATGTCAGGCTTACCGGCCTATAATTCCCCATTTTCTCTCTACCACCTTTTTTGAATAGTGGGGTTATATTAGCTACCCTCCAATCCATGGGAACTGTTCCAGAGTCCATAGAATTTTGGAAGATGACCAGCAATGCATCTACTATTTCTAGGGCCACTTCCTTAAGTACCCTAGGATGTAGATTATCAGGCCCTGGGGATTTATCGGCTTTCAATCCCGTCAATTTCCCTAACACCATTTCCCTACAAATACTGATTTCATTCAGTTCCTCCCTCTCATTAGACCCTATGTTCCCCGACATCTCTGGGAGGTTATTTGTGTCCTCCTTTGTGAAGACAGAACCAAAGTATGTATTTAATTGGGCTCCCATTTCTTTGTTCCCCATTATAAATTCCCCTGATTCTGACTGCAAGGGACCTACGCTTGACTTCACCAATCTTTTTCTCTTCACATATCTATCGAAGCTTTTCCAGTCAGTTTTCATGCTCCCTGCAAGCTTACTCACATACTCTATTTTCCCCCTCTTAATTAATCCCTTTGTCCTCCTTTGCTGAATCCTAAACTGCTCCCAATCCTCAGGTTTGTTGCTTTTTCTGGCCAATTTATATGTCCTCTCCTTGCATCTTATGCTATTCCTAATTTCCCTTGTTAGCCACAGTTGAGTCACCTTTTCTGTTTTATTTTTATGCCAAACTGGGATGAACAAATTCTGTAGTTCATCCATGCGATCTTTAAATGTTTGCCATTGCCTATCCACCGTCAACCCTTTAAGTAACGTTCCCCAATCCATCCTAGCCAACTCATGCCTCATACCATCATAGTTTCCTTTATTTAAATTCAGGACCCTAGTCTCTGAGTCAAATACCTCACTCTCCATCTTAATGTAGAATTCTATCATATTATGATCGCTCCGCCCCAAGGGGCCTCGCACAACAAGATTGCTAATTAATCCTTTCTCGTTACATAATACCCAGTCTAAGATGGCCTGATCTCTAGTTGGTTCCTTGACATATTGGTCCAGGAAACCATCCCGTATACACTCCAGGAATTCCTCCTCCACAGTATGTTACTAATTTGGTTAGCTCAATCTATATGTAGATTAAAGTCACCCATGATAACTGCTGTGCCCTTATTGCACGCGTCTCTAATTTCCCGTATAATGCCATCCCCAACCTCAGCACTACTGTTTGGAGGTCTGTATACAACTCCCACTAACGTTTTCTGCCCCATGGTATTTCTCAGCTCTACCCATACAGATTCCACATCATCAGAGCTAATATCCTTCCTTACTATTGTGTTAATCTCCTCTTTAACCAGCAATGCTATCCCACCTCCTTTTCCTTTTTGCCTGTCTTTCCTGAATATTGATTACCCCTGGATGTTGAGTTCCCAGCCTTGGTCACCCTGGAGCCATGTCTCCATAATCCCAATTATATCATATCCGTTTACATCTATTTGCGCAGCTAATTCATCCACCTTATTACGAATTGCTCCTCGCATTAAGACACAAAGGCCTAGAAATTCGGTTGGTAGCGCCAGCGATTAGCGCCTAAAGAGCCCGAGAATTGGGGCGTTACCCAATGTTCGGGTGGGCGCAGTGAATATTGCACCACCTCCCATATTGAGTATTGTTTTAGCGCCGGCGCTAACTCTTTGCGCACGCCCGCGGGCGCAGGCAGATCATGACGTCATTTCAGTGTGCAACGCCTTTTTGGTGCCCCGGACCGGATATTGGGTGGCGCCCGGAACCTTTGCGCCTAGCGCTGCTAGTGACAGTTCAATGGAATGCTACCAGGCCCTTCTCGTAGTCGGGGGGCGCTATTTAAAGGGGACAGCTCTAGTATAAAAGCTGCAGCCACTTGGCCTGTTCATTGTGATCATTGCTGGAGAGAGTTGGTGAGCTACTGTGGAGCAGATTTTTTGGAATTTAGTCTTAGAATACTTGGGACCTTCAAACCTGTCCGGAGCAGCTGGAGCACTACACCTAACAGCGTTTGGACCGACTGGCATCGGTATGGGAGCTGCTTTGGATGGCAACGTCCTCATGGCCGGACACTGTGAAGGGGCAGAGAGACGGCGGGAGAGGGGGCCGGGATTGGCCAGAAGGAGGAGGGGCAATGGAGGTCGGCCAATCCGAGGGTACGCTGCGAGGGTATTCAGGCAGCAGGTCTCATACCTTGCAATGTCAGAGGAGCAGTGTGTGTGAAGGCTGCGATTCGGGAAGGAGGTTGTAACTGAGCTGTGCCACCTGCTTGCTCAGGATCTGCAGCCGCGTCTACGGTGCAGGACCTCTCTGTCAGTGTCCGTTAAAGTGACTGTTGCCCTCAATTTCTATGCCACCGGATCCTTTCAGGCAGCCACTGGGGACATTGCGAATCTCTCTCAGTTTGCAGTCCATTGTTGCATCCGGCAAGTTACAGCTGCCCTTTATAGACGAAGGCGTCAATTCATCAACTTCCCTCTGAGCCTGGGGAAGCAGGCAGAGCACGCGCAGGGCTTCGCTGCTATTGCGGACTTCCCCATGGTGCAGGGGGCGATTGATTGCACACACGTGGCTTTGCGGGCGCCATTGCTCAATCCTGAGGACTTCCGCAACCGCAAGGGGTTCCACTCCCTCAATGTGCAGCTGGTCTGTGACCACCGCCAAATGATCATGGCAGTCAACGCCCAATTCCCAGGGAGCAGCCACGATGCCTTCATCCTGCGGCAGACCTTAGTTTGTGACCTTTTTGAGGGGCCGGCTCACCCACAAGGCTGGCTTCTTGGGGACAAGGGCTATCCTCTCTGCCCATGGCTCATGACACCACTCCGTTTGGCCGCCACCCCAGCAGAAAAGCTGTACAACAGCAGCCATCAGGCAACCAGGAACATTGTAGAGCACACTATTGGTGTGCTCAAACAGCGTTTCCGCTGTCTGGACCATTCGGGGGGAGCCCTGCAGTACTCGCCGGAGCAAGTGGGTCACATCGTCGTCGTCTGCTGCATGCTCCACAACTTGGCCATTCGACGAACCCAGCCAATGCCAGCCGACCCTCAAGGTCCAGCAGAGCAGGCGGACGAGGAGGAGGACGACGAGCAGGCGGACGAGGAGGAGGAGCATGCGGACGAGGAGGAGGAGGAGGAAGATGGGAGGGCTCCTGCAAGTGGAAGGGCCATCCGTCAGAGGCTCATCAGGGCTCAGTTCCAGGCCTCTCTGGCGGAATGATGGGTGTCATTCGTCCTGCGCACTGCGGATCTTTGAAAGGCTCTGAAGGCCAGCATGACTGTAAATAGTTACGTGTACCATTGCAAATTAAAACTTTTCTTTATTGTCACAAAAGTCCTTCCTTCCAGCATAACGACGTCATGTCAACAGAAACCATAACTAACAAAATAACAGTTAACTCTTCGGCAAAGCCGCAAAACTAAACAAACCATTTCCAACTATCACAACAGGTGAGGGAGTCCTTCAATTTGGCCAAAGAAACATCTCTGCACCTCCCTCTACTGCTAGCCCCTTGATGGAGAACGACTTCTCTTTCACGGTCGGCCCCTTCCCTCCCTGCTGCTCCTACGTAATTGAACCCCAGTGGCGGGGTCAAAGCTGGGGGAAGCCTGCTGACTGTGTGGAAGCGCAGAAGCCCCTGAGGGACGGCCTGGCCGACCTCTGGTCTTGGAGGGTGCGGACGCAGGCTGCTTGATCTGAGCATGGCTGGAAGCAGTGTGCCCTGCAGGTGGTGGCAGCTGCACTGCAGACGTACCAGCGGTGGCATGAGCAATGGTCACCTGCCGAGAGAGGACACCTGCACCATAGTCGGCCGACACACTGGCTCTCTAAGGGGACCGGTTCGGCTCAACCGCCTGCTCTACTGATTCCTGGCCTTGTATGGTACTGGAAGGGCCCGGGGTGATCCTAGCTGATACAGATAGAGTGGCTGCAGTGAGAGTTCGCGTTGCCTCAATCTGGGTGTGGACGAGGCCAGCAAGTGACTGCGTGGCAGCAGTGAGGACCTGTGTGGCAGGTGCCAGTGCTTCAGAGGAGCCCTAGACAGTTCTTTCCATTGCTTCGGACAAGGCCGGAGCGGTCCGTTCCACTGCCTCGGACAAGCCCTGGACAGACCTTTCCAGGGATTGTCCGAGGCTCTGAACAGTCCTTTCCATTGCAGCCTCGAAGCCCTGGACAGTCCTCTCCATTGCTGCCCCGAAGCCCTGGACAGTCCTCTCCATTGCTGCTCCAAAGTCCAACACACTCTTTGCCATTGTTTCTATCGACTGAGGCATCCACCCCACTGCAGCCATCAGCTCAGTGTGCCTGAGCCGGGCCTGGGTGCTCATTTCAGCAAGGTTACGCACCTCCTCTGCACTCTATGCAGCAGTCATCACTCCCTGCCTTGCCCTCCGGGGAGCCGGTGGCCGAACTTGCCTACCCCCCCCTGCGCTGCTGCATGCCGCTTGTTCTGGCAACTGGCTCATCAGCAGAGCCGCCCCCCGCCTCCCCTCCAGGGAACCACTATCCCCAGTCTGCAGATGTGTACGCTCCCCTGAAGTTGGAACGGATGCTCCGGCTTCCTCCTGATCCTCGCCTCCGGAGGCACTGGCAGCTTCAGGGCGCAGATCCCGAGTTGGTGATGCAGCATCTGAAAGCAGGGAGGTGGAAGAGTGGCTTTAGCAAAAGGTCAGGTTGGCGGCAAGGCATGCCAGATTGCGGCAAGGCTTTGACATGGCTGCACACCAAGAAAGCATGCTGGCGGGGGGACCAAGTGGAAGGAGACAGCTGAAAAAGGAGAGAGCCTTACCCTCGCTGTCGAGAAGGGGATCGGCAGCTGCAGTGTTAACAGGACCACTCAGATGTCCTCCAAGAATCTGGTGCACTCTCTCCTCGAGATCCGAGAGAGTGACCACTTGTGGAGGTCTGCCACCGGTTCGACACTGGTCCTTTCGGATCGTTGCCAACTTGGACTGCAGGGGAAAGAAGGGGAAGCTCTGTTACATGATGCCTTGAGAGATCGTCTCATGCCCCCCATGGTGCAAGAGCCCTTACATGATGCCTTGAGAGAGCATCTCATGCCCCCCATGGTGCAAGAGCCCTTACATGATGCCTTGAGAGAGCATCTCATGCCCCCCATGGTGCAAGAGACCTTACATGATGCCTTGAGAGAGCATCTCATGCTCCCCATGGTGCAAGAGCCCTTACATGATGCCTTGAGTCAAATGTGCATTTGTGTGCCCAGAAAGGGCCATGGGTGCTTGCTGACAGATAGCCATTGGGGCATCATGGCAAGAGGGTGCGCGAAGTCAGGTACAGATGGAGGGAATCAGAAGTTTGCATAAACAACACTCACCCTAACGACCCGAGTGAGGTCGTTGAATTTCTTCCTGCACTGAACAGGGCTCCTGGTCGCCATGCTGCTGGAGTTGACCCTCTGAGAAACATCCCTCCAAGCTCGGCGGTAATCCTTTTGATTCGGCCTCCTGCCATTGTCAGGATATAGAACATCTCGACGGCGCTCCACTGTGGACACCAACTCCTCCAGAGCCTCAGTGCTGAAGCGCTCTGCTCTCTGTCTCACCTTCTCCATCCTGATCAAGTTTTTTGCACCAGAGAAGGAAGAGCGCCGATTCTGAGGCCTACAGGGCGTTGAGTGTGGAAGCTGAGGCTGATTGACCCACCCCTTTAAGAGCCGGCCGGCGCCTGGAAGTCTCGTGGTTATCGGTAATTGAGATCACCTGCGCTGCGCCCGTCCGCGCCGATATTGGGTAGCGCCGGAAGTTTTGCGCCTTAGGAGGCCCATGCAACGTCTGAATTCGCGCCTCAATCCCCTTTGGGGGCGATGCGACCCAATATCGCGCCAGGCGGCGATAAGTTTCGTCTGGCTATAAACTTTGCGCAGCGCCAGTTCTAACGCCTCAAGCGGGGCTATACCCAATTTCTAGGCCAAAGCCTTCAGGCTTGTTTTTTTTTTTTTTTAACACTCTTAGACCTTTTAGAATTATTATTTACTGTGGCCATGTTTGATTTAAACTCTTGATTTCTCTGACTGCCACTTTTGCTTTTCTCCTTCCTGTCTTTTGCTTCTAACCTTGCTTCCCTTTCCTCTGTCTCCCTGCACAGGTTCCCAACCCCCTGTCATTTTAGTTTAAACCCTCCCCAACAGCACTAGCAAACACTCCCCCTAGGACATCGGTCCCGACATCGGTAGAGCTGAAGGAAATTATGCTGAGAGATATTGATAAGCTTGTTGCAAGCAGATCTATTTACAACAACTTGCATTTTACTCTATTCTTTTCATCAAAAAAAAGTTAGAACACTTTACTGTGTGGAGAAGAAACCAAAAGTAAACCAAGTGGGAGGGAAGAACATATTGATGAAATCAAGGGATGGGGCTAAAAATAATGAGAAAACTTTTTTGAGACTTGTGACATTCAAGACGCTGCAGCGAGGCTGATTGCGATCTTTAAGATTGCATTTAGGGAAGGATGGGAGAAGCTTGGGCTTTTTAGCCTTGAAAGGCGACATCTGTGAGATTATGTAATCGAGGCACATTAGGCTGTTAACAATAGAGGTACATTAGGCCGTTAACAATAGAGGTACATTCGACTGTTAACAAGAGGTACATTAGACCGTTGACACTATGGCGAAAGTAAATCTAGATTTTTATTTTAAACTAAGGAGTCACAGCTGCACATTAGTAAAAGGCAAAGTTAAGACTGACATCAGGAAGTTCTTAACACAAAAAGTGAACATTATATGGAATGGACTCCCAGATGTGAAAGCCTTGGATTCAATTAAGAGGCAATTGGATACAGCAAAGGAAGGACTTTCTGGTTCATCCATCCAGAAAGACCCTAATGGGTTGAATGGCCTTCCTCATTGATAAATATCTTGTGAGTTTGTGAAAGTAGGAAGAGAGAAAGTAAGGATTATGAGGAAGATTGAAAAGACTGGCCACCAGTGGAGTAGCATCGAGAAAAAGAAACTTAAATTTACATACGAGGACAGGGACGAAGGAGCATAGGATGCAAGCAAGGACACTGAGCTTATGGGGTTTGCTGAGGTAGAATGGGGTGACGTTGTGAAGGCATTTAAAAGTAAGGATAAGGATTTGAAGCCAGAAATATAACAGTTGTACCAAAGAAAGCAATGGAGGTAAGAGACAAAGATCTAGTTGGGATGAATTTCTTAAAAGGAGACAAGAATAAACAAAGGTATCAAAACCATCACAAGTGGAGGAACAGAGAAGGAGTTTTGAGAGGCCACTAGTAATTATAACAAGGATGGAAAATAGAAGTGGAGAGGGTTTGGCCTATCATGGAGAAAGTGGTCAGAGAAAGCTCTTGGAAGTCTTCAGGCCCTGTGCTATCACAAGGTTGAGAGGATGGCCTTCTGGAAGGCAAGATCGAGGGATGCAAGAAGCACAAGATGCCAAGAGAAGCAAAAATAAAGACAGAGATGCCTTAGGGTCAAAGGCTGGAAAAGTAGCCCAGGGCTCCCTTGTTGAATGGTGGTCGAGTCACCCAATTTAGTAGATCAAAGGTCAGGGGATCCTTGATGGTCGGAGGTTGGAACTGCCTGGAGGTCTATGACAGGGCAAGGGTAGCTTTGCGAGTAAAGGTATGGAGGACAAGAATGTAAAATTGTTGGCCCAGATTTTGAATTAAGAATAATGGCGAGGCTAACAATACACACCATTTTTATGAAGTAAATCGGACAGCAGGTTCCAGAGTCCACACATGCACGGTTAAATGTGGAAATTGCTGTCTGATTTGCCCCGCTCCTCCACAAGCTTTGCTCCACCAGTACCTCACCGAGCGACTCAGCACTGAAATCAATGTACGGGCGTGAAGTAGCGGTACTTACCAACTAGTTACTCACTAAACACGCCAGAAAAAGTTAGGGCTGGTGCATTCAGGTGTAAGTGAATTTTTAACGGCGTGATAAGTCACAAGTCAGGCTTGGGCTGATAAGTGGCAGGTAACATTCGCGCCACACAAGTGCCGGGCAATGACTATCTGCAACAAGCGAGTCTAACCACCGCCACTTGACTTTCAACGGCATTACCATCGCTGAAACCACCACCAACAACATCCTGGGGGTCACCATTGACCAGAACCATAAATACTGTGGCAACAAGTGCAGGTCAGAGTCTAGGTATTCTGTGGCGAGTGTCTTCACCTCCTGATTCCCCAATGCCTTTTCACCATCTACAAGTCAAGTCAGGAGTGTGATGGAATACTCTCCACTTGCCTGGATGAGTGCAGCTCCAACAACACTCAAGAAGCTCGACACCATCCAGGACAAAGCAGCCCGCTTGATTGGCACCCCATCCACCACCTTAAACATTCACTCCCTCCACCACCGGCGTACTGTGGCTGCAGTGTGTACCATCTACAAGATGCACTGCAGCAACTCACCAAGGCTTCTTCGGCAGCACCTCCCGAACCCGTGACCTCTACCACTTAGAAGGACAAGGGCAGCAGGCGCATGGGAACACCACCAAGTCACACACCATTGTGACTTAGAAGTATATCGCTGATCCTTCATCGTCACTGGGTCAAAATCCTGGAACTCCCTCCCTAACAGCACTATGGGAGTACCCTCACCACACGGACTGCAGCACTTCAAGGTGGTGGCTCACCGCCACCTTCTCAAGGGCAACTAGGGATGGGCAATAAATGCTGGCATTGCCATCACTTAATTTTGCTTTCTGTACACGGTTTTACAATGAATTTTTTTTTTTTTATTCATTCATGGGATGTGGGCATCGTTGGCAAGGCCAGCATTTACTGCCCATCCCTAGTTGCCCTTGAGAAGGTGATGGTGAGCCACCTTCTTGAACTGCTGCAGTCTGTGTGGTGAGGGTACTCCCACAGTGCTGTTAGGAAGGAGGTTCTGGGATTTTGACCCAGCGACGATGAAGGATTGGCGATATACTTCCAAGTCAGGATGGGGTATGACTTGGAGGGGAATTTGCAGATGATGGTGTTCTCATGCGCCAGCTGCCCTTATCCTTCGAGGTGGTAGAGATCACGGGTTTGGGAGGTGCTGCCGAAGAATCCTTGGCGAGTTGTTGCAGTACATCTTGTAGATGGTACACACTGCAGCCACGGTACACCGGTGGTGGAGGGAGTGAATGTTTAAGGTGGTGGATGGGGTGCCAATCAAGCGGGCTGCTTTGTCCTGGATGGGGTCGAGCTTCTCGAGTGTTGTTGGCGCTGCACTCATCCAGGCAAGTGGAAAGCGATGTAATAAAACTCACTACGCACTGGTTTGAGCATAAAGCAAGGCTTTAATCAACTTGTTTCAGAACATGGAGGTCTAGTTGTACTTCGCTAGTTCCTGGTCTTACAAAATGTCCCTGGAAGCTGGGCCGACACCCGAGTTTTTATACTCCTTGGACGGCGCCACCAGCTGGCCGTCCAGCATTATTTCGTAAGTAGTTTCTTGATGATGATGAGATTTATAACATTCTTCCTGCCTAAAAGATTTGGAAGTCCGACGACTTCCTCTTAACAGATTAGGCGGACCACGAATAGCCGCAGTCTTTTAGATTTTTGGTTATGGCTAGAAGGCACGTCTCCCCGGACCGTGTCTTGGTCCCTGGGCCACTTGATCCGTACCGGTGGATCGACAGAGCCCGTGTTGCTCTGAGCGACCCGCGGGAGGCTGGGGAGATCGTGACTCCAGGTGTGGGTCCCCACAGGTGCAGAACTGGCTTCATTCTGTTTGATAGCCGGGGATTGACCGGCGTCCTGGCCTCGGGTGGCTATCCCACGGGGAGCACTCAGCTCCCCGAGTGGATCCGGTGGTGCAGCTGGCAGATTTCTTGATGTCCCAGGTAGGGAGTCATCTTCGGGGGAGCGCAGAGTGTCGGCATCATCCCCGTGGGTCCCTCTATCAGTTGGGTCCGTGGAACCGGCTGGACAGGGAGCCAGATCCCAAAACGGTGGACTCCCAGCCATCAAGGTACCGCACGTGCACGTACGTGGGATTGATGTCCATGAGTTCTACCTCATCGACGAGAGGATCGTTTTTAGACGATTGGACGAATCTTCGGAGCAGCACGGGGCCGGGAGCTGCCAACCATGACGGTAGAGACGTCCCATGGGTGGAGCCACGCTGGAAGCTGAAGAATCGCTCGCGAGGTGTGACATTGGTAGACGTAGAAAGGAGAGACCTGATGGAATGCAACACATCAGGGAGCATAGTTTCCCACTGCTGGACTGGTAGGTTGCATGACCTCAGCGCAAGACGAACAGCGTTCCAAATGATAGCATTGTATCTCTCAACCTGTCCGTTACCAATGGGATGGTACGGTGTCGTTTTACTTGTGGCGATTCCCCGTTGGGAGAGATAACTTTTGAGTTCGCTTGACATGAAGGAGGGACCCCCATCAGAGTGGATGAAATTGGCCGTACCGCAAAGGGAAAAGTCTTGATCAAGGCATTTGATCACTGTGGAAGTAAGCATATTGGGACAAGGGAAAGCGTGAATATTCGTCCACCATAGTCAGTAAGTAGGTGTTTTGCGTTGAGGAAGGCAATGGCCCTTTAAAGTCAATGCTGAGTCGCTGCATAGACTGCATAGCGTGTATGAGCGAGCCATCCGATGGACGGAAGAATTGCGGTTTTAATTCCGCACAAATTCTACAGGAGGAGCACGTTCTTTTCACATCTTCCGTAGAAAATGGGAGATTTTTAGATTGCACAAAGTGCAACATACGGGTAACGCCAGGATGGCATAAGTCAGTATGAAGATCCGCCAGAGTCGAAGTTGACATAGAAGAGCAGAATGCCCACGTGAGGGTATCTGGGGCCACATTCTCTTTGCTGGGTCGATAATGTATGGTGTATCCAAAGGCGGCCAATTCCATCCTCCAGAGTTGTATTTTGTTATTCTTGATCTTAGTGCGTTTCTGGTTATCCAGCATAAAGGCCACGGAGCGCTGATCGGTTATAAGTGTGAAATGGCGATGAGTGAGAAAATGACTCCATTTACGTACAGCTTCGATGATGGCCGTAGTTTCCTTCTCGACAGGAAGATAATGGAGCTCGCTACCCTGCAAAGTTCTGGACAGAAATACAACGGGTCGACCACCTTGATTCAAGGTAGCAGAGATCGCCACATCCGATGCATCGCACTCGACCACGAAAGGAAGATTTTCATCAATGGAACGAAGCGTGGCTTTTTCCAGTTGTCGCTTGAGGTTGAAAGCTGAAATAACCGTTGCCTCCAATGGAAATGACTTTGCGTGAAGCAGGGGCTGGATCTTGTCAGAGAAGTGGGGTATCCACTTCGCATAATAGGCAAACATGCCGAGTGCCCGACGAAGAGAGCCGAGATTCGTAGGGGGAGGGAGCTCCTGAAGCGGACAAAGTCGCTCCGGATCCAGTTTGATGACACCGTTGCCCACCCAGTAGCCAAGGATGTTGACTGATGGTACTGATTTCACAGATTTGGACTAATTTAAGGTTACGTTGCGATGACAGAGAACGTCAAAAATTTTCTGGGGTTTGGCATCATGCTCCTTCTGGCCGTGAACAGCAATGGTGATATTATCCAGATATGGAAAAGTGTCCGTTAAGTTCTCCTGTTTGACTAGGCTATCCATTGCCCGTTGAAAGACGGCCACCCCATTGGCGACCCCAAATGGAAGGCGACAAAACTAGTAAAGCCGACCATTGGCATCAAAGGCTGTTAACTTTTTGTCAGAGCCCTTTAATGGTACTTGATGATATGCGCTCTTTGAATCAAAGGTTGAAAATACCTTGTAGTTAGCAAGGTTATTGACGATGTCATCGATGCGTGGTAGTGGGTAGGCATCCAGGTCGGTATACTGGTTAATAGTTTGCGAGTAATCGATGCAAAGACGTTTCTTGTGTTGCTTCAGAGAATTTTTGACTATGACGACTTGAGCCCACCAGGAAGATGAACACGGCTCAATGATACCGTCAGCTAGAAGGCGAGAGATTTCTGCCCCTCAATAAAGGATCGATCATCTTGGCTGAAATGTCAGGATTTAGTGACTATGGGCTTACATCGGGGGGAAAGATTGGCAAACAAGGAGGGCTCGTCGAGCAAAGCCGCCGAAAGCGCACAAAACGGTACTTTGGAAATAGTAAGCTCCGGTTTTGACCCTCCAAACTCGAAAGTGAGTCTTGTGTTGTTTCTGGAAATCCTGTCCCAGGAGCACATCACTGCATAAGTTCTTGAGCACCCCGAGCCGGGTGGAGAAATAAGTGCGGCCATTGAGAATGAGGTCAACAAGACAAAAGCCGGAAGAATTGGTGGTCAGTGTCGTCAGAGCCATTGCAATTTCCCTGTCCGAGGGGTAAATACGCAGTTTTAACTTACTGACAGCCCGCTCACTAATGAAGCTGTCAGAGCTGCATGAGTCGATTAGTGCACTCAAAATGTGTCCATTTACCGAAACCTTCGTGGCTGCATGGGACAGATTTTGGGGAAAAACAGCTGTGATGGGAGGAGGGGCAGTTTTACCCTTGACAGCTGTAAACTTAGTAGTGGTTCTTGGGGGAGGAGCAGTTTTATAGATAGTAGCTGCAAAACTAACAGGAGCTCTCGACCGGTATACCTTAGAAAAGTGGTCTTTCTTACTAACAGCGGCTCTTGGCTGGCATACCTTAGAAAAGTGACTTTTCTTGCTGCAATGATTGCAGGTTGTGTTATGAGCAGACAGAATTTCCTATAATGGAACGCACCTCCACAGAAGAAACACTTCCTTCCAGATTGCCAAGATGCCGCTAGGGCGGGGTCATCATCAGTGTAGGTTTCTAGGGTAGGGTTGTCATCAGCCGGGTTAGCGTTGTCATCCGTGAGGGCTTCCACTGAGGCCTATTGAAGGAGTCACTAAAAGTGATAGCAGCAGCCCGTGCATGTGGTGAAAGATAGGTATCTGCATTCCTCTTTGCTAAGTCCAGAGAACATGCTGGTCATAGGCAGCCTGTAACTTGAGGGTTTTATTCTCCAACAGACGCTGACGTATGAAGGGAGATGCAATCCCATTAATAAAGGAATCACGAATTAACTCCTCCTGGTACTGCTCAGCTGTAACAGCTTTAAGATTACAATCTCTGCTGAGCCTGCGAAGTTTCTGAAGGAATTCGTCAAGTGATTCCCGGGTTGTTGTCGAGTTGTGGCCAGTAGATGCCAAGCAAAAATTTAATTTGGGGACTTGACATATAGCTGCTGTAGTATTTGGATAGCGGCGTCATAGTCTACACAGTCTTCGATATAATCAAACACAAGGGGATACATAATTAGCAAGCATTCATAACTTGTTAGGAACATTCTCACCACACTCCTCAAGGAAATTGCTAAAGGTACGATACCAGTGTTTCCATACCTTAGCAGCTGTAAGTGAATTCGGGTCCAGGTCGAGACGGGTGGGGCGGAGTAGTTTCTCCATGATGGATCGATTACTTGTCTGAGTTCCCTTCTACGGTTCGAGTCGTAGCTGGCTGTTCCCGAAATCACCCAAAGCGTGGAGTCGATATCAAGTTGATTAAATTGACTGTAATAAAACTCACTACACACTTGGTTTGAGCATAAAGCAAGGCTTTAATCAACTTGTTTCAGAACATGGAGGTCTAGTTGTACTTCACTAGTTCCGTGTCTTACAAAATGTCTCTGGTAAGCTGGGCCCACGCCCGAGTATTTATACTCCTTGGACGGCGCCACCAGCTGGCTGTCCAGCATTATTTCATGAGTAGTTTCTTGATGATGATGATGAGATTTATAACAGAGAGTATTCCATCACACTCCTTACTTGTGTCTTGTAGATGGTGGAAAGGCTTTGGGGAGTCAGGAGGTGAGACACTCGCTGTAGAATACCTAGCCTCTGACCTGCTCTTGTTGCCACAGTATTTACGTGGCTGGTCCAGTTAAGTTTCTGGTCAATGGTGATCCCCAGGCTGTTGTTGATGGGGGATTCGGCAATGGTAATGCTGTTGAATGTCAAGGGGCGGTGGTTAGACTCTCGCTTGTTGGAGATAGTCATTGCCTGGCACTTGTGTGGCGCAAATGTTACCTGCCACTTATGTTACCACCAAGCCTGAAGGTCGTCCAGGTCTTATTGCATGCGGGCATAGACTGCTTCATTGTCTGAGGAGTTGTGAATGGCACTGAACACTGTGCAGTCATCAGCGAACATCCCCATTTCTGACCTTATGTTGGTGGGAAGGTCATTGATGAAGCAGCTGAAGATGTTTGAGCCTAGGACACTGCCCTGAGGAACTCCTGCAGCGATGTCCTGGAGCTGAGATGACTGACCTCCAACCACTACAACCATCTTCCTTTGTGCTAGGTATGACTCCAGCCAGTGGAGAGTTTTCCTTCCGATTCCCATGGACTTCAGTATTACTAGGGCTCCTTGATGCCACACTCGGTCAAATGCTGCCTTGATGTCAAGGGCAGTCACTCTCACCTCACCTCTGGAATTCAGCTCCTTTGTCCATGTTTGGACCAAGGCTGTAATGAGGTCTGGAGCCGAGTGGTCCTGGCGGAACCCAAACTGGGCATCAGTGAGTAGGTTATTGGCGAGTAAGTGCCACTTGATAGCACTGTCGACGACACTTTCCATCACTTTGCTAATGATTGAGAGTAGACTGATGGGGCGGTAATTTGCCGGATCGGATTCGAATATTCGAATTTATTCTTCCTGGTTTAGACTCTGCGTGTATCAGTGAGGATTCTTCAATCTGACTGGTTGAAGAGCCACGCTGCTGCTTTCCTTGCTCACAGAGGGCACCGCGCTGGATCAGGCGCCCGATGACAGGAAGTTGACTCTCAAAAGCCCATGAAAACTCTGTGGGCAGCTGTCAACGTAGTGAATGGCGAGCACCGTTCCTTTGCCGCTGACCGCAAAATCCAGGCCAATACGTTTCAGGGAAGACTTATTAGAAGAGATTCATCCCAACCCCCAGCCTCCCTGTCGGATATGTAGTACAGGCTCCTGATAGAGCAGTTATTGTTATGGTGATTAACACTTTAAAAAAGAGATGGAGAAATACCTAGTTGGAAAGGATTTAAGATTAAAAAGGTGGCTGAAAGTTGTGTTGAACATGGTGGAGAAACTTTGCAAAACTATTCCTCAGAAGATGAAATCAATGGAATTGGAATTTTCTACCTAAACCTCTCTGTTTCTCAACCATTAAAAACCTTCTCAAGACCCATTTCTTTGATCAACCTTTTGGTCACCCTTCTGATCACTTCCTGCCAGCTTGCCATCCGTTCTCCTTACAACTCCTAGTAATTTCAGATCATAACCTCGGCCCCTATTGCATTTTTATATATATTTTTTATCCACACCTTTGTTTTGTGCCATTCCCTCCTTTTTTTCTCTCCCACATGGCAGCTGTCTCCCATTCTGCCAGCGCATTTCACACCTCATCTAGAGCCGTCTTTTGTCTCTTTACTAGTCCTATCACCATCTCGTCTCATTTTGAATATCTCTTAATGTCTCTTCACTTCTCTTTTGTTCTTTCATCCCCGTTTCCCAGCCCCCAAACTGGCCTTTTAATCTGTTTCATTTCCTGTGTTTTCTCAGTCCTGACGAAGGGTTTTGACCTGAAACGTTGACTCTATTTCTCTCTCCACGGATGTTGCCTGGCCTGCTGTGTTTTTCCAGCATTTTCTGTTGTTATTTTGGATTTCCAGTATCCGCAGTATTTTGCTATCGTGCTAGTAAAGTACCTTTGGATGTTTTCCGACATTAAAAGGCACCACATGAATGCAAGCCGTAAACAGCAGGGAAAAAGAGTTTTGTTGCACTGAAATCAGTAAAAACCCAAACAGAAACCGTGCCGAGTGCGAGTAAGATAGATTCACTGAAGTCAAACTAAGAGTTTAGAGATTCATATTTCCCCAATAGATTGTAGCAAATGTAATACGAATCCTCAGTATAATATTCCCATTTTTAGATCTAAAGCTTTATGATTATATACAAACAAGTTCAAAGAGCAGCAAAGTAAGTAAACAATGGCCGAACACAGCGTTGACATCTTCTGCTCCCAACTAAAGGAATGCACATTCAAGGCCCAGTGTTTGTGTCACTTCAAGTTTCTTATTCAGTTGTGAAAGTTGTGTCAGCTGTCACCCAGAAACAAGGAACAAAGTGATTTTAAGTTTCTTCAATGTGGGATGGGCGGGAAATGGAAGATAGGAATGAAGAAAAGACTACAAATGACTCCCCCATGAGAACCTTTTGATGTGCGGAACCGTAGAAGGATATATCTGGTTATGTTTTCCATTATAGCTAAATTTAATTCATTAACTGTAGTTCAGTCCACCTATACTACGGTGTACTTTATTTCCTTTCATCTGCAACGAAAGAGATATCTCCTTCACCTTCCCCACAATAAAATTAAAAAATGAAGAAGTTGTGACAAAGCAATTTGCGCTCGAGATGCCAACAATTTGTGGATGAAACCTCTCCTGGCTCAGGAAACATATTGTGCGCAGATAGTAAAGCAAAGCTGAAAGACAGCACATCACCATGGCTGAAGATTTGACTGTACTCACTTTATCACACAGCTCTTCAAATGTGCAGTCTACTATGGTTCCACAAGCTTTGCTCAGTCTCAGCTCTCTGCCTTGCACTTTCAAAATCCTTGGTCTTGTTACTATGGAAACATGAACAAAGAATCAGCCTTGTCTGGATAATTACTATAAAATTCATCTCTTATACCTTGGAAATGCATGGTTTGATGAATAATAGCACATGATTCAACACAGAAATTAGACAAAATACTGATACAATGACAACCACTTGAGTGTGGCATCAACCCGTATACAGCAATGGAACTTACTAATTGGTCAGTGGAGATTGGGCATTGTGTTCTAAATGTATTCTCTTTCAAGAGAAATTAACTTACGTACTATCATTTTGTTTCTGAGCCAGCTCATCAAATAGCTTATCCATGACAGCCTCCACATCAGCTTCACTTGTGCTACAGTGAAAAGAATAATGGAATATGAAATTAATAACACTTGAAGCCAACATCAAACAGCTGCCCAGGCTCGCTTAGCTTTTTGCCCATCAAAAAAGAACAGGATGTTATGCTCTAAATACAAACATTAGATTTATAATACACTTTAAAGCTTGGAATATTAACTCTCAGGTAGATGATTCTATCTTATTTGCATACACTGAAAGACTTCTGTGATTGAAACCTAAGCCAGTAATGAGGCAATACAGGCGAACCAAATCCATTAATGCTATGTGTATACAATGAGAAGAAAGGACTATGGGTTTCTCTTGCATGCAAAACAAGAGCAAGAGAACAGATCAGTCATTCTTCTGAAGAAACAGCTTTTGAAAATGTACTGAGATGGTACATCATTCAGACTAAATATGGCTAAGTAGCTTGTTATAAAAGTCAAATTAAAGCAGTGTGTTGAGAGAGCATGTTACTGTTAAGCTTATAAAATATTATGAGTGGATGCATACAGATTTCAAATAAGAAATCAAGTAACTACTAGAGTTCTTCGGAGCTGCATTATTATTATTTACAAAACAGCGCTGAACAAAATTACTTTCAAGGGTTCGGTACGAACCAAAGGAAATGATAAATGGAATTGATCTGGGTCTTGGTTCATGAAAATCTTACTAGAACATTTAAAATGAACAAAACATAAAGGAGGAATTGGTAATTGAAAAGTGGCTTCAGACTGATTTTTTTAAAAATCAAACCATTTTTTAAAAATGACTAGGAGTACTTAGTAATATGCCTCTGTGAAGTGCCTTGCATGACTTTCTACATTAAAAGGTGCTAGATAAATGGAAGTTGTTATTGCACTTTGACTTCAGTTAAGTAAGACAGGGCAATGCTATTAAAGGATAGAAATGGGTTGCCAGGTGAAATATTTAAACAATGTCAGGATCATTTTGTTCCAATGCATCTTAATCTTTGCTTAGTGTATTTCCTGCTTTAACTGGGACAACAAATACTCAGATGGGTTACAATATAGTAACACAGAAGAGGGGGTCAAATAAGTTCATAAACTGCTCAAACTTTGTTGCAGTAATCTATGTACGTTATATAAAGTCCTTTGCGCATTAAAGTCTTGAAGCACATACCATTCTAAGTTACGCAAGAAACATATTGGAACTTAAGAAAAGAAATGTATATAATTAAGTAACAAGTAGAATCTGGTGAAGTGGGCCAATGAGTAGAAACTGACCAGAGGACAAAACGGGTGGTGATGCCTCAGTGCATTGGTGTGGGTGCAGTTGAGACAAGACCAAAGCAAAGCACACAACTCAAACTGAGATAGCCAACAATTTAATGCCACAGTTTGGGTCTATTCATCTATTAGATTCCATTGATGGTCACACTACGGCAAATACATTTTTATTTACATGAAATTTATCAAGTTTTTTTCCCTCCATCTTTTAGGTCCACTCATGTCACACACCAGGTTCATAAAATCCTTCACAATTTTGCTTTATGTTCGATGCCAGTCTCCCTCTTAGGCTTTCTCATTTTCTTCGCTTCCCTTCTTTATCTGTAGTCAGCTTGGTTTTCTTTTGTATTATCAGCCCAAAATTTATCATATGCCTCTTTTTAAAGTCTCATTTTAATTTCCTATATTACAACCGTGACTACACTTCAAAAAGTACTTCATTGGCTGTAAAGCGCTTTGGGACGTCCGGTGGTTGTGAAAGGTGCAATATAAATGCAAGTCTTTCTTTTTTTCCTCTATTCATTCAAAGAGCTCTTGTTTTTGCTGCACCCTCATTACTTCTTGTTGGAATATGTCTAGTCTGTACCTTAAACAGTTCTTCTTTGAAAGTTTCCCATGGTTTGTTCATTGCCTTGTTTGACATTTTTCTTTCCAATGTATTTGGCTAGTTTCTTTTGCATTTCATTAAATTGGCTTTTTTCCAGTCAAGAATCTTTAACTTTTTCAGTTCCCTCTCCTTTTCAGTTTCCGTATTGAGCCTAATTATATTATGGTTGTTATTTCCTCGATGTCCCCCTACCCTTCCATTGCCTACTCCCCCCACTTCATTCCCGAGAACTAGATCTGGCACTGAAACCTTCCTTTTCGGACAAAACTGTACTGATCCTGGACACATTGTAGATCCCCTTCTCATTTTTTGCCACTTACATTACTTTCACCCGTCTACCTTTGGACTTGGATAACCTTTGGGAAAACAGTGCAGGTGTCTCACCCAATGACTGGTTGGGAACGCAGAGGTAGGATATCATAGACACAAGCCTGTGTCTTCCCACTCTAATTCATGAGCTTTGAATATCAACCTTTAACTGCACTTTTGCGTATTGGTACAAATAATTGTACTCTTCTGTGACGCTGAAATTTCCTCGTAGTACCAAAATATATTTTTTGTACGATTATTAAAATCGGCTGAATTATAATCGGCTCAGTTCAACATAACTGAGAATACACTGTTCAAATAACTGTAACTAGTGTTAGATAGAATTTGCATCCAAAAAATGAGACTGATGTATTCCTCTGTTTTGACGAGGCTTTATTCATTTAATTCATGTCTACTAACAATGTAAAATTAACCCCAATGTCACTTAATAGTCTCAGACAAAAAAAACACACACAAATGTTAGACTATACTGCGTTATCTTTTTATAGCACCATTATTACCAAGCCTTGCCAGAAAAATTATATTGCAATCCTGAGCTCGAGGCAGTGTGCAGGGTTTTATTTTAACTAGCCTATGGTACTTAACTCCAAAGCTATATTATTAATTTATTTCTATGCTGTTGGTATATGCTTATGGCCAGAAAGCACACCTCACGGCTGTTTTCATACAAAGTACTTGCAAAGAAAAATATGCTACGGGATTGCCCTGTAACGCAGACACTGATTTTAATGTTTGACAACAAAAAATATGAATTTAGGAGTACATTTTGAAAAGCTGTTTTCATTCTTGGGTTGCAAATAAACACACACTAGCTGCACACTTCAGTCCAATATAAAATACATCTAATTAGTATCTTTTTCGTACATATTGAAAAAGATCAATTTGGTCTGCACTTACTATTACCATTTTGCACTTTGTTCCAAAGTATATTTTTGCATCATTTTGAAACGGGTAGATTGGAGAAAAGATTATTTATATATTTGAGTTCATGGTTTTGTTTTAAAAATCCGAATACTTTCTTTGAAAGTTTGCTACATACAACTTTTGTGATGTGCATTTTCAGAAATATGCTGAAAGACATTTGTGTTGCTCATGTTCTGCTGCGCTGCACTGCGCTGCGTTTTCCAATGTTCTGTTGTGTTTCGCTGCATTGTGCCTTAACCTTTCCAACCCTTTCCCATTTAGGGCTGGCCACTAGACAGCGGGTTTGCAGCACAGAGAACTTAAGAAATCAGCTACACATAAAGAAACCTCTTAACATCAGTTACTGTATTTGAAAATCATTCACATTTTCTACTTTTTAAGCATTGTGACCAGCTACGGGTCTCCTGCTGTGTATTCTTAAAGAAACACACAATACCACAAATTCCAACTCATCATTAACAATTCTAATCATGCAGAGGGTTCTGTCGCACCATGACTGACTGTAACTCACAGGAAAACATTTCCACTGTTGAGGCCCAAAATTGAAAAACAAGACACTGAAAATCAATTGTGGAAGCATTTTCCATGAGAATATTATCTAAGCAACAGACTTAGAAGTTACTACAAGCATGAATAAACTGAACAGGATAAAAAATGCTTTTTGCACACAACTTTGAAAGAAGCTTTGTAACCGTTCTGCTAATGACGCAATCTGAATTAATTTTTTTCCATCGTCAATCATTAGACTATATGATGAAGAGCACAGCACCTGTATGCAAGATACTGTGCTATGGAGAACATGTTTATTTGAGAGATCTCAAGTGTTAACAAAACCATGTAAAATAACAATGCTATAAAGATTACCTATGCAAAGTACAACTGATTTTTCAAATTTTCAAAATAGCTTTAATGAGTGCAGAAATGTAATCTTTCAATTTTCTTCAACTTTTATTTGGCTTTTTGTAATAAATGTTTGTTTCAGTTTACCATCATGCTTCTTTAAAAAAAAAAAACTTTTTTCTTCCAAAAATAGTTATTTTAGCAGAGGTATCAGCCCTCCCTTTGTTAAAAATCTAAAGTTATAAATGCAGGAACAAAATGTGGACCGAACATGTTGGCTTGGTTCAATTTGTAGTACTAGAGCCTCTGGGTCAGAGGTTGCGGGTTTCAGCATCATACTAGACCTTCAACACATTGGCTGGCATTTTCCGGGGTGGTAACGGGTGCGATCAGTGTCGGGTCGGGTGGTAAAGTTGATATTTGACAGTGGGTCGGGAACACGCCGTCATCCCACCCGCCACGCGCCTTCCCCCCAGGCGCG
The DNA here is from genome assembly GCF_052327205.1 of Somniosus microcephalus. Taxonomy (NCBI): domain Eukaryota; kingdom Metazoa; phylum Chordata; class Chondrichthyes; order Squaliformes; family Somniosidae; genus Somniosus; species Somniosus microcephalus. The sequence continues at coordinate 202,905,552 of NC_140995.1, read as the reverse complement.
TCTGTCATCGTGGAGCCGACCTGACCAGACCAGCAGCAGCGAGCGACCCAATTTAAATTATCAGGTAGTTTACAGGTACTCAAGAGCCTTTTTTCACGTACTTTTTAAATTTCCCTGCATGGCCACGGGATTCACGCAGCTCGGGAACCACGTCTGTCAACCTGAGGCGGGAGTTCCGTGGCCATTGCTCCAGCTGATTACTTGACAGCATCAAATGTACAGTAAAAACTCTCACCTGACAGATGATCACTTTCCTCAGGCAGAAGTTGTTGCTCAGTCCATTTCCAGCACAGATTCTGCAGGCTGCAAGTCTTTCCAGCAAAGAGTCCATCCAGTCTCACCTCATTGGAAGAACTCTCTCACCATTGACAGATTGCTTCTGTCATCTGTACTTCACCTGCCATTTATTCCATCAACATGGGTGTCCTTTATACTGTCTCACCTTGGTCCTCAGAATTGGACCACGATGAGCCCAAACACCAGCAGCACCAACAACTTTCTCCACAATCACCTGATGCTGCACAGGACAGAGGGCATCAGCACCCGCGCACATTGTTGCCCAGGAGGCCAAGGATGGCCTCATCATGGCCAGATTTAGTTAACTTTTTGCCCATATGGCTGCCACATGATGCGGCAGGTTGGCACCACCCCAACCAACACCATAAAGCATCCCGACAATGCCCAAGCCATTCCTTTCACACTCATCATTATTGTGGGGGGTACCGTTATGTCTCACCATTCACTACAACTCACTAAGCCACTTCCAAAAGTGCACACAAATCTGTCCAAGAATGCAAAGTGTTGAAAATATAGATTTTTATGTTTGGCACCACATTAACAGAAACTTTACATAAACATTGGATAAAACACCCAAGTGACTACCCTTGTGTATTGTTAGTTGATATGATTGCACTAGGTTAAGCAGCGCCTCGATTTCAAAATTCTCATCCTTGTTTTCAAATCCCTCCATGGCCTCGCCCCTTCCCATCTCTGTAATCTGCTTCAGCCCCACAACGCCCACGAGATATCTGTGCTCCTCTACTTCTGCCCTCTTGAGCATCCCTGAAAATAATCGCTCAACCTTTGCTGGCCATGCCTTCTGTTGCCTAGGCCCTAAGCTCTGGAATTCCCTGCCTAAACCTCTCCGCCTCACTACCTCTTTCCTCCTTTAAGAAGCTCCTTAAAACCTACCTCTCTGACCAAGCTTTTGGTCACCTGTCCTAATTTCTCCTTATGTGGATCAGTATCAAATTTTTTGTCTTAAAATACTCCTGTGCAGCGCCTTGGGACGTTTTACTATGTTAAAGGCGCTATATAAATGTAAGTTGTTGTTGTAGGATGAGGGTGAATGGGAGAGGTGGCTAGTGAGATGGGGATGTGATAATGTAGATAGAGAGAGAGGGATGGGTGGAGGTGCAAGGTATGTTTGTGTGAGTAAGGATGTGCAGGAGTAGGGTAAGGAAGGCAGAGTGATAGTGATGTGATGAGAGGCACAGCAGGATGTAGTTGAGTGTGGCTTTGTATTAACCTTTCCTGATCTAATGAGATCATTGAAACATTTGTGGCACTGCACCCAGGTCCTCCTGACCACATTCCTGCTCGTGACCTCCTCTGCAATCTGCCACCAGGCTGTCTTGGTCTCCTGGGGAGGTCTCTTCCGTCCATCAGAAGGGAAGAGCACCTCCCTGCATGCTTATGGAGGGAGTCATCGGAGAATCTGGATACAGCCCTCTGCCTCTGTGCAGTCATTGTCAGTGTTTGCAGCACTCCAATGCTGTAGTGCACCGGCAGCACTATGTTAGATTAAACTTCAAATCTAATGTGGCCATGGTCCCTTTAAAGATCCTGGCTGAAAACGCGCCATGAATGACGTCACCAGACCTGCTCCATCCAATTAGGCCGGGTAACGCGCTGGGCGGGCTTAATAGGCCCCATTAAGGCAAGTTCATTTTCAACAGCGGGATTGAGCCAGCAGCGGGGTCGCGACCCGCCACGGACCCGTCCAGGTAGACAAAATTCCGGCCATTATCTAGGCAAACTGTCTAGTGCAGTGCAGTAAAGGGAGTGCTGCATTGTCAAAGGTACCATCCTTCAGGTCAGACATTATCACTGGATCAGTTACAATACAAATCGCTTTATTGGCATGATAAGGTACATCTTATGTTGCCAAAGCATCAAAATACATTTATGGTTGAACACATAAACGCGGTTCCATTCATACAGTGTATAAACAGGTATATTCCTGAGTTTATAAATATACATTCGCCTTGTTTATATATACTCTTGTCTTAGTTTACTGGTTGTCCCTCTGTTCATGGCAAGCTGTAACATAGTGTGCCGCCAGTGTTACACAGCTTCTCTCCTCCCCCAGTAGGAATGGGAGTTTTTGGTTGTCAGTCAGATTTCTGAATTCAGGGCATATTTGTTGGAATTTTTGGTAGAAATTCTCTCTGATGCCCTGATATTTTCCACAGGCTGTGAGGAAGTGCATCTCTGTCTCAACTACTCCCTGACTGCAGTGAGAGCATATCCTGTCTTCTCTTGGCAGCCTGGTCTGCCTGTGTCTGCCTTTTTCGATCGCTAGGCTATGTTCGCTAAGTCTGTACCTTGTCAAGGTTCTTCTCAGTTTGTTAAATGAGATCTTGGTGCAAAGATCCTATGGCACTATCCAAAGGCGGAGTTTTCCCAGTGTCTGGTCAACATTCTTGCCTCAGCCATTAACACCAAAGAATACAGATTAATTGGTCACTCATCTCATTGCTGTTTGTGAGTTGTTACTAGCACAAAATGACTGTCACATCTGACTATGTAATGCTAATCAATGCATTTCAAAGTAATTCATTGTTTGTGAACCATTGAGGTCATTTTAGTGCAATAAAGCGCTTTTTAAATGTAAGTGGAATGAAGGAGCATTGATTTAGAGTTATAATATGGAAAATAAAGCTTTCAAATGTATTTAGCACTTAACAGCAAGTGCCGATCAAATCATTATTAACCTATTGTCTGTGTTAAAATAACACACTTAGTCACACCCATGCATTAGATTTGCATCTGTTAACATAGCAACTGTTATTTATGGGCTTTAGTCACAAATCTAAAGAAAAAAAATCAAGTGCTTAGTTATACTTAGCTACAAGTGAGTGTCTCACCTCCTGACTCCCTAACGCCTCTCCACCACCTACAAGGCACAAATCAATAGTGTGATGGAATATTCTCCACTGGCCTGGATGGGTGCAGCTCCAACAACAGTCAAGAAGCTCAACACCATCCAGAACAAAGCCGCCCGCTTGATCAGCAGCCCATCCACCACCTTAAACATCCACTCCCTTCACCACTGTTGCACCTTGAATGCAGTGTGTACTATCTACAGGATGCACCTCAGCAACTTGCCAAGACTTTTTCGATTGCCACCGCCCGAACCTGTGACTTCCATCACCTAGAAGGACAAGGGCAGCAGGTGCATGGGAACCCCCTCACTTCCAAATTCCCCACCAAGTCACACACCATCCCAACTTGGACATATATTTCTGTTCCTTCACCGTAACTGGGTCAAACTCCTGGAACTCACTACCCACCATCACTGTGGGGTTACATTGACCACATAGACTGCAGCGGTTCAAGAAGGCTCACCACCACCATCAATCTCAAGGGCAACGAGGGATGGGCAATAAATGCTGGCCTTGCCTGCAATGTCCATATCCCAAGACCAAAAAAAAGTAGAGTCAAGACTTCTTGCCAGTTTATCAAGAAGTAGGGGCTTATAATAAGGTCAGATAAATTCAATCCCATTTCTTGAGGAGCTTGGGTGTGGTCAGAAACTGCTGAATTCTGAATGTCAATTTCCTGCCAGTGTTCCAATTCCACTCTGCAAGGTCAGGAAAAGAGTTACTTTTTTAATCAAATTAACCTGGGTGTAAAACCCAGATCCTTCTCTTCTTCCCACTGTGTGCCTGGCTAACAGACTGCCCTAGTTCAGTTTTTCGACTACAAATGAATTCTTACTATTGTGCACTTTGGTAACCCTTCCCATGAAATACTAAATTGGCAGAGTGCGGCTTTTATGGCCAATTCAGCAGCTGTGACTCCAGCATCAGACCACTATTCCATTAATGAAGTTCCTCTAATAATGACACTGCCAGGGACTCAACAAAACCACAATCTTCCAAAGCTAAAACATTCACACATGCAGAGACGGCAGTAGTTTTCACTCAGCACAACACCAATTAAACTTGAAAACTCTCGTCAACTAATGTTTGTTGCCATAGAGAAGTGGCTTTATTTAGTCAAAACTGTCACCAACGTGACAAGAAGCCTTAAATGACAGAACTGGATTGGCACAATGCCTTGAACAGCACAATTTGTATCTTTCATTTTCTGTTGATTATCAGAGCTATGGGTTGCAGAAGAAACACGGGAACGGTAGCATGGGTATGTACTCCAATAGTCATCCCCACATGAAACCCCAATAAAGGAAAAGAAAGGGCTTGCATTGCTATAGCACCTTACACAACTTCAGGACATCCCAAAGCGCCTTATAGCCAATTAAGTAATTTTGAAGTGTAGTCACTGTTATAATGAAGGGAAATGCTGCAACCAATAGAGTACATACCAATGCAAACAGCAAGATCCCGCAAACAGCAATGAGATAAATGATCAGGTAATCTGATTTAGTTATGCTGCTTGAGGGATAAATATTGGCCAGGACACTGGGAGAAATCATCTGTTCTTCTTCGAATAGTGTCATGGAATCCTTTACGTCTACCTGAGAGGGCAGTTTAGCGTCGTGAAGTGTCAGCCTGGATTATGTGCTCAAGTCTCTGGAGTGGGGATTGAACCCACAATCTTCTAACTCTGAGATGACAGTGCTACCACTGAGCAAAGGCTGACACTTTGACAATGGCATTTTTGATAACAGCAGTCAAATACTTAGCCCCAATTTTGCTAAAAATGCCACCAAAATATAGAAAAACCAGAGGGGGCAATACTTGTAGTTTACAAAATCAGGCACAAATCTCTCGCTATGCTCGCTGCTCTCCAGGATAATGATCTTCAGAGGAGCGAGCTCATCCCACTATCCAGGATCTTTAGGATGGTAGACTTATTCCAGTATTTCTTAGCTCTGGAATTCCCTCCCTAAACCTCTCTGCCTCTCTTTCCTCCTTTAAGACGCTCCTTAAAACCTACCTCTTTGACCAAGCTTTTGGTCATCTGCCCTAAGTTCTCCTTATGTGGCTCGGTGTAAAACATTTTTGTCTTATAATACTCCTGTAAGCACCTTGCGACGTTTTACTATATTAAAGGCGCTATATAAATATAAGTTGTTGTAGTTGAGCTAGTTTGCACTGGTAGCTTCTTTCCGTACAAGGCACTGTGCACCCCATGCAACTACTCTTCTGATTCACCTTCATAGAATCATAGAATGATACAGCACAGAAGGAAGCCATTTATCATGTACCGGCTCATTGAAAGAGTTATCCAATTAGGAACATAGGAACAGCAATAGTCCATTTATCATCTTGAGCCTGTTCTGCCATTCAATGAGATCATGGCTGATCTGTGACCTAACTCCATATACCCGCCTTTGCCCCATATCCCTTAACATCTTTGGTTAACAAAAAACTACCAATCTCAGATTTAAAATTAACAACTGATCTAGCATCAACTGCCATTTGCAGAAGAGTGTTCCAAACTTCTACCACTCTTTGCGTGTTTCCTAGCTTCACTCCTGAAAGGTCTGGCTCTAATTTTTAGACTATGCCTGTGGCGTATGTAACCTTTTCCACCTTAAGAGAACTACCTTAAGAGATGTACTACTTTCTCTTGGCTGCTGTATACTGTAATACCAGTGGTGACCACACCGGTATATAAGTGTTGTGCAAGGATTTGCTGGGCAGTTCAGCCCTGACCTTCGAATAGTAAAGTCCTGTTAAAAGTTATTCTTGTTGTCTGTGTCCAGTGATTGATCCTAAACCTAACTGGGACATACAGACTCAACAGTGGCGATGAGTCCGATCTTACCCTGCGGCAAACTTACATCCAAGGCAGCTTCGTCCTCAAAACGGGCGTCGAGAAGAGGCATCCGCCCTCATCATCCTGCTGAGCACCATCGCACGGGAGGCATCGAGAACCCGGGTTAAAAAGAAAAAGAATTCTGACCACGAAGCCCTCCATCAGCGACAGGCAGTGTTCATCCCTTCTACCACGGTGGTGGGTAAGCCGATCAGCGACACGAGCAGAAAGTCGGCCGCTTTGACTGTGGAGTAGGGGAGGGAAAACGGAGGAATAAGGGCGGAGAGCTCGACCACGGCCGGTAGAAAGGGCTGGGCTGCAATCGAGGCCGAGAGGCGCAGCGACTGGGGCAGCTTAAGGCTCGAGAGCCACGGAGAACTCAAACGCAGCCGGTGTACAGGACCGGGCTGCAAGGCAAAGCAGCGTCGGGGAGTGAGAACCGCTGGGGAGGCGAGAACGGCAGCAGCAAGGCAATCGCCATTGCAGCCAGCGAGGGAAGAAGGCAAACGCGGGAAGCCGCCATTTTAGTAGGCGGGGGAAGAAGACAAGCGCGGGAAGCCGCCATTTAAAAAAAATAATAATAATTTTTAAACTTGCAAGGATGCCTAAACATGGGAGCATTAATACCTTTGATAGTGATGTCGAAGATTGGACCACGTATGTAGAACGCATGGAAGTTTATTGTAAAGCAAATAAGGTACCAGATGATGAGAAAGCATTAACCTTATTAAGCTCAATGGGGGCGAAGACATACGGGCTATTGAAGCACCTTCTATCACCAATTAAACCGGCGGATCAGACCTTCGCGAATATTGTTACTGTCCTGAAAAATCATTTAAACCCCATGCCGCTGATGATAGCGGAACGATTTAAATTTTACAGAAGAACGCAGTTGAAAGACGAAAGCAACGCTGAATTTTTAATTGAACTACGTAAGCTATCGAAGTACTGTCAGTTTGGGACAGGGCTAGTAGATGCGCTGAGAGATAAATTTGTGTGTGGATTGTTAAAAGAAGGAACACAAAAGCGACTGCTTGAAGAGAATGATCTTACGCTTGATAAAGCTGTCACTATTGCAGCATTGCAAGAAGCCGCAGCAAGAGGCACTGCGGAAATGCAGCTACGGTCACCGGAACTCTGTACCAATCAAATGGTCTTGAGTACAGTAAAATGTTATCATTGTGGAAAGACAACACACGATCAGAACCAGTGCTGGTTCAAAAATCAGGAATGCAGAAAATGTGGCAGGCTTGGTCACATAGCTAAAGTATGCCGGTCAGGAAAGAAGACCAGCAACAAAAAGTCACCGCAGGAAAAGTACAAAAAGGTACACAAGGTGACAGAGAACAGTTCGAACGAACAGAAGTCAGATTCAGACGCCAGCAGTAATGAACTGGGTAGTCTAAGAGTACACAATGTTGGTAAGGAAGCAGACCTCCAAACAATTTGGGTCACACTTCAGATAGCAGGAGTCCAAGTGAAGATGGAATTGGACACTGGATCGGCATTGACAGTCATGAATAAGAAAGATTACAAAAGGTTATTCCCACATATTCCCCTACGGGATACGGAGATTGTATTGAAAACATACACGGGGCAAAGAGTATACCCCATCGGGAAGATAGAGGTAAAGGTGGTCCACAAGGGCAAAGAAAGCCGAGGAATGGACTTATGTGCTACCTGAGGGAGGTCCACCACTACTGGGACGGGAGTGGATTAGGAAAATAAATATGGACTGGCATTCCTTAAAAGCACTAACGGTAGATTCCGGTACAAAAGATGTCAAACCTAAACGATTGTCCAGAATATTGGACGATGCTAAAGAGGTGTTTCAACAAGGACTGGGAACACTGAGAGGAATTACCGCAAACATCAAGATTGAAGAACATGCAAACCCGAAATTTTTCAAAGCCAGACCGGTACCTTATGCAATACGACCTGCTGTGGAAGCTGAGCTGGAAGGGCTAGAACGTTCAGGAGTACTGTCTAAGGTAGACTGGAGTGAGTGGGCCACGCCCATTGTCCCAGTCATGAAGCGTTCATCGAGCAACAAGCCGGGGGAACCGGGGAAGGTTCGCATCTGTGGTGATTTCAAGATCACTGTTAATCCGGTGCTTCACACGGTGCAGTATCCGCTTCCACGGATTGAGGATATCTTCGCTTCATTCACAGAGAATCACAGAATCACAGAATCCCCACAGTGCAGATAGAGGCCATTTCGGCCCATCGAGCCTGCACCGACACATATCCCACCCGATCCCCGTAACCCCTACACCAACACATATCCCACCCTATCCCCGTAACCCCACGTATTTAATCCCCCTAACACTAAGGGTCAATTTATCATAGCCAATCAACCTAACTCGCACATCTTTGGTCTGGCGGGAAACACTTCACCAAGATAGACCTGGCGCAGGCGTACTTACAGATGGAAGTTGAGGAAGAGTCACGCCAGTATCTCACGATCAACACGCATAGAGGCTTGTACCGGTATAATAGACTGGTTTTTGGAGTGGCATCGGCTCCAGCAATTTGGCAGGGGGCCATGGAGCAGGTATTACAGGGAATTCCAGGTACACAATGTTACCTGGACGATATTCTGATTACAGGAGATGATGACGACGACGAGGAACACCTTGCAAACTTGGAACTGGTGCTCACCAGATTGAAAGAATATGGTCTTCGAGTTAATCGCCAGAAATGTGAATTCTTTCAGAAGCAGATCTCGTACTGTGGTCATGTCATTGACCAGGAGGGGCTTCATAAGTCTCCTGACAAGATCGAAGCTGTTGTGAAGGCTCCCGCTCCGGATAATGTATCCCAAATGAGGTCGTTTCTAGGGTTGATTAACTATTACCATAAGTTTCTGCCAAATTTATCCACGGTGCTGTACCCGCTGAACGCTCTTTTGCAGAAGGGAGTACCATGGAAGTGGAGCGAGGACTGTAAGAGGGCCTTTCGCAAAAGCAAGGCATTGATCACCTCAGAGGAAGTGTTGGCTCACTTCAACCCAACGCTGCCTATTCGTTTGGCTTGTGATGCTTCTCCATATGGTATTGGGGCAGTACTCTCACACAAGTTGCCAAATGGCACGGAGAGGCCAGTTGCGTTCGCATCCAGATCATTGACCTCCGCTGAGCGCAATTATGCTCAGATAGATAGGGAGGCTCTCAGCCTTGTGTGGGGAGTAAAGAAGTTTAATCATTACCTGCAGGGCCAAAAGTTTACGCTTCTGACAGACCACCAGCTGTTGGTATCCATTTTTAACCCTAAGAAGGGTGTTTCGGTGATGACAGCACAGAGACTCCAGAGATGGTCCCTTTTCCTAGGGGCACATCAATATCAGATAGAATTCAAAGGTACAAAGCAGCATGGTAATGTTGATGGGCTGTCGCGCCTGCCACTACCTACAGAGGAGGAGGCACCGACGGTTGACCCTGTTGAGTTATTTCACTCGACCATCATCGAATGTTTACCAGTCACCAATGCAAGTATTGAAAGAGAAACCAGGAACGACCCGACACTGTCCAGGGTCTACGAAGTGACAGTGAAGGGATGGCCAGCACATGGTGATCCACTGTTACCGGCATTCTCAGCAAGACGAGAACAGCTGTCCGTCTGTCAAGGAACATTGATGTATGGAACAAGGGTGATTATTCCTCCCAAGTTAAGAGAGAGTTCTAAAGGAACTGCATGAAGGTCATCTGGGGGGAGTCAAGATGAAAAGCCTTGCTAGGGCTTATGTGTGGTGACCGGGTATCGACCAACAGATAGAGGAGCTGACGAAAAGCTGCTCAGGGTGCCAAAAAGTGCAAAATGCACCTCCGATTGCACCGCTGCATCCATGGGAATGGCCTTCAACCCCATGGCAACGTGTACATATTGACTTTGCTGGTCCTTTCATGGACTCCATGTTTTTAATTGCGGTGGACGCACATTCTAAATGGCCAGAAGTGATTAAGATGACTACCACTACCTCGGAAAAGACGATCGCGGTGTTAAGAACGATATTTGCGAGAAATGGATTGCCAGAACAAATATGTTCAGACAACGGACCGCAGTTTGTGTCAGAAGAATTCCAGGGATTCATGAAGAAGAATGGGGTGAAACATTATACCTCTGCCCCATATCATCCGGCTACAAACGGGTTGGCCGAGAGATTTGTACAAACGTTTAAAAAAGCAATAAAGGCCATGAGCGAAGATCAGATTCCACTACAACACAAGGTGGACAAATTCCTACTGGCATATTGAAACGCCACTCATGCAGCGACAAAGCAAAGTCCTGCCATGATGTTCTACAACAGGAGGTTGCGGTCCAGGTTGGACTTGTTAAAACCAAATGTGCGGAGGGAAGTTGAAAACAAACAGTTCCAGCATATAAATAACAAGACCACTCGGAGTTTCGAAATAGGACAACCAGTGTTAGCCCGGGACTATAAAAACGAGAAATGGCAATCTGGAACAATTCGGGCCAGACAAGGACCCCTGATGTACACGGTAGATATTGGTGAAAATGTAATACGGCGTCATGCTGAGCAACTGGTAGAATCGAGAACAAGGGTCGAACCCATGACTACGGCAGAGACAACCGTGAAAGAAGTTAGTGAACCTGAAGCATCTACCTCAGAAGTGAATGTACCTGATGATGATGTCCAATCCATAAGAGACCAACTAGATGAGTCACCCCAGCAACGAGAATCAGAGACCCCTGAAAGGCGTTATCCAACTCGAATCAGGAGGCCTCCTCAGAGACTGAATCTTTGAACTGTTTTGCATGAAGTTGTATATATATATATGTTATTATATTATGTTAAATGGGGATATAACTGTTAAGCTAAAAAGGGAGGATTGTGGCGTATGTAACCTGTTCCACCTTAAGAGAACTACCTTAAGAGATGTACTACTTTCTCTTGGCTGCTGTATACTGTAATACCGGTGGTGACCACACCGGTATATAAGTGTTGTGCAAGGATTTGCTGGGCAGTTCAGCCCTGACCTTCGAATAGTAAAGACCTGTTAAAAGTTATTCTTGTTGTCTGTGTCCAGTGATTGATCCTAAACCTAACTGGGACATACAGACTCAACAATGCCCCTTAGTCCTAGACTCCCCAACCAGCAGAACTAGTTTCTCTCTATCTACCCTATCAGTTCCCCTTAATATCATGAAAACGTCGATCATATCACCCCTTAACCGTCTAAATTTCAGGAATACAACCCTAGTTTGTGTACTCTCTCCTCGTCCCACTCCCCTGCTATTTCCGCATAGCCCTATAAATTTCTTTCCCTTCAAATATTTATCCAATTCCCTTTTGAAAGTTACTATTGAATTTGCTTCCACCGCCCTTTCAGGCAAGGCTTTCCAAATCACAACAACTTGCTATGTAAAAAAAGTTCTCTCATGTCGCCTCCGGTTCTTTTGCCAATTACCTAAATCTGTGTCCTCTGGTTACCGACCCTTCTGCCACTGGAAACAGTTTCTCCTTATTTACTCTATCAAAACCCTTCATGATATTGAACACCTCGATCAAATCTCCTCATAACCTTCGCTGCTCCAAGGAGAAGAATCCCAGCTTCTCCAGTCTCTCCTCATAACTGAAGTTCCTTATCCCTGCTACCAGTCTAGTGTCTTTTAAAGGTTTAGCTTGCTTTTATTGCTCTATTGCCTCTATTGATAAAGCCAGGGATCCCATAAGATTTTTGAACAACCCATCTACAAAGATCTGTGTACGTACACCCCCAGGTCTTTCTGTTTCGGCACCCCCTTTAAAATTGTACACTTCTCTGCATTAATTTTCATCTGCCATGTGTCTGCCCATTTTACCAGTCTGTCTATGTCCTCCTGAAGTTTGTTACTACCCTCCTCGTTGTTTACTACATTTCCAATTTTCATGTGATCTGCAAACTTTAAAATTATGCCCTGTATACCAAAGTCCAGGTTATTAATATATATCAAAAAGAGTAGTGGTCCTAATACCAACCCCTGAGGAACACCACTGTATACTTCCCACCAGTCCGAATAAAAAATCGTTTCACACTACTCTTAAAATTCGTTCGCAAGATGTGGGCGTCGCTGGTAAGGCCGGCTTTATTGCCCATCCTAATTGCCCTGGAGAAGGCCGCCTTCTTGAACCGCTGCAATGTTCCCTCTAATTTATTTTGCTGCTGCGCGACCCCTTTAAAAGGCTGTGCGGGCCATACGCGGCTTTTGCATTGAAAAGTCGGCAAGCCGGCTGCGCGGGTTCCCTGGAGCGCTGCGCAGCTTAAAGGGAACGTTGGCGAAGGTACTCCCACAGTGCTGTTAGGTAGGCAGTTCCAGGATTTTGACGCAGTGACGATGAAGGAACGGAGATATATTTCCAAGTCAGGATGGTGTGTGACTTGGAGGGGAACTTGCAGGTGGTGGTGTTCCTCTGCGCCTGCTGCCCTTGTCCTTCTAGGTGGAAGAGGTCACGGGTTTGGGAGCAAGAAGCCTTGCCGAGTTGCTGCAGTGCATCTTGTAGATGGTGCACACTACAGCTACTGATGGCCCACAGCACTTCATGGATGCCCAGTTTTGAGCTGCTAGATCTGTTCTGAATCTATCCCATTTAGGACGATGGGGCGGTAATTGGCCGATTATAGCTGTACTGGAACAGCTTGGCTAGAGGCGCGGCATTGGTCACTCCTACCAATACTGACATGTATATATGCATCTGTGACAGGTAGATTGAGCACGAGGTCAAGTAGGTGGAAACTGCGGAGGCTCTGGTCACAATCTTCCAATCCTCCTTCGATATAGGCAAGGCGGCAGAGGACTGGAAGACTGCAAATGTTACACCCCTGTTCAAAAAAGGAGATATAATTCTGGCAATTATTGGCCAGTCAGCTTCATCAGTGGTGGGGAAACTTTTAGAGGCAATAATTTGGGACAAAATTAATTGACATTTGGAAAAGTGTGGGCTAATAAATGAGAGTCAGCATGGATTTGTTAAAACCGAATCGTGTTTGACTAACTTGATTGAGTTCTTTAATGAAGTAACAGAGATGGTTGATGAGGGTAGTGCGGTTGATGTTGTGTATATAGACTTTCAAAATGCATTTCATAAAGTACCACATACTAGACTTGTGGGTATGGTAGCATAGTGGCTACGTTACTGGATTAGGAATCCAGTCGGCCTGGACTAATAATCCCGAGAGGAGTTCAAATTCCACCAGACTTCATTCCCCAGAACTAGATCCAGCACGGTTTCCTTCCTCATTGGGCTGGAAACACACTGATCAAGAAAGTTCTCTTGTACACATTTCAGGAATTCCTCCTCTTGCCCTTTACACTGTTACGATCCCAGTCTATATTAGAATAACTGAAGTTCCCCATTATCCATACTCTATAATTGTTGCATCTTTTATAATTTGCCTGCAAATTTGCTCCTCTATCTCCTTGTCACTATTTGGTGGGATAGCAAAATACTGCAGATGCTGGAAATCCGAAATAACAACAGAAAATGCTGGAAAAACTCAGGTCAGGCAACATCCGTGGAGAGAAATTTGAGTTGACGTTTCGGGTCGAAACCCTTCTTCAAAACTGGAAAGAAAAGAAAATAGATCGAAGGCAAGGCTGCGATCGAACAAAAGAGACAATAAAAGGTATTCGAAGCCAGACGAGATGGTAATAGGCCCGTGGAGACAAAAGGCCTAGAGTATACACCAAGTATCGTAATAGTTCCTCTATTGGTCCTTAATTCTAAACAAATAGATTCTTTGACCTCTCAACTACATCATCCATTTACAGTGCTATAATAGTTTCTTTGATCAATACCAGCTCCTTTCATTTTTATCCCTTCCCCAGCTTTCCTGAATAACTTGTAGCCAGTCTCTGTTATTGCCACCATAATAAACCATAATCATCATACAGTAAACAAGTGTGACTTGTGGAATGCTTCTTGTGATCAGAGCTCATGAGAGTGCAATGACATATGTCAACTGCCATCAACAATATAGAGCAAAAAATATACTCACCCAAAACCACACAATTTAAAAAGTACAGATGTCTTAAGTTGGGGGTGATTTCAAGGCTTTATTAACATCCCGGGGTTCTTCCAAGTATTCACTATTTGCTAACTTTATCCAAATCAAATCTCAGTACAGTATCTTTTTACAAACCTATTTCTTGTGTGTGTAAAATTAAAGAAAAATTATTTTAAATGGTTATTCGCCTATAATGACCGTTTAGTAAAATAATCATACAATGGTTACAGCACAAAAGGAGGCCATTCAGCCCATGCCATCTCACTTCAGCTAGTCCCACTCCCCCACCATTTCTCCGTAGCCCTGCAATTTTTTTTCCTTCAGGTACTTATCCAATTCCCTTCTGAAAGCCACGATTGAATCTGCCTCCACCACCCTCTCGGGCGGTGCGTTCCAGATCCTAACCACTCACTGCGTAAAAAAGTTTTTCCTGATGTCGCCTTTGGTTCTTCTGCCAATTACCTTAAAACTGTGTCCTCTAGTTCTCGACCCTTCCACCAATGGGAACAGTTTCACTCTCTCTACTCTGTCCAGACCCCTCATGATTTTGAACATCTCCATCAAATCTCCTCTCAACCTTCTCTGGGCTAAGGAGAACAATCCCAGCTTCTCCAGTCTATCCACATAACTGAAGTCCCTCATCCCTGGAAGCATTCTTGTAAATCTTTTCTGCACCCTCCCCAAGGCCTTCACATCCTTCCTAAAGTGCAGTGCCCAGAATTGGACACAATCCAGTTGAGGTTGAAGCAGTGTTTTATAAAGGATTACCATAACTTCCTTGCTTTTATAGTCTAGGCCTCTATTTATGAAGCCCAGGATCCTGTATGCTTTTTTAACTGCTTTCTCAACCTGTCCTGCCACCTTCAACGATTTGTGCACATATACCCCCAGGTCTCTCTGTTCATACACCCTCCTTTAGAATTGTATCCTTTCGTTTATATTGCCTCTCATCGTTCTTCCTACCAAAATGTATCACTTTTCTGTGTTAAATTTCATCTGCCACATGTCCGCTCATTCCACCAACCTGTCTGAAATTGGCCTTAGTCCAATTAAGTATTTTTACTAGATTGCTCCCTGCTCTTTTTCATAGCTAATCTAAACCTTATGATACTGTGATCACTGTTCCCTAAATGATGCCCTACTGACACTTGCTCCACTTGACCCACCTCGTTCCCCAGAACCAGCTCCAGCAATGCCTCCTTCCTCATTGGGCCGGAAACGTACTGATCAAGAAAGTTCTTTTGAACACTTCAGAAATTCTTCCCCCTTTCTGCCCTTTATACTATTACTATCCCAATCTATATTAGGATAGTTGAAGTCCCTCATTATCAATATTCTATAGTTCTTGCACCTCTCCGTAATTTCCCTGCAAATTTGCTCCTCTGTATCCGTCCCACTAGTTGGTGGCCTATAGAATTCACCTAGTAGTGTTTGAATTATTCTTCAACTTTACACACAAAGTGAACACCCTATAATCTATTCAACAGGAACAACCAGGTAAACATTTTTAAATACTTAAATACAATGTTTTCCTTCATTGCAACTAATTTTATGATTTATTAGTTTAGAGTTTTTACAATATTTTGAAGTGTTTTCACAGAATAAATACAAAGCCCTTCTAAGGACGGGGGAAAAAAGCACAATTTAATCTTTAGACTGCCAGCAGATCCCAGGAATTCCCAGATCCATAGGCCAGTTAATTTTTTAGCTCATATAATGTAGTTTCCCTACATTATAAACAATGAAACACGTTGGGACATTCTGAGTTCATGAAAGGCGTTATATTAATACAAGTTCTTTCACAGTCACAGAAGGAAGGGAGGCGATTATTGCAAGGGGGATGGAATATAAAAGTAAGGAAGTCTTGCGACAACTGTACAAGGCCCTGCTCCCGTCCGGTAAGAGATACTGAAGCATACGGTCTCGTACCAACAGGTTTCGAAACAGCTTCTACCCCCAGGCCATAAGACTCATGAACGATTAATTTATTATTATTTATTACTGTTGTTTTATTTATTATTACTGTCTTTCTATTAGTATTTTTATCATTGTTATGCCGTATTTATTCCAATGTTGGGAGGACTCGTAAAAATCAACATTTCATTGTGCAGTACACACGTCTGCTGCATATATGACAAATAAAAAAATTGAATTGAATTGAGACCACATCTGGAGTACTGCGTGCAGTTTTGGTTTCCTTATTTAAGGAGGGTTATACTTGCATTGGAGGCAGTTCAGAGAAGGTTCACTAGGTTGATTCCCGAGATGAAGGGGTTGTCTTATGAGGAAAGGTTGAGCCTATACTCATTGGAGTTTAGAAGAATGAGAGGTGATCTTATTGAAACATATCAGATTCTGAGGGGGCTTGACAGGGTAGATGCTGATAGGATGTTTCCCCTCGTGGAGGTATCTAGAACTGGGGGCATAGTTTCAGAATAAGAGGTCGCCCATTTAAAACGGAGATGAGGAGAAATGTCTTCTCTCAGAGGGTCGTGAATCTTTGGAATTCTCTACCAGAGAGAGCTGTGGAGGCGGAGTCATTGAATATATTCAAGGCGGAGATAGACAGATATTTGAACTACAGGGGAGTCAAGGGTTATGGGGAGCGGGCGGGAAAGTGGAGTTGAGGCCAAGATCAGATCAGCCATGATCTTATTGAATGGCAGAGCAGGCTCGAGGGGCCAAATGGCCTACTCCTGTTCCTATTTCTTATGTTCTTATGAAGAAGTGAGGTGTACAGAATATTTCTCATGATTTGAGAGCATTGATGAACAGATAAACATAGTAAAGTTTTAAAAAGTTACAGCAACTTCTATTTAATGGATGGGAGAATCACACTTAAGTGATACTAGTTATATTGCCATTTGTGCATTGGAATTGACAAAATGAAACATGGCTTTTAAGAGCAATAGCTCCTTTCTGTTTAGCATTTAGTCTCAATGAAAATAATGAGACAACATTTGTATATACAGCAAACTGTTTCCTTCATGGTGCTTGCATTTAAGTGGTGTAGTTTATATACCATTTTTCTTTGAAACAGATGTCAAAATTACAGACTTTTTTTTGTAAACGGTCATGAATTTTAAATTGCTTTATTTCCTTTGTAATTAAAGAAGCAGACGGTGACTCTTGATCCCACGTTTGAAGTGGCTCATTTCAACAACTGAGTGACTGATAGGAAATTGTTCATGGTGTTTGAATATTCACAGATACAACGTGTTATTTTCCTGCCGACTGGATTGTGGGAATTGAGTTGAGCTTCACATTTGAATAATAGACATTATTCATATTTTATTATGCAACACTTGTTCATTGCATGTTTGAAATACATCTTCATTAAGTTGCTCTTTAAATCAGTTTTGAAAAAGAATTTAAAGGATTAAAAGATGAGTTTGCCTCACGTCTGATGATTTCTGTTGCTTTAGCCAACAGAAAGCTCACTTTCAAATCGCTAAGACCATGTATTAGTCTTTGTCTTCTCTTACTTCTTTTAGTATCCATTTAACTATTGAATTCATTTTACGAGTAGCCATAAAACTATTTTTCAAAATGACAAAGACTATTATATTCCTATAGAAAAAATGCTTACAAAAGGGTAACTGACCCATTATGAACATTTCTCGATATATGTATTTTTATGTTTCAATCAAACCATATTCAGCAAATCTTTCAGCTTCATATTTCACTTTTATCAGCAAATAAATATATTAGGGTGTTTCAGCCACTAAAACTGGATCCACGTTTCGTACCAGTCATTCCGAAATCATTTGACAGCATAACACAAAACTACGTAAAAGTCAGTAAATAGGTTACAAAAAAAAGTTACTCTGAAACATGGTCAGAACATGCAAGTGTAGGAAAGAGTGAGTCAGCAGTGTTTACAGGAGTGGCTCCACAGCCAAATGTACGATTCACACTAACAGTACATGTGTCACACATCTGTTGTCCACTTGTCAACTGGTTCAACTTTCTGCCACTGTTTTACTTCTACTGTTGGCACTTCTGGTTCTGAAGTATGTGGTGCTAGAATTCACAGATTTCTGTGCTATCCAATCTTTGGTTAAATTTTCTAGTTTCTGAATGAATGTCGCCTTCTTTAAATCTTCACTTAAGATTATTCCTGAAATATTTTCACCGACCACCTCCTGTTATTTTTCTTGGTCATCATGCAACTAGAATACAGCTTTGGGAAGTATCTGGCCCACTACAACTACGCCTGTACAACAATGAATTTGATGCCATCAATGTAGGTGTGTTGCAGCAGTTTGGTACTCATCACTCTATCCTACACTGAATTTTCTTAAAAGGTCACATATGCCTTTAGTGTCGTCTTTCCAGCTGCTTCACATGTCAACAGCAAAAAATACAGGGTTCACAGCTATATTAAGGAATAATGAGCACAAGTGCATGGTACACTCAAAGGTTCTTGTTAAGTCTGTGTGTTATAGTGAGAATTACTACACAGACCACAAGAGTAAATTTTAACAGGTTTTTACTAGTCGAAGGTCAGGGCGGAACTGCCCAATAAATCCTTACACAGCACTTATATACCGGTGTGGTCACCACCGGTATTACAGTATACAGCAGCCAAGATAAAGTAGTGCAACCCTTAAAATAGTTCTCTTAAAGGTGGAACGGTTACATACACTACAATCCTCCCTTTTTAGCTTAACAGTATATATTCCCCATTAAACATAACATCATAACATATATACACAACTTCATGTAAAAACAGTTCACAGATTCAGTCTCTGAGGAGGCCTCCTGACTCGGTCCGGATAACGCCTCGGTGGTGTAGTAGTTTTCAGTGGTGTAGTAGGTTCTTGTTGCTGGGGTGACTCATCTAATAGTCCTTCACTGGACTTAACAGCTTGAACTTTCGTAACTTCAGAACCAGCATTGCTGACTTCTAAAGGCTCGAGTACCTTGGGAAGTTTTTCTACTTCCAGACTGATTTGGCTCAGTTCGGAGGGACCACCTGCGTGACCTGGTAGGGGTGATAATGGTTCAGATGAGTCATCATCGTCTGCTTCTTCTCTATTGTCTTCTATTTCCTCCATCACTTCAGCTTTTGCCTCTGCCACCAATTCCCTGAGTGGCTTATTACTGCTGACACTGCTCACAAAAGGGTGCTCTTTCTTCTTAGCTTTCAACTGATCGATGAATTTGACATATTCCCTTTCTTGCTCAGCTTTGATTCGTTTGGCCTCATCGCGCAGACGGTTTGTGTGTTCCTGTTCCATTTTCTCAATCAGCTGCTTCTGCTGTCTTTCCAGATTCTCCCACTCTGTGTCAAAGAACTTTTTCTTTGCATTCATCTCTTGCTCAAAACGGCGAATCATTTGTTCGAATTGCTGTTGTAGTTTGAAATTGAGTTGAGTTCGAGCCCGGTGTTCCTCAGAAATGTGCATGTCTGTAGACTGGACAGACTCAGAATTCTCTGTCAAACTATGTTGTTGTTGTTCAGTGGAATTCTGTTCTGATACTTTGTTCTCTTCTGAAGCATTTATGCACTCCTTCGTTTTTCCATCATTAGTCTGCAAGTCCATTTTAGACTTGTCTTTTGCACATGGGCTGGTCTTACCATCATCAGTTCCAGAGTCTGAGCTGATTGTCTTCACCGAGTTCTCACTCTCTGCTTTGTCACTGCTACTGCTGCATATGCCCTCATCCAATATTCTGGACAATCGTTCAGGTTTGACATCTTTTTTTTTTCCGGAATCTCCCGTTATTGCTTTTAGGGAGTGCCAGTCCATATTTATTTTCCTGATCCACTCCCGTCCCAGAAGTGGTGGACCTCCCTCAGGTAGTACATATAAGTCCATTCCTTGGTGTTCTTTGCCCTTGTGTATCACCTTGACTTTTATCTTTCCGATGGGGTATACTTTTTGCCCCGTGTATGTCTGCAACACTATCTCCGTATCCCGTAGGGGAATATGTGTGAATAACCTTTTGTAATCTTGCTTATTCATGACCGTCAACGCCGATCCGGTGTCCAATTCCATCTTCACTTGGACTCCTGCTATCTGCAGTGTGACCCAGATAGTTTGTCGGTCAGCTTCCTTACTCACATTGTGAATTCTCAGACTACCCAGTTCCTTGCTGTTGGAGTCTGAATCCGAATTCTGTTCATCCGAACTCTTCTCAGCCACCTTGTGTACCTTTCTGCACTTTTCCTGCGGTGACTTTTTGTTGCTGGTCTTCTTTCCTGACCGGCATACTTTAGCTATGTGACCAAGCTTGCCACATTTTCTACATTCCTGGTTTTTAAACCAGCATTGGTTCTGATCGTGTGTTGTCTTTCCACAACGATAACATTTCGTTGTACCCAAAGCCATTTGATCTACGCTGAGTACCGCTGCCTTCAGCTGCATTTCCGCAGTGCCTCTCGCTGCGGCTTCGTGCGATGCTGCAATAGTCACAGCCTTATCAAGTGTAAGATCATTCTCTTCAAGCAACCGCTTTTGTGTTCCTTCTTTCGACAATCCACACACGAATTTGTCTCTCAGTGCCTCTGTCAGTCTTTCCCCAAACTGACAGTATTTCGCTAGCTTACGCAGTTCAATTAAATACTCCGCGTTGCTTTCCTCTTTCAGTTGCGTTCTCGCATAAAATTTAAATCGTTCCGCTAACATCAGCGGTGTGGGGTTCAAATGATTCTTCAGGACAGCAACAATATTAGCGAAAGTCTGATCCGCCGGTTTAGCTGGTGATAGAAGATGCTTCAATAGCCCGTATGTCTTCGCACCCATTGAGTTTAGTAAGGTTAGTGCTTTATCTTCATTTGATATTTTATTTGCCTTACAATATATCTCTATGCGTTCTACATACGTGGCCCAATCTTCAACATCGGGATCGAAATCGTTGATGTTACCGCGCTTAGGCATCCTCGCAATCTTCTTGAGAAACAAAAGGAAATTTTTCTTTTATTTTTTTTTCCAAAATGGCGGTTTCCCGCGCTTGCCTTTCTCCCCCGCTGGCTGTAATGGCGATTGCCGTATTGCTGCGTTCGCCCTCCCCAGCGGTTTTCAAATCGTGCCTCCCAGCCCCTCTTGCAGTCCGGTCCTTTCCCCCGGCTGCGGCTGAGTTCTCCGCGTTTTAAAAAAAAAAAAATTCTCCCGCGCCTTACGCTGACCCGGTCGCTGCGCCTCGCGGCCTCGGTAGCTGCCCGGCCTTTTTCACCGGTCACGGTCGAGCTCTCTCTCGACGCTGTTGCGTCTCCCAGCCCGCTTGTAGCCCGGTCTCTCACACCGGCTGCGTTTGCATTCACCGCGGCTTCCGTGCCTTACGCTGCCCCAGTCTCAGCGCCTCTGGCCCCGACTTCTGTCCGGCTCTTTTCCCCGGCCATGGTCGAGTTCTCCGCCCTTATATCCTCTGTTTTTCCCTCCCCTACTTCACAGCCAACGTGGCCGACTTGCTGCTCGTCGCTGATCGGCTTTGTAGTGTCCGTGTGTAGATAAAGACACTGAAGACAGGAGTTGGTTCATTGGTATTTACTAAGCAAGTCTGGGGGGGGGGGGGGGGGGTTTCTAAAGGATATACACAATACACAGGCTTATATAGCCCAAGTGGCAATTACCGGCATTACGCACACCTGGGGCTCTTAAAGGCACATACACCACAATTCCTCCCCTTCTAGCTAACTAGTACATCATATTTTGAGTAATTATTAATTACATGTTATATGCAAAATAATATACATTGCTGTATTAATTAATTATAAGTTAGTCTCTCAGGAGGCTTCCTGACTCGGTCCGGATAACGCCTCGGGGGTGTAGTAGTTTCTGGTGGTGTAGTAGGTTCTTCTGGCAAGGCTGATTCGGCTTGAAGGCCAGTGTCGGGTTCATCGGGCTCCAGTATCACCGGATCGGAGGTAGATATGGGTATCTCTACTTCATCGTTAGATGTATAGAGTGGTGGTGCAGGTTGTCCCTTTTCGGATGACTTGATGATTTGGTCAGCATGGCGCCTTATTATGCTGTCTCCGATGTCCACGGTATACATCAGTGGTCCTAATCGTGTGCAGATAGTTCCAGGCTGCCATTTCTCGGTACGGTAGTCCCGGGCCAAAACCGGTTGGCCTATCTGGAAGGCCCTAGTTGGCCTTTCATTCATGCCCTGAAACTGCCGGTTCTCCACGTCCCTTCGGATGTTGGGCTTGACCAAATCCAGCCGGCATCTTAGGTTTCTATTGTAGAACATCATGGCGGGAGTTTGGTTAGTAACCATATGCGTTGCATTCCTATATGCAAATAAGAAGTTATCCACCTTGTGCTGAAGTTTTATGTCTTCATTACCCATGGCCTTGATGGCCTTCTTGAAGGTCTGGACAAACCTTTCAGCCAATCCATTGGTGGCGGGATGGTATGGGGCGGACGTGTAGTGCTTTACCCCATTGTTCTTTAAGAACTTTCTGAATTCTTCGGACACAAATTGCGGTCCATTATCAGAACATATCTGCTCCGGCAGCCCATTCCTATCTTAATACTGTGATGGTTTTTTCCGTGGTGGTGGAGGACATCTTTATTACCTCCGGCCACTTGGAGCGTGCATCAACTGCGATTAAGAACATCAAGTCCATAAATGGACCAGCAAAGTCGATGTGCACCCTTTGCCAGGGAGATGAGGGCCACTCCCATGGATGTAGAGGGGCCTGTGGCGGAGCATTTTGGACCTTCTGGCATCCTAGGCAGCTCTTGGTCATGTCTTCGATGTCTCCATCGATACCTGGCCATCATACAAACGCCCTAGCTAGGTTCTTCATTTTCACTCCACCCAGATGCTCCTCGTGAAGCTCCTTTAGCACTTTATCCTGGAGTTTGGGTGGAATCACCACTCTGGATCCACACATCAAGGTTCCTCGGCACACTGACAGCTGTTCTCTTCTTTGCGAGAATGCTGGCAACAGTGGTTCGCCATGTGTTGGCCATCCCTTCACTGTTAAATCGTAGACCCGTGAGAGAGTAGGGTCATTTCTTGTCTCCCTTTCAATGGCAGAATTTGTCACCGGTAGACATTCCACTATGGTAGAGTGGAATATCTCTACTGGGTCTACTGTAGGTGCCTCTTCTATCGTTGGCAACGGTAGGCGTGATAAACCGTCAGCATTCCCATGCTGTTTTGACCCTTTGTATTCAATGTTGTATTGGTGTGCCCCTAGAAAAAGGGACCACCTCTGTAGTCTTTGTGCCGTCATAATGGGGACACCTTTTTTAGGGTTGAATATGGAGATGAGGGGTTGATGGTCAGTCAGCAAGGTAAATTTTTGTCCGTGTAGGTAATGGTTGAATTTCTTCACTCCCCATACCAGGCTGAGTGCTTCCCTGTCTATCTGGGCATAGTTACGTTCAGCTGAGTTCAATGAGCGTGACGCAAAAGCTATCGGCCGTTCCGAGCCATCAGGGAATCTATGGGACAATACCGCTCCTATGCCGTAAGGGGATGCATCGCACGCCAGTCTGATTGGTAGTGATGGGTTGTAATGAGCCAAAATTTTCTCGGATGTGATTAAGTCTTTACATTTATGGAAGGCACGTTTACAGTCTTCGTTCCATTTCCAAATCACTCCTGTCTGTAGAAGATCATTAAGAGGGTGTAGAATAGTTGATAAGTTCGGTAAAAATTTATGATAGTAATT
This sequence comes from Somniosus microcephalus, assembly GCF_052327205.1. NCBI lineage: Eukaryota > Metazoa > Chordata > Chondrichthyes > Squaliformes > Somniosidae > Somniosus > Somniosus microcephalus. Next base: position 202,881,900 of record NC_140995.1, on the reverse strand, counting down.
TATTAATCCCAGGAATGACCTTAATTGTGAAACATTTTCAGGTGCTGGGGCTTTTATAACTGCTTCAATTTTTTCAGGTGACTTATGCAACCCTTCCTTATTAATTATGTGGCCACAATATGATATCTGATTTTGGAAAAATTCGCACTTGGGGCGATTTGCTCGTAGGCCCCGTTCTTTCAGCCTAGTGAGCACCTGCTCCAAATTGGCAAGGTGCTCGTTGTCGTTTTCTCCTGTTATAAGGATGTCGTCTAGGTAGCATTGAGTCCCCGGAATCCCTTGCAGGACTTGCTCCATAGCTCTTTGCCAGATAGCTGGAGCTGATGCTATTCCAAAAACCAGTCGATTGTACTGGTACAGGCCTTTGTGTGTGTTTATTGTGAGATACTTTTTAGAGGTCTCCTCAACCTCCATCTGTAGATATGCCTGTGCCAAGTCAATTTTTGTGAAACGTTTCCCTCCGGATAGTGAGGCGAAAATATCTTCTATCCTCGGAAGAGGATACTGTACCGTGTGAAGGACCGGGTTTACAGTCACCTTAAAGTCCCCACAGATGCGAATTTTTTTCTGTTCCTCAGAGTTATTTTGCAATGTTTTTTTCATGACTGGAACGATGGGTGTTGCCCATTCGCTCCAATCTATTTTGGATAATACGCCTGCCTTTTCCAAATTCTTCAGCTCTGCCTCGACTGCCGGACGTATTGCGTATGGCACCGGTCTTGCCTTAAAAAATTTTGGAATTGCTGTATCTTCCACTTTTATTGAGGCGGTGATGCCTTTCAAGGTTCCTAGTTTCTCTTGAAACACTTCTTTGGCGTTGGCCAAGATGTCTTTTAATCGTTCAGGTATGATGTCATCATTGTTTTTTTCCTTACTGGTCACCGTCAGTGCCTGAATGGAGTGCCAGTCTAAACGTATCTTCCTTATCCATTCACGTCCCAACAACGGTGGACCACCATCTTGTAGAATGTATAAATACAACTTTTGTATTTCTTTGCCGTTGTATACCACAGGCACCCTTATTTTTCCTTTGGGGTAGACTTTCTGCCCCGTATATGTTTTTAAGATAATGGATGTGTCTTTTAGAGGTATATGCGAAAATAGCCTCTCGTAATCTCGTCGATTTATTACGGTTAGAGCTGATCCTGTATCTAGCTCCATTTTAACTGGGGACCCTGCTATTGTGAGGGTAACCCAAATGGTTTGGTAATCCTCTTTGGCAAGTACATTATGTAATTTGAGACAGCTTAGTCTCTTGTTTCCGGAGTCGCTATCGCTATTCTGGTCTTCGGAGATATTGTCCGTCATCATTTGTACCTTCCTGTACTTTTCTTTATTGATTTTTTGTTTTCTGTCAGTGGATTTATTTTGTCCAGATTGGCATACCCGTGCAATGTGTCCCATCTTACCACATTGCCTGCATGCTTTGCCCTTGAACCAGCAGTCCCTCTGGTTATGGGTGGATCTGCCGCAGCGATAACATCTTCCGAACTCCTGTGTCATTTTATGGGTGCCGAAGTCCTGTGTCTCTTGTTGTATCTCTGCAGCTCCTTTTGCTGCTGCTTCGTATGATACAGCCATACTGAAAGCTTTGTCCAATGTTAAATCTTTTTCAGAAAGCAGTCTTTTTTGTGTTCCTTCACTTAAGAGACCGCAAACAAATTTGTCTCGAAGATAATCCGATAGTCCTGCTCCGAATTGGCAGTACTTTGATAGCTTTCTTAATTCGGTTAGGTAATCAGCGTTACTTTCATTCTTGTGTTGATTTCTCTTGAAGAACTTGAATCGTTCCGCTATCAGCAGCGATGTTGGGTTTAAATGCTCCTGCAGGGTATCAACAATTTCTTTAAAAGTCTTGTCCTTTGGTTTGGCTGGAGTGATTAAATTTCGTAACAGCCCGTATGTCTTCGCGCCCATTAAGTTCAGAAGTACTGAAGCTTTTTTTTCATCTGTTATTCCATTTGCAGTGCAATAAACCTCTACTCTTTCCACGTATGTGGTCCAATCTTCTATTTCGCCATCAAAAGCCTCAATATTACCAGATTTAGGCATTTCAGAAAAGATATGGCACTTCCCGCACTTTTTTTCTCTCTCTGTAGCAACGATATGGCGCTTCCCGCGCTTTCCCGCCGCTGCTACCGATAACAATGCTGTTTTACTGTGGTTTCCGTTTATTCACTGTTGGAGACTCGTTCCCGACGGAGGTCTAAACGCTGACCTGCTTGCTGCGCCGGCCGTCTCTCGAGTGCACCCTCCCAGTCCGTTATTGCTTGCCTCCGATTTCGCTGCCTGTCTCAGCTGTAGAGCCCGCCGCTGGAGCTCCAGCCTGACGCCCAGGAAGGATTAGCGCAGTACCTGTCACCAGCTTGGCCAGCTGGTGAAACCACAGTTTCTCTTACTTCCTTGAGTCTTCTGGACGCTGGAGGAATCGATGTCCTTGAGGTGCTGCCGAATTGCAGGTAAGTCCGTTTCCACCTCGTCGCCACTGTAGTGTCCGTGTGCAGATAAAGACACTGAAGACAGGAGTTGGTTCATAGGTATTTACTAAGCAAGTCTAGGGGGGGGGGGGGTTTCTAAAGGATATACACAATACACAGGCTTATATAGCCCAAGTGGCAATTACAGGCATTACGCACACCTGGGGCTCTTAAAGGCACATACACCATAATTGCTCTTAAAGGCACATACACCACAGGCTTACCCACCACCGTGATAGAACGGATGATCACTGCCTGTTGCTGATGGAAGGCTTCGTGTCAGAATTCTTCCTTTGCTCTGCAGACCCGAGTCTTTTCTCAGCAGAATGATGAGGGCGGATGCCTCTTCTCGACGCCCGTTAAGCTGCCTTGGATGTATCTCTGCCGCAGGGTAAGATCGTACTCGTCGCCACTGTTAAGTCTGTGTGTTATAGTGAGAATTACTACACAGACCACAAGAGTAAATTTTAACAGGTTTTTACTAGTCGAAGGTCAGGGCGGAACTGCCCAATAAATCCTTACACAGCACTTATATACCGGTGTGGTCACCACCGGTATTACAGTATACAGCAGCCAAGATAAAGTAGTGCAACCCTTAAAATAGTTCTCTTAAAGGTGGAACGGTTACATACACTACAGTTCTCTATAGCTTCAGATGGTTCCTATACACAATGATATAGGTGGCTGTATTCCGCATTTGTCTTTTTCAGTTCCCGGTACAACTGCAAATTGCAAATAAGGATGCTGCCTAAGTACTTAAAACTATCCAAGGCATTTAGTTTTGTGCTCTCAGTATGATATTAGGCTCAACGTGCCAGGTCAACATAAAAGCATAAAACATAGGAGCAGGAGTAGGCCATTTGGCCCTTCGAGCCTGCTCCGCCATTCAATAAGATCATGGCGGATCTTCTACCTCATCTCCACTTTCCTGAACTATCTCCATATCCCTTGATTCCCTTAATATTCTATCGATCTCTGTCTTGAATATACTCAATGACTGAGCCTCCTCAGCGCTCTGGGGTAAAGAATGCCAAAGATTCACCAGAGTGAAGAAATTGCTCCTCATCTCAGTCGTAAATGGCCGACCCCTTATTCTGAGACTGTGACCCCTGGCTCTAGACTCCCCAGCCAGGGGAAATATCCTCCCTGCATCTACCCTGTCAAGCTCTAAGAATTTTGTATGTTTCAATGAGATCACCTCTCATTCTTCTGAACTCTAGAGGATATAGGCCTAGTCTACTCAATCTCTGCTCATAGGACAATCCCCCCATCCCAGGAACCTTCGTTGCACTCTCTCTCTATAGCAAGTGTATCCTTCCAGAGGCGAGAGTGCTACCCACTGAGCCACACCTGACACCTACATAATACAAGGTTGACACAGCAAACCAATAAATAAAATGTTGTAGATCTTCTTCAGAATGGGTGAGTATAGCAAATAAAAGTTCAAAAATGGCAAGTTATCTTATCTTAGTTTTGGCCCTTAGTTTGCCGACATTGAAAATGTTACCATCTGCTGTATGTAGATGTCTTTGTTCAAATTTGTTGTAGCACAGACAAGCATAGCTGCTAACAGAAATCCTAAAATGACTTGCAGGCTTGCTTCACACTATTTGTTTTGATGAATGCACCACAGCATACAAATTACAAAAAATGAGGAAGCCATTTGTGCTGTTAGACCTGTGTTGGCGCCAGCTCTAGCTCTTCAACTGAAGCTACCTATACGAATTACATTTTCTTGCCCTTTCCCCACATTCATTTACATTTTTGCTTTTCAAATACTTATGCAATTCCTTTCTAAGAGATGATTTAGTGTCTATCTTAAGAGTAAACCATTCCATTTTCTGATAACTCTTGTAAAAATTCTTACAGCCTCCCATTTCATTCTTCCAGTAATAATGCTTAGTCTATGTCCCCTTATTACCAGTTCACCAATCAATGGAAATAATCTTACACTATTTATCCTCTCAAAATGTTGAAATCTTTCATTAGATTTCCCTTTTAACTTCTGTGTTCCAGTGGGAAAAACATTTTTGAGCCTTTCTTCATAACTATAACCACTCTCGCCTGATATTTCTCGAGTGATTTTTCAATGTACTCTTTCCATGACTCTAATGTCAATTCCTATAATTGGATACATGCAATATGTCAACTGTAGCTTAGTCAATGTCTTGTATAAATTTAATGTAATTTATTTGATTTTATATTCAATGGCCCTTTGTAATAAAAGCCAGAATCCTAAAATGGACAAATGCACTCCCAACTTTAACGATCTATGTACTTGAACCCATAAAAATCTCTCCATTCCTCCGCTTTTAAGAATCGTACCATTTAAGGCAATTGTCCTTTCACTATTCTTTTTCTCAAATTTAATACTTCACATTCCTTTGCATTGAACTACATTGCCATTTATCTGCCCATTCCATGAACTTACCTATGTCCTCAGTTTGCCATGCTCCTTAAGTGGTATCAGAGAACTTCAACATCATTCTTCTTGTGCCCATGTCCAAACTATATTACAAAATGAGAGATTCCAGCACAGATCCCCAGGGTACACCATTCACTGCATTCTACCAATTGGGAAACAAAACATCCATTTACCCATACTGTTTGCTTTCTGCCCCATAGCCATCTCTTTATCCATGCATCTACATTCTCTTCAGTACCACGCCTCTTCGTCTCAGATGCTACCTGATCAAACATCTATTACCATCATCAATTACAGCACTCGTCAAGCTATCGTGGAATTGCAATATTACGTTAATCGTATAGGAACGGCAAATTGGCTCAGTCCTTTTCTGCTGTGTCAAAGACCTTCACGACACCCAGGAACATGAAGTATAAGATCTGGTGTCATTCCAGACACCACCTCTGCATTCGTTGGGCAGTGAAGTTCAAGCTGAAGGCAAATAGGATCATTTTGAACGCTCGGGTCATGCAATTCAGTGATGGGAAGATTGCAGAAAAAGTACAGCTTATGAATGGCAGGGGACAAGCCCACTTATAGAAACTGCTGTGAATCTGTTGAGAGTGAAACAGTTCTGCAAACACTCAAGATTACAGATTCACAGTTATTATTTGGTCACTCCAGCTAGGCTGACCATACAAGTGGAAATCATGTGGGCAGCTTCAGTGTTGGATAGAAAAATGAGAGAGAATACAGCGGAACCCCACACTCCAATTAAACCCTTTCCTGATTATCCACCAGAATTTTCATAGGACTCAGCCTTGCACCACATTTCAATACTCCATGATGCTTCTTTTTATTGTATTTCACTTCATAGTTTGGGCAAATAAAATGACATTTTACCTCTGTTAGCTATATTGCGATCGTCTCCATTGGTGTTCTAAGGTATTCACAGTACCAGAAGTTGAAGACTTAATTATCTGCCAATTTTCATCATCAATGCCAAGAAATAAGTGGGAGGGTCTTTGGCATTCTGGTGGATAATCACCATCCACTATTACCACTTTTCCATACAATAGACTATCTTAACTATTTTTAAGCTTACAGATAGTAACGCTTCCCTGCTCCAGGAAGGGCTGTTTTCCTGTAGTCAACTCCAGAATTCAGTTGGATGGAGTCGCAATACTTCTGCAAAAAAAAAGAAAAACCAACTCAACTAAACAAAAACGATGGAGTTGAACTTCTGCCAGCCAAGGAAAAATATTTGATAGAAGTTTCAGATGTAGTATTAACCTTTTCTAACTATCACAATACAACATTAATTGTACAAAATGTGCTCTGTAGTATGTACAACAACACCATTTACATCATTGGGGTAGTCCTGCTGCCAATGTGCTAAGACATCTCAGACAGCCACAGGTAAGATTGGAAATGGCACATGCTTCACCTGATTAAACTGGATCAAGGATCACCCATCTCTGTGGAAGCATGTACCAAAACATATTTGTATTTTTTGTATTTTTTGTACAGGGGAAAAAGAAAAAAAGCAATTAATACAATGAAAATGCTGACAAATTTGAACTGCATTAGCAAAGGGGTCACCATGATCCACTGCAAATGACCAACTCATTCCAATAAATTTGTTTCATCCTGCCGTAATTTATCACAACACATGGCTGCTCCCCTCTATCCATCTCAATTTTTTATTTCTGTTGTAATGCCTTATTGATGCTACAATTTAACCAACTGGCACAAGAGGATGGACGGAGCTTTAGAACTCTCCATGTTCTGTAAATAAAGCTCAGTTATCATCACCCAACAGGACGTGCTGCAACTGCCCAGCTAAAAATGTCATCAAGTTCAAATGATGTCAAGTCCAAATTATAGCTTGCGAGCCTTCTGAAGAAAAGTTCAATGTTTTTAGAACTGGTTGTAAGAAAAATTATGCTGCTTTTCTTAAAAGATTTAGCATGGTACTGGCTTCTTTAATTCTGTCACGGTAGATAAGGATGAAAAACTGGCTTCACTCATAGAAGTCATATCAAAACTTTAACCAATTGTTACAGATTTGAGTTGGTTTGTCTGTGGCTGATGCCTGAAGGAAAAACCAATTTACATTAAATATAAGTATGAACAGCTTAAAAGGGTTTGTTCAAATATGTGTTTGATTGGCAACTTAAAAAAAATGAACAGGCAGTTATTTAAATCTGCTGGGTTCCGGTCACTTCTTTTTAAAGTGATTTATCAACCTTCTAAGTTCAAATCTGAAAGTCTGCCTGAGCCTTCAAAGAGAGATAGTTATGCCAGATAGCTTCCATAGATGTTGAGAAAAGCAAAAGAATTACTACGAGAATATTAGTTAGAATACAATTTAGCACAGCGGTTGCAAATTATTTATTATTTTCTGCTACACGAGGGACTAGCTAGTTCAATGACCTATGCAAAAATATATGTTGCATCACTGCTACTATTCACTTGTTCTTTTGCGGTTTAATAAATTTGTTTAGCAGTTAAATCGCAAGTCAAAAATGTAATGTTATTCTGTCTCTTTCCGAAGGCTTGATAGATTACATTGAGGGCACGTGATGAAACTGAAATAGTTCTCTATTCGATCCCTGGGCACGCCATTAATTCACCTAGATATCTGGGCAAGTGAAAGTATTTTCTCTGGGACATAAGGAGCTAGGGTTTACTTACGAGAGCAGTCTGAAGCAAAGGAGCCAAAAATAACTAAGTAAAAGGAGAAAATAAATCCCAAAAGTGTAACACTGGTCTCCCCATGTGACCCTTATCATTAAGCATCAAGTAGGAAAAACAGAAAACTTGAACAATGAAAATTCCTTACAACTGAATCTTAATTAAAACCCTAATTTTTTCCACAAAGAGGAAAAAATTGCTCTCGTCTTAAGTCTGCGTTAGATTGCCAATGAAATAAGCTACCGATTTTAATGATCTATTATCGTTTTCAAAAACAACATTTTGCTCGTGCATGATAAATCTTCGGTCTCAGCCTTGGCTCAGTAGTAGCTCTCACACCTCTGAGTTAGAAGACTGTGTGTTCAAGTCACACTTCAGAGGAGCACATAATCCAGGCTGACACTTCTGTGCAGTACTGAGGGAGCATTGTATGTTGGAGGTGCTGCCTTTCGGATGAGGCGTTAAACCGAGGCCCTGTCTGCTCTCTCAGAGAGACACAAAATTTCCCATGGCAGTATTTGAAGAAGAGCGAGGGAGTCTCCGAGCCAATATTTATCCCTCAACCAACATCACAAACAGATTATCTGGACATGTATCTCATGGCTGTTTGTAGGACCTTGCTGCGTGCAAATTGGCTGTTGTGCTTCCTTACATTACAACAGTAACTATACTTTAAAATTACTTCATTGGCTGCAAAGTGCTTTGGGATGTCCCGAGGGCGTGAAAGGCGCTATATTATTAATGCATGTTCTTTCCTTTTATAAATAAAACTGATTCATGTTAAGTCCAATTTCAATTTGGCAAGAAAAGCATCATGAAACGCTTTTGAGAACTCGTTTTTACCCACAGTAACAAATTGATCCAGGATGGATAGGAGTTGCTTGATGGAAACTGAAAAGCACTTCCTTTGGAGTGTGGAAACCAATAGTGACTTTCGAAAGCCTCTAGCAAAATTTGTTAGATGGTTAGGGGATAGGGTTGGCATCCAGACTCCAGCGTCATTAAGAGTCTTACAGTGGAACTATGATCAGAAATTTAGTCCCACAGAAATGTTTTTTTTTTTTTTTTTTAGGGGAAAACAGAACTTGGTCTGATCAGTGTTAATGTTAAGTGGTGTCAAGTAGTCAACATCACATGTGAATAATAAATTCAAAGGTAAGCGTTTGAACTGGATTTACTCATTTCTTCATATGGGGCATCGTCAATGGGAACAATATTTGGGAGTGTGTGGAAGCGCCTTTATCATTATCTTCCATTGTCAGGAAAGAAAATACATTCCCTATTATACCATCAATAAGCTGAGCAAGGATCAGCATGCTTACAGGGTGCTACTGCCAGCATTAAAGAGTTCAGCTGCATTCAATGCAGCCTGTTGAAGAATGCCGATTCCTGCTCAACACAATGATAACCAAATAAGAGTGTATCTACCAGATACATCATCATACTGGGCCTTTACCAGCCAAGAGACATGACATAATGGGTCTCTTCATGGCTGCACTTTTACTGACACAAACGGAATACATTTCCTCCAGGAAGAGGTATTCTTAACGAATTATCAATCTTCTTTCTGGTGAAGTGGGGGGGGGGGGGGAAAGAGAGAGAAAGGGGGTAATTTGCATGAAGTAGTTCCCCAAGAGTTTTTTCTTTGAAAGTTTGATTGAAATCCAATAAACTGTTTCTCAAATTAACAAAGTGGTACATCACTGTTCATAGATGTAGCTATGAACACCTTTACACCCAACACCCTGCACAGCCACTTGCAAAAGGAATCCAGTGCCTGATGGCAGGAAGTTCTTAATGAAGTTTATTTTAAAAGTTTATAAAAAGGATTTTCTAAGTTATTCATGTGACAAGCAACAGATGTACATACTGCAAAAATTAAAGTTCTATTTATACACAGGGATTAAGACGAAATTATATTTATAGATCGCTCAACTTGATCTGCTGTACTGCAGTATTATGGTTTTTAAAAGATACTGTGGTTTGATTCCCTTCTTTCATTTACACTCTCTCTCTATAATTGGAAATAATTGTCCTGAATTACTTTTATTCACCCTGTCAGGGTTCTTGACAGGCATTATAGTGATTTTCAATGATGTAATCTTTCATCTCTGATGTATCTTTGCAACCCATTGAGACTCGAAATCATGGAAGTTGCTGTGCTGCAATAGGACAAAAGGTTAGGCATACGTGCAAAGGCAATAAAGAGAACTAAGCTGCAGTTTGCATGACATGAATGAGGAACTTTCTGGTGATGTTATGAGCAATATAAAACAAGTTCTGAAAACTTCTGGCATGTATAACAAAACCTTTGCACCTTGCTGACCACTTGCAGCTTTCCAGGTTAGTGCATTAGATAGAATTCTCACCAGACTCCTTCATAACTATGAACATTTTTGAGCGATGTTTTTTGTTGTTGGTCCAATTGTAACAGTCATCAACAGAAATCAGGCCCATCTCGGGCTTCACTTAACTTCTTGTGGACCATGATTTCTGCGTCATGTCGGAGGTTTCCAACAGACCAAACTCGGGCAAATCATGCATCAGTGTCTAGCACCCGAAGTGACTGTAAAGAAGCCCCAGCTATTCTATTGCGAGGGTGTTAAAACTATGCAGGAAAGAAACACAGCATTCTCATAGGAAAAGATTTTCCAGTTTGTTTTTCGGGGTAGCAGGAAGGGGGACCCATTTAAAACTGGCAGTGTCATTTTCAACCAACCATTCTCAAGCTATCTAACATTAGCAGTCTGCCTAATGAGGAAAGGTTAGCCAAATTGCCAATTCAGAGCTCTTGTATACCAGTTGGGTATTTGGAGCTTAAGTATACCAAAATGCGATGACTGGCAGCCTAAGGGTTAACAATCGTAGCTGATGATAGTCAGTAATATACAGGAACGTTTCTGACCAGCAATGATTAATAATGATACCAAAGGTAATGCTGCAACAAGTTCCACCCTACTATACTATCAACCCTTATCCTAATCAGCCTTTAAAATTTAGGTTGTTAGAACTGATTCTTTGAATCATTCATAATTGCATGGTGAAGTGCTCAAAATGCTGCAGAATAAATGAAGATTGCCAAGTCAACTACTGGAACCCTGCATGAGACATGAATACATATAATCCCATTTAAGTGAGGCACTGCAATGCTTTGTCAGTACCACCGCGCTCTCTTTGTTTTGGGATACAAAATCCCCCCCACAGACAAGTTACAAGTTCCAGAAAACCATAATATGATGAGTTTGAGGTGGTTTCACTTTAATAAGTAGGCTGTGCAGTTTAGTTTTTTTTAAGATATTCTGCAGTATTCTATTAAGATTTCTCAAAGTCATGGAATTTTACAGCACAGAGGGAAGCCATTCAGCCCATCATGTCTGCACTGGTTCTCCGAAACTGCAATCCATTTAGTCTCATTCTCCTGCAATTTCCTCTTTTAAACTTTCTAAATCATTACTTTTCAAATATTTATCCATTTTCTTTGAAAAAACAATTTGAAATTCTGCTTCCAGCATGTTTTCCGACGAGGCATTCCACATCCTAACAATTCTCTTGGTTAAAACAAAAATCACCAAACCTCTCCCCTTTGATGATGATCTTAAATTTATGCCTTCTCGTAACCGATTCACTGACCAATTTTTCCCTATTCACTTCATCAAAGCTCAATACAGAACATCTCGTCAGATTTCCTTTCTATTAGATTTCCAGTTGTGACCAACATAAAGGAAATAAACAGTCCGCTAAAAAGTGTTGTTTTTAAATTATTACTCACTGTCTTGTTTTAATACTGGCGTACAACAGAGAAAGAAGGTTCCAGATCTAGTCACTTCAAAAATTAGCTACTTTACACTTCGTAAAATGGAAAGTTGCTGTATACATTTTCCCTCTAATTCTCCCCACATATTTCTGAGACTGTACTCCACTGTGAACTTCTAGTCAGTGACAACAGGCAAGATTCAACTGGAATGTTAATTTTAACTCCCCTAAAATAGAAGGCCTCGCTCATTAACTAATAAAGGCCAACACCTTGCATTTATATAGCACTCCTCACATGAAAAAATCAAGGTCAACAAGGTCAAAAGATGGGAATAGAGCAGCAAAACACATTAGAGGTGGGGGAGAGCAATTGAACGGGAAAAGGGAAATAATTTTTTGGAGGCTTTTTGATGTAGGTTGGGAGGGAGATAGTGAGGCAAAATATTTTTCTCAGACAAATTGCAAAGTTCAGGGAGACGGTGGCTGAAGGATCAGTCTCTGATGGTGGTGCAATACAAGCAGGAAACATGTTATAATCCAGAGTCAGAGGGGCAGCAGCTGAAAACTGGTCAAATATTGGCGAGTGAAGCTTAAAAGGGATTTGAAGATGAGGACAAGGATCTAGAAATTAATTTGCTGCAGCACAGGGAACCAGTGCAACTTATCAAGGATGGGTTTGCAGGACTTTTATCTGGGAGAGTTCTGAATTAGTTGAAGTTTGTGCAAAATGGAGAAAGGGATGCTGGGTAGGAAATCAACAACAACTTGTATTTATATAGCGCCTTTAACGTAGTAAAACGTCCCAAGGCGCTTCACAGGAGTGATATAAAACAAAATTTTGACACCAAGCCATATAAAGAGAAATTAGGGCAGATGACCAAAAGCTTGGTGAAAGAGGTAGGTTTTAAAGAGCGTCTTAAAGGAGGAAAGAGAGGTAGAGAGGTGGAGAGGTGGAGAGGTTTAGGGAGGGAATTCCAGAGCTTAGGGCCTAGGCAGCTGAAGGTACGGCCACCAGTGGTTGAGCGATTATAATCAGGGATGCTCAAGAGGCCAGAATTAGAGGAGCGCAGATATATTGGGGGGTGGGGGGGGGGGGGGGGGGGTTGTGAACCAATAGCAGATATCTTTGGAGAAGTCAATCCTGGAAGCAATATATGCATGGAATTGGGTTTAGCATTGGTAGGGGCGAGTAAGGGCATAAGACGGGAATGTTCCACAAGTGCAAGAATGCGGCCTTGGTGACATTAGATGTTGAATAGATGGTTCAGCTCAAGATCAAGTTGGTTGCGCATCACCTGAGGGGGCAGCTTAAACATTCACTCCCTCCACCACCGGCGTACCGTGGCTGCAGTGTGCACCATCTACAAGATGCACTGCAGCAACTTGCCAAGGTTTCTTTGACAGCACCTCCCAAACTCGCGACCTCTACCACCTAGACAAGGGAAGCAGGCGCATGGGAACACCATCACCTCCAAGTTCCCCTCCAAGTCACACACCATCCTGACTTGGAAATATAGCGCCATTCCTTCATTATTGCTGGGTTAAAATCTTGTAACTCCCTACCTAACAGCACTGTGGGAGTTCCTTCATCACACAGACTGCAGTGGTTCAAGGCGGCGGCTCACCGCCACATTCTCAAGGACAATAAGGGACGGGCAATAAATGCTGACCTTGCCAGTGATGCCCACATCCCGTGAATGAATAAAAAAATGCTAGGGCTCTGATGCAAGTGGGGCCAAAGGCAAAGGCATCACTTTTATTTTGCCAATGAAGAGCTAAATGAACTTATGAACCATGTAGGATTTGATGTTGAACAAAAAGTCAAGCAACAGCCTTGCATTTGATGATAGTAGGGAACAGGTTCAACTGTGTGTCGGCACATGTGTGGAGGCTGACCCTGGCTATTGAATAATGCCATCAAGCTGTAGCACACAGATATTGGCCCAGAGTTTGCTGTCAAAATAACGTTGAGGCTAATGGCGCTCACTGTTACTCATACGTAAATGGTACAGCAACTTCAGGTGAGGGGCAGATGTGTGGTTAAACACGGATATCCAAAAGTTGCTGCCCGAGTTGTGGTGCTCTGCCGTTAGCTTTGCGAAAACGGCATCTCGCTGTCTGCGTTATCATTGAAATGCATTGAATGGTGTGAAGTTGCTATATTTACGTGGTAGATACGAACTAAACTCACCACAGAAAGTTAAGACTTGTCCATTCCAGTCTAAGTACCCTTTTAACGCCGTGATAAGTGTTAATTACGGCCAAACAACCTCTCAGACACTGACAATTAACTATAAAAGGTGTGGAGTCTCATTCCTTTAGATTTTAATTGTTGTTGGAGTTTTTAAAAATGTAAAATTTTAAAATCAACTTTAAAAAAAAGTTCCTTTCTCTTTTTTCTCTCTCTATCCAATCTTTCTTTCCCTCGCTTTATTTCTCTTTCTGTACCCAATTTGGCATTGAATTCACCCCCTCTAACTTACACTTCCTTCTCATTCCTTGCGCTGTTAATTTCACAGTCCTTCAATTTGATTGGTTAAGGAGATACCCTGTTGCTTTCCCTGTTCACTCATGTCCCAAATGCCCAGTTTCTCTCACTGCAACATTACCAGCTCACACTTTCAGCAACTTGCCACGCAAAAAATAGAAATACCTAGATGTACAAGGGCAAGTCTAACTAATGGCAGATGCTGTTAGATGCTTTGCCACAGTAAAATCTGGGCCAATGATTGAGGGCCAAGGTTGAAATGCTGGAATATACCTCAGGTGACTGTGGGAGGAAAAATCATAAGGGCAGATATAGTGACTCTATGAGGGCAGATATAGTGACTCTATGAGGGCAGATATAGTGACTCTATGAGGGCAGATATAGTGACTCTATGAGGGCAGATAGAGTCACTATATCTGCCCTCATAGAGTCACTATATGAGGGCAGATATAGTGACTTTATGAAGGCAGATATAGTGACTCTATGAGGGCAGATATGAGTGAGGCAAATGCCCATAACACAGCTTTTGCAATACCTTCTAAACACATTTCTAGAAGGAAGCAATTAAATAATTCCAGTTTCTTTTCAAACCTGGATGCTTTTTTTTTGCAAACATTTTCTATTTTCATCCTTTTCACTTATATAGGAGCATAGCATCAGGAGGAGGCCATTCAGCCTCTCGAGCCTGTTCCGCCATTCAATTAGACCATGGCTGATCTGTATCTTAATTCCAATTACCCACCTTGGTTCCGTAGCCCTTAATACCCTTGCCTAACAAAAATCTGTCAATCTCAGTCTTGAAGTTTTCAATTGACGCCCAGCCACAACAGCTTTTGGGGGGAGGGCGCGGAGAGTTCCAGATTTCCGCTACCCTTTACAGTCAACTCTAACTTTAAGGTTATGTCCCCCACCAGAGGAAATCGTTTCTCTCTCTCTACCCAATCAAATATTTAATCATCTTCAACACCTCAATTAGATCATCCCTTAATCTTCTATATTCAAGGGAATACAAGCCTAGTCTATGCAACCGGTAACTTAAAATAGTGCACAAAAGAATTTTATGCAAACGTGTTAACCAGTGTGTTATCAGAGGACATGAAACCCCATGAGGAAAAGACTTCCCCTGTACACTAGGTGTAGTGAAATCAGAAACCAACATCACAACCTACGTGCATGGAGCTGACACAATCAGCTTGATCCAGTGCCAAACTTCTTATTTTATTCTGGCTTAATTTAATGTCTTTTCCCCCAGATGCTTTTTAGCCTCCGTCTAGAAGCATTTATTTGGATATTTGCAGCATGTTGATTATAGATTGGAGGACTCAATAATAAATCAAACTAACAGACTGTGGTAGACCAACACTGGAGAAACCCTTCAAGATTAACAAGACTGTAACGTTCAGGTATGTCATCCCTGAAGCTTTTTAAATTTTAATATCGGGGGTGTAAATTTGAAACACAAACCTTCTAGAGCTCTTGTAACAAACCTTTATTCCGCCGTACTTGCAAGGCAAAACATGAACAGAAACAGCAGCAAATTAGTAAAACCAGGGGAAGAATTAATAGTTTTCAGTTGCTATGTTTGCACAAGGAACTAATTCTAATCAGTGCTGGAACAACCTTCCATACTCAGTTTCCCTTTATACACAGTGATCACACAAGAAGCCAAAATAGCAACATGATGTGCAAATAAACTCATTTGTTTTTTTTTTTAAATCACCATTTCGACAGTGAGAATCCCCACCCCACTGACAAAAAAGGAACAGGTTTACACCTGTGGACAGTACTCTTATTTTCTGTTAAAAAGTCAGATTTACATGCCACATTGTTGCATGCAAGGCACAGCTTGTAAAAAGTCAAGTTAAAACACTTTTCCCACCTACGGACTCTACCTTGCACCTGAATCACTTTTAAGACGAGAGTTCAATTTTTTGATCTGTTATTGTTCGATCCAGAGGGAGAAACTAGAGATAACTAACTCCTTCAGCCGTGTTGAGGTCTACTCCTCATTACCAACAGCTGAAAACTTTTGATGCTTTTTGTTTGAAAAGAATCAACCAACCTCAAAGCACTTGGTCTAAAGCAAATAGGGGGCTGTAGTCCATTCACCATTTCTGTGTTACAGCTATTATGCAAAAAGTATAAAACACTGCCTTTATGCTGCCAAGCCACAACTACTCTTCTTACATCAAAGCATTTTCACCACAAGGGTTTTTTCTTCCAAATTTATTCATTCCCAAAACAGAAGACAACGATTCATACACCCTAATTACATCTAATTATCAATTCCTTTTTCTGTGACCAACTTCAGCCAGAGCTATTTATTACTTGCATTTCTCACACCCTCCCCCATGCCTTTTGCAAGACAGCTAACATAATGGCAAGTTCTTTGGAGGACAATTATTATTTCTTTTATGGCCGGTTATAAAGGTTCTACCTGCATTAAATAATTATTCTATTATTAGTTTCGACAGAAAATGCATGTTAAATATGGGGACCTCCTGGTTAATTTGACAGTTCCCCACAGTATTGCTGCTCAGAGGCAGTGGAAACGACCTCTCCTGTGGGGCTTCTCCTCATGCTTTCTTTTCATGATCTAAATGAGACGTTTATTGGATTAGGGTTCTTCTCTGCAGACCTCCGAGGTGGCCTGTAACAAAGAACTTAAAAATCCCAATGACTATACTAATTGCCCTGGGATTAAAAACAGAAAACTTGATTCGGCATTACATCAGTCCACCAAAAACAGAGGAAATTTATTAGTTTCATTATGGGCCCTGATCCTTTCACCGAGAGTGGGAGCTAGTGGGGCAAGGCACGGCTATAGTTAGATCTTCATTAGAAACTTAAACAATAGACAATTGACACGGGCCTAATTGTGTGATGCCAAATAAACCTCGCATACTTTTGAAGTGAGGAGAAAAGGCATGTTCTTAAAAAAATTGAGACAAAAATAGGTGGCAAAGATTCAGAGTTTGTCATCAAATGATGAACAGCTAAGAATTAAATTGACGTCAGTGGGCAGACTCTGCACTGCAAAGTCAATTGATAAGCAAATACGTCGGCAGCGGATTAACCCCAGTACTCAGCTCAGGTGACAGCCGCACAGAGGTCACAGTACTGACCTCACAGGTTGGTCTTTGGGTCATTGTAGCTTATAAAAGCCTGTTGTCGTGTCAAAGTCTTATAAGGCTGCAATCTGACAACTCAATTTAAGCTTCCAGGCAGATGACTCTAAGAGGATGGTTAATTGCTCATGCTGGATTATTCACTATTGGAAAGATGCCTGTTAATGGACATAAATGTCCCAAGTCAAAAAATACCAAGAAGCATCAATCTACCAGATGCGGGAGAATAAAATAAAAAGGAAGCTTACAAAAAAAAGTGTTTAACATCTCAGTATCCATTAGCTATGAACTATGTGATCAGAACGCCTCATCGTGTCTATTGGAAACTACCTTTTACAAAATTAATGGTTTTACAAGCTCAACAGTGACAACAGAGGTCACTGTTCAGCTATACAAAACAACTGCTACGTTTGTTCGTGATGTTAAAGGCATCACAGCTGTCGCATCCCAAGGCTCTCAGTTCTAACTATCCGCAATAAGACCGCTACATTGTGGCTTCTAAAGTTACGTCGTACTTTTGATATAGTTGATTGTTTTGCCAATAGGCAATGTTACCAATCTGAAGTCAAAAGGAGAAACATTAAAATTTAGTCTTATTTGAGCATTTTGCTTTTAATTCGTCATGAAACGGGCCAACTGAAAGACAGGAAAATTTACTGTTCTTGATTTTATTCTGTTGCTAGGTTAGCTCCTCTTGTTTCATTTTAAAACCTTAGTCCTTGGAGTTGAGTGGTGCAG
The DNA here is from genome assembly GCF_052327205.1 of Somniosus microcephalus. Classification (NCBI taxonomy): domain Eukaryota; kingdom Metazoa; phylum Chordata; class Chondrichthyes; order Squaliformes; family Somniosidae; genus Somniosus; species Somniosus microcephalus. The sequence continues at coordinate 202,864,215 of NC_140995.1, read as the reverse complement.
TGTGAAACAATGTCCTTTCATCGGAGTTTGAACCCAATTTGAGTGATTCAAAATTTTTTGCAAGACTTGCACACCTCTTTTAAAAAAAAAAAGATAAATAGCTTAGAATTAAAAATATGAAGTTACCTGTAAGGAGAAAGCAATTCAATTTAGAGTTGCTGTTTTTCAAGAAAAAATACGTACTGGTAAAGAAACAGAGATGAAACTATAAGGAACTGTGAAACACCATGGTGGCGCCACACACTGGAGCAGCACAGTACCACAGAATGTCGGGCCAGGAAAGGCAAGTCTTTCCCACACCGCCCACCTCTTTGGAGGTGATCTGATGCAAGTCACCGAGCAAGTTGTGAGCATCTCTGCAATGGGTTGCCAGGAGTAAACTCCTATATCTTGATGCGCACATGAGGGAGAAGGGAATAGAGGAGTAGGGGAAAGGGTGGGAAGTGGTCATTTTAGTGGCGAGGGAGACTGGTGTGGAGTATAAACACTGGTGTGGAGTATAAACACTGGTGTGGAGTATAAACACTGGTACAGACCAATTGAGCTGTCTTGTAAACTCCCAAAGAGTGGAGACAAATTAATCCAGTTTGTAGCATTCTATTCCTACACATCTTCCAGTTGGACGGTTAAGAAAAGACAAAACTCATCCAAGGAAGTAGTCAAGCTTGAGATTAAAAGCCATGATGATTTTGAAACTGAAACACCATAAAAGTAAGTATGTTTATTCCGTTTGCCCCATTGCATCTACAGAAATTCAGCAATCTGTTCTGACAATTGGAGGCTGAAGTCAATGTGCACCAAGCCTGTCCATCTAGTTTCGGATACTCTGAAATACACTTCAGTCTGGCTGTGTCCATTACATAGAATTACATTACATAGAATCTACAGCATAGAAACAGACCATTGGCCCAATTGGCCTGTACCAGTGTTTATACTCCACACAAATCTCCTCCCACTAAAATTACCTCTTCCCACCCTTTCCCTATACCCCTCAATTCCCTTCTCCCTCATGTGTGCATCAAGCCTCCCCTTAAATACATCAGTGCCAGCTGCTTCATCCACTCCATGTGGCAGCGAGTGTCACATTCTCACTATTCTCTGTGTAATAAAAATCCTTCTAGATTCTTTATTTTATCTGCTAGTGACTATCTTGTATTTGTGCTCCCTGGTTTTGGACTCACCCACAAGCGGAAACATTTCCTCCATGCCCACCCTACTGAACCCCTTCAAAATTTTAAAGACCTCTATCAGGTCTCCTCTTAGTCTTCTCTTTTTCATAGAAAAGAGCCCCAGATTGCTCAATCTTTCCCAATAGTTGTATCCTTTCAATTCTGGTAATATCCTTGTAAATCTTTTCTGCACTTTCTCTAGTGCTTCAATATCCTTTTTGTAGTATGGAGACCAGAACTGCTCACAGTACTCAGAGTATGGTCTAAACAAGGTCTGTATAAATTTAACATTAGCTCCCTGTTTTCGTGTCCTATTCCTCTAGAAATGAAACCCACTACTTCGTTTGCACTCTTGATGGTCTTATCTTGTGTTGCTACTTTTAGTGATTTGTGTCCCTGTGTTTGCAGATGTCTTTACTGCTCTACCCCATGTAGTTTCTTACCTTCCAAGGAATAAGTGGCCTCATTATTTTGCCCACCAAAATGAACCACCTCACACTTTGCCATATAGAATTTAATTTGTCATTTATCCACCCATTCTACAAGCCTGTTCATGTCTTCCTGCATTTTGATACAGTCTTCCACATTAGTAGCTATACCCACCAATGTGGTATTATCTACAACTTATGACAGCATTCCTCCAATTCGTGAGTCGAAATCATTTATGTATATGGTGGGTGGAAAGATGTGGATGGGTGGGAAATACAATCCAGTAATGAGCTTTACTATGAAAAAGGCAACTGATAAGCAACTGATAAGCCTATTATAAACAAAGCTGCCAGAATAACTGTCAGGCAGCCTTTGGACACCAACCCACAGCCATAGGCTTTGTGTTAGCTTGCAGGCTATGTTCTCACTGTGCACAATCCATAAAATGCAGAAATCTGTATACACAACTAAGAATCAAACAGTTCAGTGGATACAAATGTTAATTCAACAACAAAAAAAATGTTAAACAACATATCAAAAAAGATGGCAATAAGAACATAGGACAGGGAAGGGAAAGCACCATTCAACCCATCAAGTCTGTTGTACTGCTTAGGCCGATATACAATGCCTGTCATTTTCATCTCCCTTGTGTTTTTGCTTATGGCTACACTACCTGTTGAATCCAGGATCTGTCCATATTTTTTTGAACACTGCAATAGAATTTACTGTACTGGGGGGCAGTCTGTTTCATAAATTAATTTAAGATTACCATTGGCCACCTCACCCAGTTCTTCTCTTACTACTCTGCCGTGTCATTCTCCCGTCTTCCTACCTTTTTTCATCGATGCGAAAGGCTTTGGGACATTTACTATGCTGAGGAATTATATAAAGTGCTAGCCAGGAAGACACATTTTCACAGCCACCCATTAATTTCTTTCATGATTTTCAAAACTTGAAAGGGCACCGCAAGCATAATTCAACAAAAATAAACACCAACAAAATTCAGTTTCTCTTCACAATTCATAGATTTAAGATCATGGTGAACATAATGCTGGAACAGGAACAATTACATAAGTCCAATAAGCTAGTGAGGGTTAACACATTTCTCTAATAATCACACCAAACCCACCAGTCAGTCTCCACTTAACAGAATAGAAATCTCCAACACCCTTCGGAAGAACAGAATGAATGCGCTTAGGCAGTGGCACAAAGGACACGCATTAACAAAACTCCATTTAGATGCATTTCTACACCAGGGATATTACATAGATAATTACTTCTCTCCCTGACATCACATCTGCAATATTCCTTGACAAAACGTATTTGCCAGTTATACTTTTTTTTTTTTTTTTTTAAATTGCCTGTGGCAGTCACAGAGTTAAGAAAAAACAAGCTATCGAGTTGCTGTCTGCCCACTCGAAAATCTAAGGACCTGTCATTGTTAGAGTCTCCTTTTCCAACAGCAATTCCATTAGCAGCATTGGTGGAGTAATTATTAGTAGCATTCTCCTTGAAGGCAAGATCAAAGGAATCTATGTAAACCCTGATTATCAATATTACAGTCAGAAAGAGAAAACATCAAAACATGACTTTCTTTACCTTCAGGACAGCAATGAATGGCACAAAGTTAGCCCTCTGAAGCCCATTTTTATAGAGGTCTGAAAGAGAAAATTGGTATTAGCTTTGCTACTTAGCTTGATAATAGCATCTCTTTTTTCACTTTGGCAAATACACCCCCCAACAATAGCAGATAATAGTAAGACCAAAGGCACAAAATTGATTCCTGCTCGAGCAATATGTGGAGTTCTTTATATTGATCAGTGATATCTATAATGCGAACCAGAGCGTAAACAACAGGAGAAAGTCTACAGACTTGCGAGCCATGAGTCATCTCTGAAATGGAAAGACATAAAGCCTTTATTTTTTTAATAAAAAGGATCATAAACAGCTGGTGCTGCCACTATTCAGACACAGTGGAATAGTCCAGCAAAATACCTTTAAAAATCAATTTAAAAGAAACAGGTTCAAGTTATATTTGAGACAACTTTTATGGTTAATAAATGTTGAAATAGAGGCATCCGTGAAAGGTTGTTTGAACACCTGCCTCTTCAGCTCTTCTGAGTGCTGGATTTTTTTTTTTTAAAAACACAGCTTCATGGCAAGAACCAAGCTTTCAACTGCAAAGATCACTAGCAACCTCTTATTGGACTGAAGTGTGGTAAGTCTGACATAAATAACAATGCAGCTCAGAACTGTGGGCCATTTATGCCAACTGAATGCTCAAAAAAATGTTCTGGGCTACCCCCTCCAAAATATCACCTGGTTATAGAAGTGAACCAGAGCGGAGCCATGCTCAGTCCCTGGACTCAAGTTTGATGCCCAGTACATGCCAATTTAGTTCATTTCATTCTGGAGAATGATTAGCCTTAGAACCATTATGTTTGAGGGAGGGGGAGGGAAAGAGGAGAACGCCAGAAAATTAGCCAGGGTTCCCACCCTAATATCCATCAATCCCTGCTGGAAAGTGCACGTTATGAATGTCTGGTGAGGACAGGATTGGTCTCAGCTGTGGTGCCTCCTGCGGTCGAATAGCCTGTTGCACTCAAACTTGAATAATGGCCATTTTGGTGCGATACGGAGGGCAACCAGCATTTGTAGGAGCGTATGCCAGCAATCACCATCCTCACGAGGAGAGAGAAAATTGGTAGAAAAAGTAAAAAAACTGCTAGTTGTTAAATTTTCATGGATATAACCATTTTCCAGTTGCTTCACTAAAACTGGATGGTACATTATATTTTTACAATGCTTTAAAATTCATGACTTAAGTAATATTACAAAAAAAAACAGGCTCCCGAGTCCAGTGCATCCTGCTAGAAGTGCGGTTGTGTAGTGTCATGACAACAGGTTCAGCTGTAATGGCCTGCGCCGTTAAGCAGCCTGCCAAGATTCACTGTCCATCTCACGCGATCAATGGGTACTTGGGGCAAGGTGCTGAAGGACAGTCAACACTTGCGCAACTGTATCTTAACAATGAAGTCACCAGGTTCAAGAAAGGAGGAGGGTTAACGAAAGCGCCAGCTGGAAGAAGCTGCAGAGTGGGAGGGGCCCATGTACTGTGCCGCAGAGTGGGAGGGCCCCATGTACTGTGCCGCAGAGTGGGAGGGCCCCATGTACTGTGCCGCAGAGCAGAAGTGAGTGGAGACTGCACAGCGGAATTAAGCCAGGCACAGGATGGCTGCAGAGTGGGAGCAGGCAGAATGCAGTACAGGAACAGACCAGAATCAAATTCGGAGTACAGGGATCAGTCCCTGGTAACCAGATAGGCAGTAGAAACCAATCGGGCATGCTCACCGCAGATAAGTTGCGGGTGAGATTTACTAGTCACAAGGTACCCAGATATCAGATAGTGTTGGACAATTTTTATTCCATTTAGATCTGAACAGGCAAAATAAAGCAGCATCGCGTTTAACAGTAAAATTGCCTCCAGGTGGGGCATGCAATTCTATCCCAGATACAAACCAAGATTGATACAGGTACTTCACTAATTAAGGCAGACAAGGATTACCAGGATTGTACCTCCTACAGAGTTAACTTACTCTTAAATCTTTATGTCCATAAATTGAGGCATGTTGCCAAAATCTTATCCAATCTTAGTGAACAAGTTTTATAAGGTTTATATGTGGGAGGAAGTCTCGACAGCTCTTGAATGCTATTCATCACGCAAGTCTGCCTGGGGTACTCTGAACAGAAGCAGAAAAGGTAGCTGATCAAGGGAAGGGACAATATCTTCGCAGGTTTTTGAGTACAATAAAGCTTGATGAGAACTTAATCTGATTTAGAATTTTTTTTCTCCATCATATAGTTATGCATCTAAATTCAATGGACATATTAAGTTTCTCCCAATACAGAGGTGGAAAAATTCTTATATTTATTTTAAATTGGTTGAATATACAAAAATAGTAATCCAAATGCTAACTTGAAGAGGCAAATAGGTAGAAAAGGTAACAAATGTAAATGCCACTAAGGCAACACGTTAAGCTCATAGTCGTGCAACAATGTGTTTTTTTGGGGGGGAGGGGGGGCGGTGGAGGGAGAAATAAAACGAAGACCCCAATTAATTTTCTTTCTCCTTCAAATAGCACGAATTGTTCAATTTACTCCCTACCCACCTTGGTTTGTGCATCACCGTTGCCAGGGAACAAGTGGGAAATTTGCTCCCAGCCTCCACAAATGCAGCTTTATAGTCAGCTGCTGAGACACATTTAAGGGGGGCCTCCCCAAGCACAATTCTCCCCCACCCAACTAACCTTGGACAAGGCATCTGGCCTCTGCTCAGTGACCACCCCCCACCCTCAAATAATCGCAGCGTAGGTTACAACACAGCAGCATGGTGGAATCAAATCTATGCATAATGTAGTCCTATGCGTTAATGCTCCAACCACTGTGCTACCATACTGCCAAAGATTAGAATTTTCACATTTTAACAGTTTCTTATTGGTCTTACCTTCAGGTGGTCTGTTGGATGTGGCGACAACAACAACGCCATTTTTAAATAGATTTTCGAAAAGCTGCTTCAGTATCATGGCATCAGCAATATCTGTGACCTTACAAAATAGAAAGAAAACTGTAATGCAATTTGATCTAGGTTCACTTGCACATATGTCACTGGATATGAAGCAGCCTTATCAAATGGAAAAAAGAATGGATAAACAGGATAAATGTAACAGACTTTCAAACCCAGAAACCTTTTATTACCGAATTGGTTATTTCATACGGGATGCTCAAATGGCCCTGTGCAATTGGGAGATTAAAAATGAAAATTCTTACTTAAATTGACTTAATTTTCCCTATTATTAAGACAGATTTTCTGATGCACAGGAGAGGCCACAGAGTGACACACTCAGACAGTGTGAATGTGTCCCAAATATTTGTGGGACAAATAGCTCATTGAAACTTTTATTTGAAATTATTTGAGTTGGAAATTAATAGGAAGCATGTTGGCAATCAGATTTTTCTGCTGTGCCTTCTACCATCTTTGAATGTAAGAAACATTTGCAATCAGTTTCTATCTGGAGACTTAACTTTTAAACCTATTGTGACTGACAACAATTTATAACATAAAATAATATATTTTATTGTGCCACCATGCATTGGTGCACCCACTGCAGCTTCCGAAACTTTGAGAACCATACTTGCTGCATCCACTACTTCTTCCTCTCACATTAGCCTATGCTCAATAACATTGATCGCATCGCCTCAGACTTCAATTGGGTTCATCTTCATTTCTGGGCATTCCACCCTCATTTATTATTTCACAATGAAACCCAAATTTCTACTCTTTGACTTTGCCCCCCTTCAAGATTTTCTGCTCCAACTTCTAATCCAAAGGCGGTACATGTGCATATGTTGCTTCTGACGTCCCTGCTGCTTGCCTTAGCTCCTATATGTAACCTGACTTTGAACTCCTGCTGCTTAAATATATTTCTTCCCCGTCTCACTGAATTCATGTGTTGTTCTAACCTTAACCGTTCGTCAGACAAAAAAACAAATATAATCAGCTCTAAACTTCCGCGCTGCTGAAACCACCATTCTTGATGACTTGAGTACTCACCATCAGCAATGACTCTCTATCTCCCTTTCCGACTGATCAAATTTGCATTCATGCCAGACCCTTGGCTATTCTTAATTATCTCAAATTCAATCAGCCTTCTCTTATCCTTCATCAGCCCTGTAATTCAGCTAATTTCCTAGACCTTCTGCTCATCGCCAATTTTAATTCTTTCACTGTGTCTCTCTTCTCAACACTGGCCTCTTCTGACCTTATCCTATATTTGCTTCTTGCAGAATACCCTGCAACAAATCATATCCTGCATACCAGTTCCATTTGTTTAGTACCGTAACTCAGTTTGCCTCACATACTGCCTTTTCACTCTTCTGACCCTTGATTCGATGTAGGGAAATAAATTATGTTATTTTGGTTGGCATGGAATGCTTCCTATCTCAATTTCCATCAAAGCTGGGATTGCTTCTTGGTTCAGTCGTGCCTTCTGTTCTGCTGGCTCATGAAAAAACCCAACCTGTTGCACTTAGAATCTTGATCAGCCTGACACATCCTGAGCCAAATTATCTCGGCTTGTAAATTCTGTTAATCACTTGTTAGAATGATCGTCGGAAAGTGGCAGCTAAGGTTTTCCTAGCCCTTCAGAGTTAAAAGAGTGTTCAGAGAGATTTAGGTATCCTCGTACAGGAAACACAGAAGGTTAGCATGCAAGCAATCAGGAAGGCAAATGGCATGTTGGCCTTTATTGCAAGGGGGTTGGAGTACAAGAGTAAAGAAGTCTTGCTACAATTGTGAGACCACACCTGGAGTACTGTGCAGAGTTTTGGTCTCCTTATCTGAGAAAGGACATACATGCCTTAGCGGCGGTGCAACGAAGGTTCACTAGATTGATTCCAGGGATGAGGGAGTTATGCTATGAGAAGAGATTAAGTAGATTGTGCCTATACTCTGGAGTTTAGAAGAATGAGAGGTGATCTTATTGAAGGATACAAGATTCTGAGGGGGATTGACAGGGTAGATGCTGAGAGATTGTTTCCCCTGGCGGGAGTGTCTAGGACTAGGGGGGCATTGTCTCAGGATAAGGGGTTGGCCATTTAAGACTGAGATAAGGAATTTCTTCACTCAGAGGGTTGTGAATCTTTGGCATTCTCTACCCGAAAGAGCTGTAGATGCTGAATCGTTGAGTATATTCAAGGCCGAGAGATAGATTTTTGGACGCTAGGGGAATCAAGGGATATGGAGTAACAACAGAAAAAGCTGGAAAAACTCAGCAGGTCAGGCAACATCCGTGGAGAGAGAAACAGAGTTAACGTTTCAGGTCAAAACCCTTCTTCTGAAGGGTTTCGACCTGAAACGTTAACTCTGTTTCTCTCTCCACGGATGTTGCCTGGCCGGCTCAGTTTTTCCAGCTTTTCCTGTTGTTATTTCAGATTTCCAGCATCCGCAGTATTTTGCTATCGTATTATTCCAAGGGATATGGGGATCGGGCGGGAAAGTCGAGTTGAGGTCAAAGATCAGCCATGATCTTACTGAATGGCGGCGCAGGCTTGAGGAGCCGTATGGCTAATCCTGCTCCTAATTCTTGTTATGTTCAGCACCCAGTACCTTTGCCACAGCCTTTTCACCTTTATCAAATTCAACCAACTGCCACCTCTTCAGTCCTTCACCTATTGACATTGTCAATACCACGATCTTCTTAGATTTCCATGGAACTCCCATATCTCCACCATTGCTGCAGCTGCTGTTAAGAAGCTCAGTTTCCTTTCACACCACCAACCCCCCACCCAGCCGAGTCACAATTCTTCCCCTCTGCAACTCTAAATTCTCCTTAAAGCCAAAGTCCATCCAAGCCTTGAATACTGCTCCCATATTTAGAAACACTCTCACACTCCTTCACGAAACAGGAAAAAAGTTCATTTGATTAGCTCCCTATTACCTTTCTCGCTCTCCATTGAATCCTTTCTGGTTGCTTTATTTTATTACTATTGTCAAAGTTCATCTGAACTTTCTGCTTTGATTCCTCCAGAGCCGACGATACTCTTTCTCCTCTTTGTATTCTCGCTGTGTTGAAGTTAAGACACATCACACTGTCCCATAATTATTCTTTCCCATCACGTCAAAAGCTCTGGAGCGCTTCCGATTCCTCAATCCTTGCTTTGCTGTATAACCTTCAAACTATTAAAACTCAAACTTGGCATAATCTAAATCGCAATGTCCTAATTTATCCAGTCTTCTTTTACTCTTTACAACCTTGGTGGTGTTCTGCACTATAGATTTTGGTATACCGCATGGTGGGAGGATGCAATTTGCTTTTGGCATCCATCATGCAAACTCCTAATTTCACCTGCAAATTATGCAAGGAGGTGCGTTCCATGGGTAGAATGAGAAAGGATGGGAAGAAGTCATTAAAAATACTTAATGAGATAGGAAAACAGAGTTGACGCATTGTCTTCTCATGCCCCACATCATTGCTAGCTCAAGAACAACATTCACAGAGGCAGGAGAATAATTATATTCATTCTCTTCATCAGAGAATGTGTTGTGCTTAAGGTAATTTAAATTCTCCGCAATTCTTTCCACTGCCCTTCTAGCCCATTGACTCCTTTATGGGGTTCAGTTAAGCAGGTGTCAGCAATATTCTGGTATCTCGTCATTATTCGTGTTTAATCAAGTGTCCATTATTCATGCTTAAGCCTCAAAAACAAATATTGACAATTCAATAGCACATGGCATCACAGCCAAGCTCAATCCTGGCTGATTTCCACCTTCTTAATCCAGGACCATTGTGGTTATTTGTAGTATCTGTTACATCTGAGTGTTTACTTTAGATATTCTGCTTGGGCTCAGTGTCTCTGACCACTCCTGCAAGCAGCCCTTACTTGCCATGCACCACAGTATGCCTTCTCCCTGTCCAATATCGAAGTAAACTCATGGGTCAAGCAAAGAACTCTAATTATTCCACTTCAGCTTATTGGATAGATCACATGCTGCCACTGGATCTCTTGAACTTCAAGAGATGGAAGAATACTATCAGACCATGGCTCAAACCTGTGTCCAGTGGTGTACAGCAGGGATTGGTGCTGGGTCCCTTGCTGGTTGTAGTGTACATTAATGATTTAGATAGGCCTGTAGGAGGTATGATCAGTAAATTCGCAGATGACACAAAAATTGGTGGAGTGGTAAATAGCGAGGAGGGAAGCCTCAGGCTACAGGACGATATAGACAGGATGGTCAGGTGGGCAGAACAGCAGCAAATGGAAGTTAACCCTGAAAAGTGCGAGGTGATGCATTTTGGGAGGACTAACAAGGCAAGGGAATACACAATGAATGGTAGGACCCTAGGAAAGACAGAGGATCAGAGGGACCTTGGTGTGCATGTATATAGATCCCTGAAGGCAGCAGGACAGGTAGATAAGGTGGTTAAAAAGGCATATGGGATACTTGCCTTCATTAGCCAAGGCATAGAATATAAGAGCAGGGAGGTTATGATGGAGCTGTACAAAACGCTAGTTAGGCCACAGCTGGAATACTGTGTGCAGTTCTGGTCACCACACTATAGGAAGGATGTGATTGCATTGGAGGGGGTGCAGAGGAGATTCACCAGGATGTTACCTGGGCTGGAGCACTTCAGCTATGAAGAGAGACTGGACAAGCTGGGGTTGTTTTCCTTAGAGCAGAGAAGGCTGAGGGGGGGACCTGATTGAGGTGTACAAAGTTATGAGGGGCATAGATAGGGTTGATATAAAAGAACTTTTCCCCTTAGTAGAGGGGCCAATAACCAGGGGGCATAGTTTCAAGGTAAGGGGCAGAAGGTTTAGAGGGGATTTGAGGAAAAACTTTTTCACCCAGAGGGTGGTTGGAATCTGGAACTCACTGCCTGAAAGGGTGGTAGAGGCAGGAACCCTCGCAACATTCAAGAAGCATTTAGTTGAGCACTTGAAACGCCATAGCATACAAGGCTATGGACCAAGTGCTGGAAAATGGGATTAGAATAGATAGGGCTTGATGGCCGGTGCAGACACGATGGGCCGCAGGGCCTCTTTCTGTGCTCTATGACTCTGTGCTATAAACTACTGGACAAATTTATTGAACATAAAACAGATACAAGCAATTTATTTACAGTAATACAAATTTTTACTAATCTCTTTGAAATGTCAAAAAAGATGCACCTCCTGTGCTAATCCTCAAAATATTGATTCTTGCTTACTTATGTGGCTGTTTACTACCCTCTGACCAAGCACATACCACTGATGGCTTCAGACTGACCAGTGAGCCGAATGCAGACATCCAAATATTAATCTACAACCTGCAACTCCTGACTACAGAGCTGTCTGTCACAGGGCTACAAAGAATCATGGCCCTCCCATCTCACAAATCTGACTCCATTTTCAACACAGATGTAGGTGTCAATCAAATCTATGAATTTAATAATACCCCCAGGATGTCAATCACCTAGGATGTTTTGATTTGAATGGAATTTGCATGACCCAGTGATCTGTCCAAACAATTTGAATGACTTGTAATACAGGACCCCATCAAAATACAATGGCAGCAAGCGAACACCCCATACCAAGATCTGCCTTAACTATGCATGTCTCTGCTTTGTCCCAAGGTATAAATATCAGCCAGACTGTAACATATATTCTCTGCAGCTTGAAAAATCAGCTCACAGAATCTAAAATTATCCCTGTGCGTACAAGAAAGAAGCCAATAATTAATCCATTACTGACAAAAATGCTTCTCAGTGCCCTTACATCAACCCATCCGAGATCAGATAACTCAGTACAGACTAGGGATCAAACCTGGGACTATCCTGGTTCATATGATTCAGCTACTCCATGCCGGATTCAACATACTATCATTCTCCCCCCCCACCGTAAAAGTTTTCTCAACATTCCCATTCATTTTACATGTTATGATTTTTTTCAAATGCTCAAATCCTAGATATATATGCATACATGCACTTTATCATAATTATCTTGCCACCCTAGTCAGAGCTAAGTGATTGCAGTTCCCTCGGAGTAGACACTGTAATCAAAAGTGGCACAAAATTGCAGCTTTACTTACTAGGGATGGGTGGAGGAAAGAGGAGTGAATGTCTTATTTTTACAGTGATTTTAGTATTAACTCAGAGGAAATTCAGCTCATGCTGGAGTGGTGCATTTACTGGCAATTCACACATACTGTTTTTCTTCATATTACAAAGTTTTCCTCGATGGCAACCCTGTAGCATAAAGGACCTCATACTACTGCCGCAAGAGGAAGCAAAAGCCTCCTAGGGCAATCTTTCCATGGTGAGGCACCATCGACAGAAGGCTAAATAGCTCCCGCCAGTGTTACTTACCTTCTTGGCTATAACTGTGAGCGGATGGACTGCTCAGCCCTTCCATACAAGGCAACAATACACTTTCGCCATCACTAGCCTGTCATCAGATTGTCAGTCACAAAAACAATTTTTGAACTAGCTATCCATATCTAAGTCATGCTACTCACAGTTGTCCTATTGTAGTTGAATCTGCCCTGCAGTACTGGCATCAATAGGAACCAACTCAATTATAATAGGAACCAACTCAATTATAATAGGAAAGGGGAATCAACCCGGCAAGGTGAAACTGATAAGAGCAATCAATTAGATTTACTATTTGATTGATGGAATTGATGTTTTTAATTTGGAAATTAGAATTGAGTGGAGAAAGTGTTGGAGCAAAGGAGATAATTTTTCCTGGGAAGAAGTTCCGATATGTTGCGATACAACAACATTTGCTTCCTTTGTTGTTTTTTTCTAAAACTATATTTTGTCATCTACTAAACTATTTAGTTTAGTTATTTAAAAACAGTTATTTGCAAACACACCCAAGGCCTACCTGGCCTACATAACATTGATCTTAATAACCAGACAATGCTCCAAATATTTTGAAATAGAAAAAGCTGAAAATGCACAGCATTTTGGGCAGAACTTGAAATGCCAGCTTCTCGGTGAGGTGACTGAATTTCCAGCACTTTTGTCATTTTATTTTGGATTTCCGGTTTCTCTTTTGTTTCCCCAAATGTTTTTGTAAAGGTCAATAATGACCAGCTAGCTAAACTGAAGTTATTTCTAAATCTCCAATGGGGTGAATTTGTGCTGTGCAGTATCAGCACATTTAATGCATTAAAATAAATTGGTTAATGCCAAAGTTAAAATAGCTGACAAAGGAACTTGCTATAAACATGTCAATGCAGTCGTATTGTAATAACTAACATCAGCAGTTGTTTTCCAACACAGCATGCTAGTGATCAGACAAGGGTTAATCAAGTGCTTGATCTAGTTTTTAGCAGTGACCCTAGTGCTGTATTGGACCTCCATGTCGGAGAATATCTGGGCAACAGCGCAGAATATAATTAGATTTAATCTCATTAGCCCAAGCAAAGGCTACTGTCAATCTAACACTCATTTTCTGATTTCAAGAGGGCTACTTTTACAAAGATGGCTGAAGATTTGGAAAAAAGTTGATTGGGTACCCTATTAGCAAATTAAAAGGGAGGAGAAATGGGTAGTCTTTAAAACCATTCTTAAGCAAAATAATGCCACTGTTTCCACGAGCAAGAGGGTCAGTAACCAGAGGGGACAGATTTAAGATAACTGGCAAAAAAGCTAGGGGGAGATGAGGAGAAATATTTTTACTCAGCGAGTTATGAGGATCTGGACTGCCTGCATGGGTGGTGAAAAAAAAGTGAATAAACTACTTAAAAAGGCAACATTTGCAGGGCTACGGGGAACAAACATGCAAGTGAGACTAATTGGATGGCCTCCTTCTGTGCTGCATTATTCTATGTATGTCCCAATGGTTAAAAAAGGACATATGGCAAAACCAAACCAAAATGGCTAACTAGTTATGTGCGAGGACAAATTATACTTAAGCAAAAATACATTTACAGATTAAAGGAATACAATTCACAGGAAAACAGAGACAAATAATGTCCTTTACGTGGTCTGGCCTATATGTGACTCCAGACCCACAGCAATGTGGCTGACTCTTAACTGCCCTCTGGAATGGCCTAGCAAGCCACTCAGTTGTAACAAACTGCTACGAAAAACAATATAAATAGAACCGGACGGACCACCTGGCGTTGATCTAGGCACCGGCTTAGGACATGACAACGGCACATCCAGCCCAGTAGACCCTGCAAAGTCCTCCTCACTAACATCTGGGGACCAGTGCCAAAGTTCAGAGAACTGCCCCACAGACTAGTCAAGCAACAGCCTGACATAGTCAAACTCACAGAATCATACCTTTCAGCCAATGTCCCAAACTCCATCATCACCATCCCTGGGTTTGTCCTGTCCCACAGGCAGGACAGACCCACCAGAGATGGTGGCACAGTGGTATACAGTCAGGAGGGAGTGGCCCTGGGAGTCCTCAACATTGACTCTGGACCCCATGAAGTCTCAAGGCTTCAGGTCAAGCATGGGCAAGGAAACCTCCTCCTGATTACCACCTACCGCCCACCCTCAGCACAGAAAGTACTCTGGGTGGGTGGGGGGCTTCAATGTCCACCACCAAGAGGGCTCAGTAGCATCACTACTGACCGAGCTGGCCGAGTCCTGAAGGACATAGCTGCCAGGCTGGGACTGCGGCAGGTGGTGCGGGAACCAACGAGGGAAAAACCTACTTGACCTCATCCTCACCAATCTACCTGTCGTAGATGCATGTGTCCATGACAACATTGGTAGCACTGACCACCGCACAGTCCTTGAGAAGAAGTTCCGTCTTCACACCGAGGATAGCCTCCTGCGTGCTGTATGGCACCACCACCATGCTAAATGTGATAGATTCAGAACAGATGTAGCAGCTCAAATAGGGCATCCATGAGGCGCTGCGGGCCATCAGCAGCAGCAGAATTATACTGCACCACAATCTGTAACCTGCTGGCACGGCATATCGCTCACTCTACCATTACCAGCAAGCCAGGGGACCAAACCTGGTTCAATGAGGAGTGCAGAACAACATGCCAGGAGCAGCACCAGGTGTACCTAAAAATGAGGCGCTTACCTGGGGAAGCTGCAACACACGATTACATGCCTGCTAAACAGCGTAAGCAGCGTGCTATAGACAGAGCTGTGCAACTCCACAATCAACAGATCAGATCAAAGCTCTGCAGTCCTGCCACATCCAGTCGTGAATGGTGGTGGACAATTAAACAACTAACGGGAGGAGGAGGCTCCATGAATATCCCCATCCTCAGTGATGACGGAGCCCAGCATGTGAGTGCAAAAGACAAGGCTGAAGCGTTTGCAACCATCTTTAGTCAGAAGTGCTGAATGGATGATCCAGATCGGCCTCCTCCTGAGGTCCCCACCATCACAGAAGCCAGTCTTCAGCCAATTCAATTCACTCCACGTAATATCAAGAAAGAGCTGAGCGCACTGGATACAGCAAACGCTATGGGCCCAGACAACATCCCGGCTGTCGTGCTGAAGACTTGTGCTTCAGAACTAGCCGCGCCTCTAGCCAAGCTGTTCCAGTACAGCAACAACACTGGCATCTACAAGACGATGTGGAAAACTGCCCAGGTATGTCCTGTCCACAAAAAGCAGGGCAAAAACAATCTGGCCAATTACCACCCAATCAATCTACTCTCAATCATCAGCAAAGTGATGCAAGGTGTCGTCGACAGTGCTATCAAGTGGCACTTACTCACAGATGACCTGCTCACGGATGTTCAGTTTGGGTTCCACTAGGACCACTCGGCTCCAGACCTCATTACAGCCTTGGTCCAAACATGGACAAAAGAGCTGAATTCCAGAAGTGAGGGGAGAGTGACTGCCCTTGACATCAAGGCAGCATTTGACCGAGTGTGACATCAAGGAGCCCTAGTAAAACTGAAGTCAATGGGAATCAGGGGGAAAACTCTCCACTGGCTGGAGTCATACCTAGCACAAAGGAAGATGGTTGTGGTGGCTGGAGGCCAATCATCTCAGCCCCAGGACATAGCTGCAGGAGTTCCTCAGGGCAGTGTCCTAGGCCCAACCATCTTCAGCAGCTTCAATGACCTTCCCTCCATCATAAGGTCAGAAATGGGGATGTTCGCTGATGACTACAGAGTGTTGAGTGCCATTCACATATTCTCAGATAATGAAGCAGTCCATGCCCGCATGCAACAAGACCTGGACGACATTCATGCTTGGGCTGATAAGTTATAAGTAACATTTGCGCCACACAAGTGCCAGGCAATGACTATCTCCAACAAGCGAGAGTCTAACCACCGCCCCTTGATATTCAATGGCATTACCATCGCCGAATCCCCCACCATCAATATCCTGGGGGTCACCATTGACCAGAAACTTAACTGGACCAGTCAAATAAATACTGTGACAACAAGAGCAGGTCAGAGGCTGGGTATTCTGCGGCGAGAGTCTCAGCTCCTGACTCCCCAAAGCCTTTCCACCATCTACAAGGCATAAGTCAGGAGTGTGATGGAATACCGTCCACTTGTCTGGATGAGTGCAGCTCCAACAACTCTCAAGAAACTCGACACCATTCGGGACAAAGCAGCCCACTTGATTGGCACCCCATCCACCACCTTAAACATTCACTCCCTCCACCACCGGCGCACCGTGGCTGCAGTGTGTACCATCTACAATGTAACGTCCGTGTGTAATTGAGACACGGACTGCAGGAGTTGGTTATAACAGGTGTTTACTGAATGGAGACAAAACTGGAACTACTATGCAAGGTTACTACACAGGCTTATATACAGGGGTGGTCACTACCGGTACTGCAGTACACAGGGGCTGCAGAATATAGTTCCCTCTTCAGGTTACATACACTACAATTCCTCCCCTTTTAGCTAAACAGTACATAACATTCGATTAACAATTAAATAACATATTTACAATTACATTTGCTATATACATGAGCTGAAGTTAATCTATTATAAATTCAGTCTTTGAGGAGGCTTCCTGATTCTGTCCATGTAGTGTATGTGCTTTAAGTCAGAACTACTTTTTACAGCTCCTGTATACTGTAGTACCGGCAGTGACCACACCGGTATATAAGCTGTGCACATGCCTCTGTACCCCAGTCTAGAGATTACCCTCCTCCAGTAAAGACCTGTTATTTGTTTATGTACAGCATCCGTGTAACTATTTATCCACTGAACCACGGATCTAACAGTGGCGACGAGTGTTGATGCGAATCTACCTACAACATAAAAAAAATTAAAAAACTTTGAGTCCAGGAACACGGGCGTCGACCGCGAGCAACCGCCCAGCAGTCAGGCAGAGATCCAACTTCGCTGGGGAGAGCCGGGCTTGGTTCCGCAGCCACAACGAGCAGTAAGAGACCGACGACAGGTCCAGAGCAGACCCTTCCCGAGCAGCGGCGGCTGGAGCCGACCGACGGCAGAGAGAGAGAGCCGGGCAGCGTCGACGGGGTAAGAAAGAGGGTGAAGAGAGCAGGGCGCAGCCGGGGGTTGATCACTGAGCGGCGTCAAGGGAAAATACTGCAAACCGGAGGGTAAGAAACAGCCGGGTTCTAGACTGAGCGGCGTCGACAAATATCAAGAGAAGAACGCGCAGAGCACAGCCAGGGATCAAGGGCTGATCAGGGTCCGCGGGGCAAAGGGGAGACGCCATTGAGCCGCGGAGAAGCGGGGAGAGCGCGGGAGACGCCATTGAGCCGCGGAAGCGCGGGAGGCGCCATTGAGCCGCGGAGAAGCAGGGAGAGCGCGGGAGACGCCATTTTGCGAAGCCGCAGCGGGGAAGACGGGTGAGCGCGGGAAGGAAGGAAAGCGCGGGAGACGCCATTTTGTGCCAGCGGATAAGAAGGGGAAGCGCGGGAGGCACCATTGGTGATAGTTAACGCACAACCAAGGATGCCGAAGAGTGGCAGTATCTCTACGTTCGACAATGAAGTCGAAGATTGGGCGACATATGCGGAACGTATTGAGGTGTACTGCAGGGCGAATGAAGTGCCAGATGCTAATAAAGCACCGGTTCTGTTAAATTCCATGGGTGCAAAAACTTATGGGTTACTGCGAAATCTAATAACCCCAGAGAAGCCGGTAAACAAGAATTTTGAAAGCATAGTAGAAATCCTACAGGACCACTTAAACCCCACACCGCTGCTGATAGCAGAACGATTTAAGTTCCATAAAAGGAACCAACACAAAGATGAAAGCAATGCTGAGTAACTAACGGAACTGCGCAAGCTATCGAAATACTGCCAGTTTGGAGTGGGACTAGCAGACACGTTAAGGGACAAGTTTGTGTGTAGGCTACAAAGTGAAGGAACCCAGAAACGGCTTCTATCAGAAAAGGACCTTACGCTGGACAAAGCTTTCAGTATGGCAGTATCACATGAAGCAGCCGCAAGGGGCGCTGCAGAGATACAACGGAGACCGCAAGAATATGGCACCAACGAAATGACCTATGGAACAGGGAAGTGCTATCGCTGTGGCAGAACAACACATGACCAGAAAGATTGTTGGTTCAAGGACCAAGTGTGCAGACAGTGTGGGAAAGCAAGACACAAAGCAAGAGTCTGCAGGTCTGGGAAGAAAACCAACAGTAAGAAATCTCCACAGGAGAAGTACAAAAAGGTACACCAGGTGATGGACAGTGGTTCAGACGAACAGAAAAGTGACACAGACTCCGGAAGCAAGGAGCTGGGTTGTCTGAAACTACATAATGTAACCGAAATGGAGGATCACCAGACTATCTGGGTTACACTCAAGATAGACGGAGTCCAGGTGGAAATGAAATTGGACACAGGGTCAGCTCTAACAGTCATAAATCAAAGAGACTACAAGCGGCTATTTTCACACATACCCTTGAAAGCTACAGAGATTGTCTTGAAGATGTATACGGGGCAAAAAGTCTACCCCAAAAGAAAAATAAGGGTGAAAGTGACATATACAAGGTCAGGAAATACCTAAAATGGATATATATGTATTGCCAAATGGAGGACCACCACTGCTAGGACGTGAATGGATCCGGAAGATACATTTAGATTGGCATTCCATACAGGCACTGAAGGTGGAGGCCAAAAAGGGTGACGATGTCACACCTGGACGACTGTCAAAAATGCTAACTGACGCAAAAGAAGTGTTCCAGGAGGGACTAGGAACACTAAAAGGAATAACAGCAACAATTAAAATAGAGGATAATGCAAGCCCAAAGTTTCTGAAGGCCAGACCAGTGTCTTATGCGATCAGACCAGCGGTTGAAGCAGAGCTGGAAGGGTTGGAACGTTCAGGAGTACTGTCCAAAGTGGACTGCACCCATCGTTCCTGTAATGAAGAGGTCGTTGAGTAATACGCCTGGGGAACCAAAGGTGGTCCGCATCTGTGGGGATTTTAAGGTGACAGTGAACCCAGTCCTTCACACGGTGCAATATCCGCTTCCACGAATTGAGGATATTTTCGCCTCGCTATCTGGTGGTAAACGCTTCACCAAAATCGATCTAGCCCAGGCGTACTTGCAAATGGAGGTAGAAGAAGCTTCGAAACATTACCTTACGATCAACACTCACAAAGGTCTCTATCAATACAACCGGCTGGTGTCTGGAGTAGCCTCGGCTCCGGCTATCTGGCAAAGGGCGGATCAGGTCCTGCAAGGGATTCCAGGGACCCAGTGTTATTTGGACGACATGTTGGTCACGGGCGAAAATGACGGTGATCACCTCGCTAACATGGAGAAGGTGCTCGCCAGATTAAAGGAATATGGGCTACGAGCTAATCGCCACAAGTGCGAGTTTTTCCAGAAACAGATCTCGTATTGCGGCCACGTCATCGACGAAGAGGGGTTACATAAGTCCCCTGACAAGATAGAGGCAGTAGTTAAGGCTTCAGCACCAGAAAATGTGTCACAACTGAGGTCGTTCCTCGGGCTGGTAAACTATTACCACAAGTTCTTACCAAATTTGTCTACGGTATTACACCCGCTGAACACCCTACTGCAAACAGGGGTACCATGGAAGTGGGATGATGAACGTAGACGAGCTTTCCAGAAGTGTAAAGAATTGATCACATCAAAAGAGGTGTTGGCCCATTTCAACCCAGCACTACCAATTCGTTTGGCATGTGATGCATCACCCTAGGCATTGGAGCAGTGCTGTCGCACAAATTCCCAGACGGGTTGGAGAGGCCAGTAGCCTTTGCGTCTCGGTCACTAACCTCAGCCGAGCGCAACTACGCCCAGATTGACAGGGAGGCCCTCAGCCTAGTATGGGGAGTAAAAAAATTCAACCACTATCTGCATGGACAGAAGTTCACCTTGCTGACTGACCACCAACCACTTGTCTCCATCTTTAATCCTAAGAAGGGCGTGCCAGTAATGACTGCACAGCGGTTACAAAGATGGTCCCTGTTTCTAGGGGCGAATCAATATGAAATAGAATATAAAGGCACGAGACAGCATGGGAATGCTGATGGGCTATCGCGCCTGCCACTGCCAACTGTGGAGGAAGCACCAGCAGTGGACCCTATCGAGATATTTTATTCGTCGATAATTGAACGATTGCCAGTAACAAACGCGGATATAGAGGAGACCCACAATGATCCGATGCGGTCACGGGTATATGAATTGAAGGTGAGGGGATGGCCAGCACATGGCGACTCACTGTTGCCAGCATTCTCATCCAGAAGAGAACAGCTGTCAGTATGCCAGGGGACAGTGATGTGTGGATCCAGAGTGGTGATTCCACCCAAGTTAAGGGAGAGTGTGCTAAATGAGCTGCATGAAGGTCATCTGGGGGGAGTGAAAATGAAAAGCCTAGCTAGGGCTTATGTGTGGTGGCCGGGAATCGATCAACATCTGCAGTATTTTGCTATCGTACTAGTGTTTGGTTCACTGCCACACCTAACTAAGAGCTGCTTAGGATGCCAGAAGGTCCAAAATGCACCACCACATGCCCCTCTACACCCATGGGAGTGGCCCTCCTCTCCATGGCAACGGGTGCACGTTGATTTCGCTGGTCCATTCATGGACTCAATGTTCTTAATAGCAGTGGATGCTCATTCAAAGTGGCCTGAGGTGATAAAGATGTCTTCAACCACTACAGAGAAAACGATTGCAGTCCTACGGACCATATTTGCCAGAAACAGGTTGCCAGAGCAGATCTGCTCTGATAATGGACCACAGTTTGTGTCCGACGAGTTCAAAAACTTCATGAGAAGGAATGGGGTAAGGCATTACACATCCGCCCCGTATCATCCAGCCACCAATGGATTGGCTGAGAGGTTCGTACAAACCTTTGAGAAGGCGATAAAGGCCATGTGCGACGAGGAAATTCCACTACAGCATAAGATGGACAATTTCTTATTAGCCTACGGAAACGCGACACATGCAGTTACCAACCGGACCCCGGCCATGATGTTCTTTAACCGAAGGTTGAGATCTCGTCTGGACTTGCTCAGACCAAATGTGCGAAGAAATGTTGAGGACAAACAATTCCAGCACATCAACGAGAAGCCGACAAGGAGCTTCAATGTAGGGCAACCAGTCTTGGCCCGGGACTATCGAACAGAGAAGTGGCAACCCGGAACGATATGTACAAGGCAGGGGCCATTAATGTACACAGTGGATGTCTGGGAGAACATTGTGAGACGCCACGTCGATCAGATCTTAGCATCACAGAAATGCATCAACCCCATGTCTCGAGGACCTGGGGATGAACCCGACATACCGGTAGTATCTACTTCAGACCCAGTAGCAGTGGAACCCGATGAACTACCCGATGAAAGGGGGTCAGAATCGCCTCTGCACCAAAAACAAGAACCTCCGGAAAGGCGCTATCCCGAAAGGGTCAGGAAACCGCCCCAAAGACTGAATCTATAAATGGACTTTTGTTATTGAATGTACATGTAAAAATGTAATTGTTATTTGAATATTAAGGGGGTATTATTAATCTAAATAGGGAGGAATTGTAGTGTATGTGCTTTAAGTCAGCACTACTTTTTACAGCTCCTGTATACTGTAGTACCGGCAGTAACCACACCGGTATACAAGCTGTGCGCATGCCTCTGTACCCCAGTCTAGAGATTACCATCCTCCAGTAAAGACCTGTTATTTGTTTATGTACAGCATCCGTGTAATTATTTATCCACTGAACCACGGATCTAACAGTCCGGACAACGCCTCTTTAGGGTATCAGGTTCGTCTGGCAAAGTTGATTCGGGATCAATGTCGTTGTTTGGTTCGTCTGCTTCCAATATCACCGATTCGGAGGTAGATGTAATTGGTACTTCGATTTCATCACCAGGTGTATAGGATCGCGGTGTAGATTTGACGTTTTCCAGTGACTCTAGAATCTGGTCAGCATGGCGTCTTACAATGCCCTCTCCAACGTCCACGGTATACATTAGAGGTCCTTGCCGTGTGCAGATTGTTCCTGGCTGCCATTTCTCTGTGCAGTAGTCCC
Organism: Somniosus microcephalus; assembly: GCF_052327205.1. Lineage (NCBI taxonomy): Eukaryota > Metazoa > Chordata > Chondrichthyes > Squaliformes > Somniosidae > Somniosus > Somniosus microcephalus. Next base: position 202,841,653 of record NC_140995.1, on the reverse strand, counting down.
GGGCCAAAACTGGTTGACCTATCTTGAAACTCCTGGTTGGCCTTTCATTCATATTCTGAAACTGCCTGTTCTCCACATCTCTTCTGATGTTTGGCTTAACCAAATCCAAGCGGCATCTTAGTCTTCGATTGAAGAACATCATGGCTGGAGTTTGGTTGGTAACCGCATGTGTCGCATTCCGGTAGGCAAACAAGAAGTTATCCACCTTGTGTTGTAGGGGTATGTCTTCATTACACATTGCCTTGATAGCCTTCTTGAATGTTTGAACGAACCTCTCAGCCAATCCATTGGTGGCTGGATGATATGGGGCGGATGTGTAATGCTTAACACCATTGTTCGTTAAGAACCTCCGGAACTCTTCAGACGCAAACTGTGGTCCATTGTCAGAGCAAATCTGTTCAGGCAGCCCATTTCTGGTGAATATGGTTCGTAAGACTGTGATAGTTTTTTCTGTGGTGGTTGAGGACATTTTTATTACCTCTGGCCACTTTGCATGTGCATCCACCGCAATTAAAAACATCGAGTCCATAAATGGACCAGCAAAATCAATGTGCACCCTTTGCCATGGAGATGAGGGCCACTCCCATGGATGTAGAGGGGCTTGTGGTGGGGCGTTTTGGACCTTCTGGCATCCTGTACAGCTCTTGGTCATCTCTTCGATTTCTCTATCGATTCCTGGCCACCACACAAACGCTCTGGCTAAGTTCTTCATTTTTACCCCTCCCAGATGACCCTCATGAAGCTCATTGAGCACTCTATCCTTCAATTTGGGTGGAATTACTACTCTGGATCCACACATCAAGGTTCCTCGGCACACTGACAGCTGTTCTCTTCTCGGCGAGAATGCTGGCAACAGTGGTTCGCGATGTGCCAGCCATCCCTTCACCGTTAAATCATAGACCCTGGAGAGTGTCGGGTCATTTCGTGTTTCCTTTTCTATGTTTGCATTCGTCACAGGTAGACATTCGACTATGGTCGAGTGGAATATCTCCACAGGATCCACTGCAGGTGCTTCTTCCACCGTCGGCAACGGCAGGCGCGACAATCCATCAGCATTCCCATGCTGTTTAGTTCCTTTGTACTCGATGTCATATTGGTGTGCCCCTCGGAAAAGGGACCACCTCTGTAGCCATTGTGCGGTCATTATCGGGACGCCCTTCTGAGGGTTGAAAATGGAGACAAGAGGTTGATGATCAGTTAGTAGAGTAAATTTCTGTCCGTGCAGGTAGTGATTGAACTTCTTCACCCCCCACACCAGGCTGAGGGCCTCTCTGTCAATCTGGGCGTAGTTACACTCGGCTGAAGTTAACGAGCGTGACGCAAAAGCTATCGGCCTCTCTGAACCATCAAGGAATTTATGTGACAGTACCGCTCCAATGCCGTAGGGAGACGCATCACACGCCAGTCTTATCGGTAGTGATGGGTTGCAGTGATCCAATACTTCCCTTGAAGCGATTAGGTCTTTACTCTTCTGAAAGGCCCGCTTACATTCATCGCTCCATTTCCATGCTACTCCAGTTTATAGTAGGGCGTTCAGTGGGTGCAGAATTGTGGACAAATTCGGCAAAAACTTATGGTAGTAATTCACCAATCCGAGGAATGACCTCAGTTGCGACACATTTTCAGGCGCTGGAGCCTTAACTACCGCTTCAATTTTGTCAGGGGACTTATGTAACCCCTCTTCATCAATCACGTGGCCACAATACGATATCTGTTTCTTAAAAAACTCGCACTTGGGGCGATTGGCTCGTAGCCCATGTTCTCTTAGTCCAGTGAGCACCTGCTCTAGGTTGGCCAGGTGTTCACTGTCATTTTCACCTGTCACTAGGATGTCGTCCAAGTAACACGGAGTCCCCGGAATCCCTTGCAGGACTTGTTCCATCGCTCTTTGCCATATCGCCAGAGCCGATGCTACTCCGAATACCAGTCGATTATACTGGTAAAGACCTTTGTGAGTGTTTATCGTGAGATATTTCCTAGAGGATTCTTCAACCTCCATCTGCAAATATGCTTGTGCTCGGTCAATTTTTGTAAAACGCTTCCCTCCAGATAGTGAGGCGAAAATATCTTCTATCCTCGGGAGAGGATACTGTACTGTGTGAAGGACTGGGTTCACAGTCACCTTGAAGTCCCCACAGATGCGAACGTTCCTTGGCTCCTCAGACTTATTGTTTAACGTTTTCTTCATGACAGGAATGATGGGTGTCGCCCACTCGCTCCAGTCTACCTTAAATAACACGCCTGCATTCTCCAGGTTCTCCAGCTCTGCCTCGACGGCTGGGCGAATTGCATACGGTACCGGTCTTGCTTTGAAAAACTTGGGAATTGCATTCTCTTCTCTTTTTATCGAGGCGGTTATGCCTTTAAGAGTTCCCAGTCCTTGTTGAAATACCTCTTTAGCGTTAGCTAAGATTTTTTGACAATCGTCCAGGTGTGACGTCGTCATCCTTTTTACCAGCCACAGTCAGTGCCTGAATGGAGTGCCAGTCTAAACTTATCTTTCTGATCCGTTCACGTCCCAATAACGGTGGTCCACCATCTTGCAGTATGTACAGATACAATTTCTGTATTTCCTTGCCGTTGTATTCGACAGGCACCCTTATTTTCCCTCTGGGGTATACTTTCTGCCCCGTATATGTCTTCAAGACAATGGATGTGTCTTTCAAGGGTATGTGTGAGAATAGCCGCTCTTAGTCTCGTCGACTCATGACGGTCAGGGCTGATCCTGTATCCAATTCCATTTTGACTTGGGACCCTGCTATCGTGAGGGTGACCCAAATGGTTCGGTGATCCTCTTTTGCGATTACGTTGTGCAGTTTGAGACAGCTTAGTCTCTTGTTCCCGGATTCACTATCGCTCTTCTGGTCTTCGGAACTACTGTTCGTCATCTTTTGTACTTTCCTGTACTGTTCCTTAGTAGCCTTTTTGTTGTCGTTAGTCTTCTTCCCGGACCTGCAAACTCGTGCAATGTGTCCCATCTTTCCACATTGCCTGCATGTTTTGTCCTTGGACCAGCAGTCCTTCTGGTCATGGGTTGTTCTGCCGCAGCGATAACATTTTTCAAATCCCCATGTCATTTCATGGGTGCCGTAATCCTGTGGCTTTTGCTGTATTTCCGCAGCTCCCCTTGCTGCTGCTTCGTACGATACTGCCACGCTGAAAGCCTTATCTAGCATCAGCTCTTTCTCTGAGAGTAACCTCTTCTGGGTTCCTTCACTCAGGCATCCACAGACAAATTTGTCCCGTAGGGTATCTGCCAGTCCTGCTCCGAACTGGCAGTGCTTTGATAGCTTGCGTAGTTCCGTAAGGTAATCAGCATTGCTCTCATCTTTATGCTGATTTCTCTTGTGGAATTTTAATCTTTCTGCTATCAGCAGCGGTGTAGGATTTAGGTGTTCCTGTAGGATATCAACAATTTCGTTAAAACTCGTCGCCATCGGTTTGACTGGAGTGATCAGGTTCCGCAATAGGCCGTACGTTCTTGCGCCCATTAAGTTTAGTAGTACCGATGCCTTTTTCTCATCGGCTACTTCATTTGCCTTGCAATATACTTCGACTCTTTCCACATACGTGGTCCAGTCTTCTATTGCATTATCGAAGGCAGTGATATTGCCAGTCTTCGGCATCTTGGAGATCTAAGATGGCGCCTCCCGCGCTTTGCCTTCTTCCCCGATTGAACAAAATGGCGCCTCCCGCGCTTTGCCTTCTTCCCCGCTGGATTAAGATGGTGCCTCCCGCACTTTCTGTCTTTTCCGCTGCTGCTAGCGCTGTTGCTGGCGTTTTTATGCCTTGATGGCAACGCCCTATGGTCTTCGCGCACTTCCCCCCCGCGCTGCTGCCAACGCCGTTCTCCGCGGTCCCCGTGGCAAACTGCAGCTCCTCGCGGCTTTCTGCGCTTCTAATTTCTTTTATTTTAATTACTGTTCCCGTCGTCAGAGCAGACCCTATGGGACACTTTCCTCCCTCTTCTCGGGTCTGTACGCTGCCCGGCTTCGTAGCACCGGCCGCACCTTGTGTGCTCCACCCTCTCTCTCTCTCTCTCCTCTTCCCGACAACGCTGCTCGGCCCCGTTGAAAAGCCACCCGATCGAGCTCTAGCCCGCCGCAGCCCAGGAAGGATCAGTGTACTACCTGCCACCAGCCCGATTAGCTGGAACACCATAGACTGGATAACCAAGCCCAGCTCTCGACAGCCTCTCCTACAAATCTTCGAATTCGATGAATCAGAGGGCGGTTGCCCACGGTCGACGCCCGTTTCTTCTGTTTGTTTTCTTTTTTTTTCTTCCTTCTGGCCTCGACCTCTAACAACTTCGCTTCAGGGATGGATCCCCGTGAGGTGGTGCAGAACTGTAGGTAAGTTCGGATCTGTTCGTCGCCAGTGTAACGTCCGTGTGTAATTGAGACACGGACTGCAGGAGTTGGTTATAACAGGTGTTTACTGAATGGAGACAAAACTGGAACTACTATGCAAGGTTACAACACAGGCTTATATACAGGGGTGGTCACTACCGGTACTGCAGTACACAGGGGCTGCAGAATATAGTTCCCTCTTCAGGTTACATACACTACATACAAGATGCACTGCAGCAACTCACCAAGGTTTCTTCGGCAGCACTTCCCAAACTCACGACCTCTACCACCTAGAAGGACTAGGGTATCAGGTGCATGAGAACACCACCACCTCCCTAACAGCACTTTGGGAGTACCTTCACCACGTGGACTGCAGCGGTTCAAGAAGGCAGCTCACCACCACCTTCTCGAGGGCAATTAGGGATGGCCAATAAATGCTGGCCTTGCTAGCGACGCCCAGGTCCCAGGAACTAATTTTTTAAAAATCATGCGCAATTAAGGGAAACAAAACAGCTATCAGAACAGCGAAGAGATTAAAGGAGAAGATGACAGTCGCCAATTATGGTAGCAATGGCAGAGTTTTTTTTTAGTTAAGTTAGGAGTTAGAAGGCCATTAAATATATGGGGCCATTGAAAGATGCCTTTGGACAGATTCATATGGACTTCTAAGGAATGGCAGTGGAGTTAAATGATTATTTATTAAGGTACAACTTTCTTTTCCAGATGCCGTGTTGAGTGACTCCTTCAGCCAGGTGATCATAAAATGCAACTCATATGACCCCTTCAAGAAACCTGCCTATAACTGGTGTCAGAATAATGGGCCTATGTGGACAGTGCTCAAGTACCAGCTATGAGTGCACTGTAGATAAGAAAATTGCCAATATTACATTAGCTGAGGATATCATAACAGAGCGAATAAAGAACCTTAAGGTAGATCGGGGAGACCAAACACAGATTGGGCGACCGCTTCAGGGAACACCTCCGTTCAGTCCGTAAGGGTGACCCCGAGCTTCCGGTTGCCTGTCACTTTAATTCTCCACTCCACTCCCACTCTGACCTCTGTCCTCGGCCTCTTACACTGTTCCAATGAAACTCAACGTAAGCTCGAGGAACAGCACCTCATCTTTGGATTGGGCACTTTACAGCCTTCTGGACTCAACATGGAGTTCAACAATTTCAGACTATAACCCCTGCCCCCATTTTTCAGGCAGCTGTTGATGATTCTGCGATCCCCATTTGCAACATTTAACCATTCCTGCCTCCGACCCTAGCACGGACTGTTCCTTCAATTCATTCCTCCTCTACCTCCCCCCCACTTTCCCTGTCTCTGCACCTGCTTAAAATCTGTTACATCTCTAACCTTTTCCAGTTCTGATGACGGGTCACAGACCTGAAATGTTAACTCTGTTTCTCTCTCCACGGATGCTGCTTGGCCTGCTGAGTGCTTCCAGCATTTCTGTTGTTACTTAAGGTAGATCGGGCTGGTGGTCCAGATGACATCCACCTGTGGGTGATTAAAGAGATGGGACATGTACTTTGCAAGCCCCTTGCTCATATCTTTAACAGCTCACTGGAATCTGAGATTGTTCTCTTGGATTGGAAGGATGCTGATTTAATTTTCAAAAAAGTGACAAGTCAGATCCCAGGAATTATAGGCCCATTATTCTGACATCAGTTATAGACAGGTTTCTTAAAGGGATCATATGAGTTGCATTTTATGATCACCCGGATAAAGGAGTCACTCAACATGGCAGCTGGAAAAGACGATTGTATCTTACTAATTTGCTATCATTTTTTCTGAACAAATTAATAGGTTGGTGGATGAGGATATCCTAGTAGAGATTGGCTACTTTCAGAAAGGCTTTGATATGGTACCTCAATACCCTATTCTACAAGACAGAATCCTGTGGACTTAATGGAGAGTTGCTTTAATGGATTCATAGTTAGCTGCATACCCGTAGGCAGAAAATTCTTACTCACGGCTGTGGATCTGCTTGGAGGCTGGTTACCTGTAGTGTTCCGCAGGGATCAGATATAAAAGTCTTGGGGTAAACATAGAAGATAGGAGCAGGAGTAGGCCATTCGGCCCTTCGAGCCTGCTCCGCCATTCAATGAGATCATGGCTGATCATCCAAATTCTGTACCCTGTCCCTGCCTTCTCCCCATATCCCTTGATCCCTTTAGCCTTAAGAAATATATCCAACTCCTTATTGAATATATTTAATGAACTGGCCTCCACCGGCCTCTGTGGCAGAGAATTCCACAGGTTCACCACTCTCTGGGTGAAGAAATTCCTCCTCATTTCAGTCCTAAATGGCTTACCCCTTATCCTTAGACTATGACCCCTGGTTCTGGACTCCCCGGCCATCAGAAACATCCTTCCTGCATCTAGTCTGTCCAGGCCTGACAGAATTTTATAGGTTTCGATGAGATCCCCTCTCAATCTTCTAAACTCCAGTGAGTATAAGCCCAATCGACACAATCTCTCCTCATACGTCATGTATCATTAGGGGGATAGATAGGATTCTTTGCAGCCGAGAGCGAGATTCCCGAAGGTTGTGTTGCCTGCCTGGTGCCAGGGTTAAGGACATCTCCTCTGGGCTGGAGAGAAACTTGGAGTGGGAGGGGGAGGATCCAGTTGTCGCGGTCCATGTTGGTACCAACAACATAGATAGGACAAGGAAAGAGGTTCTGCTGAGGGAGTATGAGCAGCTAGGGGCCAAATTAAAAAGCAGAACCACAAGGGTAATAATCTCTGGAGCAAATTTGGCTAGGGTAAATAAAATCAGAGAGTTAAATGCATGGCTCAAAGACTGGTGTGGGAGAAATGGGTTTTGCTTCCTGGGACACTGGCACCAGTACTGGGACAGGAGAGAGCTGTTCCGTTGGGACGGACTTCACTTGGCCAGTGCTGGGACTAGAATCCTGGCGAATCAAATAACTAGGGCTGTAGAGAGGGCTTTAAACTAATTATTGTGGGGGAGGTTTCAAGAGAGCGAAAAATAAAAATGTCAGTGGTGAAGGCAATAGAGCAAGGTAGCAATGGGGGAATTAAAAACCAGAGCGTGTCAGGAAGGGACAGAATATATAAAGATAAAAGGTAAAGTAGTAAAGGGGGTAAAAGCAGGAATAAATTGTCACAAAACATATTTAAAAGTTCTTTATCTGAATGCATGCAGCATTCGTAACAAAATAGACGAGTTGATGGTACAAATAACTACACATGGGTATGATCTGGTGGCCATTACAGAAACATGGCTGCAAGGTGACCATGACTGGGAACTAAACATCCAGGGGTATTTGACTATTAGGAAGGACAGACAGGAAGGAAAGGGAGGTGGGGTGGCTATGTTAATAAAGGATGGAATCACTGCAATAGTGAGAAATGATATTGGGTCAAAGGATCAGGATAGTGAAAGAGTTTGGATGGAGATAAGGAACAATAAGGGAAAAAAGTCACTGGTGGGCGTAGTCTATAGGCCTCCTAACAGTTGCAACTCTATTGGTCGGAGTATAAATCAGGAAATAGTTGGGGCTTGTAATAAGGTAACAGCTATAATCATGGGAGATTTAAACTTTCATATTGACTGGGCAAATCAAATTGGGCAGGGCTGCCTTGAGGAAGAGTTCATAGCGTGCATTAGGGACGGGTTCCTTGAGCAGTATGTTACTGAACCAACCAGGGGGCAGGCAATCTTAGATCTGGTCCTGTGAAATGAGACAGGATTGATAAAAAATGTCCCAGTAAAGGATCCCCTTGGAATGAGTGACCATAACATGGTTGAATTCCAAATTCAGTTGGAGGAAGAGAGAGTTGGATCTCAAACCAGCGTACTAAGCTTAAATAAAGGAGACTATGAAGGTATGAGAGCAGAGTTGACTAAAGTGGACTGGGAAAATAGATTAAGGTGTAAGACGGTACATGAGCAGTGGTGTACATTCAAGGAGATATTTCACAACTTTCAAGAAAAATATATTCCACTGAGGAAAAAGGGGCGTAAAAGAAGACAGCCATCCGTGGCTAAGTAATAAAGGATAGTATCCGACTGAAAACAAGGGCATATAAAGTAGCCAAATCTAGTGGGAGGATAGAAGATTGGGAAGCATTTAAAAGCCAGCAAAGAATAACTAAAAGATTAATTAAGAAAGGGAAGATAGATTATGAAAGTAAACTAGCAAAAAATATAGAAACAGATAGCAAGAGTTTCTACAGTTATATAAAAAGAAAAAGGGTGGCTAAAGTGAATGTTGGTCCCTTAGAGGACGAGACCGGGAAATTAGTAGTGGGGAACATGGCGATGGCAAAAACGCTGAACAAATATTTTGTATCAGTCTTTACAGTAGAGGACACTAAAAATATCCCAACACTGGACAAACAGGGGGTTATAGGGGGGGGGGGGGGGTGGGAGGAGCTAAACACGATTAAAATCACTAAGGAGATGGTACTCGGTAAGATAATGGGACTTAAGGCGGATAAATCCCCTTGACCTGATGGCTTACATCCTAGGGTCTTGAAAAGTAGCAGTAGGGATTGCGGATGCATTGGTGGTAATTTTCCAAAACTCCCTGGATTCAGGAAAGGTCCCAGCAGATTGGAAAACTGCTAATGTAACGCCCTTATTTAAAAAGGGAGGTAGACAAAAGGCTGGAAACTATAGACCAGTTAGCCTAACATCTGTGGTTGGTAAAATGTTGGAGTCCATTATTAAGGAAGCAGTAACAGGACATTTGGATAAGCATAATTTAATCGGACAGAGTCAGCATGGTTTTATGAAGGGGAAGTCATGTTTGACAAATTTGCTCGAATTCTTTAAGGACGTAACAAACAGGGTAGATAAAGGGGAACCAGTGGATGTGGTGTATTTGGACTTCCAAAAGGCATTTGACAAGGTGCCACACAAAAGATTACTGCACAAGATAAAAAATCACAGGATTGGGGGTAATATACTGGCATGGGTGGAAGATTGGCTATCTAACAGAAAACAGAGTTGGGATAAATGGTTCGTTCTCGGGTTGGCAATCAGTAACTAGTGGTGTTCCGCAGAGGTCAGTGCTGGGACCCCAACTCTTTACAATCTATATTAACGATTTGGAGGAGGGGACCGAGTGCAACATATCCAAGTTTGCCGACGATACAAAGATGGGAGGGAAAGCAGTGAGTGAGGAGGACATAAAAAACCTGCAAAAGGACATAGACAGGCTAAGTGAGTGGGCAGAAATTTGGCAGATGGAATATAATGTTGGAAAGTGTGAGGTTATGCACTTTGGCAGAAAAAAATCAAAGAGCAAGTTATTGTCTAAATGGAGAGAAACTGCAAAGTGCTACAGTACAAAGGGATCTGGGGGTCCTGGTGCATGAAACACAGAAAGTTAGTATGCAGATACAGCAGGTGATCAGGAAGGCCAATGGAATCTTGGCTTTTATTGCAAGGGAGATGGAGTATAAAAGCAGGGAAGTCTTGCTTCAGTTATACAGGGTACTGGTGAGGCCACACCTGGAATACTGCGTACAGTTTTGGTTTCCATATTTAAGAAAAGATATACTTGCTCTCGAGGCAGTTCAGAGAAGGTTCACTCGGTTGATTCCGGAGATGAGGGAGTTGACTTATGAGGAAAGGTTGAGTAGGTTGGGCCTCTACACATTGGAGTTCAGAAGAATGAGAGGCGATCTTATCGAAACATATAAGATTGTGAGGGGGCTTGATCGGGTGGATGCAGGGAGGATGTTTCCACTGATGGGCGAGACTAGAACTAGGGGGCATAATCTTAGAATAAGGGGTTGCCCTTTCAAAACTGAGATGAGGAGAAACTTCTTCACTCAGAGGGTAGTAAATCTATGGAATTTGCTACCTCAGAGAGCTGTGGAAGCTGCGACATTAAATAAATTTAAAACGGACTTAAGACAGTTTCCTAGCTGATAAGGGAATTAGGGGTTACGGGGAGCGGGCAGGGAAGTGGACGTGAGTCTAGGTTCGGATCAGCCATGATCCTATTGAATGGCGGAGCAGGCCCGAGGGGCCGTATGGCCTACTCCTGCTCCTACTTCTTATGTTCTTATGTTCAAAGGATATGGGGATAGGGTGGGAAAGTGGAGTTGAGGTAGAAGATCAGCCATGATCTTATTGAATGGCAGAGCAGGCTCGAGGGGCCGTACGGCCTACTTCTGCTCCTGCTTCTTATGTTCTTAGAGACTTAGGAGTCTTAGTAGACTCGATGCTAAAGATGTCCAACCAAGTACCGAGCAGCAATCAATAAAGGCAATAGAATGTTGAACTACATGGCTGAAGCAGTAGATTACAAGTCAGAGGAAGTTGTGACCAAACTGTACAGTGCTCTGATCAGACTACATCTCGAGTACTATGTTCAGTTCTGGTCACTGAAACAAAGATGACGTTCAACCATTGGAGTCAGTGCACAGAAGAGCCACAGGCCGATCCCTGTTGTTAGGGGTCTGTGTTATGAGGAAAGACTGGAGACACTTGGGCATTTCAGCCTCGAAAGGAGGCATCTGAGAAGCGATCTTAAAATTGTTAAAAGTATAGCAAAAGGTAAATCCAGAACACTACTATAAATTAAATTGCGAGAGTCGGATAAGGGAAATTACAGGTTCAAACTAGTAAATGATAAATTTAGGATTGATATCAGGAAGTTCTTCGCATGGAGTGATTAACACTTGGAACGGACTGTCAGATAGAGTTGTGGGAAACCCTGGAATCATTGAAGAAACAATTTGATGCAGCAATGGCAGGGGTTAGGGTTGAAACAGACATGTTTTTCTGGATGGGCGAGTTAAGATGGGCTGGAAGGCCTTCCTCATCTGTAATAATCTTGTCATCTTGTGATAGAATATGACCTACAGTATATACAGGATTCACACTGATGATTCATGTTTTTACTATAACAAAGATTAAATTTTAAATTTATTACACAACAGATCTATTTTGGCAGCATTTGGGAATGTGGGTTCTGATAGTTTAACATTAACTAACTCAACAGTTTTAGAATAACGTGGAATTGCTGTGGCAGGAGTCACACTGTATATGGGTGCCAGTGTGTGGATCCTTTGATCTTATACCATTACTTGTACAGCTTGAGAAGAGAGAAGTAATTGTACAGTCCAAGCAAGTAGAGACAATAGCAGAAGCATTTTCTCAATAGCAGCACAGTATTCATTACAAACAAGCAGAAAAGGAAGGATACAAATTACTGTTAATGGTAGTCAGCTAATAGGAAGAGAGAAATTTCATTAGCATTTAAGAGAAAAGATTTTTGTGACCTACAGTTGCTTTCCATTATGACTCACTTAAGTAAAAGAGGAGAAAAAACCAATACAACATTTCCATAAGTAAGTGCTTCAGACTCAGTCATCCCAGATTGGTGGATCTCTTTGTAATACATGCTGAACATGAACATGTGTTTTCATTAATTAGTAGTAGCATGAAAGTGAAAGCTTGGTTTTATTGGAGGCTTAGAAATCAATGTACCACATACAAAAGCTCAGATTTGAAAGTTTTGAAAGAGCTTAGTGATCAATACTGGATACCTTTGCTTTGAATTCTATATATTATTAAAATGATATAGATGGCATGAACTTCCTGTCCACAATCTTAAATTTCTGTGTCACAATTTCAAGGCACACTTCTGTCAACATTGAAACCGCTTATGCCAATATTTATAATGGAAACTATTTGTAAATATTTATAATGGCAAAACACTATCTCAGCATGTAAATATTTTGCCATCGCAGTTTGTAAATGAACCAATCAAACCATGTAAAATTCTTCTGAAAAATATTCACCTGCCATTTTTTCCCTCAGTAACTGAAATGTCGAATGCCCCCAAAAAGTTTTAAACATTTTAAACTAAATAAAACATAAAATTTCACAATAATTGAATTGTCTTTTAATACATTCCTACAGATTTTATTTGAAGGCCTCAGCCTGAGCTTGGACATGATATTATTGCCTAGAGCAGTGACTTAGCCGAAGCAGATCCTTTCGTCTAAACATGTGCAGCCTGCAGCTTTCCAGGAGGCATTAAGCTAGCCAGATGATGGAACGCTTCTCTCTTAGGACTCAACTCAATGGGGTGAAATAATACAAAAGTAAAATACTGCGGATGCTGGAAATCTGAAATAAAAAATAGAAAATGCTGGAAATACTCAGCAGGTCTTATGTTCTTATTATGCTCTTATATTCTTAACAGGCCAAAAACCAATAAAGCCAAATCTATTCACTTAAACTGTTCCGCCCCATGAGGAATTTTTATAGCATGGGCTTGGTTAATGCTATCAAAGTTACTATACTGCGTGCATTAGCCTGTACACACAGAAATTTCACCCTCTTAAATGCATTGAGCTTGTACATTAACTTAACAATATGCCCTCTTCAATATATCTTGCAAAAACATTCTATTTACCTGAAACTCATCAAAACACAATAGGCTGGTCTCATCGCTGATTTCTGCAGCTATAGGTGCTATTGGATCGTAGGACTTGGCCATGAAGCCAGGTTTCCTTTTTGGTAAAGTCTGCTTTAACCGATGAATTCCTGTTGCAGCAGAGTTGAAAAACTGGTTATTGTTACTTACAGAAGCTGTTAACAACGATAACAAAGTGTCTTAAACTAGACGCAAACAATAGTTACAGAGCGCTTGGTGGTGCATGTCATTTTTAAGCACTTCAGCTATTTTACCATAATGATAATTAAAGGATTCAGTACATGTTCATACACATTTTCTCCCTTAATGTGAAGTGTCAGAACAAAAATAGACAAAGTAAGCTCGATTCTCAGCAAAAATGGCTGGACACCACTCACCCAGGATAACGGAAATTGGTGGATTTAGATTACATATGTCCAGAATTGTGCTTGCACTTTATGCTGTTTTCAGTCAGACAAGTTTACTAAATACATACTATACCATATCTGACAAAAAAAATTAAATGTTTCTCTCATTAAGCCCCAAATCTCCAGGTCTCCGTTGAATTACATAGAATGTTTACAGCAGAAAAACAGGCCATTCGGCCCAACTGGTCTATGCCGGTGTTTTTGTTCCACACGTTGACTCCTAGTTTGTTGGATGATCGAGGTTGTACATAGAATGAGGAATTCAGGAGAAACTTCAGTACTCAGAGAGTGGTGAGAATGTGGAACTCACTACCATATCAAGTGGTCGAGGCAAATAGCATAGATGCATTTAAGGGGAAGCTAGATAAGTACATTAGGTGAGAAAGGAATAGAAGGATTATGGCGATAGGGTGAGATGAAGTATAGTGGGAGGAAGTTTGTGTGGAGCATAAACAGCGGCATGGACCAGTTGGGCCGATTGCCTGTTTCTGTGCTGTAAATTCCATGTAATACTGGTGCAAAACGTGGCTCTGCTGCTCCAGAGCTGATGCTGCATACTGCCTAGTTCCAATACAATTTAATGGTGTGCATATCTACTTGTGGCAATACAGGATTTGAATGGTGTGCCTCGATGAAAGAAGCAAGGAGGAAACTGTTGGCAGTACCAAAGATGCTCAAAAATAAAAAACTTTGATAACCAGTGTATCTCCTGTTGTATTGCTGAAAGGAAATTGGAGCCTACAGTGTTTTATAATGAACTGACAACTTGGGAGGTAGTGGGGAAATACTTTGTGGAGTGGGAAGAGGGGAGTACTGCAGGGTAGTGAGCCGGGTGAGTAGCTGGAAGAGGAATGTGTTGAGGATTTGGGGCAGGGGTAGTTGATGTGGCAGGGAGTACTGTGGATATTGGAAGAACAAGGGTTAATAAATGACTCCCAACATAGATATGTTAAAGGCAAATCACGTCTGACAAACTTGATTGAGTTCTTCAATGAAATAACGGAGAGGGTTGATGAAGGTAGTGCTGTTGATGTTGTTTATATGGACTTTCAGAAGGCATTTGATAAAGTGCCACATAATAGACTTGTTAGCAAAATTAAACCCCATAGGGTTAAAGGGGCAGTGGCCGCTTGAATATGAAATTTGCGAAGAGTCAGAAAGCAATGGTGAACGGTTGTTTTTTTAGACTGGATGGAAGTATACATTGGTGTTCCCCAGAGGTCGGTATTAGGACCGCTGCTCTATTTGATATATATTAATAATCTGGACTTGGGTATACAGGGCATAATTTCAAAGTTTGCAGATGACAGAAAGCTTAGAAATGTAGTAAACAGCAAGGAGGATAGTCGCAGACTTCAGGAGGACATACACAGATTGGTGAAACGCGACGACACATGGCAGATGAAACTGAATGCATAGAAGTGTGAAGTGATGCATTCTGGAAGGAAAAATGTAGAATAAACTAAATAGTACAATTTTAAAGGGGGTGCAAGAACAGAGACACCTTGGGGTACATATACACAAACCTTTATAAATCACTGGTTAGGCCTCAGCACGAGTATTGTGTCCAATTCTGGGCACCACACTTTAGGAAGAATGTCCGACCAGAGCGGACCTGCGTGGGAACATTGAGCATCGGTGGCAGTGAGGAGCAGCCCGACCAGAGCGGACCTGCGCGGGAACGCTGAGCATCGGCGGCAGTTTAAAACCGGCTGCAGTGAGTGAGGAGCAGCCCGACCAGAGCGGGCCTGCGTGGGAACACTGAGCATCGGCGGCAGTGAGTGAGGAGCAGCATACTAATTCAACAGCAGGGGAGAGAGGTAAAAAGTAATCAAAGTGTGACGTCACCATGAAGCAGGTAAGTGATTGGTTGGTGAGTATTTCTCTCTTTTTTTTTTAAAACTTAAACTCTGGTTTGTAGTTTCTAAGGTCTCTCTAGTGTAGCAGGGACTGTTGGTAAACCAGTTAACTGTAGTGTAATTAGTGGGATTGATTGATTTAATTTAAATTCAATTAATTAAAGGGTAAGTCATGGCAGGACAGCCGGGCCCCGTGATCTGCTCCTCCTGCGATATGTGGTAACTCAGGGACACTTCCTGCACACGCAGTTGTCAGGGACACTTCCTGTGTCCCTGACAACTACGTGTGCAGGAAGTGCATCCAGCTGCAGCTATTGACAGACCGCATTGCGGCGCTGGAGCTGCGATTGGATACATACTGGAGCGTTCACGATGCTCAGGACATCGTGAATAGCACATTTACGGAGTTGGACACACCGCAGGTAGAGGTTGGACAGGAAGAAAGGGAACGGGTGACCAACAGGCAGAGTACTAGGCGCAGGCAGGTAGTGCAGGGGTCCCCTGTGGCCATCCCCCTCTCCAACAGATACACCACTTTGAGTACTGTTGGGGGGGATGGCTTATCAGTGGAAGGCAGCAGCAGCCAACTTCCTGGCACCAGGGGTAGCTCTGCTGCACAGAATGGGAGGAAAAAGAGGGGTAGAGCTATAGTATTAGGGGATTCAATTGTAAAGGGAATAGATAGGCGTTTCTGCGGCCGCAAACGAGACTCCAGGATGGTGTGTTGCCTCCCTGGTGCAAGGGTCAAGGATGTCTCCAAGCGGCTGCAGAACATCTTGGAAGGGGAGGGTGAACAGCCAGTTGTCGTGGTGCATATAGGCACCAACGATATAGGTAAAAAGCGGGATGAGGTCCTAAAAGCGGAATATAGGGAGTTAGAAGATAAATTAAAAAACAGGACCTCAAAGGTAGTAATCTCAGGATTGCTACCAGTGCCACGTGCTAGTCAGAGTAGAAATAGGATACTTCAGATGAATACGTGGCTAGAGGAATGGTGCCAGGGGGAGGGATTCAAGTTCCTGGGACATTGGAACTGGTTCTGGGGGAGGTGGGACCAGTTCAAACCGGACGGTTTGCACCTGGGCAGGGCTGGAACCGATGTCCTAGGGGGAGTGTTTGCTAGTGCTCTGGGGAGGGTTTAAACTAAAATGGCAGGGGGTTGGGAACCTGAGCAGGGAGACAGAGGAAAGGGAAACAAGGATAAAAGCAAAAGATAGGAAGGAGAAAAACAAAAGTGGCAGTCAGAGAAATCAACGGTTTAAATCAAACATGGCCACAGTAAATAATAATTCTAATAGGTCTAAGAGCGTTAAAAAAACAAGCCTGAAGGCTTTGTGTCTTAATGCGAGGAGCATTTGTAATAAGGTGGATGAATTGGCTGCGCAAATAGAAGTGAACAAATACGATTTGGTTGGGATTACGGAAACGTGGCTCAAGGAAGGCCAGGACTGAGAACTCAACATCCAGGGGTATTCGATATTCAGGAAAGATAGGCAAAAAGGAAAGGGAGGTGGGGTAGCATTACTGGTTAAAGAAGGGATTAACACAATTGTAATGAAGGATATTAGCTCTGATGAGGTGGAATCTGTATGGGTAGAGTTGAGAAATACTAAGCGGAAAAAAACGTTAGTGGGAGTGGTTTATAGACCTCCAAACAGTAAGGCGGAGGTTGGGGATGGCATTAAAAGGGAAATTAAAGAAGCGTGCAATAAGGGCACAGCAGTCATCATGGGTGACTTTAATCTACATATAGATTGGGCCAACCAAATTAGTAACAATACTGTGGTGGAGGAATTCCTGGAGTGTTTACAGGATGGTTTCCTGGACCAATATGTCAAGGAACCAACCAGAAATCAGGCCATCTTAGACTGGGTATTATGTAACGAGAAAGGATTAATTAGCAATCTTGTTGTACGAGGCCCCTTGGGTCGGAGCGATCATAATATGATCGAATTCTTCATTAAGATGGAGAATGAAGTAGTTGACTCGGAGACTAGGGTCCTCCATTTAAATAAAGGAAACTACGATGGTCTGAGGAGCGAGTTGGGTAGGATTGATTGGGGAATGGCACTCAAAGGGTTGACGGTGGATAGGCAATGGCAAACATTCAAAGACCGAATGGATGAGCTACAGAATTTGTTCATCCCAGTTTGGCATAAAAATAAAACAAAAAAGGTGACCCAACCGTGGCTAACAAGGGAAATTAGGGATAGCATAAGGTCCAAGGAGAGGGCATACAAATTGGCCAGAAAAAGCAATAATCCTGAGGATTGGGAGCAGTTTAGGATTCGACAAAGGGATTAATTAAGAAAGGGAAAACAGAATGAGAGTAAGCTAGCAGGGAACATAAAAACTGACTGTAAAAGCTTTTATAGATATGTGAAGAGAAAAAGATTGGTGAAGCCAAGCGTAGGTCCCTTGCAGTCAGAATCAGGGGAATTTATAATGGGGAACAAAGAAATGGCAGACCAACTAAATACATATTTTGGTTCTGTCTTTACAAAGGAGGACACAAATAACCTCCCAGAGATGCCGGGGAACATAGGGTCTGATGAAAGGGTGGAACTGAAAGAAATCAGTATTTGTAGGGAAATGGTGTTAGGAAAATTGATGGGACTGAAGGCCGATAAATCCCCAGGGCCTGATAATCTACATCCCAGGGTACTTAAGGAAGTGGCCCTGGAAATAGTAGATGCATTGCTGGTCATCTTCCAGAACTCAATAGACTCTGGAACGGTACCCATGGATTGGCGGATAGCTAATGTTGCTCCACTATTCAAAAAAGGTGGTAGAGAAAAGGCGGGGAATTATAGACATCGGTAGTGGGGAAAATGCTAGAGTCCATTATAAAAGATGTAATAGCAGAGCACTTGGAAAGCAGTGACTGGATCGGACAAAGTCAACATGGATTTACAAAAGGTAAATCATGCTTGACTAATCTACTGGAATTTTTTGAGGATGTAAGTGGTAAAATAGATAAGGGAGAACCAGTGGATGTGGTGCATTTGGACTTTCAGAAGGCTTTCGATAAGGTCCCGCATAAGAGATTAGCGTGCAAACTTAAGGCACATGGGATTGGGGGCAAGGTATTGACTTGGATAGAGAACTGGTTGGCGGACAGAAAGCAAAGAGTTGGAATAAACGGGTCGTTTTCCGAGTTGCAGGCAGTGACTAGTGGGGTACCGCAAGGATCAGTCCTAGGACCCCAGCTGTTCACAATATATATTAATGATCTGGACGAGGGAATTGGATGTAATATCTCCAAATTTGCAGACGACACAAAGCTGCGTGGGAGGGTATGCTGTGAGGAGGATGTTGTGAAACAGTACGATTTGGACAGGTTGGGTGATTGGGCAGAAACATGGCAAATGCACTATAATGTGGATAAATGTGAGGTTATCCACTTTGGTGGCAAAAACAGGAAGGCAGATTATTATTTGAATGGCAATAGATTGGGAGAAGGGGAAGTGCAAAGAGACCTGGGTGTTCTTGTGCACCAGTCACTGAAGGTAAGCATGCAGGTGCAGCAGGCGCTTAAGAAAGCAAATGGTAGGTTGGCCTTCGTAGCAAGAGGGTTCGAGTACAAGAACAAGGATGTCTTGCTACAGTTATACAGGGCCTTGGTGAGACCGCATCTTGAGTACTGTGTGCAGTTTTGGTCGCCTTACCTGAGGAAGGACGTTCTTGCCATGGAAGGAGTGCAGCGAAGATTCACCAGGCTGATACCTGGGATGGCAGGAATGACGTATGAGGAGAGATTGTGTCGATTGGGCTTATACTCACTGGAGTTTAGAAGATTGAGAGGGGATCTCATCGAAACCTATAAAATTCTGTCAGACCTGGACAGACTAAATGCAGGAAGGATGTTTCTGATGGCCGGGGAGTCCAGAACCAGGGGTCATAGTCTAAGGATAAGGGGTAAGCCATTTAGGACTGAAATGAGGAGGAATTTCTTCACCCAGAGAGTGGTGAACCTGTGGAATTCTCTGCCACAGAGGGCGGTGGAGGCCAGTTCATTAAGTATATTCAAGAAAGAGTTGGATATATTTCTTAAGGCTAAAGGGATCAAGGGATATGGGGAGAAGGCAGGGACAGGGTACTGAATTTGGATGATCAGCCATGATCTCATTGAATGGTGGAGCAGGCTCGAAGGGCCGAAAGGCCTACTCCTGCTCCTATCTTCTATGTATGTTTCTATGTCATGGCCTTGGAGACAGTAGAGGAGATTTCCCAGAATAGTACCAGGGATGAGACTTCAGTAACTAGGAATGTTCTCCTTAGAGCAGAGAAGGTTAAGGGAAGATTTATTAGAGGTGTTCAAAATTAAGGGTTTTTTTTTTTTTTTTAAATAGAGTAAATAGGTAGAAACTGTTTCCAGTGGCAGGAGGGTTGGTAACCAGAGGACACAGATTTAAGATAATTGGCAAAAAAAAACAGGGGAAACAGAGGGGAAAAAACATTTACGCAGCGAGTTGTTATGATCTGAAACAGTGGTGCAAGCAGATTAGATATTAGCTTTCAAAAGGAAATTGGATATATATTTGAAAAGGAGAAATTTGCAGGGCTATGGGGAAAGAAAAGGGAAGTGGGACTAATTGGATAGCTCTTTCAAAGAGCTGGCACAGACATGGGCTGAATGTCCTCCTTCTGTGCTGTATGATTCTATGGTGTTTGGGGTAGTGAGCGCTGAAGGTGAGGGGCATGAAGTAGTAAGAATTCATATTGAGAAAGTGAGTAATTGCAGAAGCCGTTGGTCAGGATCATGGCTTGCATGTTGTCGTGAAGCAGGCGGAGGATGGTGACAAACGTTTGAGGGCAGCCAAATTTGAGGAGGACACTCTATAATCCCTCACGGTTGACAGTGTCGAAGGCCTTTGTGAGGTCAAAGGCGGCCATCTACAGCGGTTGGTGCTGTTTCCTACATTTCTCTTGTAGTTGACGCGCGGTGAAGATCATGTCCATTGTGCCCCTTAGTGGGCAGAATCTGCATTGTGGCTCTGGGAGGAGCTCTTCAGTCACTGGGAGAAGGCAATGGAGGAGGATTCTTGCGAAAACTTTCCCTGTGGCAGACAGCAGGGAGACTCCTCTGTAATTACCGCAATCGGACCTGTCACCTTTCTTGAAGATGGTCACGATTACGGCATCTCTGAGATCCCCTGGCATGCTCTCCTCCTTCCAGATAAGAGAAATGAGTTCATGAATTCACGCCAATAATGCTTCTCCGCCATGTTGTTATAGCACCTCGGTGGATATTCCATCTGCTCCTGAGGCCTTGTTGTTCTTCAGTTGTCGGATGGCCTTTTCAACCTCATGCCGGGCTGGGGTTGTGCTGAGGTGGTGGCAGGTAGCATGCTGCGGGATGGAGTTGAGGACACTCACGTCGAAGACAGAGTCTCGGTTAAGGAGATCTTCGAAGTGCTCCTTCCAGCGGGCACTGACTGCCTCTCTGTCCTTGATGAGTACCTCTCCGTTCTTGGCCCGCAGTGGGGTAGGATGCTTGGGCCGTAGGTGGTCTTGACTGCGCTAAAGAATCCACGCACGTCATGGTTGTCGGCTAGCTGCTGGATCTCCTGCGCTTTCTCCACCCACCATCTGTTCTTTAGGTCGCAAGTTTTTTGTTGGACCTCGGCCTTCAGGCGCCTGTAGAGCTGCTTTCTTGCTCTCGAGTTGTGTTGCTGTTTCCAGATCAGGAATGCCTTACACTTGCAGCTTATTAGCTCCTGGATCTCCTGGTCGTTCTCGTCGAACCAATCTTGGTATTTCCTGGTCGAGTGACCGAGCGTCTCTTCACAGGTGCTGAATATGGAGGCCTCAAGTGCAGACCAGGCACTGTGGACACTCTGTGTCTCTGAATCACTGGGAGACGTCAGGTTGGTTGCGAGGCGCAGGCTGAATAGGGCTTTCTTAGCAGGGTCTTTGAGTGCTCCAGCACTGATTTTCCTGCGGCATTGCTTCTGTTGCCGCCGCTGTTTTGGGGCTATGTTGATGGAGATGACAGAGCGGATTAGGCAGTGGTCTGTCCAGCAGTCGTCAGCTCCTGTCATGGCACGGGTGATGCGGACGTCTTTGCAAACCCTCGCTCAGACGATGATGTAGTCCAGCAGCTGCCAGTGCTTGGAGTGAGGGTGCTGCCATGAAGTCTTGTACTCATCTCTCTAATGGAACAAAGTGTTGGTTATGACAAGGCCATGTTCTAAGCATTTCATCAGGAGGAGGGTAGCATTGGAGCTGGCTTTCCCTACCCCCTCTCTGCCAATCACACCTCCCCAGAGATCCGCATCCTTTCCAACTCTGGCATTAAAGTCGCCAAGGAGGATCAGCTTGTCGCCCGTTGGGACTCCGGACAGGGACTATTCGAAGCTGGAGGAGAATTCTACTTTGGTCTCGTCTGTGGCTTCCAGTGTTGGGACGTACGCACTGATGACCATAGCGTACGGGTTCCAGACTAGGGTGAGCCGTAGAGTCATGAGGCGTTGGTTTATTCCACAAGGTGAGTCTCAGACGTTCAACTAGCTCATTTTTAAGGCGAAGCCTACCCGATGGAGGCGGCGTTCTTCTTCAGGTTTGCCTTTCCAGAAGGTGTAACCACCGCCTTGCTCCTTGAGCTGGCCACCACAGACCCAATTCACGTATGGACCGGGGTCAAGCAAGGCTGTGTCATCGCACCAACGCTCTTCTCGATCTTCCTGGCTGCAATGCTCCATCTCGCCCTCAGTAAGCTTCCTGCTGGAGTGGAGCTAATCTACAGAACAAACGGAAAACTGTTCAACCTCCGCCGCCTCCAGTCCAGATCCAAGGTCGTCCCATTCTCTGTCGTCGAATTACAGTATGCAGACGACGCTTGCATCTGCGCACACTCTGAGGCCGAACTCCACACCATCATCAACAACTTCACCGAAGCGTACGAGAGCATGGGCCTTACATTAAACATCTGTAAGACAAAGGTCCTCTACCAACCTGTCCCCGCCACACATTACTGCTCCCCGATTATCAAAATCCATGACGAGGCCTTGGACAACGTGGACCACTTTCCATACCGCGGAAGCCTACTGTCAACAAGGGCAGACATCGATGACAAAGTCCAACACCGCCTTCAGTGTGCCAGTGCAGTCTTCGGCTCCCAAAACAAGTGCTCTACTCGGAGCTCCGACATGGCAAGAGAGCCCCAGATGGGCAGAGAAAACGCTTCAAGGACACCCTCAAAGCATCCTTGAAAAAGTGCAACATCCCCACCGACACCTGGGAATCCCTGGCCCAAGACCACACAACGTGGAGGAGAAGCATCCGGGAAGGTGCTGAACACCTCGAGTCTCTTCGCTGGGAGCAAGCAGAAGCCAAGCGCAAACAGCGGAAGGAGCGCACGTCAACCCAAACACCCCACCCACCCGCCCCTTCAACCACCGTCTGCCCGACCTGTGACAGAAACTGTAGATCCTGCATTGGACTCATCAGTCACCTGAGAACTCATTTTTAGTGTGGAAGCAAGTCATCCTCGGTTCCAAGGGACTGCTTAAGAAGAGGAGAAGAAATTGCAGAAGCAGTAGTTAATGTGTGAGGGAAAGGTGCTGGGCATATTGAGTGTTTGGATGGATAGTGAGTGTTCGGAGAAGAGGACAGCTGGAGGGGGGAGGGGGAGTGAGAAGTGAGTTTGGATGGTAGGTAGTGGGTATTGGAAGTGAGCGGGTACTTCGAGGAATAAAATAGTTTGGAGATGGGGAGTGGGTACTGGAGACGTACTGCGGAATAGCGAGTATTTGAGAAGGGGGAGTTGGTGGAGGCAGAGTGTAGGAGGAAACAAAGGTAAAGGCTGGACTGTGAAATAAATATAAATGGAGAGTAGATTTAGATGCAGGAATGTTTATGGAGCACCAGAGAGAGCAGGGGCGAAGTGGAGCCAGAGAACTACAGAGAAGCAGAGAAGGGTTTTCACCCAAATTAATTAATTAAATAAGACCCCAACGGGCAAAATAAATAAAAACTGCCCATGGCCTCAGGGAACAGACTTTTGAAGAAAGTAAGTAAATAAAAATCAGCTTTTGACAGGTCAGCAACGTCAAAGGAAGAAAATAGATAACAAGTTTTTGCAGAAGTAATTAATAACACAAAATTGTGCCTTCTGCCTGAGAGAACGATCATTACGCAAATTACTGAATGAACTAAAATTGGTCTTGGATGGGTAGGCAGGCAAGGTAAAACAGGGGAAGAGTGGAGAGGGATAATGCTGAGGGGCAATTAGTTAAATAAATATAGGTGATACACAACAAGCCTGTTACCGTTGCTACCGTGCATCAGCTTATTAAATAAAAAGGGGTCAAAAAGAAAAATAGAAGAGAAAATTAAAAAGTTTAACGATGGGAATTGTATAATAAGAGACAGGCTTGGAGTAATTAAGGAAGAGTGGCCTGAGTGGGAATTAAATGAAAGTGTACTAAAAAGATTAAAAGTTTGATCATGTTTTTAAGACTTTTTTTTCCCCCCAATAGGTTACAGTTGGTGGAAAGGGCTGGTGGGGTTTCGTCACATGGGGAAATAGATAGATCAGAAGGATGGATATGGAAATAAACATTCTAAAAAGAATTTCTGAAGAGATGCGACCGATTCTGGAATTGAGTATTAAAAACAGGAAGTGAGCACTAGACACAAGAGGTGTATGTTATATTCACAAAGATAACAGCACACAAGCTTCCACCACATGATGGTGCTACCACCATCTTGGAGTCAGTGTAATGCTTTGCTAGACTGTTGTGAGGCTGTGGAATTCACTTCCAGGGTTACTGGTTGAGGCGGAAATAATGTCAATATTCAAGATTAGATTGGATAGCTGGATGAAGGAAAAGGGGATAAAGGGATTTGGGAACAGGGTGCGTAAATGTAATTAGGACTAGTTTCTCACGTGGCGAGTAAACACTGATAGGAACTGGTTGGGTCAAATGGCCTGTTTCTGTGTGGTAACTTCTATGTATTTCTATGCAATTCACAGGTATCCATATTGCTGTTGCTCTTAAGATGGTCAATTGGTGCACAATCTGTAGGTGATTCAGTCAGCGTTAATTTCCTTCCTTCGTACAGCAAAGCACATGGCTTTTGATCACCCTTTCATCCTATCATCACAACCAAGATGTGGAACTCCTGCTGTGAGGGAAAATCACAGCTTTGAATATATGAAGTCCAATTTCATTAAAACTATTGCTGTTTGGTGAATTTTGTATTCATCAAGGTGAGGGATTTTGCAATGTTTAAAATATGCACAACCATTTCAGGAACTCAGCATCAATATCAAGCATCCCTAGATCAGGTATAGCATGGTCAGCTGTGCAATGCTCCCTCTATTTTGCCACAATGCGCTTTACCTTCTCAGAAGAGTACTCCCTACTGCAACATGGGGACATTTCCATCTTCCACAGAAACAATCCCTGTAGCCCGAGTGCAACTGGCAATTTACGCCAAATTCGGGGCTGTTTTGCATCATGTGCCCACATTCACTAAGAACTGGACTGAAACTGTCCAAATTCATTTTACATGGTACTCTTAAGAGAGGACAAGTTCACATCTTCAGCCTGAGCTGAATACAAACCCAGATAGTGAGGTGAAAGGACAGTGTGCTAATCCACTGCACCATGCAAGCTTTGGATATATTTTCTTCTAAAAAACAGTTCATACTTTCTCTGCACAATTGTCCCTCCCGTCATCACCCTGCACCACATTTGTTTCTTGATCAGAAGGACAAAGCCTCTTTCTGACCCTCCACTCTTTCTCAGCCTCCACCAATGCTGCTCTGAAAAACAGCTTGTAGGAAATATGTGAGTGGCAGCTCAGGACAACTCTCTTATTTTTCCTTCTTGCCTTTAGGGCAATGCTTGGTTACCCTTTCCCACCTCCTCATGGTAGCACAGTTGGAATTGAGAACTTATTGGCTGAGGAACAGTGGATGTGAACCCACACACTACCACTTTGTGCTGTAGACAATTGGAGCTGCAATGCAACTTGGCTTTATAGTGCTATTTAACCTTGTGTTGTATTTATGCTGACAATTCTGCATTTCTGGTGCTCTGTTTAGAATATCTTACTTTTATGGACATCTAGCATGAAACCATGAAAATGTACTCGATTCTTCCTTTTAACTGCAGCATGAGAATAAAACAGGTCCATCACCATCGTCTTCCCTGTCCCTGCGAAGAACAAGAGAGATTTTGTGTCACAAAATACACATACATTTCCTTTATCAATTTATTAGGCTTTTTACATAAAAGTAAGCAGCAAAAGGCATCAATTTTTTTTTCCAATTGACATATTTTGTAGCAGATGAATAGGTTAACCAACATTGCACATCTATGTGGGCACTCTCAGGAAAAAATTCCATGATGATGCTAACGGTTTTAATTTGGCAACACCCAGTTACAAAACCAGAAACACGGGAGAAATTACTTTTTAATCTTACTGGATGTTTTTCCTCATGTGTGAAACACACTCACTTCCTTTACTAATGGCACCATTGCAGTCCCTTTCACTACCATAGCTATGGCTGCGGCTACTTGTAATGGTGTCTCAGCAGCCCTTCCTTTGTCCAAGTCCTCCTTGATCTGGTCTACCTCCACCGGGGTTGCCTGACCTCATTACCCTGTTGCACCCTCCACCTCATGCCTTCAGACACCAGGACTCCCAGTGCTGCCAAACACAACATTCCTCCTCGCCACGGCTGCCAAGCCCCGGGTTCTCCCTCCCTTGGTGATGCCAGGGCCCCCTTTCCAAATTCTGCGAAACGTTAGCCTCCCACAATGAAATTTACCATGACAAAGTAGTATTAAAGAAACAGAATACTGTATTCTTCATGCAAATTTCACACGTGTTTTTGAATACATGCTTTATTTCGAGTGTCCATGCTGCACCACACGGACTGCAGCAGTTCAAGAAGGTGGCTCACCACCACCTGCTCAAGGGCACTTAGGGATGGGTAATAAATTCTGGCCTTGCCAGCGATGCCCACATCCCAGGAACAAATTTAAAAATAATGGGGAGGAGGAATTTCTTCACCCAGAGAGTGGTGAACCTGTGGAATTCTCTACCACAGAAGGCCGTTGAGGCCAATTCATTAAATATATTCAAGAAGGAGTTGGATATATTTCTTAAGGCTAAAGGGATCAAGGGATATGGGGAGAAAGCAGGGGCAGGGTACTGAATTTGGATGATCAGCCATGATCTCATTAAATGGCAGAACAGGCTCGAGGGGCCGAATGGCCTACTCCTGCTCCTATCTTCTATGTTTCTATGTAAAACTACATGCACAGTGTAAATCACTTCAATTGTATTAGGAACACTTCTAATCTCAGTAAGCACTTCTTCCTCTTCCACTCTCCAAAATAGAGAGAGTTCGGCAAAGGCATATCTATAATATGTTAAAAATTTTACATCTGCACATACTTCCTGTCAAGTTTTCTCGATTATGTTCATGTAAACTTGGAACTGTAATTACACCCTCCCGTCGATGGTGGTGTTGTAGCGCCTCGGTTTCGCATCTCTGACCTCCTCAACCTACACTGCTGAGAAATTCCGCTCTCCAACCAACTCTGCGCCTCTGCTTTCCAACTTGCTATGAGTTTTGATATTTAATGATAGATATTAATATAAAATCAAATTGTCATATAAAAATAAGGTTAGAATGTATGATTTTAAAATGGGAAGTGAACTACGCCTGCGCACCCAGGTCCAAATATCCCAGCCTGTGATCCCACTTTACCTGGTCATGCAGCACTATGGGAGATCAGCTAATGCATTATAATTATATTGGAAATGTATGAGAAAATCAGACGTTAGTCAAATCAACAGCAGCCAAAATATGGAACAGCAGCTTAACATGCCAGGGTGCAGAACAATGCTGATTGAGACTTACCAACATCTCCATACACATAAAGGCCTATTGGAGGTTTAGATCTTTCAAAAAACTGCAAACAAAACACAAGGTTTCAGAAGTAATTAAGCAAAATGAAATGCACTGTACATATTTTGAACTCTTTCATTTTTTTTTTAATGTTCTGCTGCTCTGCTAGAATTTTCAGTGGATTGCTTGACCGTGGCAGATATCTGCTAAGCCAGGGGTGTCCAAACACACACACACACACACACGAGAGGGCCACATATGATTACGCAGAAATGGAGTGCCCGTACACAAAAAAGGCAAACCCACACATACCAAACTGCAAGGCCACCCCCACATACACGCAAAAAGCAGGACCTCAAAAGTGAGATCCACATATAGAGAAAAAAGGAAAACGCCCCCTCAGACAGAGAGGCACAGAGAAAGAGCGTGAGAAACCGAAGATCAGATAAAGGCTGAATCTTGAATAGGTGAAAATACACCAATCCTTCCAACTTGGAAACATTAAAGAACTGAAGTTAAAATAGACTTTGTGCACATGTGCTCCAAAGAAGCTAATGGGCCATGTCTTGAATCTCCCTGTGCTAAAGCAATAGAAAACAGAAGGCGATAAACAGAATATGCCTGGCTGGGGTAATGACGGCTAGTGGAATCTGCAGGTGTCTGCTCTGGGTCCCATAGTATTCATAGAATTCACAAATTATATAAAGATTACTTTTTGTATTATAACATATTCTGATGACAGCAATCTCTATGACCAGGAGACAAGTACAAGAAAGATTGATAACATTCAAAGGAATCAATTTGAGTATCAGGTGGATTTTAGTTTTGATATGAGTGAAGCATGATCCTGCTGGTTAATTCGACATGCAGTATAAACAGAGCGGTAAACTGTACATAACTAATATTTGATTATACAATTACTTAGCACAGAGCAAAAATGTTCCAATTTTAACAATTGATATTTGTATCATCCAATTGATAAAAATCAGAAAACATTGAGATTACAGGGCTTTAGAATTAAAAGATATTAGCAAATCTCCCATGGTACTGATCATTGTAACTCAGAGTTTGCAGTAAATGTTTGTCTCTAATTGGCTCCTAAAAAATAAATATACAGGCCCGGATTTGCGTACACCGCCATAAGCCTTGTAAAAGGCCCCGCAAGTTCCGGGTTTCCGCATGCGTGGCGCAAAAAAACGGAACTTGCGATCTGTCATGGTTCGCCTTGACAGGTCTACCGCGCCAACCCAAAAATCACTTTCACTGGTGCAGAGTTGGGCTATTTGCCCAACAAATACCCACAAAACTCTTACACCTGGCAAAAGCACGTGTAGGGCCTGCTTTCACCAGCGTAAGGGTCAATATAAATGTTCAATTAAAAATTTAAAAATAAAAAAATTATACACAAACATTTAAAATTAGTTTATGTAAATATTGGCCCAGATTGAAATGTTTAAAATTATTTTTCAAATTTTTTTTTTTTTTTTTTTTAATTGTAAATGCTTCTTTTAATTAAATTTGAAAACTGGAACATCAATTTTTATTCCAGTTGTATAAATTATTTAATTATTTGGAGATACCTCATATGTTTATGGGGATTCCGTTGGTCAATGGAATCCCCCATAAGCATATGAGGAATCCTCCTTTCTGATAGGAGGACCTGGCCCACGTGATCCCAGAGACGCTTCCGAACCGCCTGCGTTCCTGGGATCCGTGGGCCTTTACGCAGGCGTACGCTTGCAGGCCCAGACCCCGAAGTTTCCGAATTCCGAAAGCCAGCAGATAGGTGCGGATGTTTTTTTTAAAAATTGGGTTGTAGGCATACCCTGGAGATACGCCTCCGACTGCAAATTCCGGCCCATTGTATTTTCCTTAGCCACTGTAGGTATAAAAAACGAATTGTTACATAAGTTCGCGGGGTGAGCAACTCTTTACCGAACATATCAAGTAATGTGGGCACGATACCAGAATATGACCACCTAATGTATGACCGACAGGAAGTATATGCAAGAGGTACTACTATGTTTATAATTAGAGAGAGAAAGGGAACTATTTAGGCACTATAATTATTCCACAGTTCACACCTCAAACAAACTAATAGCCAGATGTTCAATAATGCTTAGTCAGCAGAAGGCAAACTGATGGAAATAATTATTTCCTTCTGTATTGGGTTGGTGCACTACACTGCTGCTGCATCAGTTTCAAGTCCAACTTGTTCAGTCAAGCCTAACCTATTTAATAAAATAAGTTCATAATGTTAAAATGAAATTAATTGAAAGTGAGCAACACTCAGGAAAAAAAATCCTGGAAAATGCCTTGATTGAGATGAGAATGCTCATCACAGAACTTCTCTGAGAAAGAATAAACTGGTGCAAAAATATCTTAAACTAAAATGGCCTGAGGTTCAAAGCTTCAGTGCCATCACAAAATACTGTTCGCCCAGTCATCTAATACCACTCATCTTTTGTAAGAGAAAACAAATTTGAGCACGGGCAATGCATATTGTGGGTATGGAAGTCTGGACCTCCATTTGTATTGTGCCTTGCCAGGGGGTCAAGAATGGCCACTTTGGCGAGGTAATAAAAGGCTACTGGTGCACGTGGATTATGCATGCTCCAATACAAATTGCCATCATTACAAAAATATCCCAAAGTGCATCAGAGACAATGAATTACTTTGAAGTGGAGTGACTGTTCTTATGTAGTAAAATTCAGCTGCCAAACTGAACAGCAAGATCCCATAAACAGCAATTGGATAAATAGCCAGTCCCTAAACCTCTCCACTTCGCTCTCCTCATGTAGCTCGTTAAAACCTACCATTTTGTCCTAATATCTCTATGTGGCTCGGTGTCAAATTTTGTCTGATAAACTCCTGTGAAGCGTCTTGGGATGTTTTTACTACATTAAAGGAGCTATATAAATGCAAGTTGTTATTGTTGTTAATATGTTTTTAGTGGGAAGAATATCGGCCAGGATACCTGGAGAATTCCCTGCTCTTCTTTGAATAGCGCTATGGGATATTTAAACATCCATTAATGGGCAGAGTGGACCTTGGTTTAACATCTCACCTGAAGGGCATCACCTCTGACAACCCAGCAATCCCTCACCACTGCAGTGGGGTCAACCTAGTTTCAAGTCCCACTGCAGGACTTAAGCACATGAGCTGCTAGCTCAGAGGCAAGAGTGCTACCAAATCAGCTAAACGGATATACAACAGAATTTATTTTATTAGTGAGGGAGATCTTGTACCTATGAATCTGGCATCATGTTAAAGCTAAATTGTTCTGCAAATTGAAGTTTAGCACCAAGTTTACTGCAACTGGTATTTCAGAACATTTTAGTCCTAATACAACTTTCGAACAT
Organism: Somniosus microcephalus; assembly: GCF_052327205.1. Taxonomy (NCBI): domain Eukaryota; kingdom Metazoa; phylum Chordata; class Chondrichthyes; order Squaliformes; family Somniosidae; genus Somniosus; species Somniosus microcephalus. The sequence continues at coordinate 202,811,362 of NC_140995.1, read as the reverse complement.
TTGGTCCTGGCAAAATTCTGGCAGAGTTCTTTCATCCACAATATTAGCAGCAAATCTGTATGAGCATTTTTGAAAATGGCATAAAACTGTACTGCAGATTTGAAACAGCTGTACAAATGAGCTGGTTTTGTCAGCTGATACAGTAATTTTCTATTAAGCCAATGTTGTCATAATAAGTAACTATTTCCTATTTCCACATCAACGAGATTATAAAAGCTACCTACTTAATTGTTATGGTTGTTTTCTTGTCGTTAAGGTGAAAATGTCCTAATAAATGTTTCACTGATATTGCAGTTGAACTAATAAGCTCCTAAAGGCCATCTACTTCAATTTGCAAATGCTGTTCACACTCTAGATAATCAATTCCCTGGCAGCAACTGTTTTAATTTTCCCTTCCCCGCTCCCCTCTCCTAATGGTGGCAACTTATACTGGGGTATGCATGATCCCTGTGCACCAGTAGCATTTTATTACCTCGCCAAGTGGCCATTCTTGGCGTCGGAATCTAGAAACTAGACACAATATAAAGTCACAGGTTGTTAAATTTGGGAAGCGGAGTACAATGCAAGGGGCATCATAGTAACATTTATATAGCACCTTTAACATACAAAAACATCTCAAAGTACTTCACAGAGACATGTGAAAAAAAAAATGGATGGCAAGGCAAAGTTTTAGATATTAGATGGGGTGACCAAAAGCTTGGTCAAAGAGGTGGGTTCAAGGAGGGTCTTAGGATAGTATTGTGGCTAGTGGCTAATGCATTGGATGTGTGGCTAATTGGGAATCCAGATGTGGCTAATTGCATTTCTAATTAGTAAATAAAAAATGAGTAATAGACGCCATTGTTGGGCATAATCACACGGTGTATGTGTGTGGTCTTTAACCTTTTTGTGCATTTGTTGGTAAAACAGTAAAGGATGACCAAAAAATTGATAAAAAGGGAGAAAACAGAATACGAGAGTAAACTATCAAGAAATGTAAAAACCGATTGTAAGAGCTTCTACAAGTATGCATATAGGAAGAGAGTAGCAAAAGTAAGCGTTGGTCCCTTAGAGGCTGAAACTGGAGAAAATATAATGGGGAATAAGGAAATGGCAGAGACTTTGAACAAATATTTTGTATCTGTCTTCACAGTAGAAGACACAAAAAGCATACCAAAAATAGTGGGGAACCAAGTTGCTAATAAGAGTGAGGAACTTAAAGTAATTAATATCAGTGGAGAAAAAGTACTTGAGAAACTAATGGGACTAAAAGCTGACAAATCCCCTGAACCTGATGGCCTACATCCGAGGGTTCTAAAAGAGGTGACTGCAGAGGTAGTGGATGCATTTGTTGTGATCTTCCAAAACTCCCTAGATTCTAGAACGGACTCAGCAGATTGGAAGGTTGGAAATGTAACACCACTATTCAAGAAGGAAGGCTGAGAGAAAACCAGGAATTACAGGCCAGTGAGCCTGACATCAGTCATCGGGAAAATGCTGGAATCCATTATTAAGGAAGTGGCAATAGGGCACTCAAAAAATCATAATATGATTAAGCAGAGTCAACATGATTTTATGAAAGGGAAATCATGTTTAGAGTTTTTTGAGGATGTAACTAGTCGGGTAGATAAAGGGGAACCAGTAGATGTAGCATATTTGCATTTTCAAAATGCATTCGATAAGGTGCCACCATAAAAGGATGCTACGCAAGATAAGGGCTCATGGTGTTGTATCAGCATGGACAGAGGATTGGTTAACGGACAGAAAATAGATAATAGGGATAAACAGGTCATTTTCTGGTTGGCAGACTGTAACTAGTGGAGTGCCGCAAGGATCAGTGCTGACGACACAAAGCTAGCTGGGAAAGTAAGCTGCGAGGAGGCCACAAAGAGCCTGTAAAGGGATATAGACAGGTTAAGTGAGTGAACAATTAGGTGGCAGATGGAGTGTAATATGGGGAAATGTGAGGTTATTCACTTTGGTAGAAGAATAGAAAAACAGAATATTTTTTAAATGGTGAGAAACTATTACATTTTGATGTTGAGAGAGATTTAGGTGTCCTCGTACAGGAAGTACAGAAAGATAGCATGCAGGTACAGCAAGCAATTAGGAAGGCAAATGGCATGTTAGTCCTTATTGCAAAGGGGTTAGAGTACAAGAGTAAGGAAGTCTTACAACAATTGTACAGGGCTTTGGTGAGACCACACCTGGAGTACTGTGCACAGTTTGGGTCTCCTTATCTGAGGAAGGACAAACTTACCTTGGAGGCGGTGCAACGAAGGTTCACTAGATTGATCCATAGAAGTTTACAGCACACAAGGAGGCCATTCGACCCATCGTGTCTGTGCCGGAAGTTTCAACTTGCATTGGCCGTGAATCGAACCCCATGGCAGGCAAAAGTTCTACCCCTGAACCACCAATGCGCATCCCTGGGATGAGAGGGTTGTCCGATGATGAGAGATTGTGTAGAATGAGCCGATACTCTCTGGAGTTTAGAAGAATGAGAGGTGATCCCATTGAAACATCCAAGATTCTGAGATGGATTGACAGGGAAGATGCTGAGAGGTTGTTTCCCCTGGCGGGAGTGTCTAGGACTAGGGGGCATAGCCTCAGGATAAGGGGTCGGCCATTTAAGACTGAGATGAAGAGGAATTTCTTCACTCAGAGGGTTGTGAATCTTTGGAATTCTCTACCCCAAAGATGCCGAGTCGTTGAGCATATTCAAGGCTGAGATAGATAGATTTTAGGACTCTAGGTGAATCAAGGGATATGGGGATCAGGCGGGAAAGTGGAATTGGGTTTGAAGATCAGCCATGATCTTATTGAATGGCGGAGCAGGCTCGAGGGGCTGTATTGCCTACTCCTGCTCCTAATTCTTATGTACTTAAGTTCCTATTAAATGCAGAGTGTGGGAGTCTTCATTGATCATTGTGGGTGCTTTACTTCCTTGGTTACTGAATGATGGTAGATATTTATTAAGTAAATATACACGTGAAATACATTTATCTGTATTGAGTGTATTTAAGGTGTTTTCTACTAATATAAATGCGTGTAACTAACACGGTGTCGCCATAGCCATGTCTGCAGCTAGTCAGCAATTTCTATTGGACAATGCCATCTTCGGGGCAAAGAAATGTTGAAAGGTTTAGAGAGGGAATTTCAGAGAGTGGTATCTGAAGCAGAAAGTATGATGTGGCGAAGGGGGATTGGGGGGGGGGGGGGGGGGGTATGCACAAGGGGCCAGAGTCAGAAGAACAAAGAGTTTGGGCGGGGTTGTCAGGCTGGAGGAGGTTAGAGATACAGAGGGGAGAAGCCCTGAAGGGATTTAAACACGAGGATGAGAATTTTAAATCTGAAGCAGTGGGGCAACCAGAAACCAATGTAGGTCAGCGAGGATGGGGTGATTGATAGAGGGATGGTGTGGGAGAGGATACGGGCAGCAGAGTTTTGGATGAGCTGAAGTTTAATTTTGTCCACATACCCAGTATTCACCCACATATATTTCAAGCAAGGGTCATTTTGTTTGTGATCAGGAGTGACACCCTGGCTTATTTCCCCACCCCCCCTTCTCCAACCCAATGGGACCGAGGCCAATTGCATTGTTCTGGATAAGATCAACTAACAACACGTGTATTTGCATAGCACCCTTAACATTGTAAAAATGTTCTATGGCTCTTGTAAGAGAAAACAGACCAGCAGTAGTAGATGAATTAGATGGGGTGATTGAATGCATGGTCAAAAACAGAGGGCTGGATTCTGTGAATAGAGACAAGTTGGAGGCGGGACTGCTGCTTGTTGGGTCTCAGTCCCGCCTCCATCATCTTCTGGCCAACCAGCGGGATTTTCCCGATTGACCTGGTTAAGCCCATGGGCTCAGGAGGACAATCAGGGGGAAGTCACTGACAGAGCACATCAACATCTGACGTGCCATCTGTCAAGATTTCTTGAAAGAAGAAATGTCAGCGTTTGACAGCTCTGTGAAGCTGTCAAACACTGACATTCTGTGTAGTTTGATCAGCTCGTGTGTTCAGGACTCATCAAACCTTACTACTTTGTAGATTTCAGATGACTGTTGGTTCGGAGGATCCAACAGCCAGTCTGTGAAATCTACAAGGAAGATTTCAGGAGTCCCGATCCAGAGCAGATGAAGGCTGTAGGCAGAAACAAAGGTAAGTGAACATTTTTTAATTTTACACTCACCTTACATACTTACCACTCCACACTTGCACCCATCACTCACCTCTACATCTCACTTTCAGACCCCTCCAACCCCCGCAGACCTCCTACTCGACTCCTCCAACAGGCAGTTAAAAGGATTTAATCCCTTTCCCACCTCAAGGAGATGGGACCCGGGTCAGGACGGCTTCCTGCCTCCTGGCGAAAGGGCACGGAGGCGGGATGGGGGCAGGTTTACCAGCCACCCCCACTTTCTGCAACTTTACCGGCAGTCCCACCTCCATACCCGCCTCCTCGGGGCTGGCAAAAATCCAGCCCATTGGTTTTGAGGAGGCTTTTAAAAGTGGGGAGGGCAACAAAGCAAAGAGGTTTAGAGAGGGATGTCCAGAGGGACGAGTCCAGATGGTTGATAGCTGCAAAGATCACTGTGAAACTCTAATCATTTTATTATTTATGTAGTTACCACCACCAAATTTCAACAATGTAATTCAGTAATGAATTACAGATACAAGTTCGGATAGAAGAAGTCTATTTGGAATTCTTACAGATCTCCCGAAGGTTTAAAAAATAAATAAAGGGAAACCAAAAGGTCAAGTAGGCAACTAAGCATATTATATACCACAATCAAATGTTGTACTGCATTGCTTCTTTGCAGCTTCTTAAAGCTGTCTGACTTGCTCACCTTCTGACCCCTGGACTTCTGATATCTCAACTTCTGACCTCACCTTTGAAAAGATATTTTGCTGACCAGGAGTGTATCCTTTAAGTACTTCATGAAGCTTCTGTAAACACTGCACAACCCTTCTCTGGTGGTCATCGTGTTTTATGTCTCCTCGTCTGACCAATAATTCATAGTGCTCCAAAGGCCCTTCAACACTTGGCGCAAAGGCAGAGCCTTTCATCGGAAGTCTTGCCTCAGATGCAGCACGGTTTGTTGCTGGAAGAGTGTAACCTAAAAGAAAACACAAATCAAACTGATTATTTGAATCTTCAACTTTCTGGCACCCGCAGTTAACAATGGGCTGACTATTCTGTACTTCGGAAACTGAGGATAGCCCAGTTAGTCTCAAGACGACCACAAGTCAAGTTCTTCAAACCAGCCTGCTATCCGGAATATCCAGTACAATATAAGTAGATGTCCATTAATACTATCTCATTACAACTTCTGCTGCTGTTTAACCATCCTCTGGGTTTTGCATCTTTTAAAGCTTTCAAAGGGCAATTCTGGCCTGAAACAGTATGAGAGAACTCACCATCATTTTTATCTTATTATTGAAATGGTCACCTTGACACACTTCCACATGTATTATACAGCTCAAATGCCATCTTAACACACCCACCCCCACCAGCACAAGTTTGGATTGCTTTGTGAATACGTCAACCCGAGGGGGCAGACGGGGCCTCGGTTTAACATCTCATCTGAAAGACGGCACCTCCGACAGTGCAGCACTCCTTCAGCACTGCACTGGAGTGTCAGCCAAGAATTTGTGCCCAGGTCTCTGGAGGGGTCTTGAATCTACAACCTTCTGACTCAGAGCTGAGCCATGGCTGACACTCCCCAACAATGCACCTCAACCCCATCCTCTGGAAAACACCCCGCAATGCATCAGCACATTTCTTTTAAAGTAAGACTGCCAATTTATGGTAAATTGGAGGAAGATTAGTGCTGTGGCCTCATACCCATGAGCAACTGGCTTGAGAGTGCCCAAACTAATTTCACACAGAGCTCTCTCTAGGCTGGATTGCAAATTTGAGTCCAGACAACATCGAACCTAGAATATTACTTCAAGCACAGTCATGCCAATGGGACCAGAGGACATAAAATTGAAATTAGCCAGAAGTAATTGTAAAAAAAATACACAGTCTAATCTGATCATTTGGATTTTTTCAAACACAATTCTCTCATTGCTGTTTTATCTGTAATGTTTAATTCAGATCATTGGACAATTTGAATTTTTTTTAGCATTGAAAATGCCTCTTTGGAGTAGCGTTTATATCGGATAAGCACTTGGAATAATCCAGCAGGTAAATTGCTGGTGTTAAAATACTTTGGGAGGGAATTGAAAATGCAGTTCGAAGTTAGGTTGGGTGAGTTGGAGGACTGGAAGGATGAGCGACAATGGGCTGAATGGCATTTTCTGATCTTATCTGGTAGCACAGCAATTTGCTGTCCAAATTGTTGAACTCTGATGCAATTTTAAGTCTGGACCACTTACAATATGTACTGCACAATTTGTCTGAAACTACTAGTCTTGAAAAAATAGTTAATCAAAATCCATCAACTACTAATCAATTGTCAAGTAGCTGCAGCAGTACCATTAATCAAGTCAAAAAAATTATTTGGAGCCCATAGCCCCATGAATAGATTAGCATCTGAATAGCCTTGACCTTTGGAGTTAATCCTTTAATCCCTTCTCACCTATTTTGAAACATTTCTACAGCACCCTTTCTTTATTTTATTCCCTTAAAGTACATCTGCCTAGCTTCATATTAACTTCTTGAATATTTTTTTTTCTTGTTTCTACTCATTCATTTTTAGAAGTCTCCTAATATAATATGCCTTCCACTGCCAATTCCTTCAAGAAAATATTCAAAGAGGCTGCTTTCAAGGGCCCCTTTGTAAGTAACAAGGAGTGGTGTGAAGGACTGCCTTATCTGGATGGGCCGACAAAACAAATGTCAGAACTAGCTAGACTCCCAATACTTGGTAAAGAAAGAATCACGCTGCTCAGCACCCTTCCCCCACCACCCAAAGCATTTGTTACAAACTTGTCTCCTTCTATTTTGAATCAAATTGTACCGTGCCCAACTTTAAGATCAGAATTAAATTAAGAGGCTCTCACGAACTTGTGATTATTGTTTCACCATTGTAACTTGTTGAACCAGCCACAAGTTTTCATGTGTGAGCTATCTGCAAGAGTAATAAAGATAGATAGATCATCAACAACAACTTGTATTTATATCGCGCATTAAACGTAGGAAAATGTCCCAAAGCGCTGCACAGGAGTAGCATAGGAGTATTATAAGACAAAAAATTTGACACCGAACCACTTAAGGATAAATTAGGGCAGATGACCAAAAGCATGGTAAAAGAGGTAGGTTTTAAGGAGTGTCTTAAGGGAGCAAAGAGACATAGAGAGGCAGAGAAGTTTAGGGAAGGAATTCCAGAGCTTAGGGCCTAGGCAACAGAAGGCAGACGGATGGAGGGGGGGGGCGACGGATGGAGGGGGGGGCGGATGGAGGGGGTGACGGACGGAGGGGGGAGAGGGGGGTGGGAGAAAGGTTGGGAGGGAGAGAGGGAGGGAGGGAGGGAGGGAGGGAGGGTGGGAGAGAGACAGACAATAGCTAGAAGATGAAGCCAGAGAAATTTTGTTGAATGTAGTAGTTCCTCACTTGGCCTTTTGAAACGACTGGTAAAAGTCCTAAAGCCCAGGATGGAGAGATGTAGGGGCAGAGCTCAACCATTTGGTTGCCCATTCATTTCAAAAGGCATGGTGGTAAATCTAACAAATTCAGGATTCATAAGATGATATCTCTTTGGAGGAGGCAAGAGCAACTATAGACATTTATAAATGAAAAAATTAACATCCATTTCTTTCTGTAAAAATACACTGCTGGTATTTCAAGAGTTCTCTCTTCAAGAGGTAATTATGCTCAAGAGCCACTATTACCTTAATATATAATGATCCTGCTCAAGAATGAAAGTGAGGAAGAGAAGCATTGACCACATTCCTTCCAAGCAAAAAAAGCCAAATTTGAAAGGAACTATTTCTATCGCTGGGTGAAATAATACACCCAGAAACTAGAAGTTGTTAAAGTGCCACTTGAAAGCTTGCCCCATGGCAGGTAAATAAATGTGTTGTGGGTATTTACAGAATATAAGGCCACAGATTTGATCCCAGGACATGTGGATCTCAGTGAGGCTGCTGCAATTGTCCTAGGTATCGTTGGGTTGAAGGGGGCGGGGGGGCGTGGAAATCAGCTAGGATTGTCTCTCTAAACGGCTATCCTGTTATAACAACAGAAAATGCTGGAAAAACTCAGCAGGCCAGGCAACATCCGTGGAGAGAGAAATAGAGTCAATGTTTCAGGTCGAAACCTTTCTACAGGCTATCCTGTTATCCCCGCTTGTAAGCAAGCATGTATGCATAACAGGCGAGGAGAGGATCATAGCAAAATACTGCAGATGTTGGAAATCCGAAATAACAACAGAGGAGAGGATCATGTTTGGAGAATGGCTACTTGATAAAAATACCTGTGGAACTTCACACTACCTTCAGGAGATAACCAGAGAAGCCAACTTCAAAACGATCTGCACAGCACAAATGATTACCCACACATGTCCCTCTCAGTCTATCTGCAACAAGCTTATTTCAGCACCAGTATATTCATTAATGGCAAGAGACCATGAGCCTCTGAATACTGTAGATTGGAGAGATATATCCAAAGAAATGCCTTGCCCTTGTACTAATATTACTTCGCACGGATCAAGAACCCACCATGTGAAAGTGGGATCAAGAATTTCATTAACTGAAAACATACTGGATGGATTTACTCTCTGCCTTTTCTGGGCCCCATCACAATTTGGGGTTTTTTGCGATAGATATCCTCTCAGGTCAGGGTCACACCCGTAAGCAAAACTCATAACCCCTACGATCTGAAGTACACCCGGTTCTGCTCAATCCCTAGGTAAACAATAGTGAACCAGGCATCATAACAGTGAACCCTTTCCCATGTACTGGCTACCAAAATATTTTTCCTTGTAGTATGCTGACCATGGCATAAGATCACTGAAGGATCAATATTGTAGTGTATGTACTTTGCAGAACGAACTATATTCGGCAGCCCCTGTATACTGCAGTACCAGTAGTGACCACCCCTGTATATAAGCCTGTGTAGTAACTTTTGCATAGTAGTACCAGGTTGTCTCCACTCAGTAAAGACCTGTTATAATCAACTCCTGCAGTCCGTGTCTCAATTACACACGGGCATAATACTGGCGACGAGCAAATCCGAACTTACCTACAGTCTGCACCACCTCATGGGGATCCATCCCTGAAGCGAAGTTATCAGAGGTCGAGGCCAGAAGAAAGAAAAAAAAAATCAAACGAACAGAAGAAACAGGCGTCGACCGTGGGCATCCGCCTCTGATTCATCGGAGTTGAAGATTTGCAGGCGAGGCTGTCGAGAGCGGGGCTTGGTTATCCTGTCGATGGTGTTTCAGCTAATCGGGCTGGTGGCAGGTAGTACACTGATCCTTCCTGGGCTGCGGCGGTCTAGAGCTCGATCGGGTGGCTTTTCAACAGGGCCGAGCAGCGTTGTCGGGAAGAGGAGAGAGGGTGGAGCACACAGGGCGCGGCCGGCGCTACGAAGCCGGGCAGCGTACAAACCCGAGAAGAGGGAGGCAAGTGTTCCGCAGGGTTGCTCCGCCGACGGGGAAATAATTTTTAAAAATTAGAAACGCAGAAAGCCGCGAGGAACTGCAGTTTGCTACGGCAACCGCGGAGAGCGGCGATAGCAGCAGCGCGGGGGGGGAAGTGCGCGAAGACCATAGGGCGTCGCCATCAAGGCATAAAACGCCAGCAACAGTGCTAGCAGCAGCGGAGAAGACAGAAAGCGCGGGAGGCGCCATCTTAATCCAGCGGGGAAGAAGGCAAAGCGCGGGAGGCGCCATTTTGTAAATCGGGGAAGAAGGCAAAGCGCGGGAGGCGCCATCTTAGATTTCCAAGATGCCGAAGACTGGCAATGTCACTGCCTTCGATAATGCAATAGAAGACTGGACCACGTATGTGGAAAGAGTCGAGATATACTGCGAGGCAAACGAAGTAGCCAATGGGAAAAAGGCATCGGTACTACTAAACTTAATGGGCGCAAGAACGTACGGCCTATTGTGGAACCTGATTACTCCAGCCAAACCAAAGGCGAAGAGTTTTAACGAAATTGTTGATATCCTACAGGAACACCTAAATCCTACACCGCTGCCGATAGCAGAAAGATTTAAATTCCACAGGAGAAATCAGCATAAAGATGAGAGCAATGCTGATTATCTTACGGAACTACGCAAGCTATCAAAGCACTGCCAGTTCGGAGCAGGACTGGCAGGTACCCTACGGGACAAATTTGTCTGTGGACTCCTGAGTGAAGGAACCCAGAGGTTACTCTCAGAGAAAGAGCTGACGCTAGATAAGGCTTTCAGCGTGGCAGTATCATACGAAGCAGCAGCAAGGGGAGCTGCGGAAATACAACAAAAGCCACAGGAATACGGCACCCACGAAATAACACGGGGATTTGAAAAATGTTATCGCTGTGGCAGAACAACCCATGACCAGAAGGACTGCTGGTCCAAGGACAAAATATGCAGGCAATGCGGAAAGATGGGACACATTGCACGAGTTTGCAGGTCTGGGAAGAAGACTAACAACAACAAAAAGGCTACTAAGGAACAGTACAGGAAAGTACAAAAGATGACGGACAGTAGTTCCGAAGACCAGATGAGCGATAGTGAATCCGGGAACAAGAGACTAAGCTGTCTCAAACTTCACAACGTAATCGCAAAAGAGGATCGCCGAACCATTTGGGTCACCCTCACGATAGCAGGGTCCCAAGTCAAAATGGAATTGGATACAGGATCAGCTCTGACCGTCATGAATCGATGAGACTACGAGCGGCTATTCTCACACATACCCTTGAAAGAGACATCCATTGTCTTGAAGACGTATACGGGGCAAAAAGTATACCCCAGAGGAAAAATAAGGGTGCCTGTCGAATACAACGGCAAGGAAATACAGAAATTGTATCTGTACATACTGCAAGATGGTGGACCACCATTATTGGGACGTGAATGGATCAGAAAGATAAGTTTAGACTGGCACTCCATTCAGGCACTGACGGTGGCTGATAAAAAGGATGACGACGTCACTCCTGGACGATTGTCAACAATCTTAGCTAACGCCAAAGAGGTATTTCAACAAGAACTGGGCACTCTTAAAGGCTTAACCGCCTCGATAAAAATAGAAGAGAATGCAATTCCCAAGTTTTTCAAAGCAAGACCGGTACCATATGCAATTCGCCCAGCCGTCGAGGCAGAGCTGGAGAATGCAGGCGTGTTATCTAAGGTAGACTGGAGCGAGTGGGCGACACCCATCGTTCCTGTCATGAAGAAAACGTTAAACAATAAGTCGGAGGAGCCAAGGACGGTTCGCATCTGTGGGGACTTCAAGGTGACAGTGAACCCAGTCCTTCACACAGTACAATATCCTCTTCCGAGGATAGAAGATATTTTCGCCTCACTATCTGGAGGGAAGTGTTTTACAAAAATTGACCTAGCACAAGCATATTTGCAGATGGAGGTTGAAGAATCCTTTAGGAAGTATCTCACGATAAACACTCACAAAGGTCTTTACCAGTATAATTGACTGGTATTCGGAGTAGCATCAGCTCCGGCGATATGGCAAAGAGCGATGGAACAAGTCCTGCATGGGATTCCGGTGACTCAGTGTTACTTGGACGACATCCTAGTGACAGGTGAAGATAACAGTGAACACCTTGCCAACCTAGAGCAGGTGCTCACTAGACTAAGAGAACATGGGCTACGAGCCAATCGCCCCAAGTGCGAGTTTTTTAAGAAACAGATATCGTATTGTGGCCACGTGATTGATGAAGAGGGGTTACATAAGTCCCCTGACAAAATTGAAGCGGTAGTTAAGGCTCCAGCGCCTGAAAATGTGTCGCAACTGAGGTCATTCCTCGGATTGGTGAATTACTACCATAAGTTTTTGCCGAATTTGTCCACAATTCTGCACCCACTGAACACCCTACTACAAACCGGAGTAGCATGGAAATGGAGCGATGAATGTAAGCGGGCCTTTCAGAAGAGTAAGGACCGCATCACTTCAAGGGAAGTATTGGATCACTGCAACCCATCACTACCGATAAGACTGGCGTGTGATGAGTCTCCCTACGGCATTGGAGCGGTACTGTCACATAAATTCCTTGATGGTTCAGAGAGGCCGATAGCTTTTCCGTCACGCTCGTTAACTTCAGCCGAGCGTAACTACGCCCAGATTGACAGAGAGGCCCTCAGCCTGGTGTGGGGGGTGAAGAAGTTCAATCACTACCTGCACGGTCAGAAATTTACTCTACTAACTGATCATCAACCTCTCGTCTCCATTTTCAACCCTCAGAAGGGCGTACCGATAATGACAGCACAACGGCTACAGAGGTGGTCCCTTTTCCTAGGGGCACACCAATATGACATCGAGTACAAAGGAACTAAACAGCATGGGAATGCTGATGGATTGTCGCGCCTACCGTTGCCGACGGTGGAAGAAGCACCTGCAGTGGATCCAGTGGAGATATTCCACTCGACCATAGTTGAATGTCTCCCTGTGACGAATGCAAACATAGAAAAGGAAACACGAAATGACCCAACACTCTCCTGGGTCTATGATGGCCAGCACATGGTGAACCACTGCTGCCAGCATTCTCGCCGAGAAGAGAACAGCTGTCAGTGTGCAGAGGAACCTTGATGTGTGGATCCAGAGTAGTAATTCCACCCAAATTGAAGGACAGAGTTCTCAATGAGCTTCATGAGGGTCATCTGGGAGGGGTAAAAATGAAGAACTTAGCCAGAGCGTTTGTGTGGTGGCCGGGAATCGATAGAGAAATCGAAGAGATGACCAAGGGCTGTACAGGATGCCAGAAGGTCCAAAACGCCCCACCACAAGCCCCTCTACATCCTTGGGAGTGGCCCTCATCTCCATGGCAAAGGGTGCACATTGATTTTGCTGGTCCATTTATGGACTCGATGTTTTTAATTGCGGTGGATGCACATTCAAAGTGGCCAGAGGTAATAAAAATATCCTCAACCACCACAGAAAAAATTATCACAGTCTTACGAACCATATTCGCCAGAAATGGGCTGCCTGAACACATTTGCTCCGACAATGGACCACAGTTTGTGTCTGAAGAGTTCCGGAGGTTCTTAAAGAACAATGGTGTTAAGCATTACACATCCGCCCCATATCATCCAGCCACCAACGGATTGGCTGAGAGGTTCGTTCAAACATTCAAGAAGGCTATCAAGGCAATGTGTAATGAAGACATACCCCTACAACACAAGGTGGACAACTTCTTGTTTGCCTACATGCGACACATGCGGTTACCAACTAAACTCCAGCCATGATGTTCTTCAATCGAAGACTACGATGCCTCTTGGATTTGGTTAAGCCAAACATCAGAAGAGATGTGGAGAACAGGCAGTTTCAGAATATGAATGAAAGGCCGACCAGGAGTTTTAAGATAGGTCAACCAGTTTTGGCCCAGGACTACCGCACAGAGAAATGGCAGCCAGGAACGATCTGTACACGGCAAGGACCTCTAATGTATACTGTGGACATTGGAGAGAGCATTGTAAGACGCCATGCTGACCAGATTCTAGAGTCACTGGAAAACGTCAATTCCACACCACGATCCGATACACCTGGTGATGAAACCAAAGTACCAATTGCATCCTCAGAATCGGTGACATTGGAAGCAGACGAACCAAACAACGACGTTGATCCCGAATCAACTTTGCCAGAAGAACCTGATACCCTAAAGAGGCGTTATCCAGACAGAATCCGGAAGCCTCCTCAAAGACTGAACTTATAATTGCTTAACTTCAACTAATGTATCTAGCAACTGTAATTGTAAATATGTTATTTAATTATTAATCGAATGTTATGTACTGTTTAGCTAAAAGGGGAGGAATTGTAGTGTATGTACTTTGCAGAAGGAACTATATACTGCAGTACCAGTAGTGACCACCCCTGTATATAAGCCTGTGTAGTAACTTTTGCATAGTAGTTCCAGGTTGTCTCCACTCAGTAAAGACCTGTTATAACCAACTCCTGCAGTCCGTGTCTCAATTACACACGGACATAATAAATATGGATGCTTTATTTGCACTGCTTTCAATGGCTGCCCTCGGGACTCTCCAAAATTCAAGACTAGATCACCAGAGACTCTGCTTCTTGGTGGGAGCAGTGAAAATCTGAAAACAACTGTACTGGGATGCCAATGGGCAATCACAATTTTTTCATAACTCACTATGTGTCAGCAGTTCTAATTCAGCAAACGCTGCATACAAAGAACATAGTTCCAGATAATGACAGTCTGAAAGAGAGTCTTCTGGACTATCCAACAAAGAAAATTGTGTTTACCTGAAAAAAAAAATCAAATAAACAAATTTGACATAACATTTTAATTGTGTTCAATTGCAACTTTGCAATTTTAAAAAAGCACCACACTGACGTTGATCTATACAAAATACCCGTTACATCAATCCAAATTTTGTCTGTTTGCACAAATAAAAAGCTGCCATACGGGGGGGGGAAAACAGATACACTTCCCCACAGGGGTTGGAAGGGAAAATAAAAGTAAAGATCAGAACTGGAGTCACCTCAGACTGTTCTCTCACACTGCCTAATGATTAACCCAAGGGCAGCAATTCCAGAACCTGGAAAGGGGCTAACTGAGTTCAGGATGGGGTGCATGATTGAGTAATGCCTAAGAGAGAGGAGGGGTAGAAAGCACATTATGGATATGGCAAAATGTAGTTGTGGGGAATGCAGCTTTAAATGCAGTTTAAATGCAAACAGGGTTTTTTTTTAAAAATACCTTTTTACCACAGCACATCAGCTGTGGCTCAGTGGGTAGCACACTCACCTCTGAGTCAGAAGATTGTGGGTTCAAGTCCCACTCCAGGGACTTGAGCACATAAAGCTAGGTTGACACTCCAGTGCAGTGCTGAGGGAGCGCTGCACTGTCGGAGGTGCCGTCTTTCGGATGAGACGATAAACCGAGGCCCCGTCTGCTCTCTCCAGGTGGACGTAAAAGATCCCCTGGCACTATTTTGAAGAAGAGCAGGGGAGTTATCCCCGGTGTCTGTTTGTGGGACCTTGCTGTGTGCAAATGCCGCGTTTCCCACATTACAACGGTGACTGCACTTCATTGGCTGTAAAGCGCTTTGAGGCATCTGGTGGTCGTGAAAGGCGCTATATAAATGCAAGTCTTTCTTCTTTCTTTCCATGTTTCAGGCACAGTGTGCTCCAGTAGTTGATTATAAAAGTGTATGTGCACAAACATGCAGTTTTTAAGAAAAGGAAAATGACATGCTTTGCAAAATTCCAGCCAAGTCAATGAGTGAATTATCACAACCCTAAGGCAGTCCTCAAATAGACTGCAGGTTCTCTGAAGTTGATGGAGCTCTTTAGAAAGTTCCACAGATTTCTAGCTGTAAAGCTTCAATTGTGTTGAAGGGGTACATTTGAAAGGTCTGTACTAAATGCTTTGGGAGGATTTTTAATTGACTATGTCTAGAGACATAAGTTACTAAAAAATACAATGAGGAAGTACAAAAAAAGAACTTGGATTTATACAGGGCCTTATCACATCCTCAGGACGTCTCAAAGTCCTTTACAAGCAGTGAATTACTTTTGAAATGCAGCCAATTTGCACAGAGCAAAATCCTGCAAAATAACAAATAAATGAATAAGTAAATTAATAATCAGATCTTTCTGTTTTTGATGGTGTTGATTGAGAAAGGAAAATTGGCCAGCGCACATTGAAAACTCACTTTTCTTCAAAATAGCACCACGGGATCTTTTACGTCCGCCTCAGCAGAAAGGTTTAACATCTCAACTGAAAGACGGCCTCTCGGACAACGCAGAACTCCTTCAATACGGCACTGAAGTGTTAACCTTGATTATGTGCTCAAGTCCATCGCAGAGCTTGAACACAATGCCTTCTGACTGATGGATGAGTGTGGGCCCAACTCACCCAAGCTAGCACTCATACATCTCTTACAACAAAAATAATGGCAAAAGCCAATTTGAACAAATGGATACACAACACAAAATAATGGATAACCAATAAATACCAGATTTATAGGCCAACTAAATCTCACCTCTTGTTGCTCAATTACAATGGCATAATGTTGGACTGACCATTATAAGATAGGCTTCAAGCCTGCTGGAAGACTATTCATAGTTTTGCAGAACTGTCACGAAGCCCATTAGCTGCTTATCTGTGAAACAGCTAAAGAACCAAAACATCAAGCAGGAATTGTGCTGTAGACCTTACCTCCAGTACAGCCTCTACAAAGATGCAAAAAGCAAGTGGAAGACAGTCCTTGATAGAGTATAAAGCTGTTGCCAACACATGTCAGCATTGTTGAGCCCTGGCACCAAGTGGCAATTCTTATCCAACGAATCATAACATTGCTTGGAAAGAAATAGAGGGCATAAAACAGCTTCAGCTCGGATCCTAACCTTACCACAAAGAAAGCATGCCTCAACAATGTTAATATGCTTTTTCAAGTCAAGTTATGGCAAATGAAAGATTAGTGGGGCAAGGAAAGTTAAGGAAATTCAAATCGTATGCAGACCAACACACATAAAACCACTTCTATGATGTATTAAGTGTACAGCACTAACAATACTATACCTCAAACATTTAAATGGTCAGTGGCAAGGCTGAAATTATATAGAGAGGGCGCAAACACTTTGATGGACTACTGACTAGACCGCCTATCATTACAGCAAGTGGTCAACAGAGTCACACTGCAGCCACAATATGGGTGGGAACCCATAATTCCCAAAGTTGGTGAAGCCATCAAGATTGGTAAAACTCCAAAACTAGATGGGATGCCTGCAGTGATTTACAAGTGCAGCTGCAAGGCTCTAGCTGATCAGCTACACAGACTCCAAAACCACCTATGAAAGGGGCAGCATTTCTCAAGATCTAAAGGATGTGACGGTTATTGCCATTTACAGAAATAAACTGTAGCAATTACTGTGGAATATTGCTTCTATTCAATACCTGGGAAAATACTCACAAAAAATGTGTTTCTCAATCGCTTTCCTGAAAATGTCATTGACTCACTCTTCTCAGCGGGACAACGTGGCTTCAGAACAAATCAAAGCACTAATGGCATGATTTTCATTGTTTTGTAGATTTCGGAGAAATATGTGAAGCAATATAAAGACTGCTGCATGGTCTCCAATGAATTAACCAAGGCTTTCGACACAATCAGGCAACTGAGTCTGTGGGAACAACTGTCCACATTGACTTGGATCTCATAAACTCAAAATTGGCTAGTTATCATGGGTAAATTGAACACAGTAATCTTGCAATCCCTGATCTCAAAAGACCTGCACATTAAGCAGACACCAGTGGTGACTAGACTAAAGGGAAACATGCATTTTCTTCTGATCTATAGCTGCACAGATAGATCGGACACACACAGCTTTCTTTTTAATACATAGAAGTACATAGAATTTACAACACAGAAACAGGCCAATCGGCCCAACTGGTCTATGCGGATGTTTATGCTCCACACGAGCCTCCTCCCACCTTAATTCATCTAACCCTATCAGCATACCCTTCTATTCTTTTCTCCCTCATGTACTTATCTACATATAGAAGCTATATTTAACACAAGACTGCAAGCTGGAAAGAACATTTATCGAGTACCTTTTATGACCACCGGACATCACTAATTGCTTTACAGTCAATGAAGTAATTTTGAAATGTAGTAACTGTTGTAATGTAGGAAGACAATATTATTCAACCCATCAAGCCTACTCCTTCCAAGTTCCTTGCATAAATATCTCAATATTGGATATATCTGCCCTCCAAGTTCATCTGCCCCTCCATAGTCCCTGTATACTTTCTAACCCCTATGTGAATCAAACAGGTCCAGTAAATATCTCTGCTACAACTTGCATTTATATAGCACCTTTAACATAGTAAAATGTCCCAAGACACTTCACAGGAGCTTTATCAGACACAATTTGACACCAAGCCACATAAGGATATATTAGGACAGGTGACCAAAAGCTTGGCCAAAGAGGTAAGTTTTAAGGAACGTCTTAAAGGAGGAGAGAGAGGCAGAGGGGTTTAGGGAGCAAATTCCAATGCTGGGGCCTCGACAGTTGAAGGCACAGGCGCCTACAGTGGGCAAAGGAAAATAGGTGATACACAAGAAGCCAGAATTGGAGGAATGCAGTTATCGAAGGGGCATAGAGCTGGAGAAGGTTACAGAGATCGGGAGGAGCAAAGCCATGGAGGGATTTAAGCACAAGGGTGAGAATTTTAAACTTAAGCCATCAATCTCCTTTCTTAATGGGTTCCTTTATAAAAGTATGAATACACCCAGAAATAATTAAGTTTTAAAAAGTATGAAAAAAGGAATTGGATCAACATCTGTACTTTTACTGTCCACTATCTATTCAAACACCAAAATTACCGGACAACTACCCCAAAAATCAGAATGGGGGTTGGTCACCCAACTGTGACACATATTGCAAACTCATTGAAACACAAAGTTGTTTAATCATGAGAATGTCATTCATCAAAATACATTATTCTTAAAGCAAGGTGAATGAGTCACTCCTAATAATGTGACACCTCTCCCACAGATGGGTGAATCTCAGCCCTGTGATACTGCACAAAGTTTACTCGTTTCCCACATTACAACAGTGATTACACTTGGGCGGGGGGAAAGTACTTAATTGGCTGAAAATCGCTTTGGGATGGCCGGTGGTAGCGAAAAGCGCGGTGTAAATGCAAATGTTTTTTTTCTCTTTACAGCAGGAGCCGTCTCTGTCTCCCGGGGTTACATCCGCGGAGTTGGAGTGTTTCTGCACCGGGTCCAACTGATTGGAGACATTCAACCTGACGTACACCCGCCCTGTCCCTCCCCGGCCCCGATTAATAAACGCTAATCGCCTTTCCGCTGCGATCTGCCTCACCTTTAATAGAACCCCGGGTTGTCAGCCACAGCTTGTGTTTGAACCGCCGATTTTCACCATTTAAAACGTTCGTCAAGCGGCCGAATGTAACCAAGGGCATCCTGGAGGCCGCCATCTTTTAACGCGTCAACAAGAGATAACTTTATTTGTTGTGTGCTGCTGGAATGGGGAGATCTTCTTGCTGCTCAAGGTTGTCTGCCTGTTGCCCTTCACAGACGGATAGTGCATTCTTTTGAGAAACCCTTAAACAAATCAACTGTAACTTAAAAATGCCTTAAATGAAACTTAACAACTTATATTGAAATTTGGTTGGCCGGGGGTGATGCTGCACTCCAGTCCCCGCGGTGCCCGCCGGTCGCGGAAGACCTCGAGCGTGCTGGCAGACACTGCGTGCTCCATCTCCAGGGCCACCCAGATGCGAAAGTGGCCACGGAAGAGAGGCAGGCAGTCGGGCCAAACGACCGCCCCCTGCCTGGACCAGTTGATAGCCACTTTGGCCAGGCCCAGGAGCAGGCCTACGAGGAGGTCCCCTGACTTGCCCGCTCCCCCCGCACCAGGTGACCAAAGATCAGGAGCGTGGGACTGAAGTGCAGCCAAAAATCGAGGAGCAGCCCCTTCAATGAATGGAAGAGGGGCTGCAACCTCTCATATTCGATATATACAATGGACACGGACCCCAGACAGATAGTGTAGTGGCAACAGCCTGAGAGCCTAAGTCCTCGCTCAGAAAATCATGCAGGTCGAGGTCTAAAGAAAATGAAGCCATGGTGTGGAGATGCCGGAGTTGGACTGGGGTGGACAAATTTGCTGCGAACGATGGTCGCATAGACCTCCTCAGAAGACAAACACGGGACACAACCAACAGAGTACCCTTCGTCGTCCAGTACTTCCCCGGAGCGGAGAAACTACGCCATGTCCTTCGCAGCCTTCAACATGTCATCAATGACGAGGAACACCTCGCTAAGGCCATCCCCACGCCTCCACTACTCGCTTTCAAACAGCTGCCTAACCTCAAACAGACCATCGTTCGCAGCAAATTACCCAGCTTTCAGGAGAACAGCGACCACGACACCACACAACCCTGCCACAGCAACCTCTACAAGACATGCCAGATCATCAACACAGATACCATCATCACACGTGAGGACACCACCCACCAGGTACATGGTACATACTCATGTGACTCGGCCAACGTTGTCTACCTCATACGTTGCAGGAAAGGATGCCCCGGAGCATGGTACATCGGCAAGACCATGCAGACACTGCGACAATGGATGAACGGACACCGCGCAACAATCACCAGGCAGGAGTGTTCCATCCCAGTCGGGGAACACTTCAGCAGTCAAGGACATTCAGCCTCCGATCTTCGGGTAAGCATTCTCCAAGACGGCCTTCGAGACACATGACAACGCAAAATCGTCGAGCAGAAACTCATAGCCAAGTTCCGCACCCATGAGGACGGCCTCAACCGAGATCTTGGGTTCATGTCACGCTACATGTAACCCCACCTGACGCAGGGTCATCCAGACTCGAGTCGACATTGGCTTGTTCTCTCTGCACAGATGTGGCCGGACCTGCTGTGATTTCCAGCAAAAAAAATGTTTTTTGTCTTTTTTTGTTTTTCATACAGACCCCAGCATCTGCAATATTTGACCCCTTGTGACCCCACCTCATTGTTCTTTGATGTAATGTTTTTACCTGACTGACCTGTTTGGACACCATTCACACCTTTGATTGCTGTGATTATCTCTCTGCCGAGGTGTGATAAATGGCAGTTGGAAAGATTACCTGTAAACATCTGACATTATTCTCTGACTATATAAGCTGTGTCTTTATGCATTTCTCCACTTCACCTGATGAAGGAGCAGCGCTCCGAAAGCTTGTGATTTCAAATAAAGCTGTTGGACTATAACCTGGTGTTGTGTGACTTCTTACAAAGAAAATGAAGACATTACAATTTTTCATAAAATGTGCTACCTGTTTTCTCATTGATACTGATTGCAATCTATAACTATAATCCGTGAAAGACCCGCATCCAAAACATAAACTTGTCTGTTCTCGGGACAGATGCTGACTGTCCTGCTCTGTACGACCAGCATTTTGTTTTTGTTTCAGATTTCCAACCATCTGCAGTTTATGCATACAGTGTAAATTCCTTTATGCAAAGTGAGCAAGATTTTAGGGCACTGATTTTATCCATAAACACATATTGCACCATGTAAGGATAACCGTAGCTGTTGTAAGGACAGCGGGGGTTTGATTGACAGCTGGTTGACAGCTGATGTCATATCCGGGGGCGGGATTCGGCACCATCTTGGCCATGCTTTCAGACTGTACTGGGAGACACAGAAGCAGGACTGAATAAAATGGTTCTCCTCAACAACTGCTTGTGAGATTCGTAATTACGTTACTAAGATAACATTACATGGTACCAGGATTTATAGAACTCACGATAAGGACATACTACAACAATGGAAGGAATTAAACCTCCAGCTAATCTGCAACTAGAAGGAAATGTGGATGAAAATTGGCGTGTCTTCAAGCAATGCTTTCTTCTCTACCTCACAGCGATTGACGCTTCGACTAGCTCTGGAACACGTAAAGTAGCTTTGTTGCTAACAGTGGCTGGCTCGCAGGCAATCAAGCTGTTTAACACATTTACGTTTGCAGCCGAAGATGATAAAAATGATCTGGACAAGGTGATAGAACGGTTCGACGAATACTGCACTCCAAAAAAGAATGAAACGTATGAGAGATTCGTGTTTCGCTCCCGCGTGCAAAAGCAAGGAGAATCCTTTGATGTTTTTTTGACGGACTTGAAAATAAAAGCACAAACATGCAACTTTAAGGACCTGAAGGAATCGATGATACGCGATCAAGTCGCTTTTGGAATACTCGACAAGAAGGTGAGGGAGAGAATGCTTAGAGATAATGTCCTAAATTTGGATGCAGCAGTGAAAATTTGTCATGCTAGTGAACTCTCAGCCATGCACACGAAAACGTTCAAAGGGAACAGCATAGCAGAAGAGAGCGCCCTGGGGCTGAAAAACCTGCCAGTGGATGTGATACACAAAAGGGACACAAGAGGGCCCACGGAGTTCAAGATGAATACGCCTTATGAATGCAGACGGTGCGGTTATAAACACATGGCCAGACAGTGTCCTGCTTATGGGAAGAACTGCGCAAAATGTAAAGGCAGGAATCACTTTGCCAAGATGTGTTTTTTAGAAGAGAAAACTGAAGGTAAAAAGACAGTGCATGCTATTGCGACTGAAGAGACAGGAGCGGAGACTTTGTTGGAATGGTGCAAAATGAGTCAAAACAGGGCAACAATGTTAATGAAGTGCACTCTGTAGGACTGCAGACTGAAGTTTGGATAGCTCCCTTGCTGGTAAATGGCACCATTGTTCCCTTTAAGCTAGATACAGGTGCTAAGGCAAACCTCATAAGTTGGAGTGATGCACGGAATCTCAAAGTGCGACCTAAAATACTGAACAAGACTGTGTCTTTGAAGGCATACAATGGACAAAGCATTGAAACAAAAGGAACGTGTAGGCTGAATGTTAAGGTAAAAAATCACATTCACCCTCTGACCTTTGTTATAGTGCCTGAAGGACATGAGTCACTGTTGGGGGACAAGGCCTGTGTGGATTTGGGCTTGGTAAAACGAATCTATACTATCAATGAACAGAACTGTGTGCAGAGTGCCCCCCAAGATACTACAAATCTGACTCATGAGACTATCGCACACAAATATGCAGATGTCTTTCAGGGTTTCGGAGCACTGCCCTTTACATACTCCATCAAACTGAGAGAGGATGCACAACCTGTGATTCACGCACCCAGGAGAGTTCCAGTGGCTCTCCGTGAAAAACTGAGGAAAGAGTTAGACCGCATGGAGGGACTAGCTGTCATAAAGAAGATTGAGGAACCGACTGACTGGGTAAATTCCATGGTCTGCGTCAATTCAAAGAAAACTGATAAATTGCGTGTCTGCATGGATCCCAAGGACCTTAACGCCAATATCAAAAGAGAGCACTACCAAATTCCAAAGAGAGAGGAAATAGTCAGCGAAATGACAGAAGCGAAAGTCTGCTCCAAAATGGACGCCTCACATGGTTTCTGGCAGTTGAAACTTGATGAAGAAAGTGCTAAGCTGTGCAATTTTAACACCCCGTTTGGTCGATACTCCTACCAACGTCTGCCCTTTGGTATTAGCTCCGCCCCAGAAATCTTTCACAGAGCAATGGAGCAAATCATCGAGGGCCTGGAGGGAGTGCGGGTGTATGTGGATGATCTGGTAGTATGGGGCTCCATTCAAGTGGAGCACGACACCAGACTGGAGAAAACACTTCAGAGAATACAGCAGTACGGACTCAAACTAAATAAAGACAAATGTCAGTTCGGTGTCAATGAAATCACATTCCTCGGAGACAAGATCTCTGCAGAGGGGATTCAGCCAGACAAGTCAAAGGTAAAAGCTATACATGACATGGAGAAACCAAAAGACAAGAAAGGGGTTCAGCGGGCCCTTGGCATGGTTAACTACCTAGGAAAATTCATTCCAAATCTAGCAGAGAAAACTGTTCATCTGAGAAAACTGCACCAAGAGACTGAGTTCCAATGGGGACATGAACATGAGAGAGAATGGAAGGGGCTGCTACATATTCTAG
This sequence comes from Somniosus microcephalus, assembly GCF_052327205.1. Lineage (NCBI taxonomy): Eukaryota > Metazoa > Chordata > Chondrichthyes > Squaliformes > Somniosidae > Somniosus > Somniosus microcephalus. Next base: position 202,787,739 of record NC_140995.1, on the reverse strand, counting down.
CATGTGAACCCCTACTGAAGTTCTTCTGCCCTAAAAAGAGGACAAAAGTGTCCACAGATGCCTCTAAGAATGGATTAGGGGCTGTCCTTCTACAGGAAGATGAAGGAGAATGGCGACCAGTGGTGTATGCGTCACGCTCCATGACGGCTACAGAGTGCCGGTACACGCAGATCGAGAAGGAGTGCCTTGGCTTGGCATTTGGGTGTGAAAAATTTCATACCTACATCTATGGTCTTCCCAAGGTTATCCTAGAAATGGACCATAAGCCACTGCTAGGAATCGCAAAGCAGAATCTGTGTGACATGTCACCACGGATACAACGCCTGATGATGAGACTTCAACATTACGATTTCGAGCTAACATACGTGCCAGGGACACAAATGTTCATTGCAGACACACTCTCCAGGGCTGCGCCGTATGCCACACAAAACAGTGGAGGATGTGGCTCTTCATGTGGATATGGTCTACGCAGCATTGCCCGCCACACAGGAGAAACTATCAGTGATAATCACAGAGACATCAAAGGACCCAGTCCTGAGTAAAGTAATGAGAAATCTTCAAGAGGGCTGGAAGAAAGGATCATGTAAACAATATTATCACATTCAGTCTGAGCTCTCTGTGGTCAATGGATTACTGCTTAAGTGTGACAGGATAGTAGTGCCCACCTCTATGCGACGAGAAATGCTCAGCAGGATACACGAAGGGCATCTGGGTGCAGAAAAGTCAAAAAGGAGAGCACGTGAGGCACTCTACTGGCCAAACATGAACTCTGATATTGACCAGTTGATCAGCGAGTGTGCTACATGTCAGGAGTATCACTACAAGCAAGCAAAAGAGCCCCTCATTACCACAGAGCTCCCATCACAACCTTGGGAAAAGGTCGGAACTGATATATTTCACTATGAAAGAAAAGACTATTTGTTAGTTATTGATTATTATTCCAATTATCCGGAGATTGCTCTCTTGTCCAGTACTACATCAAGAGCTGTGATAACTCACCTGAAGTCAATCTTTGCCAGGCAGGGCATCCCTCTAACCCTGGTCTCTGATAATGGGCCTCCCTATGCCAGTCATGAGTTTCAGTTATTTGCTTCAGAGTATGAGCTTAATCATGTAACCTCCAGCCCGCTCTATCCTCAGGCTAATGGAAAGGCGGAGAAGGGCGTACAGATTGTGAAAAGACTATTAAAGAAAGCAGCACACAGCAACACTGACCCATATCTGGCCCTGATGTCATACAGGATGGGCCCGCTAGCAAGTGGCAAGTCTCCAGCTGAGCTCTTACTGGGTCGGAAAATCCGTACACGACTTCCCAGTTATGTCACACCTGACCACAGAGATGAGGTGTGGGCAGACAAGGCTCGTAAGCTACAACAGAAACAAAAAACACTTCATGACTGCACAGCCTCTACACTAGTGCCGCTACAGGAGAAGGATATCGTCTGCATTGAAGGGCCTGAGTCATGGCCTACAAGAGCCACAGTTCTACAACAGGTCGCCCCCAGGTCATACAGTGTCATGACAGAGAACGGCAATGTGCTTCACAGAAACAGGAGGCACCTACTGAAAACCACAGAGACCTTTCAGCCTCAGGAGGACGGAGAGGATGACGAGATGAGGGAAATGCCACAAAGAGATGAGATGAGGGAAATGCCACAAAGAGACGAGATGAGGGAAATGCCACAAAGAGACGAAGGACACAATAGTGATAATGTGGATACAGCAAACACCCGTCCAGCCACGCAGGTCACAGTGCACCAGAAAGCCTGTAGTTAAACTTGACCTGTAGACAGGGATTGACAAGACTGTAAACAGTTAATGGACTCATGGGTGTGGGTAAGGTTTATACCTACCTGCAATTAGTTACACTGACTGGTTCTATCTGATGATAACAAGTTCTATGTGTTATGTTATGTTATGTTGTTACTGTGTTATGTCTTCATTGAAGGGGGAAGATGTAAGGATAACCGTAGCTGTTGTAAGGACAGCGGGGGTTTGATTGACAGCTGTTTGACGGCTGATGTCATATCCAGGGGCGGGATCCGACGCCATCTTGGCCATGCTTTCAGACTGTACTGGGAGACACAGAAGCAGGACTGAATAAAATGGTTCTCCTCAACAACTGCTTGTGAGACTCGTAATTACGTTACTAAGATAACATTACACACCAGATGCAGCAAGACTTTTAAAAGAGATCTCAAAATGGATATTCTCTGTTGTGTTTCTGCAGTTGCTTTATGACCTTTATTTTGGGTTCACCAGCACCTCTGCCTCTCAATTAGGCATGAAAATCAACTAAGTGTGATTAAAACAACTTCGAAGAGGAGACCAGATAGTAGTGTTTAAAATTATGAATGTTTCTGTGCTGTAGATTCCATGTAATTCTATATAATGTAACTTTTATTTGCCACAAAAGTGATTTAATGGAGACCAGGCCAACACTAAAGTTATCAAATAAGCAAACTGTTCCATTGGGTGAGGGGTTGGTCTTTAAGGTGAGGACCAAAAATCCCAAATTTAAGAAAAGATTAAACTAACTTGAATCTTTTCTTCACTAAAAAGCTCTGCCTCAGTACGTCTGCAGATATCGATCTGTTCAATCACGCCCTCACCTCCACCTTTGATGCCCTTGCCCCCAGTAAAACCCTTACTTGCTCACACCCGGGTTGTTCCCCCTGTACTGACCCCGTCTTCACTCCCTTAGGTACAAGGGGACTTGACATATAGGCCAAGAAATTCAGTAGGCTTAGCGCCCCATTTGGGGCGCTGGAGGGCCTCGCGCCGGAGTTATGGCCAGTTGGCAAATTCAGTGGGGCCCTTCCGTCGGCGTTACACCGGTTGCGCTGCGCCGGCACCGATGACGTCATCGGTGTGCGCAGCGTCCCGGTTGCCGTGGTGACGGGCCCCAGCGCCGAAATTGAGTTACGGCCGCCTCGCCCGTGGCAGCCGCAACTAAGACTTTGGCAACCGAGTCTTGCAGGAGTTAGCGCCGGCGCATTAAGGTCGCGTGGCGGCCGGCCGCTTTCCCGCCGGCCGCCTGCCCGCACCTCCCTCCCCGGACTCCTCCACCACCCCCCCCGCGGAACAGATGCGTCTGGCCTGCAAGCCCGGCACTTGTCCGAGGTGCCGGGCTCATTTTTCTGAACATTTGAACGGCCAGCGGGCGGGTGCAGGCAGCTCCTCCTTAACTGAAGGAGGAGGCCTGCACTTCCCCAGCCTGCCGCACCGCATCGGGTGCCGCAGCACCGGAATTGCGCCGCAATGCGGCACTCAGCGCCCATTTCGAGGCGCTGACACCCTCTCGTAGCACCGGCAGCCGTTTGGGCGCGGCGCTACTGAATTTTTGGCACGCGCAGGGGGACTTAGCGCCGGCGCTAAATTTCCGGCGCTAAAGCCCTGGCGAACCCACAACTGAATTTCTAGGCCATATGGTGTACAACTGGTTTAGCCATTCACTGTCAGTTCTGGCTTGACCGCATCAAACACTCCTTGCTCTCCCCTCGCTAAAACTGGTCACTACTCCAGGATCATCTTGGAATGCAAAGATAATTCCCAGCTTCTTCTGCACCAGCAACCGTCCCCTTAAACCCCTCTCCCCTGCTTCCTCCACCCTCACCTCCAACAATAAGTGCGAGGAGCTCACAGTCTTCTTTGTCACTAAGATTGAGATAATCCGTTCAGCTAGTAAAACTGACGTCAATGGGAATCTGGGGGGGAAAATGCTCCACTGGCTGGAGTCATACCTAGCACAAAGGATGATGGTTGTGGTGGTTGATGGTCAATCATCACAGCCCCAGGACATCGCTGCAGGAGTTCCTCAAGGCAGTGTCCTAGGCCCAACCATCTTCAGTTGCTTCATCACTGATCTTCCCTCCATCATAAGGACAGAAGTGGGGATGTTCGCTGATGACTGCACAGTGTTCAGTGCCATTCGCAACTCCTCACATAATGAAGCAGTCCATATCCGCATGCAACAAGACCTGGGCGACATTCAGGCTTGGGCTGATAAGTGGCAGGTAACATTCGTGCCACAGAAGTGCCAGGCAATGACTATCTCCAACAAGCGAAAGTCTAACCACCACCCCTTGACATTCAACGGCATTACCATCGCTGAATCCCCCACTATCAACATCCTGGGGGTCACTATTGACCAGAAACATAACTGGACCAGCCTCATAAATACTGTGGCAACAAGAGCAGGTCAGAGGCTAGGTATTCTGCAGCAAGTGTCTCGCCTCCTGACTCCCCAAAGCCTTTCCACCATCTACAAGGCACAAGTAAGGAGTGTGATTGAATATTCTCCACTTGCCTGGATGAGTGCAGTTCCAACAACACTCAAGAAGCTCAAAACCATCCAGGACAAATCAGCCTGCTTGATTGGCATCCCATCCACCACCTTAAACATTCACTCCCTCCACCACCGGCGTACCATGGCTGCATTGTGTACCATCTACAAGATGCACTGCAGCAACTCGCCAAGGCTCCTTCGGCAGCACCTCCCAAACCCGTGACCTCTACCACCTAGAAGGACAAGGGCAGCAGGCGCATGGGAACATCACCACCTCCAAGTTCCCCTCCAAGTCACACACCATCCTGACTTGGAAGTATATTGCTGTTCCTTCATCGTCGCTGGATCAAATTCCTGGAACTCCCTCCCTAACACCACTGTGGGAATACCTTCACCACACGGACTGCAGCAGTTCAAGAATGCGGCTCATCACCACCTTCTCAAGGGCAATTAGGGATGGGCAATAAATGCTGGCCTTGCCAGCGACGCCCAGATCCCATGAACAAATAAAAAAAAAGCTGTCTCTGAACTCTTTCCCTTCGCCTTGCCCACTGAGCCAAATTTCCCCAAGGATTCCCTCTGCCCTAGCCCAGAGCTCGTACCTTTCTCTACGTTCTCTCCCATGTCCCCTCATGCCCTCTCTAAGCTCATCTTGTTCATGAGATCCATCTCCTGCTCCCTCGACCCTATTACCCCGAAACAACTGACCACCCAACTTCCGTTCCTGGCCCCCATACTAGCTGATATTTTAAATGGTTCCCTCTGCTCAGGTACTGTCCCACTCCCTTTCACATCTGTCATCATCACTCCTCAAAAAAAAACCTTGACCTTTTTGCCTTTGCAAACTACCATGTCATCTTTAACCTTCCTGTGCTTTCCAAGTCCTTGAATGTGTTGCCACCTCACAAACCTGTGCCCATCTTTCCCGCAACTCCATGTTTGAAGCTCTCCAATCAGGTTCCTGCCCCTACCACATCACTGAACCGGCCCTAATCTGAAGGGATTATTACTAGTCCTAGCCCCTTTTAGGCTATCCCAGATCAGGCATATTCCACAGATGTTCATTTTCAACTAAAGTTAGAGGTAGCCGAATCCTAAAGATGCTTAATTGGGTCTAAAGGTCCAGACTATCTCTCCCTAAAGGAAAGGAATAGCCTGAAGATGTTACCGTCTTCCAGATAGCACTTTTAATAAGTTTAACTAGACTGTAACCTTCCGGATATTATGAGGGTTCAGAAAACTCCCCCAAAATTCTGCAACTCCTCACCAAAGAGTGTATAGAGATTGAGTTTGTGAGTTTGATACAGAAGCACTATGTGAGACAATTCTCAAATTACATAGATTTATTAAAGAACCGACATGTAATTACAGCTGGTGATTCAGTCGCAACATTAACAGTTCTAAAAACAGAAATCTTACAATTCTTATCATCAGAGATCCTTATTCTCAAATCTTAACTTCGTTACATTTTTACATTTCTTAGTCTTATTCCAGGATATCCACCAAAATCAAATACCTTTGATACCCGAGACTCAAAGAGTTGTAGGCTTGCAGAGCCTGCTTCTGAAGCCTGAGAATCGCTTTGCCCCTTCACAGCGAATCTGACTTCCCATTTGAAAGTCCAATTTTGATAACCTTTCTCAGTGGTATATCCTTTGAAGTTTTCTGCTGATGTAAGCTAATTATCTATAGTCATTCTTCCGCTGACCCCTGCTATTCTTACAGTTAGATCAGCTTGTAACTTGCAGAATCATGTCTGCTGTGTTGGTGTCTCTACCTTTAGATGTTCAAAACTTATCATAAAAACAATGTGATGGCTGTATCTATTTGATGTCATTCTTATCAAGGTCTTCTGTTTGTATCTTTTGCATTTAAAACATCTCACTTAGGATGATCTATGCAATTCTTAATCACCTCAGCTGGTTGTACCACAGACTCGTGCCTCCGTGTTCTAAGTTTAACATAAAAACTATTTGACGGCAGGTGTTTCTTTTACTTGATGTAATTTTTACAAAGGCACATGTTTAATGTTCTGTGTTTCTTTCTGAAGTGTTGGTTTATAACACTTAACTGGGTATAGCTATTGTGTTCTTTCCAAGCTGCAGACTTTTAGGAACCGCCAACCTTTCTGCTTCAATAAGGCTATTGTTTCAGTGTGAACAACCCATCTTATCTCAAAAGCCTGAATGCTGTTTACAGCTTTTGATTGTTAAGGCTTCCAGACTTCCAGACCCAGTATGTCATGTTTTCATAAAGTCAAAATTCTGTTCATAGAATGGTGTATTTTTCTGAATAGGTATGGCTTATTCCTTCACAAATCAAAGTCCCAAATGGCATCCTCTGTGACTGTGACCATAGTGCACTATCCCTCCTCATCCTTCTTGACCTGTCTGCAGCCTTTAACAGGGTTGACCACACTATTCTCCTCCAATGGCTCTCCTCCATTGTCCAGCTGAGTGGGACAACCCACATTTGCTCCTTGCCCCTGGTTAAAATAGGGGCTTTAGTGTTGCCAAAGAGATTTGGCTTCTATAACATGTCTAAAATCAAGATGTTTATTGCAGAACTGCACCTCCATACTTTAATAATATTACAGGAGCTCCCTTCTTTAAGTTAATCCTTTTTCTGCTCTTGGTTTTCAACCAGTCAAATCACCAGTCAAACAATTCAACCAGTCAAATCACATTACAAAACAAATAACAATGGCAACATTTCAAGTGCAAAGTGTCATACTATGCCCCCTTTAAAGATTTTTCACCACAAAAATGGGGAAAATCCACAAGCAGATGAAATCTGAGCACACAGGCCAGATTGCAGATTTTAAAGTACAATTTCCACGCCCAAGATAAGAGCATTATTTTAATTCCAAAGTTAGCATAATCTGATGAGTCATTATAAAGGTACATTAGCCTTTTCTTCTTAGGCAGGCCCTCGGAACCGAAGATGACTTGCTTCCACATTAAAAATGAGTTCTCAGGTGACTGATGAGTCCAATGCGGGACCTACAGTCTCTGTCACAGGTGGGGCAGATGATGGTTGAAGGGGCAGGTGGGTGGGGTGCTTGGGTTGACGTGCGCTCCTTCCGCTGTTTTTGCTTGGCTTCTGCTTGCTCCCGGCGAAGAGACTCGAGATCTTCGGCACCTTCCCGGATGCTTCTCCTCCACTTTGTACGGTCTTGGGCCAGGGATTCCCAGGTGTCGGTGGGGATGTTGCACTTTTTCAAGGAGGCTTTGAGGGTGTCCTTGAAGCATTTCCTCTGCCTACCTGAGGCTCTCTTGCCGTGGTAGAGCGCTTGTTTTGGGAGTCTCGTATCGGGCATGCGGACGATGTGACCTGTCCATCGGAGCTGATCGAGCGTGGTCAAAGCTTCGATGCTGGAAATGTTGGCCTGAGCGAGAACACTGACGTTGGTGCGCCTATCCTGCCAATGGATTTGCAGGATCTTCTGGAGGCAGCATTGGTGGTACCTCTCCAGTGCTTTGAGGTACCTGCTGTACATGGTCCATGTCTCTGAGGCATACAGGAGGGCGGGTATTACTACTGCTCTGTAGACCATGAGTTTGGTGCCGGGTTTGAGGTCCTGGTCTTCAAACACTCTCTTCCTCAGGTGACCGAAAGCTGCACTGGCACACTGAAGGCAGTGTTGGACTTCGTCATTGACGTTTGCCCTTGTTGACAGGAGGCTCCCGAGGTATGGAGAGTGGTCCACGTTGTCCGAGGCCTTGTCATGGATTTTGATAATCGGGGGGGCAGTACTGTGTGGCGGGGGCAGGTTGGTAGAGGACCTTTGTCTTACAGATGTTTAGTGTAAGGCCCATGCTCTCGTACGCTTCGGTGAAGGTGTTAACGATGGTTTGGAGTTTGACCTCCGAGTGAGCGCAGACGCAAGCATCGTCTGCATACTGTAATTCGATGACAGAGGATGGGTCGACCTTGGATCTGGACTTGAGGCGACGGAGGTTGAACAGTTTACCGTTTGTTCTGTAAATTAGCTCCACTCCGGGGGGAGCTTACTGAGGGTGAGATGGAGCATTGCCGCAAGGAAGATCGAGAAGAGTATTGGTGCGATGACACAGCCTTGCTTGACCCCGGTCCGTACATGAATTGGGTCTGTGGTGGAACCGTTGGTCAGGATCATGGCTTGCATGTCGTCGTGAAGCAGGTGGAGGATGGTGACAAACTTTTGAGGGCAGCCGAATTTGAGGAGGACACTCCATTATCCCTCAAGGTTGACAGTGTCAAAGGCCTTTGTGAGGTCAAAGAAGGCCATGTACAGCGGTTGGTGCTGTTCCCTGCATTTCTCTTGTAATTGGCGCATGGTGAAGATCATGTCCATTGTGCCCCTTAGTGGGCGGAATCCACATTGCGACTCTGGGAGGAGCTCCTCAGCCACTGGGAGAAGGCGGTTGAGGAGGCATGTGGCCTAATGGTTTTTTAATTTTTTGCCTCGCGGTCCCTGGTTCCTAATTCCACACGAGGACCTGCAATCCAAGGCGTCCAACACTCCTCGTCGCTTCACACAGCAAAAAGAATTGATTTCTGATATGGTTATGGGACTTTGTATATTGTGGTGTTATTTAGTGTTAAAGCTTGACACCAGAGATTGTGAGTTCAAATTCCAGCATGGCAAGTTGTGAACTTGAATTCACTAAATCAGGTACCTAGACAAAATGATCATAAAAGCTGCCATATGTTGAACTTGACATTGGTTAATTAGCGTATTACATGCAGTGCTGACACCTCATTATAGGCTAGATATTACAGTCATGGAAAGTACATGAAAGCAAATATTCACCAGGCTGATACCAAGAATGAGAGGTTACAGTTATAAAGAAAGGCTCAAAAATTGTGGCCTTTTTAATTAGAACAGACAAGGTTAAGAGAGACCTAATAAAGGCTTAGAAAGAAAGAAAGACTTGCATTTATATAGCTCCTTTCACGAGCACCGGACATCCCAAAGCACTTTACAGCCAATTAAGTACTTTTGGCGTGTAGTCACTGTTGTAATGTAGGAAACACAGCAACCAATTGTGCACAGCAAGCTCTCACAAACAGCAATTTAATAAATGACCAGGTAATCTGTTTTTAGTGGTGTTGATTGAGGGATAAATATTGGCCAGGACACCAGGAATAACCCCCATCTCTTCTTTGAAATAGTGCCATGTGATCCACCTGAGAGAGCAGACGGGGCCTCGGTTTAATGTCTCATCCGAAAGACAGCACCTCCGACAGTGCAGCACTCCCTCAGTATTGCACTGGAGTGTCAGCCTAGATTTTTGTGCTCAAGTCTCTGGAGTGGGACTTGAACCCACAACCTTCTGACTCAGAGGCAAGGATGCTACCATCTAAGCCATGGCTGACAACAAAATAATAAAGTTTTTCCACAGGGTAAATAGTGAAATATTGTTTCCATTGGTTGACAAGTAAGTAACACGGGAGCATAGACTGAGGATTATCACCAGAAAAACATAGAGGGAGGTTAGAATAATTTATTTTTCACAGAGTTATTAGAACATGAATTGGTTTACCGTAAGTGGCTGTTAAGGCAGAAGCTATAACGTAATTAGGAAGGTAATTGGATAAGTATTTGAAAAGGAATATATAAAAGGATATAGGGAAAGGGCAGGGAAATGAGAATAGATAGCTCCAGTTGAAGAGATAGCACTGACACCAACACGATGGGCTGAACGGCTGCTTTCTGTGCTGTAGGTTCTACGATTCTACAAACCACTAAATGCTTCTACATTTAATTTCTGCATTTTTTGTTTTATGTAATGTTTTTCTGGCTAGACACAGGTCAGGGTGCTTTTTGCCCCTTTCCAATTTTGCACCTCCTTTTTTTTGCTTAGGCACAGGAAAGGAAAATTGGGACCCGATTAAGGAATTTTCTTCATTATGTTGAAATAAAGGGCAGATTTACATTTTCTATGTCCATATACAGTGAAACCAATAAACAATGCTTTGGCTACCTTTACAATTTACAGAATCAATGCAGCCAGATTATTCAAAGTATAGTTGAAGGTTATTTCACACAGAAAGGGCCAGTATGTGGTCATTGCTCAGAATGAAGGAGGATTACTGTCTGAGGAGTTAGTGCTGGCCCCTCGTTAAACATAAAGCATCTTTCTTGTTCACGTCCAGCAGTAGTTTTTCCCACATGTTCACTTTATACATATTTTCAATGAGGAATGCAAGGTTACTACTGACATTTTGGATTCACATCCATTATCAGTTTCAAGGAGGTTTGAAGGATGTCAATTCCTCTGAAAAATATTGCTTTCCTCATTCAGAGATTGGTGTTAATTTTCAAAGCTCAGCATTAAAACAAGCATTAGCAACAGTTTATGGGCTCCTGACATTCGTTTCTATAGAGTATTCATTATTAATTCTGTACTTTCAAAAAGCTGTCTTCTATAGCCTGAGTAATCCATGAGCCTCTTGATTTCAATAGGCACCACACACTGCCTGGCTTGTTTCCACAAATGTAATGTTTTTATTATGTGTTGGATTACAGAGCTTTCCTTTACCCCCCTTGCTTCAAAGTCTCCAAGTCTATCCACTCCAAGCCAAAACCACTGAGATCTTACAGAGCTGGAATCTCAACTGCAGCGGCAGTGAGGATTATAGCTGGCCTCAGCGTAACCCAGGCAGGGGTGGGGAAAAATTAAACAGAGTTCCCCACTCTCGATTACTATCTGGTGACCTTTGCGATTAAGTACGTGTGTATTGTTGCTGGTCAAGACAGGATCCAGCCGAGTTTTAATGGCCCCCTCAGTCATATATCCTGCTGATATTCACTGTGAATACTAGCACATGGTCACTTGGGAACAGGAGGGCTGCCGTGACCGTGGAACCATATCCCAGGATGATCAGTACCTTCCAGCAGCCAGAAAAAAAAATTGTATTCCAGAAGTCCCTACTACATTGTTGGTCAGTTACCTGAATCTCAGATACTCCTTTTACATGTTTTATCCATAGATTTGTCAGTATTCCAGACTGGATCAATGCTTGTTATTTTTTTAATTCCCCACACTGAAGTTCCCTGCTATGCAGGCCTGATGCTTTCTGTCTCATATGTTTCCCATGTTTTGTCTTACTGTGTGACTGATCTTCCTCTTTAGGATCTTGAGATTGTTTCTGGAACATTAACTTCCGTAGCTCCTGCTGGAAAAGATGCAGAGAAACAACAACAGCAACAACTTGTCTTTATATAGCACCTGTAAGGCAGTAAAACGTCCCAAGGCGCTTCACAGGAGCATTATCAAACAAAATTTGACACCGAGCCACATAAGGAGATGTTAGGGCTGATGATCAAAAGCTTGGTGAAAGAGGTAGGTTTTAAGGAGCGTCTTAAAGGAGGAAAGAGAGGTGGCGAGGCGGAGAGGTTCAGGGAGGGAATTCCAGAGCTTAGGGCCTAGGCAACAGAAGGCACGGCCACCAATAGTTGAGCAATTATAATCAGGGATGCTCAAGAGGCCAGATTTATAACAGGAGGGGCAAAAAGTGCTGATTTATCTGTAAGATTCTTACTCAGTTCAAGTAGTGCTGCATGGACACAAGACCAAGGATCACAACACTGAAAGAAAGCTCTGTGAAAGAAGCTGACAGGAGAAGCAGAATGAAGCTGCTGGGATTGTGCGGGTACCTACCTGAAGTAACATTCAGTTTCTGACAGTCAAATATGAACTGTACATTTCAATGATGTATGATGTGCCCAGTTACTCAGTTACTGTTTTTGTACCGCACCAATAAAACCTGACAGCGCAGTTGTGACACACATAGTCTCACCTATCAGAAAACAGCCTTTCTCTATTTTAAACATTAAAGCAATTAGTCACAGTATTTCCTGCACTGACATTACGCAGTTCCAGTTTATTCAACAAGATAAGAGTTAGCTTCCGTCCTGGAAAAAATCAATCATCGTTATGGTAGACTAATTGAGTGTACTGTTTTTGTGCAACCCATAAAGTGTAACTTAAAAAAACATTAAATGAAACTTAACAAATCAAATTAAAATTCTATTCCCCAGGGTGATGATGCACTCCAGTCCCTGTGGTGCCTACCGGTCGCGGAAGGCCTCGAGCGTACCGGCGGACACCGCATGCTCCATCTCCAGGGCCACGCGGGCGCAAACATGGCCACGGAAGAGAGGCAGGCAATCAGGCCGAACGACCCCCTCAACCGCCCGCTGCCTGGACCAGTTGATGGCCACTTTGGCCAGGCCCAGGAACAGTCCCACGAGGAGGTCTCCCGATCTTCCCACTCCCCTCCGCACCGGGTGACCAAAGATCAGGAGCATGGGACTGAAGTGCAGCCAAAGATCGAGGAGCAGCCCCTTCAAATAATGGAAGAGGGGCTGCAACCTCTCACACTCCATATAAACATGGAACATGGACTCCTCCAGGCTGCAGAAAAGGCAGGCGGCCTGGGAGTCCGTGAACCTACTTAAGACCTTATTGCATGGGACTGCTCCATGCAACACCCTCCAGGCCAAGTCCCCAATAGATAAAGGGAGGACTCCCGCTTAGAGAGCCCTCCATTGGGGACCCCCGCCTCCTCCAGACAGCAAGATGGTGCACCAAAGCGTGCCCGGATGGCAGACATGGATGGAAAAATGGAGGGTGTGCAAGAGCAACTAATTGAGTGCAAGACTCAATTTTCATTCTCTGGGTGGTGTAGAATGTCATTTTAGCTCAGTTGGTCACACTCTCACCTCGGAATTAGAAGGTTGTGGGTTGAAGCCCCATTTCAGCACATGATCTGGACTAATAATACAGTGAGTGTCATGCTGAAGAAACGCTGCATTGTTGGAAGTGCTGTCCCTTGGATGAGACATTGCGTAGGTCTGCAAAATAGAAATTGGGCAACAGATAAAGCAGTTATATACTTGCTTGGCTCACTTAGTTGCACTGTTGCTGATGTGCCTCAATTATTCCGAGACTCGAAGTTAGCAGAACAAAAGTAAGGCTTTTATTAACTTAGAACATAACACACGTAAACTAGAGAGATGCCTTCCTTCAGGAGGCTGATGCCCGACTGACTTAGATTACAAAGGAGCCAGGTATGGGCGGAGCCCTGCACACAACCAATTCCAGCACATTCCAATACATAATACATGAGGACTGGGGGAAGGGAAAAGACACAGAAAGCAGGCAGTTACAAGACACAGAAAACAGGCAGTGATGAATGGAATATATTTCATCACATTCACCCCTTCTATAGATTTAGTCTGTTCGGGGGTTTGATAGTCCTCTGCGACCGACGTGGCTGTTGTGGTGCCGCGGGTGTCGGCTGGGTGTCCCCGGTAGCCTCCTGGGTCTCTGCCGGGGGTGCCGCCGGGGTTGTTGAAGGGGTAGTTGGTGGGGGTGCCGTTGGTCGATGTTCTTCCGGGGGTGATGAAAGAGTAGTGGGTGGGTAAGGGTTGCTGTGATCGTCGTCGCTGCTATTGCCGTGGTTGTTGTCGATGCCGGCTGGGGCGACGTCTTTTATGGACACGGTGTCCTCCCTTCCGTCAGCGTGCCGGACATATGCGTATTGGGGGTTGGCGTGGAGTAGGCCTACTGGCTCCACGAGAGGGTCCGTCTTGTGGCCCCTCACATGCCTTCGCACGAGTACCGGACCTGGGGTAGAGAGCCATGATGGCATGGATACGCCTGAGGTGGATTTCCGAGGAAAGACAAACATTCGTTCATGAGGCGTGGCATTAGTGGCCGTACACAATAGCGACCGTATCGAATGGAGCACATCCGAGAGGACTTCCTGCCAGTGGGAGATAGGGAGGCCCTTGGTCCTTAGAGCTAGAGTGACTGCTTTCCACACTGTCCCGTTCTCTCGCTCCACCTGGCCGTTACCCCGGGGGTTGTAGCTGGTGGTACGGCTCGTGGCGATCCCCTTGGACAGCATGTACTGGCGTAGCTCCTCACTCATGAAGGACGCCCCCCTATCCGTGTGGATATAGCTCGGCATACCGAACAGGCAGAACAGGCTGTTGAGGCATTTAATGACTGTGGCGCTGGTCATGTCTGGGCAGGGGAAGGCGAATGGGAAACGGGAGTATTCGTCCACAATGTTCAGGAAGTAAACGTTGCGGTCGACGGACGGGAGGGGGCCCTTGAAATCTAAGCTGAGCCGCTCGAAGGGCCGTGTAGCTTTGATTAAGTGGGCTCTATCTGGGCGGTAGAACCGAGGCTTGCACTCAGCGCAAGTGCGGCAGTTCCTGGTCAGAGACCGAACTTCCTCAATCGAGTAGGGTAAGTTACGGGACTTTATGAAGTGGAACAGCCGCGTGACCCCTGGGTGGCAGAGGTCGTTGTGGAGGGTCTGTAGCCGATCCTCGGTGGCGCTGGCACACATCCCTCGTGAGAGGGCGTCAGGGGATTCGTTAAGGGCCCCTGGCCGGTAAATGATGTCGTACTCGAAAGTGGAGAGCTCGATCTGCCACCTAAGAATCTTATCATTTTTAATCTTCCCCCTCTGTTTATTGTTGAACATAAACGCTACCGACCGCTGGTCGGTAAGTAGGGTGAAGCGTTTGCCGGCTAGGTAGTGGCGTCAGTGGCGCACTGCCTCCACGATGGCTTGGGCCTCCTTTTCCACGGAGGAGTGTCTGATCTCGGGCCCTTGGAGGGTCCTCGAGAAGAAAGCTACGGGCCGCCCTGCCTGGTTGAGGGTGGCCGCCAAGGCAAAGTCGGACGCATCACTTTCCACTTGAAATGGAGTGTTCTCGTCCACTGCCTGTAGCGTGGCCCGCTCAATATCCTGCTTAATGCTTTTGAAGGCGGCGTGGGCCTCAGCAGAGAGCGGAAAAGAGGATGCTTTCAAGAGGGGGCGGGCTTTGTCGGAGTAGTTGGGGACCCATTGGGAATAGTAAGAAAATAACCCCAGGCACCTTTTCAGGGCTTTGGGAGTGTTGGGCAGGGGCAGCTCCCGTAGGGGGCGCAATCGGTCGGGGTCTGGTCCGATTTCCCCATTCTCCACCACGCTGCCCAGTATGCAGAGGCGCGTGGTGTTGAAAACGCACTTGTCCTCGTTATAGGTGAGGTTGAGTTTTTGTGCGGTTTTCAGGAACCTCTCGAGGTTCAAGTCGTGATCCTGCTGGTTGTGACCGCAGATGGTGACGTTGTCGAGGTAGGGGAAGGTTGCCTGCAAGTGGTGGTCATCGACCATGCGATCCATCTCCCTCTGAAAGACCGAGACCCCGTTCGTCACCCCAAAGGGGACTCTGAGGAATTGGTAGAGGCGTCCGTTCGCCTCGAAGGCGGTGTACGGGCGGTCCTCTGGTCTGATAGGGAGCTGGTGGTACGCTGACTTGAGGTCGATGGTGGAGAACACCCGGTATTGGGCGATTTGGTTCACCATTTCTGATATGCGGGGTAGCGGGTAGGCGTCTAGTAGGGTGTACCTGTTGATCGTTTGACTATAGTCGATCACCATCCGTTTCTTCTCGCTACCCCTTACCACTACCACTTGGGCGCGCCACGGGCTGTTGCTGCGTTCAATAATGCGCTCTTTCAGGAGCCTGTCTACCTCGGTCGCGATAAATCGCCTGTCCTCCCAGCTGTACCTCCTGCTTTTGGTCGCTATTGGCCGGCAGTTAGGGGTAAGGTTCGCGAATAGCGAAGGCGGCTTTACCTTCAGGGTAGCCAGACCGCACACTGTGAGGGGCGGCTGGGACCCACCGTACTTGAGCGTGATGCTTTGGTGGTTGCACTGGAAATCCAAACCCAAGATCACGCTCGCACATAGATTCTTCATGATTAATACTTTAAAATTATCATACACAGTTCCGTTAACGCACAACTGTACCGTGCAGTAACCCAGAATGGTCGATGTCTGGGTTTTATCGGCCATAGAGATGGTACCCTGAGCAGGGACCACCTTTAGGGAGAGTTGTTGTGCCAGTTCAGGGTGGATAAAACTCTCCGTGCTTCCACTGTCAATTAAGCATTTAACCCGGCACCCGTTTACCTCGATGTCCACCATTGATTTGGATAGCGGGTGCGGCCTGGTCTGGTCCACTGTGACCGATGCCACTGTTGGGCCCTGATCGAGACAAGATGGCGTCCACGCTGTCTGCTCATAAGATGGCGGACCCCACGAGGTCGGGCGAGATGGCGTCCAAGATGGCCGCTCCCACGGCGCACACGCGGCGGTGGCGGGTTTTCCGGCGGTTGGTTTTCCGGCGGGGTTCCCTCTGCACACCTTCCCGAAGTGCCCCTTCTTACCGCACTTAAAGCAGGTGGTGCCTTTCGCCGGGCACAGGTTTCTGGTGTGCTTTGGCTGCCCGCAGAAGTAGCAGTTGGGTCCTTGACGCGTCGCGACTGTCGTAGGGCTTCTGGGGGGAGAGCTGGGCCCCGCCGGTGTCGGGCTGCCGGGCGGGGAAGATGCCTTCCAAGATGGCGGCGCCCTCGGCGCACACGTGGCGGCGTGGGCGGCGCGGGCTGAAGAGTAGGCGTCCGAGTTTCTCTGGGCCATCTCCAGGGACCGCGCGGTGTCCGCAGCCTGTTTCAGGTCCAACTCCGTTTTTTCCAGCAGTCTTTGCCGGATGTGAGTGGAGCTGAGGCCTGTGATAAAGGCATCGCGAACAAGCTCGTCGGTGTACACTGCGGCTTTTACATCTCGGCACTTACAGTCCTTGCCAAGCTTTTTCAGGATGCTTAGGAACTCCTCCACCGATTCCCCAGGTCGCTGTGCACGAGTAGCGAGTAGATGCCTAGCATACACCTCATTCGTAGGCTGCTGGTAATGCGCCTTTAAGATGTTGCAGGCGGCCAGGTACGTATCGGCGTCTTGGATGAGGGGGTAAACCCGGTGGCTTACCCAATTCCGTAGCATTCCGAGTCTCATCTTCGCAGTGTCCGTAGCGTCTTTGACGGCTGCGGAATTGTCCAGGAAGAATTCCATACAGTCAAACCAGTGTCCGAAGCGTGCTGATGCGTCCGGAGCATGTTGATCCAAATCCAAACGTTCGGGTTTCAGGAGTTGATCCATAGTGTTGAAAATTTAAGTTAATAAAATTGATGTGCCTCAATTATTCCGAGACTCGAAGTTAGCAGAACAAAAGTAAGGCTTTTATTAACTTAGAACATAACACACGTAAACTAGAGAGATGCCTTCCTTCAGGAGGCTGATGCCCGACTGACTTAGATTACAAAGGAGCCAGGTATGGGCGGAGCCCTGCACACAACCAATTCCAGCACATTCCAATACATAATACATGAGGACTGGGGGAAGGGAAAAGACACAGAAAGCAGGCAGTTACAAGACACAGAAAACAGGCAGTGATGAATGGAATATATTTCATCACAGTTGCCTTTAGATTAGAAGTTTCAGCACTGGTTGGCAAGTGCTGCACAGTTAGAATTGAAGTCATTTGGATAAGATATCAAATCGAAACCCCCAATTTGTGTCTTTTAAAGATCCCATGGCACTATTTGAAAAAGAGTAGGCAGTTCTAGTCAACATTCCTTTTACAATTAAGAAGAAACAGATTAACTGGTCATTTATTTCATTGCAATTTGTAGGATCTTACTGTGCACAAAACAACAGTGACTATACTCAAGAAATTCATGTCAAGCACTTTGGGATATTTCTGAGGGAGGTAATGAGGCACTGTGAATGCAAGGCCCTCCTTCTCTAAGACATACCCTAAATGTCAACTCCAGAGAAAATTTAGAGGATAAATTAATCGTCTTTTTATGCATTGGGTCTTATATCAATAACAAGTATAGCTGTAGACAATTGTAAAAGGAGAGATAGCTCATGTATTTGACCCTGGTTACCAGACTGTCAGCACACACAAGAAGTGCCACAAGGAGTGCCATGGGTCCATGCTTATCACTTTCTCAGTCAGTGTATAATATGGGGGAAGGGGAGCCTAAATATAAACTACACACTCCAAATTCTGATAAAAACTTGGAGTACTGTGTACAATTCTGATCGCCATATTATGAAAAGGCTATAGAGGCACTGGAGAGGATGCAAAAAGGATTTACAAGGATGATACCAGAAATGCGAGGTTACACCTATCAGGAAAGGATGAACAGGCTGGATCTCTTTCCTCTTGAAAAGAGAAGGATGAGGGGTGACCTAATAGAGATCTTTAAAATTACGAAAGGTTTTGATAGGGTAGATACACTTGTGGGGAAGAGCAAAACTGGGGGCCATCAATATAAGATAGTCACCAAGAAATCAAATAGGTAATTCAGAAGAAACTTTTTTACCAAGAGAGTGATTAAATATATTGGCCAATTCATTAAATATATTAAATATATTCAAGAAGGAGTTGGATATATTTCTTAAGGCTAAAGGGATCAAGGGGTATGGGGAGAAAGCAGGGATCGGGTACTGAACTTGGATGATCAGCCAAGATCGCATTGAATTGCGGAGCAGGCTCGAGGGGCCGAATGGCCTACTCCTGCTCCTATCTTCTATGTTTCTATGTTTCTATGATGATAATGGGGAACTCGCTACCACAGGGAGTGGTTGAGGCAAATGGTATAGATGCACTTAAGGGGAGGCTAGATAAGCATATGAGGGAGAAGGGAATAGAGGGTTATGCTGATAGATTTAGGTGAGGAAGGATGGGAGGAAGCTCGAGTGGAGCATAAACGCCAGCAAGGGCTGGTTGGGCTGAATGGCCTGTTTCTGCGCTGTATACTCTGTGTGTAAAATATGACATGCAAAAGTGACTCAGTTTGTAAATACACTGCCAAATGTGGTACTGAGTCACACAGACCAAGAAGATCCTTGGTTCGATCCCTGCTGTCTACTGAATTTATCTCAGCTCGGGCAGCAGGAGCAATGCTACAACTGACCACAGAGTCCTGGACAAAGGATATGAAAATCTATGCAGGGTTCCCCCTTCCCATGACCACTATACAGTGACCCCTGCTAGAAACTGTGTGGATAGTGGAACAGAATTGGCGCCTATAATGGCTCCTCAATGTTAATTAGCCTACGGATACTCACTGTCAAAGTTTACACATGAAAAATGGCCACGTGTATGGATTTGGTCCTGGGGATCTGCTGTCCCCGGTAGAAATATACCCTGGCCTTTAGGACAGTAGGGCAGTTGGCAAACAAAACCTTTCAAAACTTTCCCTCTCCACCACATATCTTGGTTAGCACTGTTGCCTCACAGCGCCAGGGACCCGGGTTCAAATCTGGCCTCGGGTGACTGTCTGTGTCTGCGTGGGTTTCCTCCGGGTTTCCTCCCACAGTCCAAAGATGTGCGGGTTAGGTTGATTTGGCTATGATAAATTGACCCTTAGTGTTAGGGGATTAAATACGTGGGGTTACGGGGATAGGGTGGGATATGTGTCGGTGCAGGCCCGATGGGCTGAAATGGCCTCTATCTGCACTGTGGGGATTCTGTGATTCTGTGATTCTGTGAAACTGCTGGTCCAACACCCAGTTCTGAATGACCTGCTACTTCCTCACGCTAAACATTGGGAAAACTGATGCCAATGTCTTTAGCTCCCGCCAGAAACTCTGTACCCCACCAGTGACTCCTTCCAACTCCCCAGACACTGTCTCAGCCTGCCTCCACCCCTGCCACAATAAATCTGCTGCTGATACTATCTTTATAACTTCCAGACTCGCTCATCACACCCTTCTTCACTGACCTATATTGGCGCCTGATCCTCAACACCTGAAATTTAAAATTCTCATCCTTTTTTTAAATGGCCATACTCTTCCCTATTTCAATGACCTCCTGTAGTCCTAGAACACTCTCCAAACACTCTGTACATCTGACTCCAGCCTCTTGTGAATCCCAGCCTTACCTTTACCGGCTGTTAGTGGCTGTGCTTTCAGCTATCTAGGCTGCACTCTCTGGAATTCCTTCCTAAACCATTCCACCTCCCTCACTTTTTTTAAGACCCTCCTTAAAACCTACCTCTGACCAAGCTTTTGGTCATCCCTCCTTTTATGAATCTTATGATCCATGAAGAAAGACTCGTGAAATAACACTGGACGGCCAGCTGGTGGCACCATCCAAGGAGTATAAATACTCGGGCATGGGCCCAGCTTGTCCAGGACATTTTGTAAACAGGAACTAGTGAAAGATAACTAGACTTCCATGTTTTGAAACAAGTTGATTAAAGCCTTGCTTTATACTCAAACCAAGTGCGTAGTGAGTTTTATTACGTCACCGCCTAATCTATTCTTTGGCTCATCATCCATTTTTCCTCTCACCTCCATGAAGAGCTTTAAGATGGTTTCCTATGTTAAAGATGCAAGTTGTTGTTGTTTATGAGGCTCCTTTCATGTAGGACTCTTACAGACAACAGACAAATGAGACTTCCATTTATCAGTCTAGGCTAGATTAGAACCCAGGTCAAAAGAGTCCAACATACTGTACCTCCCAGTCATTGTATATCACAATTTTCACATTGAATAATGTCCTCTTTTCTTTTTTTTAAAGTTTTCTCTCCTGATTCCTTCCCCCCTCATTCTCTTGAAGGTGTTGAACTTCTCACTGGGACATGGTTCCATGCATGTCAGTTGTACATCGCCTAAATGCCCATTATTATGTGTGAGCCTTGACAGTAAATGCTGGCCGACTATTCTGCTGTGGCGGACAAGAATAACAACAATTTACATTTATAATAACATCTTTAAATTAGCAAAACGACTCAAGGTACTTCACAGTTGGGAATATGACCCACGTCAGATGACATTCAGAAAGGTGGTCAAGTGTGTGTTTGAAGTAGATTTTAAGGGAGCATTTGAAGGTGGCAAAAGATGTAGTAAGGTTAGGGATGGGCAATAAATGCTGGCCTTGCCAGCGACGCCCACATCCCACAAACGAATAAAAAAAGAATAAAAGAGTGGAGGGATTTAAGCAAAGAATTCCAGCGAGTGGAAGAAAGGTGACAGAAGGCTCTGCCACTGATAGCAGGGGGTGCTCAGCAAACCACAATTGAAGGAGTAGAGGATGTGAGATCGAACGCAGGGCTGGAAGAGATTGGAGAGATAAAGGGATTTGAAGACAGGGACAAGAATTTTGAAGTCCTTGCACTGAGGGAAGGGGAGCTAGTGGAGTTTGGCAGGGGCAGTAGTGATAGGTGAGTCGGACTTAGTGCGGGTTGAAGGTGGGAGGCAAAGTGCTGAATGAATTGGAGTTTATCGATGATGGAACTTGGGAGAGTGGCAAGGAGAGTTTTGAAAACGTTCATTCTGGCGATGACCAAGGCATAAATAAGAGTTTCAGCGACAATGTGGGTGAGGTAGGGATGGAGGCAGGTGATGTTTCACAGGTGGAAATAGTGGCAGTGTTGGTGATGGACTGAGCGTGGAGCTTGAAGCTTAGCTCAGGAATCCAATGTTACGTACCATTGGGTTGGGCTTGAGCAAGAAATCAGAACGGGGGATGATATCAATGGCTAAGGTGCAGAATTTCTGGTGGTACTACATAAGGTGGTTTCAGAAAGTTTTGGATCATCCAGGACTTTACGTTCAACAGTCAGTTAGACTGCATGGCGATACTTGTGGAATCAACAGATTTTCAGAGGATAAATAATGAAAAATGATTTCCATTGGTTGACAATTCAGTAATAAGAAGACATACGACTGAGGATTATTATGAGAAGGGAGACGCTTTTTTTCCCCACACAGTATGTTATTAAAATATGGAGTGTGTAGTGTATGTACCTTTAAGAGGAACTATGTTTTTGAAGCCCCTGTATACTGTAGTACCAGTAGTAACCACTCGGGTATATAAGCCTGTATAGCGTCTTGTGTAGTTAGTACACCTCCAGACTTTGTTCAGTAAACACTTGTTAAATCAACTCCTGCATTCCGTGTCTCCATTAACACACGGATCTAACAGTGGCGACGAGTTAGAAACGAACATACCTGCAATTCGGCAGCACCTCAAGGAGATCGATTCCTCAGACGAAGGTCGAAGCCAGAGGCAAGAAAAAAGGAAAGGGAAGCTGTGGTTTCACCAGCTAAACGGGCTGGTGGCAGGTAGTGCACTGATCCTTCCTGGGCTGCAGCGGGCTAGAGCTCGATCGGGTGGCTCTGCAACGGGGCCGGGCAGCGAGTCGGGAAGCAGAAGCAAGGAGAGAGAGAGGGTGGAGCACTCAGGGCGCGGCCGGTGCTGCAAAGCAGGTCGGCGTTCAGACCGAGCAGAGGGAGGGGAAAGTCCCAGAGAGTCCGCTCCACGACGGGAACGGTTCTCCAAGTAACGGAGAAACTATTGAAGCGATATATAAAAAAAAACAGAAATACCGCGAAAAGCTGCAGGTCGCAACGGGAACCGTGGAGAACAGCGTTGGCAGCAGCGGCAGCGGTGGGAAAGCGCGGGAGGCACCATCTTAACTCGGCGGCGAAGAAAGAAAAGCACGGGAGGCGCCATTTTGATCCATCGGGGACGGAGGAAAAGCGCGGGAAGCGCCATTTTAGATTTTCAAGATGCCGAAGACTGGCAATATTACTGCTTTCGATAGTGATATCGAAGATTGGACCACATATGTGGAAAGAGTGGAGGTATTCTGTCTGTGATTCTGTGATATTGCAAGGCGAATGAAGTAGCGGATGATAAAAAGGCA
Source organism: Somniosus microcephalus (assembly GCF_052327205.1). NCBI lineage: Eukaryota > Metazoa > Chordata > Chondrichthyes > Squaliformes > Somniosidae > Somniosus > Somniosus microcephalus. The sequence continues at coordinate 202,764,894 of NC_140995.1, read as the reverse complement.
TCGGTACTTCTAAATCTGATGGGCGCAAGGACATACGGGCTGTTACGAAACTTGATCACTCCAGCCAAACCGATGGACAAGAATTTTAAGGAGATTGTTGATACCTTACAGGAGCACTTAAACCCAACACCGCTGCTGATAGCGGAACGATTCAAATTCTTCAGGAGGAATCAGCACAAGAATGAAAGTAACGCTGATTACCTCACCGAATTACGAAAGCTGTCAAAGCACTGCCAATTCGGGGCAGGACTGGCAGATTCTCTACGAGACAAATTCGTCTGCGGTCTCCTAAGCGAAGGAACACAGAAAAGACTACTTTCTGAGAAAGATTTGACACTGGACAAGGCTTTCAGTGTGGCTGTATCATACGAAGCAGCAGCAAGAGCAGCTGCAGAGATACAGCAAAAGCCACAAGACTTCGGCACCCATGAAATGACATGGGGTTTCGAGAGATGTTATCGCTGCGGCAGATCCACCCATGACCAGAAGGACTGCTGGTTCAAGGACAAAGCATGCAGGCAATGCGGAAAGATGGGACACATTGCACATGTATGCAGATCTGGAAAGAAATCCGCTGACAGTAAAAAGGTCAATAAGGAAAAGTACAGAAAGGTACAAATGATGACGGACAGTAGCTCCGAAGACCAGAAGAGCGATAGCGACTCCGGAAACAAGAGACTAAGCTGTCTCAAATTACATAATGTAATTGCCAAAGAAGATTACCAGACCATTTGGGTTACCCTCACGATAGCGGGGTCCCCAGTCAAAATGGAGCTAGATACAGGATCAGCTCTGACCGTCATGAGTCGACGGGATTACGAGCGGCTATTTCCGCATATATCTTTGAAAGACACATCCATTGTCTTGAAGACATATACGGGGCAGAAAGTATACCCCAGAGGGAAAATAAGGGTGCCTGTTGTATACAACGGCAAGGAAATACAGAAGTTGTATTTATACATTCTGCAAGATGGTGGTCCACCGTTGTTGGGATGTGAATGGATCAGAAAGATACGTTTAGACTGGCACTCCATTCAGGCACTGACGGTGACCAGTAAGAAAAAAAACAATGATGACGTCATACCTGGACGATTAAAAGAAATCTTGGCTAACACCAAAGAAGTGTTTCAACAGGAACTAGGAACCCTGAAAGGCGCCACCGCCTCAATAAAAGTGGAAGATGCGGCAATTCCCAAGTTTTTTAAGGCAAGGCCGGTGCCATACGCAATTCGTCCAGCCGTCGAGGCAGAGCTGGAGAATTTGGAAAAAGCAGGCATGTTATCCAAGGTAGATTGGAGCGAGTGGGCAACACCCATCGTCCCGGTCATGAAGAAAACGTTGAATAATGATAAATCTGAAGAACAGAGAAAAGTTCACATCTGTGGGGACTTCAAGGTGACTGTAAACCCGGTTCTTCACACGGTACAGTATCCTCTTCCGAGGATAGAAGATATTTTTGCCTCACTATCCGGAGGGAAACGTTTCACCAAAATTGACTTAGCACAGGCATATCTGCAGATGGAGGTTGAGGAGGCCTCTAAAAAGTATCTCACGATAAACACACACAAAGGCCTGTACCAGTACAATCGACTGGTTTTCGGAGTGGCATCAGCTCCGGCTATCTGGCAAAGAGCTATGGAGCAAGTCCTACAAGGGATTCCGGGGACTCAATGCTACCTAGACGACATCCTTATAACAGGAGAAAACGACAACAAGCACCTTGCCAACTTGGAGCAGGTGCTCACAAGGATGAGAGAACGGGGCCTACGAGCAAATTGCCCCAAGTGTGAATTTTTCCAGAAACAAATATCATATTGTGGCCATGTCATTAAGGAAGAAGTATTGCATAAGTCACCTGAAAAAATTGAAGCGGTCGTAAAGGCCCCAGCGCCTGAAAATGTCTCACAATTAAGGTCGTTCCTGGGATTAGTAAATTACTATCATAAATTTTTACCGAACTTGTTGACGGTTCTGCACCCTCTTAACGCACTGCTACAAACGGGAGTAGTTTGGAAATGGAGCAAAGACTGTAAACATGCCTTCCATAAATGCAAAGGCTTGATCACGTCCAGGGAAGTGTTGGCTCATTACAACCCATCACTGCCAATCAGGCTGGCGTCGATGCATCCCCTTACGGCGTGGGAGCGGTATTATCGCATAGATTCCCTGATGGCTCGGAGCGGCCGATAGCTTTTGCGTCACGCTCATTGAACTCAGCTGAGCGTAACTATGCCCAGATCGACAGGGAGGCACTCAGCCTGGTGTGGGGGGTGAAGAAATTCAACCATTACCTACACGGACAAAAATTTACCTTGTTGACTGACCATCAACCCCTCGTCTCCATATTCAACCCTAAAAAGGGCGTTCCCATTATGACAGCGCAAAGGCTACAGAGGTGGTCCCTTTTCCTAGGGGCACACCAATATGACATAGAATACAAAGGAACAAAACAGCATGGGAATGCTGACGGGTTATCGCGCCTACCGTTGCCAACGGTGGAAGAAGCGCCTACAGTGGACCCAGTGGAGATGTTTCACTCGACCATTGTGGAATGTCTACCGGTGACAAATTCTACCATTGAAAAGGAAACGTGAAATGACCCGACTCTCTCACGAGTCTACGATTTAACAGTGAAGGGATGGCCAGCACATGGCGAACCACTGTTGCCAGCATTCTCGCAAAGAAGAGAACAGCTGTCAGTGTGCTGAGGAACCTTGATGTGTGGATCCAGAGTGGTGATTCCACCCAAACTCAAGGATAGAGTGCTAAAGGAGCTCCACGAGGGGCATCTGGGTGGAGTGAAAATGAAGAACTTAGCCAGAGCGTTTGTGTGGTGGCCAGGTATCGATGGAGACATCGAAGAAATGACCAAGAGCTGTCTAGGATGCCAGAAGGTCCAAAACGCCCCACCACAAGCCCCTCTACATCCATGGGAGTGGCCCTCATCTCCATGGCAAAGGGTACATATCGACTTTGCTGGTAAATTTATGGACTCAATGTTCTTAATCGCGGTGGATGCACACTCCAAGTGGCCGGAGGTAATAAAGATGTCCTCCACCACCATGGAAAAAACCATCACAGTATTAAGGACCATATTCGCCAGGAATGGGCTGCCTGAACAGATCTGTTCTGATAATGGACCGCAATTTGTATCCGAAGAATTCAGGAAGTTCTTAAAAAACAATGGGGTTAAGCACTACACGTCCGCCCCATACCATCCCGCCACCAATGGATTGGCTGAAAGGTTTGTCCAGACCTTCAAGAAGGCCATAAAGGCCATGGGTAATGAAGACATAAATCTACAACATAAGGTAGATAACTTCTTGTTTGCGTACAGGAATGCAACACATGTGGTTACAAACCAAACCCCCGCCATGATGTTTTTCAATAGAAGCCTAAGATGCCGGCTGGATTTGGTCAAGCCAAATGTCAGAAGGGACGTAGAGAACCGGCAATTTCAAAGCATGAATGAAAGGCCAACTGGAACCTTCCAGATAGGTCAACAGTTTTGGCCCGGGACTACCGTACCAAGAAATGGCAGCCTGGAACTATTTGCACACGACTAGGACCGCTGATGTATACCGTGGACATTGGAGAAAGCATAGTAAGGCGCCATGCTGACCAGATCATAGAGTCATCCGAAAAAGGACAAACTACACCACAACTCTATACGCCTAGTGATGAAGCAGAGATACCCATAGTATCTACCTCCGATCCGATGATACTGGAACCAGATGAACCCGACACTGGCATTGAAGCCGAATCGACCTTGCCAAAAGAACCTACTATACCACCGAGGCGTTATCCGGACCGAGTCAGGAAGCCTCCAGAGAGACTGAATTTGTAATTGATTAACTTCAGCAAATGTGTATATTATTGTTCTTGTAAAAATGTTATTTAATGATTACTTAAAATGTTATGTACTATTTATCTAAAAGGGGAGGAATTGTAGTGTATGTACCTTTAAGAGGAACTATGTTTTTGAAGCCCCTGTATACTGTAGTACCAGTAGTAACCACTCGGGTATATAAGCCTGTATAGCGTCTTGTGTAGTTAGTTCACCTCCAGACTTTGTTCAGTAAACACTTGTTAAATCAACTCCTGCATTCCGTGTCTCCCTTAACACACGGACCTAACAGAGTGCTTTACCCTATTGGGTATGGTAATGTACTGATTATGGTCCTGAACTAGGTTATGAGTTCAAATCATGGCTAGTTGTGAAATTGAATTATTAAAAACTGGTAAAAATGACCATGAAAGCCAGCAGTTTGTCGTAAAAAAATAAAACTCAAGGAAGAGAACCACCTCTATCCAGTCTGGTTTGTGTAACTCCCGTCCCACAGTAAATGGTTGATTCGTAATGTCTCTGAAGTGGCCTACTAAACCACACAGTTGTAAAATTACTCACTTCAAGAAGGCCCACCACCACCAAAGGGGGGCACGGTGGCATAGTGGTTAGCACTGTTGCCTCACAGCGCCAGGGACCCAGGTTCAAATCCAGCCTCGGGCGACTGTCTGTGTGGAGTTTGCACATTCTCCCTGTGTCTGCGTGGGTTTCCTCTGGGTGCTCCGGTTTCCTCCCACAGTCCAAAGATGTGCGGGTTAGGTTGATTTGGCTATGATAAATTGACCCTTAGTGTTAGGGGGATTAAATACGTGGGGTTACGGGGATAGGGTGGGATATGTGTCGGTGCAGGCTCGATGGGCCGAAATGGCCTCTATCTGCATTGTGGGGATTCTGTGATTCTGTGATCAGGCCTACTCAGGCAGTGTCACCCGCATCCTGAGAACAGCAACAACAACTTGTATTTATATAGCGCTTTTAATGTAGTAAAACGTCCCAAGGCGCTTCACAGGAATATTATAAGACAAAAATTTGACACTGAGCCACATAAGGAGAAATTAGGGCAGATGGTCAAAAGCTTGGTCAAAGCGGTAAGTTTTAAGCAGCGTCTTAAAGGAGGAAAGAGAGGTAGAGAGGCGCAGAGGTTTAGGGAGGGAATTCCCGAGCTCAGGGCCTAGGCAACAGAAGGCACGGCCACCAATGGTTGAGCAATTATAATGAGGGATGCTCAAGAGAACAGAATTGGAGGAGCGCAGATATCTCAGGGGGATTGTGGGACTGAAGGATATTACAGAGATAGGGAGGGGTGAGGCCATGGAGGGATTTGAAAACAAGGATGAGAATTTTGAAATGAAGGCGTTGCTTAACCGGGAGCCACTGTCGGCCAGCAAGCACAGGGGTGATGAGTGAATGGGACTTGGTGCGAGTTAGGACATGGGCAGCCGAGTTTTGGATGACCTCAAGTTTACGTAGGGTAGAATGTGGAAGGCCAGCCAGGAGCATATTGGAATAGTCAAGTCTAGAGGTAACAAAGACATGGATGAGGGTTTAAGCAGCGGATGAGCTGAGGCAAGGCTGGAAACGGGCGATGTTACGGAGGTGGAAATATGCGGTCTTTGTATGTGGTCGGAAGCTCATTTCAGGGTCAAATATGACACCAAGGTTGCGAACAGTGTGGTTCAGCCTCAGACAGATGTTAGGGAGAGGGATGGAGTCAGTGGCTAGGGAACAGAGTTTGTGGCAGGGTCCGAAAACAATGGCTTCGGTCTTCCCAATATTTAATTGGAGAAAATTTCTGCTGATGTCGGACAAGTATTGTGTCAATTTAGAGACCGTGGAGGGGTCGAGAGAAGAGGTAGTGAGGTAGAGCTGGGTGTCGTCAGCGTACATGTGGAAACTGACGCTGTGTTTTCGGATGATGTCGCCAAGGGGCAACATGTAGATGAGAAATAGGAGGCGTCCAAGGATAGATCCTTGGGGGACACCAGAGGTAACAATGCAGGAGCGGGAAGAGAAGCCATTGCAGTTGATTCTCTGGCTACAATTAGATAAGTAGGATGGAACCAGGTGAGTACAGTCCCACCCAGCTGGACGATGGTGGAGAGGCATTGGAGGATGAAGTGGTCAACCGTATCAAAGGCTGCAGACAAGTCGAGAAGGACAAGGAGGGATAATTTACCTTTGTCCCAGTCACAAAGGATGTCATTTGTGACTTTGATGACAGCTATTTCGGTACTGTGGCAGGGGCAGAAACCTGATTGGAGGGATTCAAACATGGAGTTGCAGGAAAGAAAAAAACAACATTTTTTTTTAAAGTGTCTATTGATATATATTTGAGAAGAATGAATAGAAATCATATGGGTTAAGGACAGGGAAATGGGATTCAAATGCATAGTGGCAGTAGAAGAGCTATCAATGGACCAAATGGTCTTCTTCTCGTACTGCAAGTCCTCTGACTCTAACAACTATAAAGTTTCACTCTCCACAGATGCTGCCTGACCTGCTGAGTATTTCAGATTTCCAGCATCCACAGTATTTTGCTTTTGTATTAGTGTTTAATTCACTGTCACTTCTCTAACAGGAATGCCCACCTTGAAGAAGTTCTGCTCTTCTCTCCGACAGGATTTCCGTTTGTCTCTTTCCCTTTTGTTCTTTCCTCCCTTCCCCCCTTCCCGTCCACTACACTTGCTTAAAAACCTGTTCCATCTCCAACATTTTCCAGTTTTGACAAAGGATCACCGACCTGAAACATTAACACTGTTTCTCTCTCCACAGATGCTGCCTGACCTGCTGAGTATTTGCAGCATTTTCTGTTTTTATTAACTACTAGCTGGGGTACCCGGCATTGCCGAGGGAAATGAAGAAACCTCTGCCATGTTTATAAAACTGTTTATGAAACTGTTGGGATTGAAGAACTGTTCCTAAGCACCCAGGAGGTGGTTCTTTAACTTCATTTTTTGTTAATGGAGAGGGAAGGAGAGAGAGAGAGGGAAGGAGAGAGAGAGAGAGAGAGGGAAGGAGAGAGAGGGGGAAGGAGAGAGAGAGAGGGGGGAAGGAGAGAGAGGGAGAGCGGGAAGGAGAGAGAGAGGGGGAAGGAGAGAGAGAGAGAGGGGGAAGGAAAGAGAGGGGGGAAGGAGAGAGAGAGATAGGGGGAAGGAGAGAGACATAGGGGGAAGGAGAGAGAGAGAAAAAAGCGAGAGAGGGGGGAAGGAGAGAGAGGGGTAAGGAGAGAGAGGGGGAAGGAGAGAGAGAGAAAGGGGGAAGGAGAGAGAGAGAAAGGGGGAAGGAGAGAGAGAGAGAGAGAGGGAAGGAGAGAGAGAGAGAGGGAAGGAGAGAGAGAGAGAGGGAAGGAGAGAGAGAGAGGGAAGGAGAAAGAGGGGGAAGGAGAGAGAGAGAGAGGGGGAAGGAGAGGGGGAAGGAGAGAGAGAGGGGGAAGGAGAGAGAGAGGGGGAAGGAGAGAGAGGGGGGGAAGGAGAGAGAGAGAGAGGGGGAAGGAGAGAGAGAGAGGGGGGAAAGGAGAGAGAGCGAGTAGAGGGAGAGAGGGGGAAGGAGAGAGAGAGAGAGAGAGGGGTAAGGAGAGAGAGAGGGGGAAGGAGAGATAGAGAGAGAGAGGGGGAACGAGAGAGAGAGAGAGGGGGGAAGGAGAGAGAGAGAGAGGGGGAAGGAGAGAGAGAGAGGGGGAAGGAGAGAGAGAGAGAGAGGGGGAAGGAGAGAGAGAGAGAGAGGGAAGGAGAGAGTGGGAAAGAGAGAGAGAGAGAGGGGGAAGGAGAGAGAGAGAGGGGGGTAGCAGAGAGAGAGAGAAGGAAGGAGAGAGAGACAGAGAGAGAGAGAGAGGGGGAAGGAGAGAGTTAGGGAAGGAGATAGAGAAGAGAGGAAGACACCCCGGGGAAGGGGTTTGACTCAGAGCCCGGCCGCGGTGACCCGGAGCCCCCGTGCGCGGCCTAGCGCCTCAGGCCCGGCCCAACTCACCTCAGCTGAGCTCCCGCTCAGTGTATCTGTTTTCCCGGTCCCGCACTCACGGCAAGAGGGAGAGGGGGAAGGAGAGAGAGAGGGGGAAGGAGAGAGAGAGAGGGGGAAGGAGAGAGAGAGAGGGGGAAGGAGAGAGAGAGGGGGAAGGAGAGGGAGAGAGAGGGGGAAGGAGAGAGAGAGAGAGAGAGGGAAGGAGAGAGAGGGGGAAGGAGAGAGAGAGAGGGGGGAAGGAGAGAGAGGGAGAGCGGGAAGGAGAGAGAGAGGGGGAAGGAGAGAGAGAGAGAGGGGGAAGGAAAGAGAGAGAGGGGGGAAGGAGAGAGAGAGAGAGGGGGAAGGAGAGAGACATAGGGGGAAGGAGAGAGAGAGAAAAAAGAGAGAGAGGGGGAAGGAGAGAGAGGGGTAAGGAGAGAGAGGGGGAAGGAGAGAGAAAGGGGGAAGGAGAGAGAGAGAGAGAGAGGGAAGGAGAGAGAGAGAGAGGGAAGGAGAGAGAGAGAGGGAAGGAGAGAGAGAGAGGGAAGGAGAGAGAGGGGGAAGGAGAGAGAGAGAGAGGGGGAAGGAGAGGGGGAAGGAGAGAGAGAGAGGGGGAAGGAGAGAGAGACAGGGGGAAGGAGAGAGAGGGGGGGAAGGAGAGAGAGAGAGGGGGGAAGGAGAGAGAGAGAGGGGGGAAAGGAGAGAGAGCAAGTAGAGGGAAGGAGAGAGAGAGGGGGGAAGGAGAGAGAGAGGGGGAAGGAGAGAGAGAGAGAGAGAGGGGTAAGGAGAGAGAGAGGGGGAAGGAGAGATAGAGAGAGAGAGGGGGAACGAGAGAGAGAGAGAGGGGGGAAGGAGAGAGAGAGAGAGGGGGAAGGAGAGAGAGAGAGGGGGAAGGAGAGAGAGAGAGAGAGGGGGAAGGAGAGAGAGAGAGAGAGGGAAGGAGAGAGAGAGAGAGTGGGAAAGAGAGAGAGAGAGAGGGGGAAGGCGAGAGAGAGAGGGGGGTAGCAGAGAGAGAGAGAAGGAAGGAGAGAGAGACAGAGAGAGAGAGAGAGGGAAGGAGAGAGTTAGGGAAGGAGATAGAGAAGAGAGGAAGACACCCCGGGGAAGGGGTTTGACTCAGAGCCCGGCCGCGGTGACCCGGAGCCCCCGTGCGCGGCCTAGCGCCTCAGGCCCGGCCCAACTCACCTCAGCTGAGCTCCCGCTCAGTGTATCTGTTTTCCCGGTCCCGCACTCACGGCAAGAGGGAGAGGGGGAAGGAGAGAGAGAGGGGGAAGGAGAGAGAGAGAGGGGGAAGGAGAGAGAGAGAGGGGGAAGGAGAGAGAGAGGGGGAAGGAGAGGGAGAGGGGGAAGGAGAGAGAGACAGAGAGAGCAGGAGCGAGAGAGGGAAGGAGAGAGAGAGAGAGAGAGGGAAGGAGAGAGAGAGAGAGAGGGAAGGAGAGAGAGAGAGGGAAGGAGAGAGAGAGAGAGAGAGGGAAGGAGAGAGAGAGAAAGAGAGAGAGAGGGAAGGAGAGAGAGGGAAGGAGAGAGAGAGAGAGAGAGGGAAGGAGAGAGAGAGGGAAGGAGAGACAGGGAGAGAGAGGGAAGGAGAGACAGGGAGAGAGAGGGAAGGAGAGACAGAGAGAGAGGGGGAAGGAGAGAGAGAGAGAGGGAAGGAGAGAGTGAGGGAAGGAGATAGAGAAGAGAGCAAGACACCCCGGGGAAGAGGCTGGACTCAGAGCCCGGCGGGTGAAGAAGGGCGGCCGCCATTTTGTGAGGTCGGCGGGAAGTTTGAATCGTGGCGGCCGAAGGAAGGAAGGAAGGAAGAAGGCAAGATTGTGGGTTTAAAATTTTTAAAAAAGGATCCAGAGAGAGGATGTGTAGGTGAAGCCGGAGGGTCTCATCACTCGGGCTGTGTGTGTGTTGTGTGAGGAGACGGAGACTCTCCGCAGCCCCGCCGGACACCATCTGAGGTGAGTCTCTCTCTCTCTCTGCGCTTTGCTAAAGCTCTGAGCTCGGGGATTGATGTTGAGGCGGTAGGCCGAGGATCCCCGGCCTCCTCCTCCTCTTTCACACTGAGTGTGAGCTGAGCCCAGCCCCACCCCCCCGGGTGTGTGGGGGGTGATTGGCCGGGGGCGGGGAGGAAGGAGGGAATGGCGCCGAGTCTCTCTCACACACCTCGAGCCCCCCGGGGCTGTAATAGAGCCGGCTTCCCTCTCCCCTGGGCTCTCGGGCCGCGCAGTTGAGACCACGGGGAAGGGGTAGGACTCAGAGCCCGGCTTTGGTGACCCGGAGCCCCCGTGCGCGGCGGCTCCCGCTCTGGACCGCCGCCACCGCTCACCTGCTCGCTTTCGGTCGGGCTGACCCTGATGAGCTCCCGCTCCGGGCCCCCGACGACAGCGGGCTGACCCCTGATGAGCTCCTGCTCCGGTTTTTCCCGCTCCCGCACTAACGGCAGGCTGTAGGATTAGGCCCCGCCCACACACGCCATGAAACGCCCCCCATGACGCAGCGCGCTTCCCCCGTAGGATTGGTCAACCATCACGTCACTCAACGCTAATGAACGGATACGTCACTCAATGCTAATGAGCGGATTTTTACCATTTTTTGAAGGTTTTTCCAAAAAGTAAATACTCCTATGACACTCCCCTAATCATAAGCTTTCTTTTGATATAACATATGTGTAGGTACGCTCTATAATTTTTGAGTTAAGCGCGGACATACACACAGACAGAGACCACCATCCATTTATATATATATACTAGCTCGAGTGCCCGGCGGTGCTGATGGCTTTTTCGAGGGCATGTTGTTGTTGGAAGAGAGAGAGCGACTGGGGGGGAAGAGAGAGAGCGACTTGGGGGGAAGAGAGAGAGCGACTTGGGGGAAGAGAGAGAGAGCGACTGGGGGGGAAGAGAGAGAGCGACTGGGGGGGAAGAGAGAGAGCGACTGGGGGGGGAAGAGAGAGAGCGACTGGGGGGGAAGAGAGAGAGCGACTGGGGGGAAGAGAGAGAGCGACTGGGGGGAAAGAGAGAGAGCGACTAGGGGGGAAGAGAGAGAGGGACTGGGGGGGAAGAGAGAGAGCGACTGGGAAGGGGGGAAGGAGGGGGGAGGAGGAGGGGGGAAAGGAGGGGGGAAGGAGGGGCGAGGGGAAGAGAGAGAGCGTGACTGGGGGGAAGGGGAAGGGGAGGGGGAGGGGGGGAGGGGAGGGGGGAAGGGGAGGGGGAGGGGGAAGGGGAGGGGGAGGGGGAGGAAGGGGAGGGGAGGGGAGGGGGAGGAGGGGGGGAGGAGGAGGGTGGAGGGAGGGGGAGGGGAGGGGGGAGGAAGGGGAGGGGGGTAGGAAGGGGAGGGGGGGTAGGAAGGGGAGGGGGGAGGGGGGGAAGGGGAGGGGGAGGGGGGGAAGGGGAGGGGGGTAGTGGGAGAGGAGGGGAGGGGGAGAGGGGAGGGGGAGAGGGGAGGGGTGGGGGAGAGGGGAGGGGGAGAGGGGAGGGGTGGAGGAGGTGGGGGAAGGAGGGGGGGAGAAAGGGAGTGGGGGAGCCAGCAGACCCTCTCCCCACTGCCGGCGATGGCTCCGCTGAGCTCCGTGTCGCCCCACGCACTGACATGCCGAGCGCAGCGCCCCGGTGAGCCCAAGCCCCGCCCTCCCGAGACCAGGCCTCCCGCCCTCCTGAGACCGGGCCTGAGACGGCCGATTGCAGCTGGCCGGGCCCGGTTGCCTTGGTAACCCTCCTCCCCTCTCCGCCTCCCGATCTCCGGGCCTGGGCCTGTGTGGCCGATTGCAGCTGGTGAGCCCGGTTGCCGGGGTAACCCTCTCCACTCCCCCTCCCCTCCCGAGCCCCACCGCCCCCCCCCCGCCACGAATGAAGCGCGAGGAGGTTGCAGTGAGCCCAGCCAGCCTTTACCAAGATGGCTGGCCGCTGGTTCGGAATCAGGCCCAGCGGGGTGGGGGGGGCGTGGGGTGAGGTGTGGGAGGAGCTTGCCACAAAACAATTGCCTAGGGTCCAGCATGGCTGGCAACAGACGCCCAGGCTTCGACGCCTACCTGCAAAAACAGGGGAAAGGTAGGAAAATTAATGAGATTAGATAAAAGATTTAGAAAGTAATTAACTTTTTTTAAAAACAATACGTGTTTAAAAAGCAACTTTTTTTTTAAAGACGCAGAAAGCGGGGAAAAAGAAATGAAAAGTTTGGAATCAAGATGGCGGCGACTCACCTCAGTTCAGAACGATAAGGCCCGCCCACACACGCACCGATTGGTGGACCGTCAGGTCACCGAAGCGTAGGATTGGTCAATCGTCCCGTCACTCGACTCTAGGAGGGCCCGCCTGCAAGCGCCAGGAACCCGCCTCCGCCATGCAGCGATTGGTCGACCATCGGGTCGCTCGACCGTACGATTGGTCGACCTCGACGTAACTCGATGCTAATGAGCGGATAATGAGCGGAATGTTGAACTTTTTTGGATACCACGGGCGCAATTTTTGTCTGGCCGAAACGTAAATACGCTTATGACGGTTCTGGAATCGTAAGCTTTCTTTCGATGTAACACACGTGTAGGTACGCTCTATAACTTTAGAGTTTATACAATACAGACAGACAGACGGAATGACAGACAGATCGACCGCTTTATATATAGATAGATAGATAGATAGAAGATAGATAGATAGATAGATAAAAAAAAAAAATAATAAGATAAAGTATGGCTGTTTAACTACATGCACCCAAATAAGCTTTTTCTATTATCGTTTTCCTTTTCTTGTGGACAGAAGTTTCCGGGTAGCACATGTATTTGCATGAATATGTGTTTGGTGTCAATTAGTGATATAATAATCCACTGTTATGTATTCGGATTATTATATTTATTACAGAGCTGTCAACATGGGGAAGGGTTAGGAGTGCCATTTACGATCAGCAAAGGTTGCACAGATTGCAAACCAATTTCATAATAAGTGACATTTATCACATCTATTATATGTTCTTCAAAAAACCATGATTAAAGGTGTCAGTTGATGTCAGTTTTTATTTGGCATTGATTATGCTTTGCAAATGTGTATTTCAGTTAAGTCAAATAAACCTTAAACACAAACTCCATACATACATACATTTAAAATACTTGATAAGTGCCCTCGTTGCCTCCTTTATCAGTTTAATATCTGGAGCTTTAATGTCCATCACCTGGTTGGGAAGAGCAGGCGTTGCTCTGACCGCGCGGCACCCTGGACACTGTAGTCCACCCATCGCTTCCGGCGCGCCACGCAGCTGGAGGTCACCCCGCCGCGTCGAACTACAAGTCCAAGGATCCCCGCGGCGGAGACCCGCCTCTCCGCTCGCGTGTCAGCTTGACGAGCAGCTGATCGACGATAACAAGAAACGTCAGCGGCACCACCAGCAAGCCTGACAGAACAGCGAACAAGATGGCCGAAGCTGTGCCCGACACCAGGCGGCTGCTGGCCAAACCCAGAACCTCAACGACGCCTACGGGCCCCCGAGTAACTTCCTGGAGATCGACGTGGGCACCCCGCAGACGATGGGGGTGGGCAGGCAGCGCTTCACCACTTACGAGGTCCGGATTAAGGTGAGGAGGAGCGGCAGGCCAGCTGGGTGCGAGAGGCTGGAGGGTGGGTGTGGCTGTGGTTGTGGGCCCCACTGCGAGGGGGGGGGAAATGGCCGTGCTTTCCCCCCTCACTCGCTCTATTGCTGGCTCCTTTCTGCTGCCGGGGCCTCCCTGCCCCTCTGCGGGTGTCCGTGGCTCCGAGAGCTCAGGCTTTCATTGGCGATGAGGGAGGAGTGGGGTGGGGTGGGGTGGGTGGGTGTGTGGCAGAGCTTCAAGAGCCGGGCGGTTCTCCCAGTGACCCCCGAGTCCCAGTGACCCTCCCCCTGAGTGCAACGTGTTAAAAGGGCCACAGTCTAGGTTAACGCGGCCCGCCAATGTTCCTCAGTTAAACTAAAGCGCCGTTAACTCGCTACAGGAGTGAGTGGTTGATTTATTAGACTTGTTGCCCATCCCGTGCAAGAACTTTTTCAAAAAAAAGAGGAAGTAAGAACTTTTACTGAAACGTGTTAACCGTGGAAGAACTGGAGTGCGGTGCACGTTGTGTTTGCTTTTTAAAAAAAAAACCGTGGAGTAGAGAGCTTGAGATGCCAGGAATTGGCGGCTTGTTGGAACTTGTGTTATAAAGTGTGCACTTCGCAATTAATAGACGTGACTCAATCAAAACCAACGTTGCTAAATTTTGTTCAGGCCCTACAAACTCTCTGGGCTATCTTGGCATGTGGTCAAGATGTGGCTTTGCTGCCATAGACTAGGGCACGCTAAGGCACTTTTGATGGAACCAGGCCAGTGAACAGCATGGAGCTATATAAAGTGTAAATTCTCAGTGTAGTACAGAAGGTAGTGATTGACATCCTGTCTTTAAACAGACACTCTTGATGCCCAGAAATCAAACTAAATTGTGGCTTCTACATTCTGAACCACTTTTTTTTTTGTTAAACCTTGAAAAAATGAATTAATGTCCTGTTATCTCTCTAATAATCCAAAGCATTTTGAACAAAATTTAAGTTGCAAACTCAGTTGAGAACCTTTGTTAAAACTTGAGACCAAGACTGCATGGTGGTGAGAGACCAGTTTAATTGCTCTTGCTAGTAAACCTGCATCATTACATGTAATGATACCTGTTTCATTGTTGCCTTTATTAAATTACATTTCTCCAGAAGTTGAACACAAATAGATGGTTATGTATGGTACTGGTTAAGTGTTGCATTTTCCAAGGTGCTGCCCTTTTGGTTGAGCCCTGTTCTTGCAGTTCAAGGCTCCATAGCACTCTTTGAAGAACAGGGTGTCCTTAACTTGAGCATATCACCTGGTTATTTATTTTATTGCTCTGGGATCTTGCTGTGTGGATTGGTTGTCTACATAGCAATCTCACTATTTCAGAATAATTCAGTGAAACACTTTCAAATGAGGGTTTATATAAATACAGCTCATGCAGTTAGATTACATGTGGTACAGTTGTTTAGAGACCAAAGTAAAACAATGCTGGAATTCACTGCAGGTAGATCAGCATCTGAAAGAGAATGATGGATTATCATTCAGATGTGACCCTTTGTGCTTTAACTGCTCAAAATGCAACTTATTGCATCAGGCTTCCTCTGCAAAAACAGAATGCTGGAAATGCATATTGGGTCAGGCACCATCTGTGAACAGACAAGTTACAAGTTCAAGTATGGGTCCTTTTGTACCTGGAACATTAACTTGTATGCTCTTCCAGATGCTGTATGACCTGAGTATTTCCATGCTTTTATTTGAAGTTGCCTTTCACATACTTTAACTAGATTTTTTTGTTCTTTTAACTATAGATTTTTATTTTGTCCTTTACCTTGCTCCTGCTTGCTAACTAGTTATCTATTGAGCAGTGTACAGCTACTGTTGAAATAAAAAATAATTTCTTGCAATGTGAAAGTGGATTTATAGTAGCAGTATGATTTAAAAATAATTGCCACATTTGACAGATGTATCTATAATCCAGGAAGATATTAATAAACTTGCAGAATGGGTATGTAATTGCCAAATTAATTTCAACAGTTAAATGTGAGGTGGTGGATTTTGGTAGAATAAGGAGGCCACATACTGCTAGGATAATAAGTCTGAATGGGGTAGAGGGGCAAGGGGATTGCAGGGTTCAGATGCACAAATCACTAAAAGAAGCAACACAAATTAATAAGGCCATAAAAAAGCAAACCAAACACTGGTTTCATTTCTAGAGGGAGAGAATTGAAAAGCAGAGAAGTTGCATTACACTTTTATCGAACCTTGGTTAGACCACACTTTAAGTACTGTGAACAGTTCTGGTCTCTATTATATAAAAAGGATATAGGAGCATTGGAGAAGGTGCAAAAAGGATTCGCAAGGACGATACCAGAAGTGAGGCTATATTTATTTATCAAGGAAGGCTGAACAGGCTGAGGCTCTTTAGAAAAGATAAGACTGAGCGGTAACCTAATGGAGGCCTTTTAAAATAATGAAAGGGTCGACGTAGAGAAAATGTTTCCACTTGTAGGGAGTCCAAAACCTGAGGTCATAAATATTAGCTAGTCGCTAATAAATCCAACGGGGAACTCGAGAGATACTACTTAACCCAAAGAATAGTAAGGATGTGGGACATGCTACCGCAAGGACTACTTGAGACAAATAGCATACGTGTATTTAGGGGGGAGCTAGATAAGCACATGAGGGAGAAAGGAATAGAAGAATGTGCTGATGGAGTTGGATGAAGAGGGATGGAAGGATTCTTGTGTGGGTCATAAATACTGGCGTAGACCAGTTGTGCCGACTGGTATGTTTTTGTGCTGTAGACTTGATGTAACTTGGTGGACTGTGTAGATAGTTCACCTAAAATGGTCTGTCACTTGACCTGTATGTTAGTGCTCTGGAAAGTAAACTGGGCATTCTTGGAGAGGGGAATAAGTCACTGGCACATTTTTTTCATTTGTGGAAATAATACATTTACATAGTGCCTGATGTCCTGAATTACTTCAGCCAACTGTGCACACCCAAGTGCCATATTCATAAGGTGAATGATTAATCTGTTTTATTTGATGTTGAATTAGGGGATAATATTGTACTGTGATGATTTGCATGGTCTTCTGCGTCCTTCAGCGCATGTGCCTGTAATGGTGGTTTGGGGGGGGGGGGGGGGGTCTAAACAGTGTCCTGCCTCCACCAGAACCGGAGGGTCCTTGTCAGTCCATCGCTAGCTATCTGTGGGGCAGGAGTGGTGATGGCCTGAGCAGTAGGGTGTGGAGACCAGACTGAAGCTCTGCAGCTGGGGCTACAAGACGCCAGGCTGAAGTTTTGGCCTGTTTATGCTGCACGTGTTTGGGAGGTCAGGAGATGGAGCATCAGTTGGTTGGGGGAAACTGGAGGGTGGCTGATTGGGAGATTAACAAAAACCTATTTAAACCCAAACCTGGCGAGAATAAGCAAAGGGCGGAAACCCAGCCAGGCCCCAATGTTTAAAGCCCCACTCACCCGATCGAGCTTGCCCATCTTGTGACTTCTGAGGATCCCAGGTTTGGTGGTGTAGGGGCCCTGTTTGCTTTGCAGCCTCTTGCTCGCTAGCCTGGGGTTCATGAGCAGCTCCTGAGCACTGGCATTACCAACCATGTGTTTGTGAGCGCATCCACTCAGCGCTCTGGCCACGCTGCACTTGGTTCCCACACAAGGTTCCAAACTGAGCCTGCAGTCTGATCTGCTACAAACTCTGGGGAAACCTTAGGAACCGCACTTATGAGCAAAACACCCACAGTCCCTTCATTCAGGATTGAAGAATTTTTATCACTTCCAGAAGGGGACAAAACCAAAAGTCCAACACATTAACTAACCCACTAATTAGAGTATAAACTCTTTATTTTACCAGCCAAGGAAAACTATAATTACAATAGCAGAATACTATTAGGATCTTCAAGCAAACTAGACTTCCACATTCTGTAGTCTGGCAAGACTGGATCAAATTACACATAACAGGGTTGTCTACAGCAGGCAGGATCAAATTACACATTCTAGACAAACTTGGTTTGTCTTGTCCTCAAAGGGACCATTTGGAAATCTGGTGTTGCAAATAGATATCAACATAAAATTGAGTGCTCTGAGAATTCCCTGTTCTTTTGTCCACTTGAGCCAGTAGACTTTTTAGGCTTAACATTGCATACAAAAACTGTACTTATAATAATAAAAATAAAAAATAATAAACTTTATTGTCATTGTTAGTGCACAAGTGCAGTACAACAAAATGTAAGCTTGTGGCTCCTGAGTGTACATTTTGATTAAGACATTTAACTAACATTTGGCTTGTAACATAAACATAATAAAGTGCATTGACACATGTGCAGGCTTTAGAGTTTATTAGCAGAGTTCAGTAGGATGACAGCCCTGGGAAAGAAGCTGTTCCTAAATCTGGTCGTTTGGGTGCGAATGCATCTGTAGCGTCTCCCAGATGGCGGGGGCGAACAAACTGTGGCTGGGGTGGGTAGGGTCTTTGATAATGGTCAATGACCTCCGTAGACAGCGTTTCTAGTAGATGTTCTGAAAGGTCAGTAGCTGGGTGCCGGTAATGCATTGGGCAGTTTTGACTACCCGCTGCAGGGCTTTCCGGTCATAGGAGCTACAGCTGCCATACCACAGTGATACAGCTCGTCAGGATGCTCTCTTGTGCAGTGGTAAAAGTTAGAGAGGATCTGGGGTGACAGGTTGCATCCCTTCAGCCTCCTTAGGAAATATAGGCGCTGCTGGGCCTTAACCAAAGAGGAGGTATTGAGGGACCAGAAGAGGTCTTCCGTAATGTGGACTCTGAGGAACTTAAAGCTGCCTACCCTTTCCTCCACAGCCCCTTGACCATGCAGCACTGAGTACTGTACAGAAGTCACTTTTATTGTGCTCATGGCAGTGAGGTTTGAACCCACAACCTTTTAATTGAAGTGAGCTGCAAAGCTGATTACCAGCAAGATTTTTTTCGGCTATGGAAAGTTAGGTATCGCCCAAACTTTGTACTGCCAGTAGTTTTCACCGAGTCCTTTTAACAGCATTGATTTTCAAACTGGTCCTCCACCATCGGATTTTAAAAATTGACTGGCCTATGTTCTATTGCTTTATGCTAGTAAAACACAATGAGCACTGTTCTCTTAATGGTTGAGATGGGCAGGAGTCTTGGGTGCACTGATTTTTAGGAATTTCCCTTGTGTATCTTTGAAATTGCTTGGGGCATGATATGACAAAAAACTACATGCTCTTAGCCTTCTGCCAATGCTATCTGAATGTATTGTATAGTGAGCAAGGTTTCCTGAAGCTGCCTTGCCCTACAAACTTTCCATGTTTCCCTAATGAGGAAATTGTATTACTGTACTTCACTGCATGTACTTGTTCCTTCCCATCCTGTGATGAAGCTGAAATTAAGAGCAAGTGTTGAATAGTTGAAGTGCAGTCAGACCTAGCTCTGGCCAGAGTGGGAGCAGATGGAATAGGAGGTGGGGATCTTCAATGTCTTAAGCAAACTAAAAGGCAGCTATTAAATGTTGTTTATATGTTGAATGTGGGACACTTATGCTTTTGCTGCAAAGTGCTCTCGGGTCATATTTTCTGTGATAAGATTGCCAATTTGTGAAGAGGCATGGTTCATGCTGTGAATATATATCCACTACAAACTTGGTTTAAAAACATAATCCAGATAAGAGTCCATAAAAGCTTGTATTACTCCAACTCGCCCAATTAAACATTGAACTACATTTGGAACACATTTCATCTGACTTCACTGCTTGCCATGACTGACTATTTTAAATATTGTGCTTCAAGCAAACTTTACTTCACACACTTTTGAAATCTCTATCCTCTGGTCTTGTCATTGCATGCTCCTGAGATTCACCCTATTGATTGTATATATTCTGGTCTTTCTTAGCCTTCTAAATTGTGGAGCTTAATCTTTCCCTGCAGTTCATCCTGCTTTACAGTTGGGATGATTCTTCCAATTTGAAGGGTGACTATCAAAATTACACACTGCACTGCAAATATATAGTCTGATCCAAGGCATTATAAAGCCTCTGCACAACTGCTCCAGATTTGTTTCTCGGTTGTGGTTATGTATGCCCACACTCTTCACATTTCACTCTACATTGAAAGTTGCACCAAGTCCCTTTCTATTTGCCATGTGCTGATAATTCTATTCTAATTCAATGCAATCAGAAACAGATTTGACAGTTTATCACCTTGTTTATAGGATCTTGCTGTGTGCAAATTGGCTGCTGCATTGACCAACTTGTGACTACACTTCAAAAATAATTTAGATGTCAAGTGTTTTGGGATTATCCTGAAGATGTGAAAGGTGCTACATAAACACAAGTTCCTTTTTATTTTTCTGTGGCTTTTAGGAGAAATCCAGTTTGTTTTTGGTGTAGAGACTTGAGCTTTTGGGTTGCTCTACTACAGTTGATCAATATTTGAATTTGTATAATGGGTCCCATCAAAAAGATTCAGGCTTAAACTGCTGTTTGGAATGGGTGTAGTTCTTTACATTTCAGGCTTCTGGGTCATCTGGCTACCATATGGAGTCATTGGACTAGTGTAGAAAGTTGCATTGTGACAGCTCTATTGATCATTCTGCAGTAAACTAAATTTAATGAAACCTGCTTCCTTTTGTAATGGACAAATGGCAATCATTTTATATATTTAGGAGTCAAAACCTCTGGGCAATGTGTGTATCAAGTCAGCAGACTTCCTCCCAATACTGTTCTGAGACCTGGAGATATTAAACATCTTGTTCTACAGTAGCCAGCATGATTCCTTTAAGTTTTTTCACATGATATCTATCTACTGTTCATTTGTGTGCCTTTCAATTCTTTCCCCATAACCTTAAGAGTCCTCAATTCTTCCTCCTGTCATCAGTATCTTAACCCCTGCTTCCCTATAGGAATCTGTAGCAGGGCATCTATACTTCCTGTTGGTAGTCCAGCTTGAAATTGGGCACTCTTGTTTGTGCCAAGAAGTAGCATATTTGTATGTCTAGAAGCAGGCAGCTCCGCCTCTGGGCAAAGTGCTTTGCAGGTTAGCCTCTCTGCAAGTGCTTCGAATGGTGGGGTCCAGCAGTAAAGCTGGAATCAAACAAAAGGAACCAATAAATATTGAATCCAATCCAAAGAAGCAAACAATGGTACAATGCCAATATTGTCAAAACCTGGGCTAATCTCGTGTCAGCGTGCATAATTTTAAAGTTACTTCCAGGTCGTAGGAGTCTGCATTACTCCTTTTTTTTAAAAAGTGCATGGTGCCAAAAGGCACAACTTTGCAGAATATTTGGAGGGAGGGGAGGGAAATGAGGATATGCCCAAAATGAATGCTTAAATGAGACTTGTGCCATGAAACGGCACAAGCCTCCTGCATCTCAATTGGAAAAACCTGGGGTTGGTGCAAATTGGGTGTACTGTACAAGAGTGAAACCTTGACTGGGACTGTCCTTCCAAGTGCTGTAATAAACTAGGTCCTATCTGCTCAGGCATTTTTTTCCCTCCAGAGATTGGCTCTCATCTTGGCTGTTTGAGAAACTGCTGGTACACAATGGCTGCTTGTCTGTCTACATAAGTCACTGCAGGTCAAAAAAGACATGAATACATATAAATATTTTCACAAACTGTAAGCAATGCTCCCAATGGTCTTGAGCAGCAATATGTGTCACTTAATGTTTTTTTAAATCTTCATTCTTGGGATGTGGGATTTGCTGGCAAAGCCATCGCCCTGAGTAGATGCTGATGAGACTTAGTGAAATGCTGCAGTCTGTGTGGTTATGATACTCCACAATGCTGTTTTCTTGGGGTAGTAGTGGATGGATTCCAGCATTTTGCTGAGCGGCCATGAATAGAATGGCGTGTATGACCTTTAAGGGGAACTTGGAGGAGCAGGTGCTCCCATGCACCAGCCTTTATCCTTCTAGGTGGTGGAGGTTACTAGTATGGAAGGTGCTGCATTACATCCTGTAGATAGTACACAATGCAGCCATAATGCATACACTGGTAGTGATGGTAATGCCATTGAATGTCAGAGGTAGTCAGGCTCTCTTGTTGGAGATACTCATTGCCTGTCACTTGTATGGCACAAACATTACTTGCCACTGATCATCCCAAGCCTGGACGTTCTCCAAGTCTTGGTGCATGAGGGCATGGACTGCTTCATAGTTTGAGCAATTGCAATTGGAGTTGCACATTGCCTCGGCTGCTGCCATGAGGAACTCCTGCAGTGATAACCTGGGATGTTTGGCCAACAACAACCACCATAACCATCTTCCTTTGTCAGGTATGCCTCCAGCTACTAGGGAGGTTTTTCCCCTAATCCCCATTTACTTTAGTTTGACTAGGTACCATACTTGGTCGAATGCTGACTTGATGTCAAGGGCAGTCACTCTTGCCTCCCCTGGAATTCAGCTCGTGTCCATGTTTGGATGGAGGCTGTAATGAGGTTTGAAGCCAAGTGGTCCTGGTGGAACTCGAACTGAACATTGGTGCGCAGGTTATTGAGTAAATGCCACTTGCCAGTACTGCTGAGAAATCTTTGTGATTGGAAGTTGGTGTTAATTGGCCAGGTTGGATTCGTCCTGCTTTTTGTGGCCAGGACATATCTAGGGAATCTTCCACATTGTTCAATTCAATTTTATTTGTCATATATGCAGCAGATGTGTGTACTGCACAATGAAATGTTGATTTTTTACGAATCCTCCCAACATTGGAATAAATATGGCATAACTGATAAAAAATACTAATAAAGACAGTAATAATAAATAAAACAGTAATAAATTAATCGTTCATGAGTCTTATGGCCTGGGGGTAGAAGCTGTTTTGAAACTTGTTGGTACGAGACTGTATGCTTCGGTATCTCTTACCGGACAGGCGCAGGGTGAAGAGGTTGTGGCTGGGGTGACTCGCGTCTTTCATGATTCTCGGGGCCCCCCCCCCCCCGGGGGCACACCTCTGGGTAGATATCCTGCACAGCATGTAGTTTAATTCCTATAGTGTTGTGCAGCTTTCACTACCATCTGTAGAGCCTTGTGGTCTGTGGCAGTGCAGTTGCCATACCAGGTAGTGATGCAGCCGGACAGGATACTCTCTAGTGCACCGGTAGAAGTTGGTGGGAATCTGGGGGGCCATTCCAAATTTCTTCAGTCTCCTGAGGAAGAACAGGTGTTGGCATGCCTTCTTGGTTACAACGTTTGGTAGATACCAGTGATGTAGCTGTACTGGAGGAGCTTGGTTAATGGCTGTAGCTGTTGGGGAGCACATTTTCACCATTACAACTTTTTTTTTTTTAATTTTTTTTTTTTAATTCATTTACAGGATGTGGGCATTGCTGGCAAGGCCAACATTTATTGCCCTTGAGAAAATGGTCATGAGCTGCTGCCTTGAACTGCTGTAGTTTGTATGGTGAAGGTACCATGCTGTTGGGAGGGAGTGCCAGGACTTTGACCCTGCGATGATGAAGGAACAGCACTATTTTGAAGTCCGGATGGTGTGTGACTTGGAGGTGGTGGTGTTCCCATGCGCCTACTGCCCTTGTCTTTTGAGGTGGTAGAGGTTGTGGGTTTGGGAGGTGATGTCCAAGAAGCCTTGGCGAGTTGCTGCAGTGCATCTTGTAGATGGTACACACTGCAGCCACGGAATGCCAGTGGTGGAGGGAGTGAATGTTTAAGCTGCGATATTGTCAGGACCCATAGCCTTTGTGTCCAGTGCACTTAGCTGTTATCATGTGGAACAAATCGAATTGGCTGAAGACTGGCGTCCTAAGTTGGTAACCTCAGGAGGAGGCCCAGACAGAGATCCATTCGGCAATTATGGCTGAAGATGGTTATTCGGGATACTTTGTAAGCAATCACTCTGACAATGTTTTAAATATCTAATACTTTTTAAGGGGAAATGACCATTTCATTTTGTGGTGGGAAGCATTCTGCTATTTGATCTGTGATCTTATTATGTGGCAAGTAAACTGTTAAAAGAATGAAGACTATAGAGAAATTTGTGTCCCTGCCATTAGGGGGAAACCACTTGTGAGTTCCCTTGCTAATGAGCTCAATTTCCTGATGCTGTTGGCATTAAATCTACTAAAATGATTGTAATGCTAAAACTTCAAACTACCAGTGTTACAGTTTTTTAAGGGACCATTGTGAAATTCTAGTTCTAAACTTGCACTGTCTGGCGAGGGTTAAACATTATTTTAATAGCTGATCTGTTTAATAATCAACTTTGGTAAAATATTTAATTCCTGATCTCAAGATACATTCCTGTATTTCCTGTTCACAGCAAACTCAGCACTTTGGGCTGCAGTTGCTATTTTTGGTCTGCTTCCATTGTTACTTCTGAACTTTCAAGTGCTTAATTTAATTTTGTCTGCTCCAAGGAGGGGAGTAGCACAGAAGTTACATATTTATGATTAAGGAGTTAGATTTTGTAAGTTACAGGAAATGGCTTTACATCCCATAAAAGGTTTGACAGATGACGCAGAAGCAGCTGTGGTTAGTGCCATAAGTGGATTTTGTTTCCCACTACCTTTTTTTGTATGTTGGATGAACAAATTAACCCTATATAGTGGTATTGAGAAGTACTCGGTTATCTCTTGTGATGTCACAAATACTTCTGTGAAGTGTATTGGTTGACGTATGCAACTTTTGTAGCATTGACTGAACTGTTTTTTAAATACTAAGCACTAGCTACGTTAGATTTGACTTTCCAAATGTGGGTTGTATTCAGAGACTACTTTGAACTCCAATGTAGCAGCTGTCACTGGTGGTAGAAGTGGGAACAATTTTTCAAGTACAATTAGACTATCCTTTATCCGAACTTCCGAAAACCTCTAAAAACCGGCGTAAGTTGTGCGCACGACATGACCAGAGTGGCGCACAACTTGCGCTGAGCAGGGCAGAGGGTCACCGAGTTCCCTCCTGGGTAGGAGATTGCAGGCCGAGCCGGGCAGTGTGAAGGAGGTACCGGGAGAGTGAACCCAACAATACAGTGGCCCGTCTGATATTATTTTCTCCACGCCACCCCCCCCCCCCCCCGACCTGATTTGCGGGCCAGCTTAGTAGGAGTCAGCCGATATCCGGCTTTCCAGAGAAGCAGGAAGGGGAATGAGACACGGAACAGTTGCAAGAGGTAGCCTGAACTTTTACAATTTTATATTCAATACAAATTTCCCAGTCTTATAATAATACCTTCTGAAATCCAAAAACCAAAACTCAGCTGGTCCCAAGGCTTTTGGATAAGGGATAGTGTACCTGTATTAAAATATTGCACAAGGAGCATATTGGCTTGGCTCATTTTCCTCCTATAAAGTGTTTTTCTGCAATTAGGCTAAAGTTTTAAATGTTTGTCCTGCAACATAAATTTGTCTTTCCTGTGTATCATGCATTGCAGTATCTGTTGGGTGATAACCAATGTTGCCACTCGCCTGTTTTATTGCTACCCACTAGTAGTAATTTGTTTTGCAAGTCTGAGCAAATAGCTTAATGTCCATTTGTTTTGTAATGTTTTGACTGATGTATTAAAATTGTCAACTTTAAGATGTAGATGTTGGTCTTGCATGCAACAGGTATCCTGCACAATCATGAAACCTATAGAATAAACATCTAGCACATTTGTAGCCTCATGCTTGTTCCCATCACATACAAAAAGACAAATTATTGACCTAAATATTTATCTAAGTTAGCTGGCATCTACAATCAGAAGTAGCAAAGTGCCAATAAGAAATATGTAGTCAGCAGAAAAAGCAATCTAATCCCACTTAGTATTGAAAAAATATCACTTGCTCATGAGCAGCTATCTGAAAACTGACCAAATTGCTCCAATTTCATGTACTGTTTTCAGCCACCATTTTATTCTGGGCAGTATTGTGTTGTCAGCTTGGTCATTTAATGTTTGTATGTTCTTTTTGAAGCCTCGGGCTTGAGTTGGGGATTCCCAGCTCCTGTGGGCAAGCTTTGTATTTGAAGATATGCATAATAGTTTGACTGTTCATGGGGAACTACAATACCTAGAGTGTACTGTGACAGAAAATGTACAAATGAGGTGAGCAATGGGAATAAAAAATGGGTTTCATTTGTCAAGCCATCAAATAAAACTTCTGAGCCAAGCTTTTAAGATTTATTTATTTTTGTCTGAGGCCAGAGGGGGGTGTTTGAACATAGAAACAGGAGTAGGCCATTCAACCCCTCAAGCCTGTTCTGCCATTCAGTTAGACCTGTACCTCAAATCCATTTACCTAGCTCTGATCCATATCCCTTGATACCCTTGCCTAATAAAAAAATTTAAAAAAAATCTATATCTCAAGCTTCAAATGATCCAATATCCACAGCCTTAACTGTGTGCAGATTTTATCTGAATTCCCAAATTATTAATCTATTAAGATTGCAGGAACAGGACACTGGGAAAATAACAGGATTGGGCAGAGTCAGCATGGATTTATGAAAGGGAAATATTGTTTGACAAATCTGTTAGAATTTTTTGAGGTTATAACTAGCAGAATAGATAAGGGGGAACCAGTGGATGTGGTGTCTTTGGATTTTCAGAAGGCATTTGATAAGGTGCCACAGTTATTAAACAAAATTAGGGCTCATGGGATTTGGGGTAATGTGCTAGCATGGATTGAGGACTAGTTAACAGACAGAAGAGTAGGAATAAACAGGTCATTTTCAGGTTGGCAGGCTGTAACTAGTGAGGCACCGCAAGATTCAGTGCTTGGGCCTCAGCTATTCACAATCTAAATCAATGATTTGGATGAGGGGACCAAATGTAATATATCCAAGTTTGCTGATGATACAAAGCTAGGTGGGAATGTAAGTTGAGGAGGATGCAAGGAGGCTTCATGGGGATATATAGACAAACTGAGTGGGCAAGAACATGGCAAATGGAATATAATGTGGAGAAATGTGAAGTTATCTACTTTGGTAGGAAAAATAGAAAAGTAGTGTTTTTAAATGGTGAGATTGGGAAATGTTGGTGTTCAGAGGGACCTGGGTGTCCTTGTACACTATCACTGAAAGTTAACCTGTAAGTACAATAAGCAATTAGGAAAGCAAATGGTTATGTTGGTCTTTATTGCAAGAGGATTTGTGTATGAGTAAAGAGGACTTGCTGTAATTATATAGGGTGCTGGTGAGACCACACCTGGAGTATTGTGTAGAGTTTTGGTCTCCTTACCTAAGGAAGGATATACTTGCCATTGAGGGAGTGCAACAAAGGTTCACCAGACTGGTTCCTAGGATGGGGGATTGTCTTATGAGGACAGATTGAGTAGACTAGGCCTATATTTTCCAGAGTTTAGAAGAATGAGGTGATCTCATTGAAACATACAAAATTCATATAGGGCTTGACTGGGTAGATGCAGGGAGGATGTTTTCCCTGGCCAGTGAGTCTAGAACCAGGGGTCACTTAGGATGGTGAATCTTTGGCATTCTCTACCCTAGGGGGTTGTCATTGAGATATTCAAGACAGAGATTGATAGATTTTTGACTATCAAGGGATATGGGGATAGTTCAGGTAAGTAGAGATGATCTTATTGAATGGCAGAGCAGGCTCAAAGGGCTAAATGGCCTACTCCTGCTCCTATTTCTTATGTTGTTCTTCCACTTGTGTGGAAAAGGTGCTTCTTGATTTCACTCTTAAATGACCTCTGTCTGTAATTTTAAGGTTAAGCCCTTTTGTTCTGGATTCCACCACCAGAGGAAATAGTTTCTCTATTTACCATTGCATTTTAAACACCTAGATTGGAGCACCCCCTCAACCTTTTTAAACTCGCGTACAAGCAAAGTTTATGAAACCAGTCCAGATAATTTGACACTAAGCCATTGTATGGTTCTAGTGAGATGCTTTTGACTCTTCACATTGTGACCTCAAACACTGCCATGCCCAGATCTTGGTGACTGACCAGATGGTCAGGTGCTGAACGCATTAAGGAGATGCAGTAGATGTAGTGTATATGGCTTTTCAAAAGACATTGGATAAAGATTTGTCTTGAATATAACCACTTGCATTTATGTCATGGAAATGGAGGTCAATTCAAGAAGTATTACTTGGTGGGGTGACACTCCCTAATGTGGGTTTTAGAGTGACGGGTAGAGGTTTACTGAGGTTGGAATAGGCTGCTTCTGGTGGAGAGGGTATGGGGTTGGAAGCTCAGCTTGGGTCAAATAGGTTGCCACAGCTGTGAACACAGGTTCAGCCTGAGCCAGTGACTGGGGAAGGGGATTGAATTGATGGCAACTGTAGAGTTGGTGCCATGAGCTGAAGACAGTGGCATTGGTCTTTCCAATGTTTAACTGGAGAAGATTGCGGCTCTACAACGCTTTAAGAATTTTTCCTCGGATTCTGTCCTTGTGCATCCCCCACTCTCTCTCCGCCAAGCCTGCAGCCACCTAGACCCTACGTGCTGGAATTCCTGTTGAACCCCTCTGCCTCTACCTCCTTGTTTTCCTTTAAACCCACCTCTTTGATCAAGCTTTTTGTCAACTCTCACATCTGCTTCCTTGACTTGGTGTCTATTTTTATTTTGGTTATGCCTCTAGTGTATGGGATGGTTTTTCTGCAATAAAGGCACTATAAATGTTGGGTTCCAATTTTATTACAAAAACACATTACTGTGAGGTTATGCAGTTTAATTGTAACTGGGATGCTTGAGGCTTGGTTTTGCATCCTGCTGTGCCTGCATTGCAAATCCAAGCGCAACATTATTCCTCCAACCTGTGTTTTTCAGATTGCACTTGCATGATTCCAGCAGCAATAGAATTGTAGATGGTGACAAGACATCTCAAATGAATGCCTACCTCTTAATTCTAATTTTAAGCTAAGTATTTATTCTTTGAAGAAATTAAAGCATAATTAGCCATTTTCCTGGATATCTGCTCCATGCTCTCCTGTTGGATAAGGGAGGAGCCAGAGGTTTTTGCCTTGAATGCTTGCTTCCAAGTCTTTGTAATTGAATTGAGGTTGATCTTCATGGGATAGCAAAATACTGCAGATGCTAGAAATCCAAAATAACAACTGAAAATGCTAGAAAAACTCAGCAGGCCCGGCAAGATCCATGGAGAGAGAAATGGTCAACGTTTCGGGTTGGAACCCTTCTACAGAACTTTGATCTTGGTGATCTTAGTGAGTTGTTTTGATTGTGTAAACAGTTTGAAGATCTAGATTATGTTGTTTTTAAAAAATGTTAATGGTTCTGCTTTTCCTTAACTCTAGGTTCTAAGTCCTCAGATATCCTTGCCCTTGACTTTTTTTTTAATTGCATGGCTGTCCTTTTTGAAGGATGTATGAAATTACATCAAGAATGTTCCACATGACTTGACACAATTTGTAACTTGTTTTTTGCTAACTGCCTCATGATTGAATGTTGTACCTATGTTAATGAAAGTTACATTTATATAGCACCTTTCATGATCACCCAAAGCACTTTACAGCAAATGAAGTACTTTTTTTGAAGTGTAGTGACTGTTGTAATGTGGTAGCCAATTTGCACACAGCAAACTCCCACAAGCAGCAATGTGATGACCAGAATTTTTTTGTGATGTTGATTGAAGGATAAATGTTGGCTCGGACACCAGGGATAACTCCCCTGCTCTTCTTTGAAATAGTGCCATAGGATCTTTTATGTCCACTTGAGGGCAGACAGGGCCTCTGTTTAGCATCTCATCTGAAAGATGGCACCTCCGACAGTGCAGCACTCCCTCTGGAGTGGGACTTCAACCCATGACCTTCTGCCTGAGGAGAGTGCTACCAGTTGAACCGTGGCTGACGATGAGCACGTTGTGCTTGTGTTTTTTTTTTGCATTAATCCACAATGCCCATCTGACATGAATTGTCTAACTCCCTTGGAATGCAATTTTTCTGTACTGGCACCTGGTCACTTAGCTTGGTCACATCTGCACCAAACTACATATTTTTTGGAAGTGCATTGCACGTTGATTTTCAATACAGTGCCAGAATTGACATTCATTCGTTGCAGCTGCTTGTCATTTTTTGATTTATCACCACCTGCTTTCTATTTTTAATCCATTTTTCAGCTGGTAAACTTGCCAATTCTGCAAACCTTGTATGCAGAACTATATTAAATATACCTTCTGAAAACCAGCTTTGCTACTCTGCATCCTTGTTGACAAAAGCCTTTTTTTCCCCATTGAATCCTGAATTACGACTGCCTGTACCCAATGTGCAGTCAGTTGTAAATCTGCTGAGATTCGCTAATGCGGGCAGCCTGGAAAATACAGAAGCAGGGCATTCCTGGTAACTGGTCTCGCTTTGATCTTTGGGTTGCAGCAACTGCATGAGGAGACTTGTGGGTCTGGTAGTGCTGGTATAGATCTGATTAGTATAAAATGAGCTTGGTGCTACCTCAAAATACTTTACTTTGTAAACTTGTCTAAGATTCTGTATCTTTTTTTCTTCTGGATTTGCATCTTATGTTTCAGATGTACATGTATGTATTGGTGCTAGTTAATCATGAGCTGACCATGCTTGTCTACTTGGCAGTGAAGCCAGAGATGCCACAATATTTTCTGTGTTCATTGTGGAGACTTTTCAGCCAATGCTTATGCATGCAAACCAATGGCCCTTCACCTTCTGACTACCCAATTCCCTTTCCTATCACTCACTCACTCCTATCAACTATCTCTATCCTCCTTTTCCCCTTGCTCCACTGTCAATCACCTCGCCTTAACCTTCTATACTCTCCTGCTTGATTTTACCCTAAGAATGTGTTGTGGCCACTATCTTCAACCAGTTTACTACCTCTCCTGCTTAACCCCCCCCCCCCCCCCCCCCCCCCCCCCCAGCTTAATACACCTTGGGTTCTAGAACTCCAAAAGCTACAGCAGATGTATAATTTATATTTTTTCACATGCAGCCTTTTTATATCTCAACTTCTTGAAAGCTTTTGGTCTTTGTCCTGTATTTTCAAAATTAAGTTTTTTTGAGAGCGAGACACTAGCAAAATTAATGGGATGACCTACATCCTAGGGTTTTGAAAGAGGTGGCCATTGGGATAGTGGACGCATTGGTTGTAATCTTCCAATATTCTATAGATTCTGGAACGGTTCCTGCAGGATAGCAAATGTAACCCTGTTATAGAAAGGAGGGAGAGAAAACTGGGAACTACAGACCTGTTAGCCTCACCTATGTGGAAAATGCTGGAATCCATTATAAAGGATGCAATAACTGTGCACTTTGAAACTAATAAGATTGGGCAGAGTCAACATGGAGTTGTGAAAGGGAAGTCCTGTTTGACAAACCTATTGGAATTCTTTGCAGATGTAACTAGTGGAGTAGACAAAGGGGAACTAGTAGATGTGTATTTGGATTTTCAGAAGGCCTTTGATAAGGTCCCACACGAGTTTGGTGAACAGAATTGGGGGTAATACTCATGGATTGAGAATTGGTTAACAGACAGACAGAAAACAGTAGGGATAAACAGGTCTCTTTCAGGATGGCAGGCTGTGACTAGTGGGGTACCGCAAGGATCGGTGCTTGGGCCCCAACTATTCACAATCCATATCAATGATTTGGATGAGGGGACTAAATGTAACATTTCCAAATCTGATGACAAAGCTAGGTGGCTGTCAGTTGTGAAGAGGCTTCAAGGGGATCTCGACCAGCTGTGAGGTGGGCGAGAACATGGCAGATGGAATATAATATGGATAAATGTGAAGTTATCCACTTTGGTAGAAAAAACAAAGGCAGAGTATTTCCTAAATGGTGAGAGATTGAGGAATGCAGATGCTCAAAAGGACCTGGGTGTCCTTGTACACGAGTCACTGAAAGTGAATGTGCAGGTGCAGCAAGCCATTAGAAAGGCAAATGGTATGCTGGCCTTCATTACAAGAGGATTTGAGTGCAGGAGTAAAGAAGTCTTACTCCAATTATATAGGGCCTTGGTGAGACCACACCTGGAGTACTGTGTACAATGTTGGTCTCCTTGCCTAAGGAAGGATATACTTGCCATAGAGGGAGTGCAACGAAGGTTCACGAGATTGATTCCTGGGATGGCGGGACTGTCGTATGAGAAGAGATGGAGTAAACTAGGCCTGTATTCTCTGAGGGGATCTCATTGAAGCATAAAAACTTATTACAGGGCTTGATGGGGTGGATGCTGGGAGAATGTTTCCTTTGGCTGGGGTCTAGAACCAGGGGTCACAGCCTCAGAATAAAGGGTAGGCCATTCAGGACTGAGATGAGAAGAAATTTCTTCAGAGGGTGGTGAATCTTGGAATTCTCTACCCTGGAGGGCTGTGGAGGCTCAGTCATTGGATATATTCAAAACAGAAGTAGATAGATTTCTGACTAGGGCATCAAGGGATAGGGCCAGTGAATGGAGTTGAGGCAGAAAACCAGCTATGATCTTGTTGAATGGCGGAGCAGGCTCAAATGGCAGACTCCTGCTCCTATTTCTCATGTTCTTATGTTGCTTATGACCAGATTACATGATCTAAACTCTGCTCAGTCACTGCTCTGGGCAAAAGTCAAGTTAAACCCCAGGTTTTTGACGGTCCTTCAATTGAAAACTAAGGCATTCTAAGATGTGATAACTATAATGTAAATATTTTTCATTTTTTGCCATTATTATATTGGCTGCAGGGAAGGGGCAGAGAACAGCAGCTGATGATTTTTCAAAATATTGAGCCATTTTATGGGTGGCCAGATTGTGCAGTTTGAGTAATAAACTGTAACTATATAATTTATTGTGAGGTATTTAACATTAAAAATAGCGCACAGCATCACCTACATGGGTACTGCAGGTATGAGTTTTCAAATAAATGCATGCCTCATGTATTCAATTTAATATATAATAGTTGTATTATAATTGACTTTAATTTGAAGCCTGTGGCCTGGTAATTCACTGATTTGTAACCTGTGCTGCAGTGTGCACTGTCATTAGTGTACCAACATCACTAAAATAGATTATCTGATCGTTATCACATTATCGAAACATAAGAACATAAATAGGAGCAGGAGTAGGCCATACGACCCATCGGGCCTGCTCTGCCATTAAATAAGATCATGGCTGATCTTCTGCCTCAACTTCACTTTCCCACCTGATCTCCATATCCCTTGATTTCCTTAGAGTCTGAAAATCTATCGCTCAGCCTTGAATATACTCAAACTGAGCATCCACAGCCCTGAAGGGTCCCAGACCTGAAACGTTAACTGTTTCTCTCTCCACAGATGCTGCCTGGCCTGCTGAGTATTTCCATTTTGTTATTTCTGATTATAGTATTTGGCAAAATGGAGGACTTCATAACAGGACTGTTACATAATTGTATCAATACTGAGGATGAGGATAATAAGCTTGTATTGCTGGTAATTATTTCTTTGCAAATGGAAAGAAGCTATTTCACTTAGAAATTGAACAAATGTAGATTAAAAATTATGGTCTTTGCTTGCTGTACTTTTGTACTCTATTGTATTTGCAAATTCTTTAGGGAGTGAGATGATGAGCAAACCTTTGTTTTAAACAAATCAGCAATTTACAATACTACTTGAACAGAAAAGAAAATTGAATAGGACTGTGTAGTGGTACATTTATTTAGTATATTAATACACAAGTTGAGTGAAAGCAGCTTTAAATTATTACAAAGCCACTTTGTAATGAGGTTTGAGAGGGACTGGCTACTTCTCATCTGATATTTGACCAGCTAACATGCAGCAATGGGTTAGACACTTTTTGGTGCATCCCAGTAAGAGGTATCAGTTGGGGCAGTATTACTCTGGGCTTTTGTAGACTTCTAGGGCAGTGTTGTCCAATACATTAATAACTAGCCTTGTGTGGTAAATTGGGAATACAATTGTGGCAAATTGTATTTCTGATTTAGTAAACAAATGAGTCACCAAGCATGTGATCTATCATTTAATGTATTCATGTAACTTTTAACCTTGTGTGTTTGCTAAGAGAAAAAGCAGTGTGCTTTTTGATTGTGAATGGTATACTTCCTTGGTTACTGCTTATTGGTTGTCTACTAAAATGTGTAACGTGGGTGGGAAACGCCCGTGGCACCATGGAAACACCAGCAGCATTATATGGAGGGGGACGTGTCGGTGGTTGGCTCTACCAGTCACGACAACTACTCTAGGCCAGTAGAAGAAAGCAACCACAGCCAGCAACAAGCTGTTCCAGCAGGAAACTTACTGGCCACGGGCAAGCAGCTTTCTCAATAGAGCAGTGGTGGATCTGGCGCATTGATAAAAGTAAAATAGAGAATTTAATAGATTTGCAAATTGAACCATTTGTCACAACAAAGCAGGAAACAATGACATTTCTGTGAATCCTACTTTGAGAGCTGACTGAAGCTCCAGTGGAACCTCAAGTCAAAAAGGGGCAAGATTGGATGACAATTTCACAATGCAATTAATTTTGCTCTTGTGGAAAGTGGCGAGCCACTCTTTCTGCACAAAAATCTTGAATACTGTAAATTGGATAATTTGCAAACATTTTAGTCATGTGCATTCTGAAGTTTGACTTTCCAATTTGTTAGCCAGAGTGCATAAATTCTGTTGCCTGTAATCCACTCACAACCCTTAAACAAACAATTTCATAGAATGCACAAGGCCATTTGGCCCATCAAGCCTGTGCTGGCTCTCCATGAGCACTTCAGCTTGTCCCACTCCTCCACCCTTCCCCGCCCCCCCCCCCCCCCCCACCAAAATATAGCCCAGCAAACTTTTTTCTTTTAGGTACTTAGCCAATTCCTTTTTCAAAAGCCACAATTGAATCTGCCTCCATCACCCTTTCAGGCAGTGCATTCCAGATCCTAACCACGCACTGCTTAAAGGTTTTCCTCCTGTAACCTTTGGTTCTTCTGCCAATCAACTTAAATCTGTGTCCTGATTCTTGACCCTTTTGCCAATGGGAATGGTTTCTCTATCTGTCTAGACCCCTTGTGATTTTAAACGCCACCATCAAATCTCCTATCAAATTTCACTCATTTTTGGAACTTTAACTTTAGCCAGTTACAAAACTGCTTGAATTCTGGAGATTAAAAAAATTATGGTGATGAGATTGTAGTGACTCATGGACATTTTGCTGGAGAGCTATGAATGAAACATTAAAAGTTAAATTCTGCAGACAATATTGAGAGCTACATTTGAGTCATTGGACAGATTGCTGTAAGAATGTACTGGATGAATCCTGCAATATTGAACTCCACTGTTGGCACTTGCAGGAACATGTGGTTGTCATTTTGACTGCTGCAAAACTGGTAATCGAAAGGTTTGAGCTAAGCCTAAGCACAACTGGAACATCTGCCATGATTAGTCGAAACTCTGGCTTCCTTACAATGCTGAAAATCTGAGTTAAGATCAGAAGTGCACAGCAGTTGCTGCTCTCTATTCAGAGACCCTTGCACTCGGATAGCAGCTGATTTTTTTGAAAGATGCAATAGATGCTGCTGTAAACATTCAGTTTTAATTGATCCAATATGCTGACTAGTCACTTCAGCAAATAGAAGAGCAAGATTTTCTGCCTGCTATGCAGCTGTCCATGATTTGCTGGAAAACTTTGGGGAGAGATTAAACAGTTTGTCTGAGCTTTCACCATGAAAAATCTGTTCTACTTGGACATTGGGAACTGTCCAACAGTGTCAGAAATTCATTCTCTCCTGCCTGAGTATTTTCTATTTTGTTTGAGCCCCTGTTTGCCCCCTCAGGTGGATGTAAAAGATCTCATGGCACTAATTTGAAGAGCAGTGGTGGTGTCCTAGCTAATTATCATTCAATCAAGATTGCAAACCGATTATCTGGTCATTATCACATTTCTGCGTGAGACCTTGCTGTGTGCAAATTGGCTGCTGTATTTCCTACATTAGTCAGTTATGTACTTTGAAGTTTTGTAAAGTGCTTTGGGATGTCCTGAGATTGTGGAAAGTGCAAGTCTTTTAACTCGATAGTTATATACATGAAATATTTTGAATGCAGCACTCTTGTGTAAGTATTAAATTTGACACTTGCTGTAGTATTCAAAACATTTAGACTGTTGAACTGGTGCAATTTCTTTTACAGAAATGCACCTCCCAGCAGAGTAATTAGTTGCTCAGCAGTGCATCTGATACTGCAACATTATAATTGCATAAAAAAAATTAAAATGCCATTTGAAGGAAAACTTTTTTATTGGCAAGATTTTGTAATGTTGGTTTTGCTCCTCATTTTCAGTAGACTATGCAAGTGCATTGCTGTGATCACTGGCACAGACCTCATCTTCACTGCCTTTTGTAACAAGGCTGTTTCAGCAGTCAAATTGTCTTTTCCTTGATCCTACAGCTACAGTAATGAACAATGATTCAGTAAGATCAAGTTTACCTATGCACTGAATTTAATAGACAAAAATGTGTTGCTGTGGCACAAGAGCTTGTGTACTTGATGTGCTACTGTGATGCAAGAGCTCCACTTGATTCATGTTTTGTAGGCTTGCCACTTGTTCTATAATGCTGTCTTGGACTATGAAAATGGCACTTTCTTGGAGTGCCTATTGAAAAAGATGAAATTTTTTTCTAAGTGCAGATGTAGAATATTTTGAAGCAGGTCAAACAAAGCTGCTGTACAAAATGCAGAAATAATAGCATTCACTTCAATTGAAGGTTTTCAGGATAAAGGGAAGAAGCACATGCTGCATTTGTTCATCTAGTGCATCACCTGGTGGAGGTTGATGTCAAGCAATTCTGTATTTTGAAGTATACAATGGTATAGATTTTTAAATGGGTGTCTAACGGTATTACGCATGCATAAACTTTTTTCTTTATGTAAAAGTTTTGGGTACACTTTAACTTTGAATGTTTTCATGAAGTACCATTGCCATTAGATATTTGATTTTTTTAAGGAGGCTTATCAACCATTTCAAAATTTGAGGGACAGATGACATGGTATGTTGGCCAGGTGTCTCTCCATTTTCAAATCTGAGTATGAAAGTTACTGCTTTTTTATTTTTACAAAAAGCTATGATGATGACCTGTACAGTTAAATTTTTTTTAACTTTTAGTAATTTAGTAGATGAACAAACTATCCAAGGACTTAAGATTGTTATGTCATTCTAGCATTTGATGGCTTCTGTTTGAACAGCCCAGGTCTGCACATTGCTACAGTATGGGATTTTGAGTTGCAATAGTGGGCCATATATTCTGATGCCTACCGGCTGTGTACACACCCGTAGGGACATAGGAAATGCCGGTTTCGGGCCTGCGCTGAAAAGCAGCAGTTTCAATCTGTCAATGCTCTTGACAGTTCGGACGCCTGCCCTGGAGAAGGGCCTCTGCAGGTGGATAGCTCTACTTTCTGGCGAACCCCTGCCTGCAGAAAACCCTTAGAAATCTTACGCCTAGTAAAAGCAGGTGTCAGGCCTGCTTCTACCAGCATAAGAGTTGAAAAAAATAAAACATTTTTCACATTTAGAAATACTTTATATAAATTTTTTATTTTTAGCCCTTAAACTTTTTCAAAATTAAATTTGTTTAAAATATTTACCAGTAATTTGAACTTTTTAAAAAAAAATGAGAATTTATTTTGCGGTTTTTGGGTGATCTCCCTTCATCCACGTGATAGATAAGCCTTTCAAATATATGAAGGGGATTCTCTTCTCCTATTGGCTCCACATGGTCCCAGGGATGCTTGCGAACCGCACGTGCCTCTGGGATACGTGGGCCCTGCGCATTGAGTTTGGAGAGGCCCAGGAGCAGGAAGCCTCTGATTTGGGGGGGGGGGGGGAAACAGGCTAGTATGTTTACTATTGGGCTGCCTTCAGCAAGAGAACTTGCTGTAGGGGCTAGAGTTGTCGTAATTGGTGCTCTTGGATGCATTTTACTCTTGACACAAGTTACTTGACTAGCTGTTCAGTACGTCAAAGCTATTCTAAAGCTTTAGCAGATTGCTGCTGTATAATGTTTATAATTTGGGCCATGCATCCTTGAGCTTTACATGAGATGCTTTGCAGCATTCTTGGTCACCTCTCCATTAGACCTTAAAGCAAAAAGGAACTGTTGAGCAAGGACTCTGTCTCAGATTTTTATTTCACTCTTGCTGTACCTTCAGAACTCGCCACTCTTTTTTTAAGGCTACTACGTGGTTCTGTGATGTAAGACAACACTGCCATAATGACACTTGATTTTTCTTCAGCCACTGGGGCACCATGCACAAATACTTAAATGCAGGGAACTCTAATTGATTTCTATCATTTGTGAAGTACTGTGGGATGTTTCTTGCTTTTAATGGGTACTGTCAGTCACTTTTTTTTTCTCTCTCCCCTTCTCTTCTCCCTTTTCCCCCCCCCACCCCCCCCCCCAGCTGACATCTGCAGACAGGCAATTAATAGCCTGTTCATGTATAGCCACTTGGGTGAGTTTAGAATCTACCATTTGGAAATTATGATCAGTTTCATCCTAAACAACTTTTTTATAGATTAGTTCCCTATTAGTTGTGCCCCTCCTAAAAAGGGGCACTTTTTTTTGTTTGGTTTCTGTTCAATGACACTGGGGCAACCCAGTATCTCATTTGTTTATTAGAAAAGGCATCTACTTAAACTATTTCCTCTGCAAGTAACCAATTTTTTTTTTCTTTGGGAGCTGTTGACTGCTTGTGCCTTGAGCACTGTCCCTGCCTTCAAAGCCCACAAAATACTTTCCTAGCACAAGATCACAAAGAATTGTTACAATACTAGAGTTAGATTCCTCTATACAGTAGATTCTTGTATGAAACAGGACATGTCTCTAATCTGTCACACTGGGAGTGGTGTTTATGTACTGACTATTTTGGTAACTGACTATCCAGAATACTTCAGCTGCTGGGATAGCATATATAAAGTGCCTATTTAAATAATCCCCCTCTATCATTTTTCTTGGAAGGAGAAATTTGTAGTATTTGCATTTTGACATCAGAGCTCTTGTCAAGAGGTAACGGTGCTCTGAAGGAGTGGTCTGACCTGAGATACTAACCTGTCTCTTCTGTGTTGCAAATGCACACCAGCACATACTATTTTGGGAGTTTTGCTCTTAATTATACTAGTTACCACCACTATTGGGTTGGATTGCTCTGGGGTCTGAGTTCCATTTTAGAATCCAATAGGAGGTGCTGTTTTAAAGTTTGCTATGAATTGAGGCAGCTTTTCTCTGCACCAGTCCTATCAAGAGCTAACAAAGTTCCTCTGTGCCCTGTATTGATGTCTTTTACCGTGGTGATTTAAATACTTCCAACCTAGAGAATTGCTGTGGTTGATATTGAGTGACTAACCTGGTTTCCTCTTATCTGGACCCCTCTTGTCTAAATGTTGTAAGCTAGGTGTATGGTTAGAAAGATAATGGCACATAATGGAAGCACTGTCAGTTAATCTAGGAGAAGTTTTAATGTTTTGGATGTAACTGAAAAGGGCAAAGCTCTTGTCATGCCTCAGCAGAATTTGTTTAATTGTTTTTGATGACTTGGAATAAAGATCAAAATTTCAAATGTTGGCTTTGGTTGAAACTGTTGATGTTCCTCTGTCAGATAGGAGAATATGACACTGCTGTGTAGAGATAGCTTAGCTTAGTTTTTTTGTGCAGAGGCAGCCAGCTAGCTATTGTGTTGGCAGTACAGCCCAGAGCTAATCTGGTTAAATTTGTTTGACTAGTCCATGTTTTTGAAATGTATACAAATTTGCAGACACTATTTAAAATGTCTGTTTTAGACCAGCTATCTGAAGTAAATTAGTAGACTGCAGTTTGTTCATTATCTAATTGAGCAGTAGAAATGTAATTTCCTGATTCTGTGTATTGAGGCCTTAGTGGCAATCTCTGGGGCTTGAAGTTTCTCCTTTTTAGCAACACTTCCCTGTTTGACTGTTTCCATG
Organism: Somniosus microcephalus; assembly: GCF_052327205.1. NCBI lineage: Eukaryota > Metazoa > Chordata > Chondrichthyes > Squaliformes > Somniosidae > Somniosus > Somniosus microcephalus. The sequence continues at coordinate 202,725,775 of NC_140995.1, read as the reverse complement.
TTGAGGTGTCCAAAGAGGCTTTTTTTGTGTAATTTATGAACTCTTGTCTCATGAAACATCAACTGGGCTTTTAAAAATTCAGCACTTGATTTCAGTTTTATGTAGTAAGTTAAATATTGTGCTGCTAGTTTCTTGTGTTTCTGCTTTTGCCCAAGTTTCTTATGCGTAGCTTTAACCTGAACGCACTGGCCTGGTATTTCCAGTGCAAGTTGCCAAACCAGCACAAAAATCGATAAATTTCAAGTGCAAATGAAGTTTCCCATGATCTTTTGCTCCAACCCTGCCCAGAAAACTGGCCACACCCCCAGATGGAAGTCGTCACCATGGCAAGTTGCTGCTAATTGTGCTCGTTTGCAGGCCTTCGAAGAGGCTCAATTTTTTTCAGGCTCGAGAACTAATGGGCACTTTTTTTTTAAAAGCTTTTAAATATTTTCTTTATTTGCATAAACTGACTATACACCAATATAACTTGTAAATGGTTTTTTGGTCACTTTGTTACTTAAAATCTGGTCACTCTCAGCACTAGTTAAAAATGCATTTTTTTGAGACCCATTTTCAGCTGCACATTGCCACTTCAATATCAAGGAATATTTTTAATACAATATTAAAATACATTCTACCTAATTACACTGCTTCAAGGAAGATTTTGCATGTATCTGTGCAAATGAATGGCTACTTGAGCAAAAAATGCCCTTTGCAAAACTAGTTCCTTTTGCATGCAATTTGCACTCAAAGCAGAAACTCTTGGCCAATGAACTTGGCATAATTTTTCAAAAATGGGCAGCAGAAAGTGATGAGCAGTTCACATCACCAGTCCAAAATATTGTGGTAAACTTAATCTATGGTGTATGCGCTCTTTCTTTCACATCAAAATTGTAACCCATCAGTACAGTTTATGGGAGGTGACGATGTGTTTGTGGAAGTTATAAACTTGAGTTATGTTTGGGAGAACAAGAACTCTACATCAGAACTTTTATACTCTTGACAGAAGTTGCAGATCTTTAGCCGTTTGTTCAGTAACCTGTCTCGGAACTAAAATCGGTTGGTCATCACTAAAAATAAATAAATAAATAAATCTATTGGTGTTGTGTTTTCTGGAAATAGTGTAAGTGTTTGCTATCAAAGTCAAGCCACCCAAGTCTTGCCTTTATTTCTGTCATCTGATCACTGTTTTAAACTTGGTCTCCACAAGCTGATATTCCACCTTTCCACTTTGTCGAAAATGCTTTCAATTGCAAGTTGTAAAGACCATGTTCATCATTAACACTTACTTTTTTTGGGGATGTGTTGAATGTGAAATTTTAGCAAGTAGAAAAGGAAGGAACATTGAATCTGGAACAATAATTTTCTTTCTTCCAAAGTAAACACATATAGTAAATGTGTTAAATAGTAAATCTCAGTTTTTAATTAGCCAGTGTAGTATGGGGATGCTAACCATTACATTTTTTGCAAATCCTTTGATTCCATGTGTGGTATATTTCCATGGTTGCCCCTCTCCTTCCTGTCTCACTGAAGTGATTTAGGCTGTTCAACTAGACCGTACAGCTGCTTCAGTCCTCCACTGAGGTTCCTATGCACCTTTTCTAGCAGGATTTTTCTGGGTAGGGTAGGAATGGATTTTGGCTTTTTCTAACCAAGGGGGCATTGAGACCACTTGTAGCAACCATAATTGCCATGCTGGCTATGATCCATTTTTAGTTCAGCTCTGCACATACTAGGGATTGAACCTGAGACATTTCATGTATGCTTTGTTGCTCACTGGATGGTTGCTCAACCATCAGGGGCCCTGAATGTTAGATTTCTAAACAGCATTTTTAAAAAGCTAGGTCAGCTAAAGATTAGTGCCGTGAAGCTAGAGCACAAGTGAAGCTATTGCACTTCTACAATAGAGTACATGTCTTCAGCCTTTTTTTTCCTGTCGGTGGGTGAACAAAGAATGAGTGAGAGGTGTCAGAAGTTCAAAAAGGAAATTTTAAAGGCAAATTAATATGGATTATCCTCTCCAGTCAAACATTGTACCTGTAACCATGATCTGTTCCAGGGATTAACTTTTTTTTATAGACTTCCGTGCCCACAGGTAAAGTCTCTCAGGCTAGGCTTTTTTGCTAGGTTGATCTTTACACCAAGTAAAATAGAAGCTAATCTCTTTGTAATTTGAGAGAGGGTATTTAAAATGCAGAGTTCCATTTTTACGTAATCAGTGTTGTAAAGGTTTTGTTCAATGTATTTAAGATTCACAAAGACCTGATGGTGTTTTAAGGTGAGGAAGGGCAAGTTCAGGTAAAAAGCTAGTGGCTGAAATTGGATAGCTCTAATCCAGAGTCCAATTGGTGCAAATTAACTGCTTGCTGTCTTAAATGGGAGAGTTTCATTACTGTGTGAAGAAAGCTGCTGTCAACAGGAATCCATGAATGTAGCAAGACCCTTCTGGTCAGAGCTGACTTTCAGACAATTGGCAGTAAATTGGTTAAATGTGTTAAAATAACTGATTTTTTAATTTGCTCACTGGTATTGGAGCAGCTTCCGGTTCGAAGTTTCAGGAGAAAATTAATGCTCAGTTATGTTGAAGCTGTCAGATCAAACTCAGACAATATTGATTATTATAGGAACCAGTACAAGTTCAGTAACTTAATCAGATTTGCATTCTTTTTAAACATAGTTTAAAAAGTTGAGTATAGTTAATCAAAGCCTTGCATAATCTACAAGATCTTTTCTGGTTGTTCTAGCTTGACGAGAGCTGAATTTCTCATCAGAGATTGATGATACCATAAGTCACTCCATGCTAATAACTGATTTGTCTTCATGGCTTGGGATATGATCTCTATCATTGTTTACCCAGGTACTGAGGGCCAGCTTCCCAAATTAGCATTCAGAAAAGTTAAAGCATTACTTGAAGTTCAAAAGTAGTTTAGAAAATTTATGGAGAAAATGAAATATTACCTATCTTCGGATGAAATGTTAAAACCAATGCGCAACTGCCGTTGGGTGGACATGATATCCCATTCCCCGATTTGTCTTGGGCAATAATCTCCAATAATCCTACCAAAATGGATTAACGGTCACTTCATTTTTTTTTTGCTGTGTACAGGATCTTGGTGTGCCAATTGGCTGCTGTTTGCCTACAGAAGTGACTGCACACCAAAAGCAAATAATTGAATGTGAAGTGCTTTGCAATATCCTGAGGTGTTGTATAAATGTCTGATCTGGAATTGCAGATACATATCTTTTTTTAAAGGAAGATTGCTGATGTCAAAAGCCATAATTGTAAATGGGATTCTGAGGTCACTACTGTGCAATTTTATGTATCTATTACAGAAAGGATGTTGAAGCTGTGGAAAGATGCAACATAGTATGTCCTCTCATCCTAACAAATCTATGATGTACTTGCAAAACCTCCTATTCACTGGAGCTGATATGATTTAAGGACCAGTGGTATTGCTTTTGAGGGAACTTTTGAGTATTTCCACTAGTTGAATTGATGAACATAAATTTAGGATTAGGCTTAGAACTATAAAAGGGAGTTAATTTATTTCCATCTAAGGGGTTTTTAGAATACAGAATTCATTAGGTTATTGAAGCAGTCAATTATTACTCCAAAGAAAGAATTAAATGAACAATGGGAGCCAGGCATGAAAAATGGGATTAAAGTAGATGGCTCAATAGTCGGTACTATCCTAGGAATGATGGACCAAATGACCAGCTCCTGAGTGGAAAATTGATTTGATTTTCCTATTGGGCCATTCCAGGTTATTTTGACACTTGAGATTGTCAAACACTTAAATATTGACTTGTGGTTGAGTTTATTCAAAAGAATTTCAGTAGTTAGCTGGGCTGAAAAGGCCATGTGCTAGTGTAATGGGAAACATCCTGGGATGAGGGAGGAAATTGCTTAGGCCCTAGAAATTATATTACAAGGCTCTATTCAATATGGATGTGTGCTGGAGGACAGAGTGGCCAATGCAGTACCCATTTTTGAAAAGGGAGACTAAGCTAAACCAGGTAATTACAGGCCAGTTAACCTAATGCTGTGGTAGGGAATATTTGAGTCTTACTATTTACTCAAGACATAGTAATGTCAAGAAGTAACCAGCATGGGGTTCAAAAGGAACAATCCTGCTTGACAAGCATCATAGAATTTGAGGAGGCAACAAACATGGTAAATTTGGGAAATGCCATGCACATGGACTTTAGGAAAACCTTTAACAAGGTACTACATGGGAGATTATTAGAAGATTGAGACCTGGAATTAGGGGAAGGATAGCAAACTGGGTTTATTTATATATTAAAAAAAAAAAAAAAATGATTGGAAGGGAGAGAGCAGTAGGCATTAAGGACATTTGAAAGTTGGTGGTGCCCCACAGGGTTGGTATCTGACCCCTTTTTTCCCCACTGTCAATGATTTGGATGTAGGCCTAGCAGGAGTGGTGAAATTTGCAGATGCCAAAGAAACTAAAATAAGCTGCAAAGGGGTATTAATAAAATGGAGGAATGGACTAAAGTGGTAGTTGGAATTCAATTTGGTACATGGGAGGTAAGGTTTTAAAAATGGCAGTAATTACACACTAGGTTTGATGGTGTGGAGAGCAGAGTAATTTGAGGTTACAGGTTCATGGGATGTGAAAGGCAGCACCTCTGGTTTGATCAAGCCATTAAAAATAAACCTGGATTGGTTAGGCTGAATGGCCTGTTTTATGTCACTTTGATCAATTTTTTATTACACATGAGACTGTAGCCTTTGAAAAATAGGCATATGGATACAGATAGCTTGATGTCTCCTTCCTCCCTTTCTTCTTCCCTCCCACTGCCTTAACTCTAGTGGATTTGATCATGGTTTTAAGGAAGAGAACTAGATGACTGAAGTTTAGTTTAAATTCTTGATATTATATTTCCAGTGCAGTAAACATTTTGTATAAGGCTAAGCACAAATGTTGTGATTTTTTTCAGAGATTGCAACATGGAAACAGGCCATTCTGTCCAACCAGTCTGTACTGTTTATCCTTTACATGAGCAATGTTACAAAAGCAATGTACAGGTAACAGTTGAGAATTCAGAGAAATGATTCAGTGAGCTGAAAGATGAAGTTGTCAGGCACATACTTTTTTTACACCCAAGTGCAAAAACCTACAACCACGTGATGGCATTGGTGACTAGTATGTCTACAATTTTAAACCCTTGCTTTAAATTGGGATGGCAACATCTTTACAATGTTAAATGGCTGACTTTAGGCAGTAAGCTCCAATATTTATACAGTTAACTGGATTGATGCTATAAGACTTGTTGGCAAAATTGACATGGTTGTGCTGGAAAGTTATTAGAATGTTTAATTGCTCATCTTGATCTAGGTGAAGTAAGATGGTTGAACAGTAGATATAATGGCATTGTCGAACTAGTTTACATAGCAGTCCAAGATTATTTGGAGTAGCTTATCTAAACCTTGAGTCGGGCTGCTTTTGGCAATTGGGATTTGTCCTGTCCCCCATCTTGTTGCAGAGCAGTCTACCTGCAAGGAGCTGGAATGTATTGGTAGTTCAGGCAAAGAAATGATATGCCATGAGTTGTGAATCTCCAACTTGTTGGTCAATTTGCCTTGCACAAACAGCATCTCGCCTTTGGCCTCCCCATTATTTTTAAGAACTTGGTGGATTTTCCATTAAACATGCTACAGAAAGTTGGGGCTCATAATTAACAGCATAAGTATCCTCTTAATGATTTCATAATTGTTAATACAATGCCAATCGATCTCGCCAGCCCAGAAAATGAAAGTTTAAACTGAGACTCATTCCTGCATGTAGTCATTTGTTCTTAGATTTAAAAAAAAAATATTTTTCTCTCAAATCCATTCTTTCCTTTCTGTGATTTGACTAATTCACCCTCCCCCATTGTTCCTGTTTCTTTCTCGATCCTTAAATCTCATTGGTTAATCTGTTGGACCCCATTTTCTAAGGTTCCAGTGCCCTTGCCACGCTGTTATCTACTTGCACTTCCAGTGAGTTACAGTGAATTATATTAGAGCTGGAAGGTGCAGGAAAATATCTAAAGGGGAACACTGCAAGATTTGTACCACTGACTTGGATTGGTCCACCTTGTCTGTCTAACCCTAGAGTGCATTTAATGGATATCTATGACCACTGCCCCACCTGTGACAGACTGTAGGTCCTGCATTGGACTCATCAGTCACCTGAGAACTCATTTTTAATGGGAAGCAAGTCCTCCTCTGTTCTGAGGGACTGCCTAAGAGAATATTTGATAGATATTCACTTGCATCTAAATCTCAGATGGAATGGAGGAAAGGGAGATGGGGAAAATGTGGAGTTGAGTTTTGTTGAAACTAGAAAAGTGATCACCCATTCTTAATGACATTTTTGATGCCAGTGCAATTGTTTAAAAACAGCCATGTGCATCTTCCAAAATGCACTCTGGCAACTATTTTCGGCAGTACAGGAAACTCTGCTATCCGGCACTGACGGGACCGAGCTGTTGCCATTCCCTCAAAACTGCTGGACACCAGCGCTAATGTTGAAAGATACAGAAGCTTCTGAGCTCTATCGGTCAACAAACCAACAGCTTCTAAACAGTCCAAGTGTCTCTAGCTTAGCAACAACTTCAGCAGAGCTTGACTGAGGGGGAAAAAAGCAACGAGGGGAAAAAAAACCTAACCAACGGCACCTGATTTTTGCCGGTGGCTCGAGCGTTCTGGACAGTTAGCCTCCGGATAACAGTTTCCTGTACATGGTTAGCTGACTTTTTGGAATGTTACCAAAGGAGATAATTCGGTCTCTTGCTGACCGCATCATTTTAAGCTTCTGTAGCAGAAAATAAGGCATTTTTGTTGCACTTAGAATAATTTGAATCTTTATTTTTCAGACTAATCTCCCAATATTCAAGCTGAAGGAATCTTCTGTCAGAAGAAGATATAGTGACTTTGAGTGGCTGAGAAATGAACTTGAAAGGGAAAGTAAGGTAAAGGCCAGTTTTTTTCTCTTACAGTTTTGGGATAGAGCAACTTTATACTGTTTGGGTGAATAGTTGAATTGTCAGCTATTGTGATGCACTTGGTTCTCCAGCCACACTTGGTTTTGTATCCAGCAGCGCTGCACTGCCCCCCACCCCGGCCAAAAGGAGTAAGGTACTTTTACGCCCAGATAATAGAATTGAAGGCCCCAGTATACGAGTAACATTTGCTTTTGTACTGTAATGGGTTTTATTTTGACTTGCCACTCTTAAAATTGAATACATTTTGTTAAACTGCCATTCAAGATATGCCACTTTGAATTAGACAAGCCAAAAAAAAACTTCCAAACCTATAATGAAACTGTAATTGAGATTTCCCAGTCAAACCATGTGTTGTGGGGAAATTTCTGAATTCTAGTCAGCTAAATTATACCTAATTTTAATGCTGATATTTGGTTAAAACATAACTGCCTCCCTTGTTTAATCCTTTTTTATAGAACAGTAATTTCAATTGCTATTTCTCTAATGAATCCAGTAACTATTAACTTTAAAATCCACCGTGGGGTAGACTTTTGCTGTGCCAATAAAAGTGCTATTTTGAAGTGCAAAACCACAAGTTAAGCTGGACATGTGCACATTTTCAAGGTGGTGACTAAGAAAAGGGAGAAGTGTTCTGCATTCGGGTTACTTTTCCCAGCCCATGAGTATTAACTGAAGGTGCAGTAATACTGTAGCTACTGATCTTTTTTAATATACTGCCTGGTTACAATTGGGATTCCCTAGATTTAACAGATGTATATGCATGCACAGCTCTACTCTGATGGTAAATATTTATGGGAAGGGGGTAAGAGTGCATGCACAATATTTATTCCAGCAGATGAAACACAGCCCCTGAACACTTTGTATTAAAATCAGTGTCGCAATTAAGTGGTGAGACTACTTCCTCCTGGAGGTTCTTAACCAGTCCCTTCCAAAATTGGGCCAAAAATTAAATTGAACTGTTACTCTAATGTGAGTACAGTTGCTTGTGAACGTACTTGTGTTGAGGGTACCATAATAGCAAACTGAACTTGCAATTGAGCAAACTGTAATGTGGTAGGATGAAATGTCCTGTAAGTTGAGAGATCTATATAGCTTGACTGCACATTTCCTGTCTACAAACCTTATTTCTCATTTTAGTTGCACTTTCTTTGTCAACAACTTTTCCCACTGTAAATTTAAATTTCAACTTTTATGGTTTGTATGAACTAATTTAATCTTTTTCAACTTTAGTCTATTTTTCCCTCCCCTTTGCCTTCCTTGAACTGAAAATAAGGTTTTCACTGAAAAGTCAAAATTACATTTCACATGATTAAATGTACTTTTTCTTTTACATTTAAATTTTTCAGTTTTTAATCAAGTCTCAGCCTGAGCTTTGACTAGATTCATGTGTAACTATTTGTTTCTGGCAGAATACTGGGCAGTAATGTAGTTAGCTGCTTCTAGCAGGGTTATACTGAGCAGCAATCTTAAATATTTTTTTAAGTTGTGGAAACTACTGTCTTGTAAAAGAAACTAGCAAATAGGAGTTAATTTACTATTGTGTATTTTGACTATCTCCTAGAATTCAATTCCAATGCATGTAATATTTTATTCCAGTTCAGATTGTTAATCAAAAACTAACATTATGATAGTTTTTTGGATTAATGTTTCCATTAAAGATTAGCATATGCAATAAACTTTAGTGCTGTACTTAGCTGCACTTTTTCTTGTCGTCTACCCGCTCAGCTGCTGCTTCCTTGCTGGGATACCATTCTACAGGTCTATCTCGTCATTCATATGAACTTAGTGATGCAATCAACAGTTGATTACACTTTAAGTCTGACCCTGTCCTTATGCAACATGCAAGTTTCTGACCAGGTGGTGCTAGAGTAGGAATCCCTCCTGGTGTACTTGTACCTATTTTACCACTGTCCTTGCTTTTGGTCAACTGACACAACAGACTGATCAAACCTGGGACCTTCTGGCCTGTGTGAAACAGAAACATAGAAGATAGGAGCAGGAGTAGGCCATTTGGCCCCTTGAGCCTGCTCTGCCCTTCAATGAGATCATGGCTGATCATCCAAATTCTGTATCCTGTCCCTGCCTTCTCCCCAAATCCCTTGATCCCCTTAGCCTTAAGAAATATATCTAACTCCTTGAATATATTTAATGAATTGGTCTCCACTGCCACCTTTGGTAGAGAATTCCACAGGTTCACCACTCTCTGGGTGAAGAAATTCCTCCATCTCAGTACTAAATGGCTTACCCCTTATCCTTAGACTGTGACCCCTGGTTCTGGACTCCCTGACCATCAGGAACATCCTTCCTGCATCTAGTCTGTCTAGTCCTGTCAGAATTTTATAAGTTTCAATGAGATCCCCTCATTCTTCTAAACTCCAGCAAGTACAAGCCCAATTGACCCAATCTCTCCTCATACGTCATTCCTGCCATCCCAGGTATCAGCCTGGTGAATCTTTGCTGCACTTCTTCCATGGCAAGAACATCCTTGACACTTGATCACTGGATAAACTTGCTCAGCCATCAAGCTTGTAACATTTTTTCTCTGTCAGATACTTGGTCAGGTTTTGCATTTCCAAATATGTTCAGCCCTGCTTTGCCCTAACTAGATTGCCATCACCTATGGTGAAAGATGCTCAATCACTTGGTTAACATCCAAAGTTATAGTGGATAAAATGATTGTCCACTTAATTTCAAATACAAGGATGAGGGGTTGATGACTAATGAAGTAAGACCGGGGGGGGGGAGAAAGTGCGCTTTCACATTTTTGTGCCTTCATCTTGGTATCCTTTTTTAAACTGAGAAAATTAGGTTAACAGGAAAGATGAAGTTAGACTTTTGGGAGCTTCGATAGACATGAAAGGGGGAAATTAAACCTGGGTTTTTTAAACCCATGTCTGTATAAATTTCTACATATTGAATATTTTTAAATTGGATCATTTTAGGACTCTTTTAATGCCTGTAATGACCTTTTGGGTTTGGTATTGGAGGCAGTACTTCAAATGACTGGGTGTGATGGGAAGGGTAGTGTCGTGTTCTACTTGGATGAGCTAATTAGGCCAAATAACTGTCTCCTCAGGTGAACTTGGATAACTGCAAATTAGTTTCCAATAAGTCCACTGGAACTACTGCTTTGTTTAATTCCTTGATTCATATTAAACTTCCTATTCAAGTTAAAATTTTGCTTAACAGCATTTGTCAATGCAGTGGTGCAATACACTTTCTAGATGAGCTTTGTGCTGTCTGGTATCTGTACTTGATGCTTCTATTCCAGTGTAGGAGATCACAAATGGATGAACAGTGTACTGTATTCCAAAAATTTTCCATTCCCAGAATAATATCCAGTGAAATGTCACTACCACTATGATGGTCAAAATTCAATTCAAACTTTTCTTAAATGTAGGCATAACTTTCCCATCCTGGTTGGCATAAAGTGAAACTGCTTTATTGTTGCTAAGTGTGACTAAGCATTACCATCATTTGGACTTGTGCAGCGTAATCCCCAATACTGCTTTGACTATCTGTTGCCACTGTTGATTTGACTGGATCATTGTTGTGGAACGCAAGTAAGCAACTTTCAAATGCTGATTTCCCATTTCTTCTGATTAATGTCACCTGTTGCAAAGCTGTGACCTGGCTCAAAGGGCAGGATTGGGTATTAAATATTCCTGGTTATGAAGTGTTCAGGAAGATTGGAGGTGTTGTGGCAGTATTGATCAAGGACAATGTTAGTGCTGGAGAGGGAGGACAGAATCTATACAGTTAGAGTTAAATAAGAGGTGCCATTACACTACTAGGTGTATTCTATAGACCAAATAGTGGGAAAGATATGGAGGAGCAAATTTGCAGAGAAATTATAGTAATGGGGGACTTCAACTATTCTAATAGACTGGGATCATAATAGTGTTAGGGCAGAGAAGGGGAAGAATTTCTGAAATGTGATTAGGAGAACTTTCTTGATCAGTGTGTTTCTGGCCCGATGAGGGAGGAAGTATCGCTGGATCTGGTTCTGGGGAATGAGGTAAGGCAAGTGTCAAGAGGTGAACATTTAGGGAACAGTGATCATAAGGTTTAGATTAACTATGGAAAAGGACAGGGAGCAATCTCAAGTCAAAATGTTTAACTGGGAGAAGGCCAATTTCAGTGGAATGAGTATGCATCTGGCCTGGGTAAACTGGAATTGAAGATTGGCAGGCAAAACTGTAATGGAACAATGGGCTGCCTTTTTAAAGAGGAAATATTTCCGGTACAGTTGAAGTAGATTCCCACTAGGGAAGACAAGGCAACTAAAGTCAGGGCTCCCTGGATCTCAAGAGAATGCGATGAAGCAGAAGAAGAGTGTGTATAACAGATGTCAGGTTGCAAATACATCTGAGAATCGGGCTATATATAGAAAGGTCAGAAGAGGCGAAAAAGAAAATAAGAGGGGCCAAAGAGTAGGTGACAAGGTAATTTAAAAGTCTTCTATAGGCATATAAATAAAAAGGGTGGGGCTGACTTTAGAGACCAACAAGGAGACTGCTGCATGGAGGCAGAGGGTATGGCGGAGGTACTAAACGAGTACTTGTGTCTTCACCGAGGAAGAAGATGCTGCCATAGACAAGTAAAGGAGGAGGTAGTGGAGAGACTTGATGGGATAAAAATTGATAGAGGAAGTATTAAAAAGGCTGACTACTTAGTCAATAAATGACCAGGAGCAGATGGGATGCATCTTAGGATGTTAAGGGAGGAAATTGCAGAAGTACTGGCAATAATATTTCAATCTTCCTTCGATATGGGGATGCTGCCAGAGGACTGGAGAATTGCAAATGTTACACCATTGTTCAAAAAAGGTGTAAAGATAAACCCAGGGGGGGAGAAATCTTGAACTAGGGGGCATAGTTTCAGGATAAGGGGTCGCTCATTTAAGACTGATGAGGAATTTCTTCTGAAGGTTGTGAATCTTTGGAATTCTCTACCCCAGAGAGCTGTGGAGGTGGAGTTGTTGAAAATATTCAAGGTGGAGAAAGACAGATTTTTGAGCTATGGGGAGTGGGTGGGAAAGTGCAGTTGAGGCCAAGATCAGATCAGCCATAATATTGAATGGTGGAGCAGGCTCGAGGGGCAGAATGGCCTGCTCCTGCTCCTAGTTCTTATGTTCTTTTGAGGGTAATGCAGTTGACGTAGTGTACATGGATTTCCAAAAGGCCTTTGAAAAAGTGCCACATAATCGGCTTGCCACCAAAGTTGAAGCACATGGAATAAAAGGGGCAGTGGCAGCATGATCCTGAATTGGCTAAGTGACAGGAAACCGAGTAGTGATGTGTGGTTGTTTTTCGGACTAGGGAAAGATGTACAGTGGTGTTCCCCAGGGCTCTGTTCTAGGACCACTGCTTTTTTTGTATATTAATGACTTTGTGGTGCAATTTCAAAATTTGCAGATGAGCCAAAACCTGGAAGTGTGGGGAGGAGAACGATAGACTTCAGGAAGACATAGGCTGGTGAAATGGGTGGACACATGGCAGATGAAATTTAATGCAGAAAAGTGTGAAGTGATCCATTTTGGTAGAATGAAGAGCAGACATATAAACTAAGTGGTACAACCCTGAAGAGGGTGTATATGTGCACAAATCGTTGAAGGTGGCAGAGCAGGTTGAGAAAGCAGTTAAAGCTCACTGGATCCAGGGCTTCATAAAAAGAGGTATCGAGTACAAAAGTAGAAATTATGAACCTGTACAAAACACTGGTTTGGCCCCAACTGGAGTACTGTGTCCAATTCTGGGCACCACACTTTAGGAAGGATGTGAAGGCTTTGGAGAGGGTGCAGAAAAGATTTACAATGATTCCAGGAATGAGGGACTTCAGTTACATTGATAGACTGGGGAAGCTGGGGTTGTTTTCCTTGAAGCAGAGAAGATTGTGAGGAGATTTGATAGGTGTTCAAAATCCTGAGGGGTCTGGACAGAGTAGATAGAGAGAAACTCTTCCCATTGGCACAAGGGTCAGGAACCAGAGGGTGCAGATTTAAGGTGATTGGCAAAAGAACCAAAGGTGATGCAAGAATTTTTTAATACAGCGAGTGGTTAAGATCTGGAATGCACTTCCTGAAAGGGTGGTGGAGGCAGTTTCAGTCACTGCTTTCAAAAGGGAATTGGATAAGTACCTGAAGGAAAGAAATTTGCAGGGCTGCAGGGGAGTTTGACTAGCTGAAGTGCTCTTGCAGAGCCAGCATGGGCTCGCTGGGCCAAATGGCTGCCTTCCGTGCTGTTCTATTGTGCACAATCACCTGTGGCTGAAGCAAAAGTAAAGCAACCAAGCTGTTTTTGGGGAAGGTGATGCTGCAAAATCTGTTGGTACTCAATGACAAAATAGACTTGGATACGCAATTCATTAATTACCTTGACTGGAAACGGTTTGTGCAATGCACTTGTGAATGCTTCATGCTAAGCTTTTTTTCCCCCTTTCTAGGTTGTGGTGCCACCATTGCCTGGCAAAGCACTATTTCGCCAGCTGCCTTTTAGAGGGGACGATGGAATCTTCGATGACAGTTTTATAGAAGAAAGAAGACAAGGACTTGAACAATTTATTAACAAGTGAGTAAAGCTTCTCTCCTTCCATGGCTTTTGCATTTCATGTCTAGTAGTAAATATATCAAAGGAAAATGTTCAAGTTCAGTTGCTTTTTCAAATTTTATGTAATGTGGTTTATAAGTTTGTCTTAATTGGTATAAAAATGATGGAAAGCAGCAGTCCAAAAACAAGTTGTACAAGTTAAGAATGGAAAATAACATTGACATGCAGTGTTTTACTCATGCAGGATAATTTTTTTTAATGATGATTACTTTCAGAATGATTCCAGTATGAGGCTGAGGGCACGAAGGGGTCTAGCTGAGTTTTAATTTTGTTGTGTTTTCCATGCATAATTTATGTAAATTGCCATTAAAATTATGTGTTCCTTTTTTTAAAAATCAGTCTTGTGCTTTTTTTCCCACTCACGTACTTATTTTTGGTCTAAGGTGGTCTTCGTTTAAAGTGAACAATAAAAAGTTATACCTGCAATTATTTGTGATTGCTGTTGTTGCCATCTGTTTCATGTGTAAATGTGGCATGGCTATCGTTCTGAATAATAAAAACTCAACAAATTGAGAACTGAGCGAAAGCATATTAATTCCTGCATTTGAGCATGTAACGGAAAGTATATGATTTTAAGAATCCATACTACTAAATTGTGGTTCAGAATTGGGAAAAGAAAAAGGGAATTTTTGTGAATAGGTATGTCCAAATTTCTAACTTTTCTATTTTACATGGTCCCTCCCAAAATGCATGTTAAGTCTGTTATTTTTATCAGGCAAAATGTCAAAACATTGGACTCAAATTTTAGACAGGATTTTCACAACCATTTCTAATTGAAAACTCCCTGGAAGTTTACGCTCAGTGCTCCTTAACACTTTAGCATTAATTTTGTTATTGCACCACTGGACCAAACAGAAGCTTCTCAAAGATGGGCATTGCCAGTTGGGAGAGGGCAGTCTGATTTGTTGCAAGGACTCTGGTCCCTGAGCAGTATTGGCCAAAGAGGGAGAGCCAACCAGTGCATGTGAAGCATGCTTGGGTCTCTAACCTTGTCTGTTTTTTATCTTCAGTGCTTGGCCTCCAATTCCTAATGCTCTTCAAGAAAATGCTAGTGAAACATTATAGAATTAAACAACTGAATGAAAGCATTGTAAAATAAAGGCAAAATTAATTGAGGGACATGCGAGCACTTTTATAGGGTGGTAAGCAAATGTACCGAGCAGGAGGGAGAAATGAGAAGTTTAGGGCCTTTAAAGCAGCAGACTGAAAATGGCACTTTCACATTTCCTGGGGACAGGCAGACCTGTAAGGAAAATGCATTGTATGTTGTTAAATTGCCTGAAAGATGTCATTAAGAGTCACAAAATGCAATCGGTAGTTGACATGAATGTTGGGGAATCCAAGGGACAAACTAAATAAAAACCATGATGTATATCTAAACAAACCATTCCTTACTGGTGATGGAACCAGCTGCAAGGACATATACCCAGCGACAACTCAGATGTCCTGTCTTATCTGGACCTAACTAGGAACTTTTTGTTGAGAAGTTAAGGTAGTAGAAGTAGTTGTGCTTGCCAAGGCATCCATGCCTCATTAACTTGGACTTCTTCATGGGCACTTGCATGGCTGTTGGAAGTGATTGTTATTAAGAGATGCACCCTTCTGGCATGCCTGAGTTTCCTTAGATATTTCCTACATTACAACAGACATTTCCCCCCCCCCCCCCACCTTTTTTTCCTCCCTCCCTTCTTAGTCAGGCTTTCTAACTACTTTTTATTCTTCCTTATGTAGTAATCTTTATCTAACACATGTGGGTAGGTACTTTTACAAGTGCCAAAGCATGTCTATGACAAGAGAAGGGTATAGCAGTCTACAGCTATACCAGCCAGTTGCAGGCAGTGATGATCACTTAAATGTATGTTTGCTGACATCAGGCAGGTGAGATTTAAGACAGCTAGCCCAGATAAAGTCAACAGGGGGTTAGGCTATGGCAGGGAAGCAGTGAGGAATGGATAACTCCTCTACCGAGAGGTTAATCTCTTGATGTCGTGAAATCCAAGCAGTCAGTTCAGCCGCTTGACTGGATAAGGTCACATAAATTCTGGGCATTGCTAACCACCCGCACATAGACTGGCCAGCTAATGCTGTTGGTCCTAATTTAATTTTACCAGTTGATGGTAGCTTCGGACCCTGATCTTGACTGTAATTTGAAAATCTGCAATCCAGTTGATGCTGAATTATGGTGATGCACAGAACTGTATTTATAACCTCTTCAAATTACTAGATGGCCATCCAACTATTTATCAATTATTTGTACACAATGTTTAAACATTGATTTAAGATTTTGAACTCTTAATTTAGTGCATGATTTGATGTCTGACATTTTGATTTGGCAAGAAAGTTCGTTCATTCATTCAGTAGCTTGTGGGTATCCTAATTGAGGGTGATGCGGTAAATGCATATTCCAGTTAAACAGTGTGATGCAAGACTGGCAAGCCAAATATGGGCATCACCCACCCGAGGCATAAGCTAGGCAGTAAACCTAGAGTTAGTGAGGGGTTTAATTCCTTGACATATTTGTCAATACCAGTTGCCAGCATTCTTGCAAATCCAAAGATTTGAAAGGTGTCAACTTTCAAGTGCTCCTTTTTGGTTGAGTATGTGAACTCGAATATAACTTCCCCTTTGACTGTTTTTGGGGGAGGGAAGAGAGGAAAGGGGCTCCAGTCTGCCCTGCTGTGATTTTCATTGTTTATCTGTTCACGCTCCGTTTTATCGAATCGTGATTTAATCCCACACTTGGTACATGACATCTGTTGGAAGGAACCAATAAAATACAAGCATGGTTTATTGTCCCACAATCGTGGTTGCATTTGAAACCTAGGCATTGGGGATTGCTCTGGAGCTTCCATGTGTGCTTTCAACTGAACCATGAATTTATATTGTAACTTGAGAAATCTTAATTTCTAGCTACATGTACTTGCAGTTTTGGCACTCTAAGAGCCTTTTTAAAATTAAAAAATAATTTCTAGCACCATGTTTAATTTGTTGGGAACTAGTGGTAGTGCAACAGGTCACTCTCTTTAATGGCTAATATTTTTTACATTTCAGAGTTGCTGGGCATCCCTTGGCACAGAATGAACGCTGTCTTCATATGTTCCTGCAAGAGGAAATCGTAGACAAAAACTACACACCAGCTAAAGTGAAACATGCACAAACAGTGTGAATGGACTAAAACACTGATCTGTCCAAGAAATCCTTCCATGACCAATTGAAATTGCTGGTTTTGGCTAATCCTCAGTACACCTCTTTCTGCTTACTGATGTTTCTGAAAACGGAACTTCATCTCAGGTGCAGATCACAAGCAAGAAAGATCTGCATTCGGGATTAGAGCTGGCTACTGTAATTTGGCTTTATATAACTTTTTTGCTTAACATTCGTTCTGAAGCCTTACATTTTGAGTAAAGAAATATGCTGATGTAATATTCCTCTTTGTTCTTTGTGCCCAGATGTTTCACTTGGCAGAAATTACTGTCAGATGAACCTGTGGTATGAGTACAGCATTTCTAACAATTTTATCTGATGCTTCATCAGTTGTGAAAGAATATTTTTATAATGCACGTGCTTTGTAAATTAAGAAAATCTAGCTGATTGACCATATTTGGCAAGATGTCTTTGTTTTTGAAAAGTGCATGGTATATTGATGGTGAAAGACTTGACAGCTCATTTGAGGCCATCAGTAGCCAAATTGAACATATTTTCCTCTTATGTAAGTTTCTGGAATATTCCTTCGAGTTGGCCAGTTCAATTGAGTCATTGCTGTATAGTTTCCATTCTTCCCCCCCCCCCCCCCCCCCCCCACTCCCCAAACTAGTACAGCCCACCCACATTATATACTGCATCTGTACCTATGGCTGTTGTAGTAATTGAGAAGTAGGGCCTGTTTAATGGAAGTTTCTTCATCAAATTTGTTCCCTTAATACAAGTTTTTTGTACTAAACTCTTCCTAGTAGCCAAGTCTCAATATACTTTCAGTTTATCGAACACTAAGACTGATCCTCCTGTGAAGTTGGAATGTTTTCAAATAAAGTCCATATAAGAAAATGTTGATAAATGATATTTTGTGCAAACTTTGTGGATATGTTACTCATGCTTTGTAATATCTTCAGTCTTCTAACAATCCTTTTGCTCTGCTGTTCAGTTCAAAGAAATCCTGTTTTTTTTTCTAATAGTTTATTTTGATCAAAACATCTACTTGGCTTTTAATCTACACCTTTCAGCTAAAGGGTAAAAATCCTTTGAATGTAGCTGCCAAGTTCCTCCTTGCAGTGTAGATTAATGGCCAAACTGCTAGAATGAAAATAAAAACTGTCATTTTTTTAAAAAAAAGCATAATTTAGATTAGCACTTCAGCGCAGTACTGTGACTGCTGCATTGTCAGATGTGTCTTGTGGGATGAGATGTTCAACATAGGCCTTCTCTCCACGTGTTCAGGTGAACATAAGAGCACCATTGGCAGAGCAGCAGGGGAGTTCTCATGCCTTGGCCAATATTTTATTTTTCAACCAACAAAGCTGATTAACTGGTCACTGTGCACAGTTGTAAGTGGAGACCTTGCTCTGTTCAAATTGGCTGCTGTTTGTGTCTACACAAGTAACTGCACTTCAGAAGTACTTTAGGATGGCCTGAGAATGTAAAAGGCACAATTTTAAAAACACTTGTATTTACAACCTAGACTCAGTATTTGTACAGTACTTGCATGTTCTCTTTGGAGATGTTGAACTAGTCAACCATTCAACTGCTTCTGGAGTGTAGTAGCATTGAAATTGCTTATTTTAAACTCTTGAATCTGACATGACTGCACATGGTGGTCTTCTATTAGAGTTCAGTGCTGTATTCCAACAAGTTTATCAGCAGCAAACATTGTGGTAAGAAGATGGGGCTTGATGTCATGTTTTGGAGCCCAGAAGTACCATTGTAACTTGCACCCTAAAATTAAATGGATTGCAATCATTGGCATACCAGTTTCTTTATATAATATACAGCACAGCAATTGACTAAGTTCAAAATAGTTGGACAATTAGCATATAAAGTAGGCCTACTAAGTTGTCTTGCATTATGGGTGATGTTGATGGCTTTTGTTGGGAGGGCTTTTTATAAACTTGGAACCATAGCAATGAAACCTTTTTAATCTAATGTGATTTTTAATTTGAACCTGGTATTTGAGAGCATATGTGTATCAATACTATAATGGGACCAGTCTGTTAAAATCCTGCATTATAGTCAAAGCTGTATTATCTCTGATCGCAATGGTCAATGGTGATTCATCAGTGTCATACTAAATTATTTTATGCATAGTATGAACCATATTTTACATTGGCTTGGAAAGGAATATCCTGTTTAAAGTTTTATGTACTGGCACTTGTTCCTAATTAAGGAGCAATGGGGCTATTGAGATATTAATATGGAAGGGAAAACAATCCTTGCCAAACACCATTCTTGATCCAGCTGAAGCACTAAACATGCTAGAATTGGTCATTCTTGCAATTGTGATAATTGGATTCAGAATTGTTTTTTGGGTGCAAAAAGCTAAACTCTAAAATACTGATGCAAACTTGGATTCTGTTTATTGTGCTGTCTGGTCCATTTTATTTTATAGTTGTATTCCTCTCCTGTTTGTTATCTGTTCTCATTCCATGTATGTTCTACTCTGAATAATCTTTAAAATGTCTAGTTGCTGCCAGTGTACGTGGGATTTCAATCACTGAATTCCAAGCAAAACGCCTCTACTTGTTATGCTACTTCATGACTCTGGTGTGTCCATTTACATGTAGCCTGCCATACTTTCACATTAACCGTACTTAAAAGCAGTGAGATTAATTTTGGATTCCTCTGGCAAAGTGCCAACACTGGCATGACTGACAAATGGCTTCCTTTTACTACAAAACCCCTATGGGTCTATCCTACCTCCTTAAACAAGCACAATTAACTAACTTTATAACAGATCTAGTGTCCTTCAGAACAGAAGTGGTATGAATAATGCTTATCGGGCACTGGGCAAAGCTACTGGTCTGCTCTGCACATTGTTTCTACCTACCAGGCATCAGTTATTCATGTAAGCACTGGTAGTCTTGGCTCATCAGTCCTAGGGACATTTAAAAACTGCAGCACAGATCTGCATTGTAAATAATGTGCCTTAGCTGAAGGTGAACTTTGTTTTATTTTAAATGTCATGTACTCTAAGCAAATGAGACCATATGATGTAACATCAGTATTCCTTTTGATTTGCAAGCATAATCACATAGGTCAAGATCAAAGTTCTCCCATATTCCCTTCTCTTTCCTCTTCTCCCCACTTGAATCTTGGCCTGTAAATGTGCAACTACAAGTCCATTTGGAAGGCTGTGTAAGTGATCTTGACTTAAGCTTGGTTTGCCTTTCTATCAGAAAATCTAACTGGGAACTTGGTAGAAGATGGAGATATGAGTGAACGCCAGTGTTCGTAGCTCAACATGGATCCAGCACCCAAAAAAACTCTAGCTTGGAACTCAAATTTTTGAAGTTTGTGTTGAACATGATCTAATTTTCAATGGATGTTGCTGATGTATTGTCATCTACCTAACCACAGCTGAGAATATTAATGTCACTTTCTGATTAATGGATAGAAAATGGAGAGCAGTGGGTTTGGCTTCTGGTGAGAGCAGATGCTTGATTCAGGGAATCCTTTCCTTGGTCCCATTGGACTTTTTTAGTTGAGCTAAGGTAGCTGTAATTGATCACTGCATTGAAGTTTTTAAATAGAATCCTGATCGCTAAATATCCAGTAAGCTATAACTTGCCCTCTTCCTCTTGTGTACCCTGCCCAATAGCAAGTGCTTTTAACCAAAGCCAAACTCTCATTAACTGAATGAGAAGCAATGTTGCCCATGAGCCTGGATTGTTGCAATGACTAATCCTCCCATGGCTTTTGGAGTGCCATATTGTGGAGTCTGTCTCTAACCCTAGCTTCAAGCTGCTGATAAATAATAACCATTTTTGACTACTTGTATGAGCTGGTACAATTGCTCAATTAGCTCTCCAGTTGTGTGCTGCTCAGCATTTAAATGCTAGTTTAAAATTTTCAGTGTGGAAGAACCAACTATCCTATCTCGATAGCAAAATACTGCAGATGCTGGAAATCCAAAATAACACAACACTGGGGGGAAAAACTCAGCAGGCCAGGCAACATCTGTGGAGAGAGAAACAGTCAATGTTTTGAGTTGAAACCCTTCTACAGAACCAGAAGAAGGATTTCGATCTGAAATGTTGACTTTCTCCACGGATGTTGCCTGGCCGCCTGAGTTTTTCCAGTGTTAACTCAACTATCCTATCTTTTTGCTTATTGAATGCAAAAATGTTGCTATTTTTTTAGGGTAGGAGGAGGAAAAGATGTTTGAGGAGGGATGTTGGTTCTGGTAAATGAGACGTTCCTTCAGTATCCAGTGCCTGCATCGTGTGTTGGTAGCATACCCAATGCCAGAGTAAAACCCTTTTCTGCCCCTGCCTCTGAACAGCATCCTCCAATAGCATCAATGTAACACTTCCCATCCATCTGTTGGAGACTGCAGCTCATGCTAAATGTTGAGCATTTTTGTGCCGACTAGGATCTAGACCGAGACTTGTCAAACTACTTTAAGTCAGCAGAAAGGAGACTACTTTTATCTCTGACTTGATTCTAAGCCCAGATATTTGATTAACCCATTGCACTAACTGCCTTTTTGTGCTCCTCCAAGTAAGGGATGTTGGTGTGTGGAAATGGAACACTTTTTCGTTTGAATACACACCATACTGCTGGATCAGAATTGGCCAGCAACAGCGTAAACCCCTCCATCACATCCCAGCGTCTTTTCAATGTCACTCTTGGTGTTTGGTTTTATGTAAAGCATGTTGGTTGCACATCAATGCAAAGCATCAATATAATTTGGTATAAGTTAGTGATCGGACTCTGCAGCACACTGTACATCGTTTCACATTGGCTGTAGTATAATTCTGGCACAGTGAAGTGGTTCATTGCACCTGCTGGGTATTATAAACTTTTTAATGTTTTAACCTTGGTTAAAAGTGGTTCTGTTTTGCTTAGGTTTTCAAAATCATGCACTGTGATGGAAGTCTATGTATGCAACTCAATTCCTGTTGCTACATTGAGTGCAAGCTGCAGCTACTGAAGTAGTTGAGGGCTATTAGCTGAATATTAATTTATCGTTGCTGGCCTGACATCTTTATGCAGGGGAAGTATATCGTTAAATGTACACCAGGCCTGTGTAAATGTATTACCCTTTATCTAAATATACTGCAGTACATAGTTGAGAGAGAATCGATTTTCTTGCAATGTGAAATTAAATTCATGGATGCTCTCTTTTTCACATTTAGTCATTTTTGAGTTTTTTGTAGCTAACAAGGAGCTGAATGAGTGAGTAATTAATTGATATTGTGCTTGGTATTCATAAGATATGGTGGTTTTCAGACCTGGTATTATGATGTTGGCTGCGCGACAAGGTGCTGCCTAACACAAAGTTGTACATTTAAAAGCAGCATTACCAAACAAAACGCTATTGTTTAGATATTGACAAGAGGGTGACTAAGTATTTAAAGCCTAGGTACCCCTTGGGAGGTAATTTTGATTTTTTGTTTTTTGTCGGTGTAGTTTTGAATAATTTTTTTTCAATTTTTCTTTCCCCACATTGACCCCAATTTATTTTACCTTGTTTCTTTCCCTCCACCCCCCCCCCCCCCCCCAAACATCCCAGCAACAGTGTGATTGGTGATGTGCACCGTAAATCTCATCTCTGTCTAGTGTGCCCTCACCAACTTGCTGAGCACATCATGGATAACACGTTTTAGGGAGTTGGTCACACCGCAGGTAAAGGCTGCACAGGCAGGAAGGGAATGGGTGACCACCAGGCAAAGTAGTAGCCATAGGCAGGTAGTGCAGGGGTCTCCTGTGGCCATTCCCCTTTCAAACAGATATGCCACTGCGGATATGGAGGGGGATGGCTTATCGGGCGAAGGCAGCAGCAGCCAACTTCTGGCACCATGAGTGGTCCTGCTGCACAGGTCATGAGGGGGGAAAAAAGCAGGAGAGCTATAGTGATAGGGGATTCTATTGTAAAGGGAATAGAAGGGCGTTTCTCTGGCCGCAAACGACTCCAGGATGGTATGTTGCCTCCTTGGTGCAAGGGTCAAGGACGTCTTGGAGTGGCTGCAGGGCGTTCTGCAGGGGGAGGGTGAACAGACAGTTGTCGTGGTGCATAGATACCAATGATACAGGTAAAAAAGGATGAGGCTCTCAAAGCTGAATAGAGGGAGTTAGGTAAATTAAAGGACCTCAAAGGTAGTAATCTCAATGTTACCAGTGCCATGTGCTAGTCAGTAGAAATAGGATATTTCAGCTGAATACATGGCTAGAAGAATGGTGCAAGGGGGAGGCATTCAAATTCCTGGGACAGTGAAACCAGTTCTGGGGGAGGTGGGACCAGTACAAACTGGACGGTTTGCACTTGGGCGGGACAGGAACTGATGTCCTAGGGGAGTGTTTGCTAGTGCTGTTGGGGAGGGTCTAAATTAAAATGGCAGGGGGTTGGGAACCTGTGCAGGGAGACCGAGGAAAGGGAAGCAAGGATAGAAACACAAGACAGGAGAAAAACAAAAGTGGAAGGCAGAGAAATCAAGGGTGTAAATCAAATGGGGCCACAGTAAATAATTCTAAAAGGACTATGTTTTTAAAAAAATCAAGCCTGAAGGCTTTGTCTTAATGCAAGGAGCATTTGTAATAAAGTGGATGAATTAGCTGCACACAGATTAAATTGTATGATATAATTGGAATTACGGAGACATGGCTCCAGGATAACCAAGTCTGGGAATTCAACATCCAGGGGTATTTAATATTCGGGAAGTACAGGGGAAAAAAGGAGGTGGGGTAGCATTGCTGGTTAAAGAGGAGATTAACACACTAGTAAGGAAGGATATTAGCTCTGGAATCTGTATGGGTAGAGCTGAGAAATACCAAGGGGCAGAAAACATTGGTCTGTATACAACTCCCACTAAACAGTAATGCTGAGGTTGGGGATAGCATTAAATGGGAAATTAGATGTGTGCAATAAGGGCACAGCAGTTATCATGGGAGACTTTAATCTACATATAGATTGGGCTAACCAAATTAGTAACAATACTGTGGAGGAGGAATTCCTAGAGTGCATACGGGATGATTTTCTGGACCAATATGTTGAGGAACCAACTAGAGATCAGGCCATCTTAGACTGGGTATTATGTAATGAGGATTAATTAGCAATCGTGTTGTGTGAGCCCCCTTTGGGAGGAGCGATCATAATATGATAGAATTCTTCATTTAAAATGGAGAGTGAAGTAGTTGACTTAGACTAGGGTCCTGAATTTAAATAAAGGAAACTACAATGGTATGAGGCATGAGTTGGTTGGGATGGATTGGGGTACATAAAGGGTTGACGGTGGATAGGCAATGGCAAACATTTAAAGATCGCATGGATGAACTACAGAATGTGTTCATCCCTGTTTGGCATAAAAATAAAACAAAAAAGGTGACTCAACCGTGGCTAACGAGGGAAATTAGGGATAGCATAAGATCCAAGGAGAGGACATATAATTTGACCAGAAAAAGCAGCAAACCTGAGGATTGGGAGCAGTTTAGGATTCAACAAAGGAGGACAAAGGAATTCATTAAGAGGGGGGGAAATAGAATGAGTAAGCTTGCAGGGAACATAAAAACTGACTGTAAAAACTTATCTATAGATATGTGAAGAGAAAAAATTGGTGAAATCAAATGTAGGTCCCTTGCAGACAGTATCAGGGGAATTTTATAATGGGGAACAAAGAAATGGCTGACCAATTAAATACACACTTTGGTTCTGTCTTCACAAAGGAGGACACAAATAACCTCCCAGAGATGTCAAGGAGAATAGGGTCTAATGAGAAGGAGGAACTGAATGAAATCAGTATTTGTAGGGAAATGGTGTTAGGGAAATTGAAGGCTGATAAATCCCCAGGGCCTGATAATCTACATCCTAGGGTACTTAAGGAAGTGGCCCTAGAAATAGTAGATGCATTGCTGGTCATCTTCCAAAATTCTATAGCCTTTGCAACAGTTCCTATGGATTGGAGGATAGTTAATGTAACCCCACTATTTAAAAAAGGTGGTAGAGAAAATGGGGAATTATAGACCGGTAAGCCTGACATCGGTAGTGGGGAAAATGCTAGAGTCCATTATAAAAGATGTAATAGCAGCGCACTTGGAAAACAAGTGACAGGATTGGACAAAGTCAACATGGATTTACAAAAGGTAAATCATGCTTGACTAATCTACTGGCATTTTTTGAGTATGTAACTAGTAGAATAGATGAGGGAGAAACAGTGGATGTGGTGTATTTGGACTTTCAGAAGGCTTTAGACAAGGTCCTGCATAAGAGATAACGTGCAAAGTTAAAGCACACGGGATTAGGGGTAAGGTACGGTCTTGGAGAACTGGTTGGCAGACAGGAAGCAGAGAGTTGGAATAAACAGGTCTTTTTCCACGGTGACTAGTGGGGTACCACAGGGATTGGTGCTAGGACCCCAGCTATTCACTATAAAAATGATCTAGACAAGGACTAGATGTAATATCTCCAAGTTTGCAGCCGACACAGCTGGGTGGGTGTCTGTGCTGGGAGGAGGATGCAGAGAAACTCAGTATGATTTGGACAGGTCGGGTGATTGGGCAGATGCATAGCACATGCGGTATAATGTGGATAAATGCACGGTTATCCACTTTGCTGGCAAAAACAGGAAGACAGATTATTATCTGAATGGCAATAGATTGGGAAAAGAGGAAGTGCAACAAGACCTGGGTGTCCTTGTGCACCAGAGTAGATGCAAGCTGTTCCTGATGGCGGGGGAGTCCAGAACCAGGGGTCCCAGTGTAAGGATAAGGGGTAAGCCATTTAGGACTGATGAGGAATTTCTTCACCCAGAGAGTGGTGAACCTGTGGCCTTCTTTACCACAGAAGGCAGTTGAGGCCAATTCATTAAATATATTGAAGGAGGAGTTGGGTATAGTTCAGAAGGCTGAAGGGATATGGGGTGAAAGCAGGGACAGGGTAGGGAATTTGCATGATCACCCATGATTTTATTAAATGGCAGAACAGACTCATGGGGCTGAATGGCCTACTCCTGCTCCTACCTTCTATGTTTCTATGCTTCAGCCTTTGCTCGTTTTCAAATGTGAATGCACCACAACGGATCAACAGTTGAAGTGACGGCATCGTCACCAGCTAGAGCCACGGCAGCTCTTCAGTGATTGGAAATGTAACTTCTTAAATACATTTTTAACTATTAAATACATTTTTAACTAAGCTGTAGTGTCTTTTTTTGAAGCTTGAGATTTTTGTCTGTTTCACGACTGTCTGATTTAAGAAGTTGCTGTATTTAGGCCAAACAGCAGTGCAACGGTGCATGCTGTTGACTCTGATTACCATTGACATTACGCCATGTCTGGGAGCTCATGCGTTATTTCTTTAATCAATAAAAGGAAAGGATGGAGAAGGAAATGGGGTGAATTGGAGTCAAATTAGAGATGGGAATGGAGAGAGGGTAAGAAAAGATGGATTAAGAGAAAAGCAAGAAAAAAATATAAAGCAGAAGAAAAGGACATTGTAATCTAGTAGTGTTTGGGAATTGTTGGATTGGTCCTTGGTGAGTTAATGAGTGAATGGCCACTATATGGGTGATGTGTACAAATCTCCTTAACCCCTGTGGCATAGAACCACTGACCGTGTCCATCAGCAACACTGCGTGGCGTACTGTTTTTATAGGAACATAAGAATTGCGCGATTGAAAAAAGACCAAGGTCAATCTAAAATAAAAACAGAAAATGCTGGAGGTACTCAGCAGGCCAAGCAGCATGTGAAGAGAGAAACCGAGTTAACACTTCCGGTCGATGACCTTTCGTCAGAACGGGGGGGGGGGGGAAAAGAAGGAAATGGAACAGATTTTTAAGCAAGTGTAGGGGTTGGGAAATGGAGGGGATGAAAGAACAAAAGGGAAGGGCTGGGATAGGATAGAAGGCAGGAGAAGTAGAGATATTCAAGGCAAAAGGAGATAAAAATGGGGCAGGTTAAGAAACAAAGGATGTTTCTAGATGAAATATAAATTGCTGGCAGAATGAAAGACAGCTGCCATGTGGGAGAAGAACAGCAGCAGGCACAAACCATCTAGTTTGCCTTTCACCATCCTGGTAGTCACCAGACGCAATGATAATGGAGTAGTTGACCAATCATAGCAATCAATTGCTATCAAATAGTCTATGACAGGCCTAGACTCGAGCCAATCCTCAATGGTGGAGAGCATTGTCACCTTTTTCCTCAAGTTGCACTTTCTACATGCCAAGAATTTCTCATACTGTAAAACAAAATATTTTCTGAAAGAAATCTATCTAATTTGAATAAGTGGGCCTCTGCTGAGTCTCGGGCCAACTTTGCATCCTGAAAATTATTGCCTTCTGGCACTAATAGTGTGGCTGGCAAGCCTGCCACAAAAAAAACCTGCCACGATAGATAAATAGAATAGCAAACTTCTAGGAATAATTCATTAACTGCTGGACTAAGACGCCACAGCTTCATTGGTCCCGTTATAGGCCTCCATGGTTGAGTGTTATGTCTGGACCATAAATTAACAGGGATTCTAAAACATTATCAGCCTGAAATGGCTGTGGTGGGAATAATTCATACTAACAAGGTGGGTAGTGGTGCTCCACAAAGATCAGTGCTCGGATCACTGCTGTTCACAATTTACATTCGCGATTTAGGCTTGGGAATCAAAAACACAATCTAAATTGGGGGGATAGTCAATACTGAGGAGGGCTTCAAGTTACAGGAGGGCATTAATAAACTTGTAGAATGGGCATATAATTGGCAAATGAAGTTTAACACAGATATGTGAGGTATTACTTTTGGTAGGAAGAATAGGGAGGTTATTTATCACTTGGAGGGTGCGAGTCACACAGAATCACAGAAACCCCACAGTGCAGATAGAGGCCATTTCGGCCCATCGAGCCTGCACCGACACATATCCCACCCGATCCCCGTAACCCCTACACCAACACATATCCCACCCTATCCCCGTTACCCCACGTATTTAATCCCCCTAACACTAAGGGTCAATTTATCATAGCCAATCAACCTAACCTGTCTAGGTGGGGTAGAGGAACAAAGGGATCTCGGAGTGTAAATACACAAATCACAAAGTTGTGATACAGGTTAGCAAGGCCATAAAAAAGCAAACCAAGCACTAGGGTTTTTCCTAGAGGGATAGAATTGAATAGTAGGGAATTTATGCTAAACCTGCATCGAACCTTGGTTAGACCACACTTGGAGTACTGCGTGCAGTTCTGGTTGCCATATCGTAAAAAGGACATAGAGGCACTGGAGATGGTGCAGAGAAGATTTACAAGAATGATACCAGAAATGCAAAGGTACATATATCCGGAAAGGATGAACAGGCTGGGTCACTTTTCTCTTGAAAGAAGACTGAGGGGTGACCTAATGGAGGTTTTTAAAATTATGCAAGGTTTTGATAGAGTGGATACAGAGAGAATGTTTCTGTAGTGTATGTACCTTTAAGAGGAACTATGTTTTTGAAGCCCTTGTGTACTGTAGTACCAGTAGTAACCACTCGGGTATATAAGCCTGTATAGCGTCTTGTGTAGTTAGTTCACCTCCAGACTTTGTTCAGTAAACACTTGTTAAATCAACTCCTGCATTCCGTGTCTCCATTAACACACGGACCTAACAGTGGCGACGAGTTAGAAACGAACTTACCTGCAATTTGGCAGCACCTCAAGGAGATCGATTCCTCAGACGAAGGTTGAAGCAAGAAAAAAAAACTGTGGTTTCACCTGCTAAAGGGGCTGGTGGCAGGTAGTGCACTGATCCTGCCTGGGCTGCGGCGGGCTGGGGCTCGATCGGGTGGCTCTGCAGCGGGGCCGGGCAGCGAGTCGGAAAGCAGAAGCAAAGAGAGACAGAGGGTGGAACACTCAGGAGGCGGCCGGACCGAGCAGAGGGAGGGGAAAGTCCCAGAGGATCCGCTCCACGATGGGAACGGTTCTCCAAGTAATGGAGAAACTATTTAAAAGTTATATGTAAAAAAAAATTTAAAAATAGAAATACCGCGAAAAGCTGCAGGTCGCAACGGGAACCGCAGAGAACAGCGTTGGCAGCAGCGGCAGCGGCGGGAAAGCATAGGAGGCGCCATCTTCACTCGGCGGGGAAGAAGGAAAAGCGCGGGAGGCGCCATTTTTGATTTTCAGGATGCCGAAGACTGGCAATATTACTGCTTTCGATAGTGATATAGAGGATTGGACCACATATGTGGAAAGAGTGGAGGTATATTGCAAGGCGAATGAAGTAACAGATGATAAAAAGGCATCGGTACTTCTAAATCTGATGGGCGCAAAGACATACGGGCTGTTATGAAACTTGATCACTCCAGCCAAACCGATGGACAAGAATTTTAAGGAGATTGTTGATACCTTACAGGAGCACTTAAACCCAACACCGCTGCTGATAGCGGAATGATTCAAATTCTTCAGGAGGAATCAGCACAAGAATGAAAGTAACGCTGGTTACCTCACCGAATTACAAAAGCTGTCAAAGCACTGCCAATTCGGGGCAGGACTGGCAAATTCTCTGCGAGACAAATTTGTCTGCGGTCTCCTAAGCGAAGGAATACAGAAAAGACTACTTTCTGAGACAGATTTGACACTGGACAAGGCTTTCAGTGTGGCTGTATCATACGAAGCAGCAGCAAGAGGAGCTGCAGAGATACAGCAAAAGCCACAGGACTTCGGCACCCATGAAATGACACGGGGTTTCGAGAGATGTTATCGCTGCGGCAGATCCACCCATGACCAGAAGGACTGCTGGTTCAAGGACAAAGCATGCAGGCAATGCGGAAAGATGGGACACATTGCACGTGTATGCAGATCTGGAAAAAAATCCACTGACAGTAAAAAGGTCAATAAGGAAAAGTACAGAAAGGTACAAATGATGACGGACAGTAGCTCCGCAGACCAGAAGAGTGATAGCGACTCCGGAAACAAGAGACTAAGCTGTCTCAAATTACATAATGTAATTGCCAAAGAAGATTACCAGACCATTTGGGTTACCCTCACGATAGCGGGGTCCTCAGTCAAAATGGAGCTAGATACAGGATCAGCTCTGACCGTCATGAGTCGACGGGATTACGAGCGGCTATTTCCGCATATACCTTTGAAAGACACATCCATTATCTTGAAGACATATACGGGGCAGAAAGTATACCCCAGAGGGAAAATAAGGGTGCCTGTTGTATACAACGGCAAGGAAATACAGAAGTTGCATTTATACGTTCTGCAAGATGGTGGTCCACCGTTGTTGGGACGTGAATGGATGAGAAAGATACGTTTAGACTGGCACTCCATTCAGGCACTGACGGTGACCAGTAAGAAAAAAAATGATGATGATGTCATACCTGGACGATTAAAAGAAATCTTGGCTAACACCAAAGAAGTGTTTCAACAGGAACTAGGAACCCTGAAAGGCGCCACCGCCTCAATAAAAGTGGAAGATGCGGCAATTCCCAAGTTTTTTAAGGCAAGGCCGGTGCCATACGCAATTCGTCCAGCCGTCGAGGCAGAGCTGGAGAATTTGGAAAAAGCAGGCGTGTTATCTAAGTTAGATTGGAGCGAGTGGGCAACACCCATCGTCCCGGTCATGAAGAAAACGTTGAATAATGATAAATCTGAAGAACAGAGAAAAATTCACATCTGTGGGGACTTCAAGGTGACTGTAAACCTGGTTCTTCACACGGTACAGTATCCTCTTCCGAGGATAGAAGATATTTTTGCCTCACTATCCGGAGGGACACGTTTCACCAAAATTGACTTAGCACAGGCATATCTACAGATGGAGGTTGAGGAGGCCTCGAAAAAGTATCTCACGATAAACACACACAAAGGCCTGTACCAGTACAATCGACTGGTTTTCGGAGTGGCATCAGCTCCGGCTATCTGGCAAAGAGCTATGGAGCAAGTCCTGCAAGGGATTCCGGGGACTCAATGCTACCTAGACGACATCCTTGTAACAGGAGAAAACGACAACAAGCACCTTGCCAACTTGGAGCAGGTGCTCATGCGGCTGAGAGAACGGGGCCTACGAGCAAATCGCCCCAAGTGCGAATTTTTCCAGAAACAAATATCATATTGTGGCCATGTCATTAATGAAGAAGGGTTGCATAAGTCACCTGAAAAAATTGAAGCGGTCGTAAAAGCCCCCGCGCCTGAAAATGTCTCACAATTAAGGTCGTTCCTGGGATTAATAAATTACTATCATAAATTTTTACCGAACTTGTCAACGGTTCTGCACCCTCTTAACGCACTGCTACAAACGGGAGTAATTTGGAAATGGAGCGAAGACTGTAAACGTGCCTTCCATAAATGCAAAGGCTTGATCACGTCCAGGGAAGTGTTGGCTCATTACAACCCATCACTGCCAATCAGACTGGCGTGCGATGCATCCCCTTACGGCGTGGGAGCGGTATTATCGCATAGATTCCCTGATGGCTCGGAGCGGCCGATAGCTTTTGCGTCACGCTCATTGAACTCAGCTGAGCGTAACTATGCCCAGGTCGACAGGGAGGCACTCAGCCTGGTGTGGGGGGTGAAGAAATTCAACCATTACCTACACGGACAAAAATTTACCTTGTTGACTGACCATCAACCCCTCGTCTCCGTATTCAACCCTAAAAAGGGCGTTCCCATTATGACAGCGCAAAGGCTACAGAGGTGATCCCTTTTCCTAAGGGCACACCAATATGACATAGAATACAAAGGAACAAAACAGCATGGGAATGCTGACGGGTTATCGCGCCTACCGTGGCCAACGGTAGAAGAGGCGCCTACAGTGGACCCAGTGGAGATGTTCCACTCGACCATAGTGGAATGTCTACCGGTGACAAATTCTACCATTGAAAAGGAAACGAGAAATGACCCGACTCTCTCACGAGTCTACGATTTAACGGTGAAGGGATGGCCAGCACATGGCGAACCACTGTTGCCAGCATTCTCGCAAAGAAGTGAACAGCTGTCAGTGTGCCGAGGAACCTTGATGTGTGGATCCAGAGTGGTGATTCCACCCAAACTCAAGGATAAAGTGCTAAAGGAGCTTCACGAGGGGCATCTGGGTGGAGTGAAAATGAAGAACTTAGACAGAGCGTTTGTGTGGTGGTCAGGTATCGATGGAGACATCGAAGAAATGACCAAGAGCTGTCTAGGATGCCAGAAGGTCCAAAACGCCCCACCACAAGCCCCTCTACATCCATGGGAGTGGCCCTCATCTCCATGGCAAAGGGTACATATCGACTTTGCTGGTCCATTTATGGACTCAATGTTCTTAATCGCGGTGGATGCACACTCCAAGTGGCCGGAGGTAATAAAGATGTCCTCCAACACCATGGAAAAAACCATCACAGTATTAAGGACCATATTCGCCAGGAGTGGGCTGCCTGAACAGATCTGTTCTGATAATGGACCGCAATTTGTATCCGAGGAATTCAGGAAGTTCTTAAAAAACAATGGGGTTAAGCACTACACGTCCGCCCCATACCATCCTGCCACCAATGGATTAGCTGAAAGGTTTGTCCAGACCTTCAAGAAGGCCATAAAGGCCATGCGTAATGAAGACATAAATCTACAACATAAGGTAGATAACTTCTTGTTTGTGTACAGGAATGCAACACATGTGGTTACAAACCAAACCCCCGCCATGATGTTTTTCAATAGAAGACTAAGATGCCGGCTGGATTTGGTCAAGCCAAACATCAGAAGGGACGTAGAGAACCGGCAATTTCAAAGCATGAATGAAAGGCCAACTAGAACCTTCCAGATAGGTCAACCAGTTTTGGCCCGGGACTACCGTACCGAGAAATGGCAGCCTGGAACTATTTGCACACGACTAGGACCGCTGATGTATACCGTGGACATTGGAGAAAGCATAATAAGGCGCCATGCTGACCAGATCATAGAGTCATCCGAAAAAGGACAACCTACACCACAACTCTATACGCCTAGTGATGAAGCAGAGATACCCATAGTATCTACCTCCGATCCGGTGATACTGGAACCAGATGAACCCGACAGTGGCATTGAAGCCGAATCGACCTTGCCAAAGGAACGTACTACACCACCGAAACCTACTACACCACCGAGGTGTTATCCGGACCGAGTCAGGAAGCCTCCAGAGAGACTGAATTTGCAATTGATTAACTTCAGCAAATGTGTAGATTATTGTTCTTGTAAAAATGTTATTTAATGATTACTTAAAATGTTATGTACTATGTATCTAAAAGGGGAGGAATTGTAGTGTATGTACCTTTAAGAGGAACTATGTTTTTGAAGCCCCTGTGTACTGTAGTACCAGTAGTGACCACTTGGGTATATAAGCCTGTATAGCGACTTGTGTAGTTAGTTCACCTCCAGACTTTGTTCAGTAAACACTTGTTAAATCAACTCCTGCATTCCGTGTCTCCATTAACACACGGATCTAACAGTTTCCACTTGTGGGAAAGAGCATAACTAGAGGTCATCAATATAAGATAGTCACCAAAAAATCCAATAGGGAATTCAAAAGAAACTTCTTTACCCAAAGAGTGGTGAGAATGTGGAACTTGCTACCACAGGGAGTGGTTGAAGTGAATAGTATAGATGCATTTGAGGGGAGGCTAGACAAGCATATGAGGGAGAAGGGAATAGAGGGTTATGCTGATAGAGTTAGATGAGGAAAGATGGGAGGATGCTCGTGTGGAGCATAAACGCCGGCATGGACTGGTTGGGTCGAATGGCCTGTTTCTGTGCAGTATATCCTATGTATGTATGTAACATCGTAATGTCATCACTTTCACGATCGCCATTAAGTTCAGTGGGGAGCCTCACGCTGAGAACAAACCTTTATTTGCTCTGGTGACGCTAATGGCGGAGTGGCGCAAATCAGACCTCGTGGCATATCTTTTTGCAACTTCCTGGATTTTTTAATGAATTAATAATGGTGAGCGCTGTTAATGTCTCATTCTAATCTCACGACATCCCAGCAATTTTTGACCCAAAAAATTATTAATGAATTACTGACTGACTTTTGTGGATTCCAAGGGCATAAAATTGAGCGAATTAAACAGAGCTTATTGGCTAATGGGAGAGGGGCACAGAGGGTTAGTCAGTTTTGTCTAAAAGCTTACATTGGAGTCAGGCTTTTAAGAAACAGACACCAAAGAAGTCAGTCTGAGTTTTGGAAGAAGAATGCTGCACAGGCAATCAGTCACCAAAGTGCTGCAGGAAAGTTGAAAAGCCAGGAGACTGCAGGGAGGGATATTCTGTTTGTGTAATATGACCCACCTGAGTTGCATCACTTCTTCATTTTGTATTCTTCGACAAATATAAGTTATACCAATTTGAATTAAGTGACTGATCATAATTATTGGTCTGGATGTTTCATCTTGCTGTGGAATAAAGTATCTTAATGATTCAAACTAAGCTTCGCGTTGCTTAGTTAAACCTCTGTCTGGCTTTTGGGAGATTGAGGAAATGCAAGTGCAAAAGACACTGCTATATGGTCTAGATCACAAAGGGTTAGTCCCTGGGTCTTGCGGCCATACATCTAGATTTAGGGCAGTGTGAATCAACTCTCATAAAAGGAAGACATTCAAACCACTTAAAAAGAGCAATTGATGGCACTGAACCCAAGAAGGTATACATTGGCAGACCTGAATTCATAACAGTGACTGCACTTCGAAAGCAATCTGTTGATCAGCATTTTAGGATGTCCTGAGGAAGTGATCAGGTGCTGTATCAATGCAATTTTGTTCTTTTTAAGTGTTTGTTTCTTACTGGATTGTATCCCATGGTGGCTGGTTGAATAAACACCATCAAAAGCTTTAGTTCTAACTATAGCTTTAAAGAATACTTTTTGATAAACTCAAAACAAAATTTGGTCACGTATAGTGTGTGCAGACAATGTATTATTTTGGTAACCCCCCTGTGGATAACTCCATTTCTATCTCTTAGGTTCTAGGGTCTGCATCTGCTTTATCCCTCCCTTGGTGTCTATGCTGTTGGCATAGCATTTTGAGTTTTTAATGCCAGATATTTTCTCAGGTTCAACATCACTCTTGAAAGCAGGCCTCACGTTCCCTACATTCTGGAGTTTAACTTTTTCTATCCAATAGATAGACGATAGTGTGGCCCCAATGATTGTAGTAGAAAGCCCTTAATTTGCAGATAACAACAACTTTTATTTATATAGCACCTTTAATGTTGTAAAATGTCCCAAGGCGCTGCACAGGAGTATTTTAAGACAAAAAATTTGACACTGAGCCACATAAGGAGAAATTAGGGCAGATGACCAAAAGCTTGGTCAAAGAGGTAGGTTTTAAGGAGCGTCTTAAAGGATGAAAGAGAGGTGGAGAGGTTTAGGCAAGCAATGCCATAGCTTGTGACCTAGGCAGCTGAAGGTACGGCCATCAATGGTTGAGCGGTTATAATCAGGGATGCTCAAGAGGGCAGAATTAGAGGAGCGCAGATATCTCGGGTGTGGGGGCTGGGGGTGGTTGTGGGGCTGGAGGAAATTACAGAGATAGGGAGAGGCGAGGCCATGGAGGGATTTGAAAAGAAGGATGAGAATTTTGAAATCAAGGCGTTGCTTAACCGGGAGCCAATTTAGGTCAGCGAGCACAGGGGTGATGGATGAATGGGACTTGGTGTGAGTTAGAACACGGACAGCCGAGTTTTGGATGATCTCAAGTTTACGTAGGGTAGAACGTGGGAGGCCAGCCAGGAGTGCATTGGAATAGTCAAGTCTAGAAGCAATAAAGGCATGGATGAGGGGTTCAGCAGCAGATGAGCTGAGGCAAGGCTGGAAACGGGTGATGTTACGGAGGTGGAAATAGGCGGTCTTAGTTATGCTGTGGGTGTGTGGTCGGAAGCTCATTTCAGGGTCAAATATCACACCAATGTTGTGAACAGTGTGGTTCAGCCTCAGTTGGATGTTAGGGAGAGGGATGGAGTCGGTGGCTAACGAATGGAGTTTGTGGCGGGGACCGAAAACAATGGCCAGTTACTGGAATACATCTTCACGTGAATTTTCCACTCTGCAAAGACAATGGCCTGGGTGAGCATTTGACTGAGTTGTAATAAAGACTTTGAACTAACTTTGGTTTATTTACATAAGATATGGACAGTACACAGCGAGATATATTTACATTTGTCTATGTAAAATAACAGACACAGCTCACTTTTTCTCTAACTATAATCTCTAACTGTGTTTACTTAGGAACCACAGACCCGCCTGATTTGCTGACATGTGAGGTTAAAGCATTCATTTTTCCAGCTTGTGGCTCTGCATTATAAGTGCACTATTTTGGCTTTTTTTCTGTTCTCTTTGACCCTGTGTTTTTAAACTCTTCGCATGCTGTTTCTAGCAATGGAGCATATAAGTTAAAAACTTCCCTACTGCTATAAATCTGCATAAAATGCCACCCTCATTCTAAAAAAACACACTAAGTGCTTTTATTTGCAAAAGCAAGGCTTAGACAGGTACTGTAAGAAAATCTGTGCACTTTTTGTGCCCTGTGGTGGCAAATGGCAGCTGCAAAGGCTGTGGATGGAAATCACTGCTACTTTGCTGACTGCTTTCCTCACTGATTTTCCCACTGTTTGGCTACAGCTTTAACCTGATGCTGCTGCCTCCTGCTGACAGTGGACTACCCGATCAATCAGGAATTCCTGCCTGCAGCACCGTGCCTGTTCCTTTGGCCATGTAAGATCAGTTGTTGGATGGGTAGTGGGGTGATCAAGCCTTTGCAAGCTGAAGGAATGGAAGAAGCATTACAGGGAGAAAGTGCCTCTGAGGGGGGAGGGGCGAGTGATTGCTGAGTAAGAGGCCGAGATTTTCCTTACCTCGGTGGGTCTGGGGCAGGCGACATCGGGGGCTCCATCCCGCTCTGGAAAATGATTTTCCATTGCTGCCCAGCGCATTTCTTGGTCCAATTAGAGGAAGCGGGCCTGGTGACGTCATTCAGCCGGTTTCCTTCAAGGGACCATGGCCAACTTTCTTTTAACATTTGTGCTGTCAGTGTTCTACAGCATTGAAGTGCTGCAAACACTGACAATGACTGCACAGAAGTGCAGGGCTGCACCCAGGTTCTCCCATGACTCCTTCCATATGCTTCTGGAAGGAGTCAGAGCATGCAGGGAGGTCCTCTTCCCTTCCGATCGGCAGAAGACATCTCCCCAGGAGACCAGAACAGCCTGGTTGCACATTGCACAGGAGGACACAAGCAGGGATGGCATCAGGAGGACCTGGGTGCAGTGGCGCAAACCTTTCAATGATCTCATTAGATCACAAAACGTTAGTACAAAGCCACATTCACCTTCATCCTGCTGTGCCTCTCATCACATTGCCATCACACTGCCTTCCCTACCCTACTCCTGCACATCCTTACTCACACCAACTTACCTTGCACCTCCACCCATCCCTCTCTATCTATATTATCACATCCCCATCTCACTAGCCACCCCTCACACTCACCCTCATCCTAGTGCAATCATACCAACTAACAACACACAAGGGTAGACACTTGGGTGTTTTATCCAATGTTCATATAAAGTTTCTGTTAATATGCTTTTGAACATTGAAGCCTTTATTTTCAACACTTTCTGTGCCTGGACAGATTTGTGTGCACCTTTGCAAGTGGCTTAGTGAGTTGCAGTGAATGGTGAGACATAACGGTACCCCCTGCAATGGTGGTGAGTGTGAAAGGAGTGGCTTGGACATTGTAGGGATGCTTTATAGTGTTGGTGTGGGGTGGTGCCAACCGGGCGCATCATGTGGCAGCCAGGGTGTACAGGATAAAATGAAGTAAATCTGGCCATGGTGATGCCGCTCCAGGGCAGCAATGTGGTCAGGTATTGATGCCCTCTGCCCTGTGCAGCATCAGGTGGTTGCGGAGAAGGTTGGTGGTGGTGTTGTTGGTGCTGCTGGTGTACCTGGTGTTGCTGGTGTTGGGGCTGATCATGGTCGGATTCTGAGGAGCAAGGTGAAACAGTAAAAGGGCACCCATGTTGATGGAATAGATGGCAGGTGAAGTAGAGATGACAGAAGCATTCAGTCAATGGTGAGAGAGTTCTTCCAATGAGGTAAGAGTGGATGGAGAGTGGAAAGTGGAAAGCCTGCAGAATTTGTTGTGGAAATGGACTGAGAAACAACTTGTGGCTGAGGAAAGTGATGATCTGTCAGGTGAGAGCTTTTACTGTACATTTGAAGCCATCAAGTAATCAGCTGGAGCAACGGCCACTGATCTCCCACCTCAGGTTGACAACCGTGGTCCCCGAACAGCATGGTTCCTGTGGCCATGAAGTTAAAGTGAAAAGGTAAGTTAAAAAAGCCTGTTAATGATCTGTCAGCTAGATGCTAATGAGTTTAATTGGGTCGCCCTCCGCTACCTGTCAGGTCTGCTCAACGCTGAGAGACCCAACATTGGGAAAGTCGCGTTGTGGCGGGGTCCCAAGCTGCTGTCAAAAGAATCAAATTTCCCACATGACCCACCACCCATCCTGCCCGCTGACCCCCAGGAAAATCCAGCCCAGAGTGTGAGGAACTGAAGGTTTAGTTTCAGTTGAATGCAGATAAATTCAAATATCCCTTATTTTTCCCATTTTTTTAGATTGGAAATCTGATTATAACATTTTTTTAATTTAACCAAAGTGCACTATTTTAATGCAAAAGTTCATTTTTTCCAGTGACCATTCTTTCCAGAGGACATTCTGAGGGGGGAGGATGAACAGCCAGAGGT
Organism: Somniosus microcephalus; assembly: GCF_052327205.1. Taxonomy (NCBI): domain Eukaryota; kingdom Metazoa; phylum Chordata; class Chondrichthyes; order Squaliformes; family Somniosidae; genus Somniosus; species Somniosus microcephalus. The sequence goes on along the minus strand of NC_140995.1, from coordinate 202,687,317 downwards.
CATGGTGCATATCGGTACCAATGACATAGGTAGAAAGAGGGATTGGTTCTGCAGGCAGATTTTAGGGAGCTAGGAAAGAGATTAATAAGCAGGACTTCAAAGGTAGTAATCTCCGAATTACTCCCGGTGCCACGCGCTAATGAGTACAGAAATAGGAGGATAGTGTAGATGAATGCATGGCTGGAGAGATGGTGCAGAAAGGAGGCCTTTAGATTCTTGAGGCTTTGGGACCCGTTCTGGGGGAGGTGGGACCTGTACAACCGGACGGGTTACACCTCAACAGGGTTGGGACCAATGTCCTTGTGGGAGGGTTTGCTAGTGCTGTTGGGGAGAGTTTAAACTAACTTGGCAGGGGGATGGGAACCTGAGTGTAGAAGGGACAAAAGCAAAGCTGGAAATCGAAGGCAGTAAATTAGTGAGTGAGTTTGGAAAGCAGAGGAAACATAGGCTACAAAATAGACAAAAAAAGAGGTTTGGCAGTGTTTAATGGTATATACTTCAATGCAAGGAGCCTAGTGAATAAGGCAGATGAGCTGAGGGCACAGATAGACATGTGGAAGTATGATATAATTGCTATTACTGAAACCTAGCTGAAAGTAGGGCAGGAATCGCCGCTCAACATTCCTGGTTACAGGGTTTTCAGACGAGATAGAGAGGGGGATAAAAAAGGAGGGGGGTCACAATATTGGTGAAAGAAAGAATTACAGCTGTGAGGAGGGATGATATGTTAGAAGGATCATCAAATGAGGTCATATGGGTTGAACTGAAGAACAAAAAAGGGGCAATCACACTGCAGGTAGATGATAAACGGATACAGCGACTTACAGGGCTTCCACCTGACCGCCAGTCTCTCGGAAAGGGCTGCCTTGGAGTGGCTGGGATTCCATAATCAGTCATAACCTTCCTGCTGGCCACCAGGAAGGCTTCATGCACGAAGTTTACAGCGTCAAATGGAAGTGATCTATGCATTGGTGCCTGGAGAACCCTATTAGTCCTGTATGGTTTGCTGTGCCAGCAATCCTTTCATGTTAACAAATGCCAACAAGCAGTGCCTAACTCCCACTTCCTCTAGTTTTCAGATATTGCAATCCTTACACACCCATAGTAAGTGTCGCCACGGAGGAACATCCTGTGACATCCTGTTTTTAAAAGGTGCTCAGAAAGTACACCTTTTCCTCAGATTATGCCAATATGGGTCTTCAGTTTAGCTCTCAGCAAACGGACAGGTATATTTTGAACACTTTGGTTCTTCTGATCTTTATCTTTTTGCGTACAAACCATGAGGTTACTGGCCCTTGTGTCGGTACACAGGAGCAGTGAACTTCACGCATTGATAGTAGACCCACTGTACAGGAAACTTTCGATTAACCAGCCCCCAAAATAACCGGAAAAGTCAGTTAACCGGCAAAATTCAGGAGTCGGTTTCAGCTAACTTTTATAACTTTTATTACTTGCACAGCAACAAATTGAGGAAGGCAAGGGTTTGGTTACAGCTGTTGCTAAGCTACAGAGATGCTTACAACTTGCATACGTTCTTCTGAAGCAGGGTTTGTTGCTTCATACGGAGCTCTAAGGTCCGTATCTTTCACTATAGCGTTCGGTTATCCGGAATTGTTGCTGAACCGGCACCACGTCGGTCCCGTCCGTGCCGGATACCAGAAAGTTTCCTGTTCCTTGTTTCGCTAGGATTGTATGAAGTCAATTTTCTCAAGATAAACAATGCTGAGGATTTATTCAGCTCCTCGCATTTCTTCTATTGAAAGAAAATATTTGTTTTATGTGCACGATTAATTTTCTTATTGTGCAAACAGAACAAATAACACTTGTTGCATTTACCAAAGAAGACCTAAGGTAAATGCATAACTGAGAATTGATTGTGATGGTGTATATTCATGTGTTGTAGGAATCACCAGAAAAGTCAGGTCTCCACTTGTAGTGTCTCTCTACCCAGCCAATATAGGGGATGGGTAATAATAGACTTGCCAGCAAAGTTGAAGCCCATGGAATAAAAGGGACAGTGGCAGCATGGATACGAAATTGGCTAAGTGACAGGAAACAGAGAGTAGTGGTGAATGGTTGTTTTTTGGACTGGAGGAAGGTATACAGTGGTGTTCCCCAGGGGTCGGTCCTAGGACCACTGCTTTTCTTGATATATATTAATGACTTGGACTTGGGTGTACAGGGCACAATTTCAAAATTTGCAGATGACACAAAACTTGGAGGTATAGTGAACAGTGAAGAGGATAGTGATAGACTTCAAGAGGACATAGAAAGGCTGATGAAATGGGAGGACACGGGGCAGATGAAATTTAACACAGAAAAGTTTGAAGTACATTTTGGTAGGTAGAACGAGGAGAGACAGTTCTAAAGGGGATGCATGAACAGAGAGACCTGGGGGTATATGTGCACAAATCATTAAAGGTGGCAGGGCAGGTTGAGATAGCAGTTAAAAAACCATATGGGATCCTGGATTTTAAAAATAGAGGCATGGGGCTCAAATTTCATCGGGCCGTTGAGGCGGGATTGGAGGCGTGTGGGGTGTTAATATTGCAAAAACTGGCGGGCGGGCCCAACCCCGCCTCCATGCAATTTTCATTAAACCGTGTCTATTGGTCCCGTCTCCGTCCCGCCTCCAAGAGGCGGGATAGGCTGTTAAGGCCCTTAACAAGCACTAAATTGCCTCTATAATGCCATTTTGATAGGGCTTTTTGATTTTAACCCTTTTCCCACATGAAGCATGCCTGTTCTGAAACACGACGGTGAAACCTGGCGGTAGCACAATTGGATTGCTGACTATAAGCTGCAGCTCAACCATTAAATAGGAGATTTTGATCAGCCATCATTTGCAGGTGGCAGGACTTTGTTGTCTCAGGTCTGGGGACAGAGACCAGCCGCGGCACCAGCAGAACCATGAACAACAGCAGCACCAACAGCAGCAGCAACAACAGGAGCGCCAAGCTGCTGCTCACCCATCTGAAGCTGCACAGGCCAGAAGGGCCCAGTGCATGGAAGTCCGTCGGCACAGGAGATACCCCCCAAATAGGGTCTACAGACACAGGGTCAGCTACCTCAACATGTCTGAGCAGTAGTGCCAAAGGCGGCTCCGACTTTCGCGAGAGGTAGTGGGTGACACCTGCGCAATGCTGCAACAAGACCTAGAGCCCAGAGGACCAGGTGGACAACCCTTACCAGTGGCCGTCAAAGTCACCATCACACTCAACTTTTTTGCCTCAGGCTCATTCCAGGGATCAGCAGCAGACATAAGCGGCATCTCCCAGGCGGCTGCACACACTTGTATCACGCAGGTAACCGATGCCCTCTTTGTCATCGTGCACAATCACATCCATTTCACCAAGGATCAAGCAAGTGTCACGGCGCGTGCGGTTGGATTAGCTAATCTGGCAGGCTTTCCAAGGGTGCAGGGCATCGTTGACTGCACACACATGGCCCTTAAGGCACCCCATCACAATCCAGGTATTTTTGTCAACCGCAAGGGCTTCCACTCCCTCAACGTTCAGCTGGTATGTGACCACAAGAAGGAAATTTTGCATGTTTGTGCCAAGTACCCCGGCAGTTGCCATGATTCCTTCATACTACGCCAGTCTAGTGTGCCTCCACTATTCAGTCCGCCAGGCCAACTTAACAGATGGCTACTTGGAGACAAGGGCTATCCCCTGAAGACGTGGTTAATGACGCCATTGAGGAGCCCATCCAACAAAACTGAGGAGAGCTCCAACTCCAGGCCACATGTCCACCAGAGCCATAATCGAGCAAACCATCAGTTTGCTGAAGATGCGCTTCAGATGCCTGGATAGATCAGGTGGAGCCCTGCAGTACTCCGCAGCCAGGGTCTCCAGAATCGTCGTGGTTTGCTGTGCACTTCACAACATGGCACAGCGTTGTGGCTTACAGATTCCTGAGGACCAAGTGGCTCGTCACATATCCTTCTCAGATGAGGAGGAGGAGGAGGAGAGCAAAAACGAACATCTTGCAGAGGTCCTTCAACCAGCGGCAGCAGTACATGAGAACATTGCTGCCCGGGATGCAAGGAACGCACTCATCTTGGCCAGATTTGCTTAGCCTAGCCAATCAAGCACTTTTGCCTCGCAACTTCTTACCTGAGCATCGACAATGGCCAAGAACCAACGGATTCCTAGCAATTTGACCACCATACTGACAATTGCAAGTAATCCTAAGCCCTCAATGTGGAAGTCCCATTTGCGAAATGACACACGCCACAACTACGAATTCTGCTGACGCTGCGCCCTCAGAAGTTGCATCTTCCTCTGAGGAGTCTTGAGGCTCATGCTCTTCCTCCTGGATAATGGGGATGGGTGCTTGCGATGGTCCTGTGGGGGAATAAAGGAAAGAGTTGGAGATGTGAGGCCAAGGTTACATGCACATTGCATATTGCAGATGATCATAAGTCCATCTGTTAGAGCTTCAGAATCATTATCAGCGACTCATGCAATGTCATTGAGAGAGATGGAAAACTATTCTATCATCAGCTTGCTGTGATACGCCCGTCTGTCCGTCCCCCACTTGGGAATCTTCCTCCACTCCCACGATCTCCAGGACCGCCTCCTCCCAGATGGTGAGCTGGGCTACTGAGGGTGGCCCTCCTCCTGTCCTCACTCTTTCCCTCTTATTGTGAGCTCTCTTTTCCTGCAATGAGGGAGACAATTGGAGTTTGAGTGAGAATGAAGGAGTGAGTGTAGAGAATCCATAGCATAGATGCTTAGAACGAGACAAAGATGGAGTGAGGTGGCAAGTCCAAGGGCCCTCCCTGTGTGTTGTAAGTTGTAATTGCAGTGATAGGGAGTGTGAGGGCTGCATAGTCGAATAGTTAGGTGAATGTGACCATAGAGAGAGAGGGAATGGTTAAGGGTGCATGGATGTCAGTGTCAAGTGGGATGTGGAGGAAGTGATTGCTATCTGGTGCTGGTGAGTAGAGGCAATGGGGATCAGATTGAGGGTGATGGGAAATTCATATTCACTTTTCCAGTGCGCAGAAGGTCATGAAACCTCTTCCTGCACTGAAGCCAGGTTCTGCGGGTTATTGACAAAGATTTGACCTCCTCTGCCACCTGGATCCACACAGCCTTGGTTTGCTAGGGAGGCTTCTTCCTCCCTGAAGAAGGGAAGAGCACCTCTTTATTTGCTCTTGCTCCCTCTACTAAAGCCTGCAGGGCAACATCATCAAAGCGGGGTGCAGACCTAGGTCTCTGGCTGGCCATTCTTCCTGCAGGTGCCTCTAACATGCAAGGGCAAAAGCTTGGCACTCTACAGAAGAAGCAAGGCTTGTTGCAGACCTTAAATGCAGCAGCAATGATGACATCATCAGAGGCGACTTTCAGACTGGAAAACTTCATTGGCCATGGGTTCCCACACGTTGGAACTCAATTGGCCAATTAAGTTAAAATGGCATCATTTTCCCACATTGATTTAGAATCGGGTGGCTAACACGAAATGCGGATTACATGACCCCAGCCCGCCCCAGTATCAAAATCCAGCCCATAGAGTACAAAAGCAAGGAAGTTATGATGAACCTTTATAAAACACTGGTTTGGCCTCAACTGGAGTATTGTGTTCAATTCTGGGCACCGCACTTTCTTCTTCTTAGGCAGTCCCTCGGAGCCGAGAGTGACTTGCTTCCACATTAAAAATGGGTTCACAGGTGACTGATGAATCCAATGCGGGACCTACAGTCTCTATCACAGGTGGGGCAGATGGTGGTTGAAGGGGCGGGTGGGTGGGGTGCTTGGGTTGACGTGCGCTCCTTGCGCTGCCTGCGCTTGGCTTCCGCTTGCTCCCGTCGAAGAGACTCAAGGGGTTCGGTGCCTTCCCGGATGCTTCTCCGCACTTTAGGAAGGATGTGAAGGCCTTAGAGAGGGTGCAGAAAAGATTTACAAGAATGGTTCCAGGGATGAGGAACTTCAGTTAAGTGGATAGACTGGAGAAGCTAGGGTTGTTCTCCTTAGTGCAGAGAAGGTTGAGAGGAGATTTGATAGAGGTGTTCAAAATCATGAGGGATCTAGACAGATAGATAGAGAGAAACTGTTCCCATTGGCAGAAAGGTCAAGAACCAGAGGGCACAGATTTAAGGTGTTTGGCAGAAGAACCAAAGGCGACATGAGGAAAAACTTTTTTGCAGCGAGTGGTTATGATCTGAAATGCACTGCCTGACAGGGTGGTGGAGGCAGATTTAGTCGTGGCTTTCAAAAGGGAATTGGATTAAGCACCTGAAGGAATTTTTTTTGCAGGGCTAGGGGAAAGGACAGGAGAATGGGATTAGCTGAGAGTCTTGCAGAGAGCCAGCACGGGCCAGAACGGCTGAATGGCTGACTTCCTTTCTGTGCTGTAACCATTCTATGATTCTATGCTTGAGGCGCGATTTTCTGAAGGGGCAGCAACTCGAGGTCATTTTCAAATTGTACTTGGGCGATCAAAAAATGACATACTATAAACATATGTTAACTGATTACAAATTTCCATCCATTTTTCATCTTCCACCAACCCTTTTAGGTGTCTTCCCGCTGGTCAAGAACAAACATTTTACTGATTACATATGCACTTGAATAATTTGATAAGTGTGCTAGACAGCTAGAGCGATATGGGATGATCCTCCCATCTATCTCTCCCTCCCTTTCGTGTTGAAAAACACTTGCCTTCATCTTACAGCTGCCTCTGAAGGTACAAGTTACAAAAATCGGCTGTAACGATTCTGTCTACAACATTTATAGAGAAACATTTACTTTCCAACATGTTAACTTTGTTGTGTGGATTAAATAACAAATTAATTGGTATTAAGAGCAGAGTATCGAGGGTTCTGCATATTAAATTGTTATTTTTTGAAACAGCGAGTTTTCATTTTATTATCCAGGACTTGGTTTCAATTTGTGCTTGAACATGAAACAAAAGTTGACGACTTTTCTTCAACTTTCTTTGGAGTGGGTTTCGAGATATTAAGACGGTAAGAAGCGGTTCAGGTAACGTCTTAAAATGAGAGTGAACCTGGGGACGAGAGATAGAGGAGACTGACTTATCTTACCATTCACTGTTACAGTTATCTACTAGCTGTGTATATAATTTATTTTGTATTTAAAAAAAAGTTTTTTGGTGCCTCTGGGCAGACCTCAGGAAGTAGCCGAGCCTTTTATCAATGTTTGGTTAAAAAGTAAAGATTTGGGTATATTTTATGCTCTTTATTACAAGACATGGTGGATTCTGATGTTCCGAATTGAGAGAATAAAGTTTGAGGAGTTTGTGTATTTATCACAAACATTTAATCATTTGCAATGTTTGCAATGCAGCGGACCCCACTGATTTTCTAAATATGATATGCAATACTCGCAAGGATTCCACGTAATTGCAAGACTTGAATCTAACCTTTCTTTGCTGTGCACTGTGCATTTGGTGACAGCGGTAGCTTTTCAACTCCCGTCCTCTCTTCAAGATGTTTTAAATCTTACTGGATGGAGAGGAGGTTGTATTGTATATTAATGATCTGATTCTTGGTCACAACTAAACCCTCTTGTTTTGAGTAAGTTTCTTACAAGAGATGACGAATCACTTTAAGATAGCAAGAGAGTAATTGGTTCAACTCTTGCTTGGTTTTAAAGACGACTCCGTTTCTAAAAGAAAGAACGATCTTAATATTCCAAGGTGACGACGTGGGTAATTAATGAAGTGTATAATTGGTTTTACAATTTAAATACCGATCAAAAGAAATAAAAGTTCAACATTCAAAACATGTTGTGGCCTTCTTAGCCATGATGTTTAACAACAATTTGCATTTGTATGGTTCTTTTAACATAATAAAACGTCTTAAGGCACTTCACACAGAAAAGAGACTAAGAGTGGTAGCGGATTTAGGAGTGTTGGCCCAAGGCACAGTCAAAAAGGGAGGTTTGAGGAAGGTTTTTAAAGACTAAAAAGAAAGACTTGCATTTACATAGCGCATTTCACGACCTCAAGACGTCCCGAAGCGCTTTACAGCCAATGAAGTACTTTTCAAGTGCAGTCACTGTTGTAATGTGGGAAACATGGCAGCCAATTTGTGCACAGCAAGATTCCACAAACAGCAATGCCACGATGACCAGATAATCTGTTTTTAGTGATGATGGATGAGGGATAAATATGGTTCAGGATACAGGGGAGTACACGCCTGCTCTTCTTTGAAATAATGCCATGAGATCTTTGCCTCGTTTAACATCTCATTGTAAAGACTGCACCACTCCCCCCCCCCCCCCAACTCTCTCAGTGCTCTCTCGGGGCTTAGATAAAAGGCCTTCGATAAGGTACCGCATAGTAGACCCATGACTAAGGTCAGAGCATGTGGAGTCGGGGAACAAGTAGCAGAGTGGCTACAAAACAGAAAACAGAGAGTAGGGGGTAAAGGTAGTTACTAAGACTAGCAAAAGGTGGAAAGTGGTGTTCCACAAGGGTCGGTGCTGGGACCACTGTTGTTCACCATTTAAGAACATAAGAACATAAGAAATAGGAGCAGGAGTGTCGGCCATTTGGCCCATCGAGCCTGCTGCTCCACCATTTAATGAGATCATGGCTGATCATCTACCTCATCTCCACTTTCCTGCACTATCCCCATATCCCTTGATGCCCTTAATATTCAAAAATCTATCGATCTCTGTCTTGAATATACTCAACGACTGAGCCTCCATAGCTCTCTGGGGTAGAGAATTCCAAAGATTCACCACCCACTGTGAAGAAATTTCTCCACATCTCAGTCCTAAATGGCCAACCCCTTATTCTGAGACTGTGACCCCTGGTTCGAGACTCCCCAGCGAGGGGAAACATCCTCCCTGCATCTACCCTGTTAAGCCCTGAAAGAATTTTGTATGTTTCAATGAGATCACCTCTTATTCTAAATCTAGAGAACATAGGCCTAGTCTGAATATTAAGGGATTAAAGGGATATGGGGATAGTGCAGGAAAGTGGAGATGAGGTAGAAGATCAGCCATGATCTTATTGAATGGTGGAGCAGGCTTGAGGGGTGGAATGGTCTTCTCCTGCTCCTATTTCTTATGTTTTTATGTACTTAATCTCTCCATATAGGACAATCCCCCCATCCGAGGAACCAGTCTGGTGCACTCCCTCTATGGCAAATATTTACATAGCGCCTTTCACAACCTCAAGATGTCCCGAAGTGCTTTACAGCCAATGAGGTACTTTTGAAGTGCTGTCACTGTTGTAATGTATGAAACATGGCAGCCAATATGGCAAGTATGGGAACAGTAGCGTAATGGTAATGTCACTGGGCTAGTAATCCAGAGGCCTGGACTAATAATCCAAAGGCATGAGTTCAAATCCCACCACTGCAGCTGGGGAATTTAATCTGGAATAATTACTAGTATCAGTAATGGTAATCAGGAAACTATCGGATTCTTGTAAAAACCCATTTGGTTCACTAAAGGAAATCTGCCGTCCTTACCTGGTTGGGCCTATATGTGACTCCAGACCCACAGCAATGTGGTTGACTCTTAACTGCCCTCTGAAATGGCCTAGCAAGCCGTTCAGTTGTAACAAACTGCTACGAAAAACAATCAAAAGAATGAAACCGGACGGAACACCCAGCATCAACCTCGGCACTGGCTACAGACATGGCAATGGCACACCTGGCCCAGTCGACCGTGCAAAGTCCTCCTCATCAACATCTTGGGACTTATGCCAAAACTGGGAGACCTGTCCCACAGACTAGTCAAGCAATAGCCTGACAGAATCATACCTTTCAGCCAATGTCCCAGATTCCTCCATTACCATCCCTGGGTGTGTCCTGTCCCACCGGCAAGACAGACCCACCAGGGGTTGGTGGCACAGTGGTATTTAGTCAGGGAAGGAGTGGACCTGGGAGTCCTTAACATTGACTCTGGACCCCATGAAGTCTCATGGCTTCAGGTCAAGCATAGGCAAGGAACCCTGCTGATTACTACCTACTGCCCTCCCTCACCTGATTAATCAGTACTCCTCCATGTTGAACACCACTTGGAAGAAGCACTGAGAGGAGCAAGGGCACAGAATGTACTCTGGGTGGGGGACTTCAATATCCATCACCAAGAGAGGCTCGGATAGCTCCACTACTGGCCGAGCCCTGAAAGACATAACTGCTAGTCTGGGCCTGTGACAGCTGGTGAGAGAACCAACATGAGGGGAAAACCTACTTGACCTCGTCCTCACCAATCTACTTGTCCAGGATAGTATTGGTGGCAGTGACCACCGCACAGTAATTGTGGAAGACGAAGTCCCATCTTCACACTGAGGACACCCTCCATCGTGTTGTGTGGCACTACTGGGCATCCATGAGGCGCTGTGGGTCACCAGTAGCAGCAGAATTGTATTCCACTACAATCTGTAACCACATGGCCTGGCATATCCCTCACTCTACCATTATCGTCAAGCCAGGGGACCAACCCTGGTTCAATAAGGTGTGTGGAAAAGCATGCCGGGAGCAGCACCAGGCGTACCTAAAAATGAGGCGCCATCCTGGGGAAGCTGCAACACAGGACTACATGCATGCTAAAAAATGGAAGCAGCATACTATAGACAGGGCTAAGCGATCCCACAATCAACAGATCAGAACAAAGCTCTGCAGTCCTGCCACATCCAGTCGTGAATGGCGGTGGACCATTAAACAACTAACGGGAAGAGGAGGCTCCATGAATATCCCCATCCTCAATGATGGTTGAGCCCAGCATGTGAGTGCAAAAGACAAGGCTGAAGCATTTGCAACCATCTTCAGCCAGAAGTGCCGAGTGATTGATTCATATCAGCCTACTCCTGAGGTCCCCACCATCATAGAAGCCAGTCTTCAGCCAATTTGATTCATTCCACGTGACATCAAGAAATGCCTGAGTGCACTGGATACAGCAAAGGCTATGGGCCCCGACAACATCCCAGCCATTGTGCTGAAGACTTGTGCTCCAGAACTAGCCGCGCCTCGAGCCAAGCTGTTCCAGTACAGCTACAACACTGGCATCTATCCGACAATGTGGAAAACTGCCCAGGTATGTCCTGTCCACAAAAAACAGGACAAATCCAACCCGACCAATTACCGCCCCATCAGTCTACTCTTAAGCATCAGCAAAGTGATGGAAGGTGTCATCGACAGTGCTATCAAGTGGCACTTGCTCACAGATGCCCAGTTTGGGTTCTGCCAAGACCACTCGGCTCCCAACCTCATTACAGCCTTGGTCCAAACATGGACAAAGGAACTGAATTCCAGAGGTGAGGTGAGAGTGACTGCCCTTGACATCAAGGCAGCATTTGACCAAGTGTGGCATCAAGGAGCCCTAGTAAAACTGAAGTCAATGGGAATCAGGGGGAAAATGCTCCACTGGCTGGAGTCATACCTAGCACAAAGGAAGATGGTTGTGGTGGTTGAAGGTCAATCATCACAGCCCCAGGACATCGCTGCAGGAGTTCCTCAGGGCAGTGTCCTAGGCCAAACCATCTTCAGCTGCTTCATCAATGACCTTCCCTCCAACATAAGGACAGAAATGGGGATGTTTGCTGATGACTGCACCGTGTTCAGCACCATTCACAACTCCTCAGATAATGAAGCAGTCCATGCCCACCTGCAACATGACCATGATGATGTTCAGGCTTGGGCTGATAAGTGGCAGGTAACATTCGCATCACAGAAGTGCCAGCCAATGACTATCTCCAACAAGTGAATGTCTAACCACCACTCGACATTCAACGGCATTACCATTGCTGAATCCCCTACCATCAACATCCTAGGGGTTACCATTGACCAGAAACTTAACTGGACCAGCCACACAAATAGTGTGGCAACAAGAGCAGGTCAGAGGCTGGGTGTTCTGCAGCGAGTGTCTCACCTCCTGACTCCCCAAAGCCTTCCCACCATCTACAAGGGACAAGTCAGGAGTGTGATGGAATACTCTCCACTTGCCTGGATGAGTGCAGCTCCAACAACACTCAAGAAGCTCGACACCATCCAAGACAAAGCAGCCCACTTGATTGGCACCCCATCCACCACCTTAAACATTCACTCCCTCCACTGCCGGTGTACCGTGGCTGCAGTGTGTACCATCTACAAGATGCACTGCAGCAACTCACCAAGGCTTCTTTGGCAGCACCTCCCAAACCAGCGACCTCTTCCACCTAGAAGGACAAGGGCAGCAGGCACATGGGAACACCACCACCTCCAAGTTCCCCTCCAAGTCACACATCATCCTGACTTAGAAGTATATCGCTGATTCTTCATCGTCGCTGGGTCAAAATCCTGGAACTCCCTCCCCATCAGCACTGTGGGAGTACCTTCACCACACGGACTGCAGCGGTTCAAGAAGATGGCTCACCACCACCTTCTCAAGGGTAATTAGGGATGGGCAATAAATACTGGCCTTGCCAGTGATGCCCACATCCAATAAACAAATAATTTAAAAAAAATATCCTATCTTAGGTAAGGAGACCAAAACAGCACACAATACTCCAGGTGTTGTCTCACCAGGACCCTATATAATTGCAGTAAGGCGTCTTTACTCTTATACTCAAATCCTCTTGTAATAAAGGCCAACATACCATTTGCTTTCCTAATTGCTTGCTGTACCTGCATGTTAACTTTCAGTGATTTGTGTACAAGGACACCCAGGTCCCTCTGAATACCGACATTTCCCAATCTCTCACCATTTAAAAAATACTCTGCTTTTACATAAACAATTTGGACTAGGGAATCAGAAGTACAATTTCAAAATTTGCAGACACCAAATTGGGGGGTATAGTTAATACAGAGGAGGACTGTGATAAAATACATGAAGATGTTAATAAACTTGCAAAATGGGGATGTAACTGGCAAATGAATTTCAATATAGACAATGTGATGTGGTATATTTTGGTAGGAAGAATAAAGAGGCCACCTACTCCTTGGAAAATAAGTGTCTAAATGAGGTAGAGGAGCACAGGGATCTGTGTGCACAGATACACAAATTACTAAAAGTAGCAACGCAGGTTTATAAGGACATTTTAAAAAGCAAATAAAGCACTGGGATTCAATTCCAGAGGGATGGAATTGAAAAGTGGCAAAATTATGTTAAACTTATATAGAACCGTGGTCAGGCTGTACACTTGGAGCACTGTGCACAGTTCTGGTATCTATATTATAAAAGGGGCATAGAGGCACTGGAGAAGGTGCAAATAAGATTTACTAGAATGACACAAGAACTGAGAGGTTATACCTATCAGGAAAGATTGAACAGGCTGGGGCTCTTTTCTCTAGAAAAGAGAAGACTAAAGGGTGACCTGATAGAGGCCTTTAAGATTATGAAAGGGTTTGATAGGGTCAATATAGAGATGTTTCCACTTGCGGGGGAGACCAGAACTAGGGGCCATAAATAAGATAGTCACTAATAAATCCAATAGGAAGTTCAGGAGAAACTTCTTTATCCAGAGAATGGTTAGGATGTGGAGCTTGCTACCACAGGGAGTAGTTGAGGTGAATAGCATAGATGCATTTAAGGGGAAGCTAGATTCACACATGAGGGAGAAAAGAATAGAAGGATATGCTGATAAGATTAGAAAAAGAAGGGTTGGAGGAGGCTCATGTGGAGCATAAACACCAGCATGGACCTGTTGGACCGAATGGCCTATTTCTGTGCTGTAAAAACTGTGTAATGATGTAATCCTGCACTACAGTGTCAGTCTAGATCTTGCGCTCAAGTCTCTGGAGTGGGATTTGAACCCACAATCTTCTAACTCAGAAAAGAGAGTGCTACCACTGAAGCCAGACACCTCATTAGAGAAGAAGCAAGGAAGCTTACGGAGGGAGTTCCAGAAGGTGGGTCAAGATGGCTGAAAACGATGCCGCCAAGCAAAGAGCACCAGAAGGGGGATATAAAGGCCAGAGTCAAAGGACCTTAGGATCTGGGCTGGGACTTAGGACCGGAGGAAGTTTCAGAGGTAGGTTATGTGAGGCTGTTGAGGAATTTGCAAACTAGGACAAGGATTTTGATTTTGGTGTATTATGGGGCAAAGGAGCCAATGCAGATTAACTAGGACAGGGATGATGGGCGAGTGAGATTTAGTGCGGACAGGATTTGGTGGTGTTTTGGAGACGGAGAACACTCTATAAGGAAGCTCGCAAGGAAAATATTGCAGAAGTCGAACCTTAAGGGAACGACACCATGAATCGAGCAAATAGTAAAGGTATAGAACATTTGGTCATATCATATAGTGCGCCATTGACTTACATGGAAAGTGTTGGTTCAGGCTGTGGTGCAGCAGAAGTAATTCTGAGCAGTATTTGTGCCGAATCTGTCGTCAGACATGAAACCAGAACCTGTGCAGAGAATCACTAATTCATGTCGGCCAATTGTACACTCAGTACACGGTTTTCATTGTTGTAACTTTAGGATTCACACCAAATTATTTAGATAATAACACGTTCTTATAGTATCCAGAAAGAAACATATATTGGTATTAAACATATGTCAAAAATATACCTGCAGAAAAGTGGAGTAGAAAGCAGTCTTCTGACTCCGAGTTATTGGTAGTTTCAGTAATTTAACATGGCATCCATTACCACTTCTGAACATTGATATTTAATTGTATAATTAAACTCTATTCCAAATGAATTACAAGAGTCCTGGCTTTGACAACTCCGTTACATTTGATCTTTATACAGCAGAACGACTCAACATACGTTCTGTTAGAAAAAAAATATCCAAGTGCTGATTTCCTCAGTGCTATTTGAGAAGTAATTCATTTACTCCAGGCTCCTCGCTGAAAGATGACATGAACTTTCCCGATAAACGGCGCCTCGGTGTCCCTGGCTAAAAGTGGGATCTCCTTCCCTACCGAGTTCCAACTGTTCTGGTAGTTTAGCCAAATACCTTAAGAAATTTTTTTAAAGGCACTTCTAAAGGAGTCTGTGATTAGCCGAACGTTCTCCAATGGGACCTCTGCCCAGAATGAAAGTCTTTCCATCTTGTCGGAGAGCTGCAGAATTGACCTCAGGGCTTCCGGACCTGGCTGCAGGATTTGTTCTCGCGGTTTGCCCATCGAGAGTCGAGCTGTCATCCCCTTTGGTTTCAGCACTAAGCCACTGAACAGCAACCAGCCGGCTGGATCCTTCATTTCACACTTCACATTTGGTTTGTCTAATTTACACGTGTTGGGCAAACACCCACTTCTGCAAAGCATCTTTGAGATGTTAAAAAGAAAGGAAAATTAAAACGACCTACTAATAATTGCAAGAGTAAGTGTACTGGGGGACAGCACTACCGTACAACCATGCAGGGGGACCTTTTCACGTATAGACTAAGCTGCTGCTTCCTTACAGCGTGGGGTTCACCATTACAGAACTGCAGCATCTGTTCTGAAGGCCACCTTGTGATTTGGCATGTACTACTGCATTGGAAACACATCGTGTGGGACGTGTTCAGTTTTGCCACATTGAAGGCACCCACGGCCGCCTTTGTGATTCCGTTCAGACCGAAGCGCAGATCAGATGGGCAGTGCGACAGGTCACCGATCACCCGAGGATCTGATACCGATTTTAACAATCCGTGCACCGCTAGCGGTAGGAAAACCTCACTCCCTAATGTGCTCACAGAGAAATGTCGGGTGCGCCAACCTTCTAGTTTTTAAAAAAAAAAAAGAAAATAAAAAGAATCATTCAGGACTGAACTCACTAATCAGGGTGAACTTCAAACAGAAATCATTTTAAATGACAGGCAAGTTTCAGGTGCGAATGGAGTGCTACACAAATATCAACAACCCCGGGCCACATTTTATATAGGTGTATGGAACATCTTTTAACAGTGATAGCCACGAATTCTGTTAGTCCAGCATAATGCACAAGCATAAGAAAGTTTCACTTATAATACCGGTAAAGTTGGTTATCTGTATGGAAAGTTTTCGAGTTAAATATCGCTGGATTTGTACATGTCTGACAATAGTCTTGTGATAGGGACGTTCCCAATGGTTTTCTTGAAGAACACTTCTTCAATAGTGGAGGGATTCACCGAGCGTAAAGCTGGCAGAAGTAAAAGTAACTTGCCAAAACGGCACGGCTGTGTTGGGTACCTGGAATGTACAGAAGAAAGAGAC
Source organism: Somniosus microcephalus (assembly GCF_052327205.1). Classification (NCBI taxonomy): domain Eukaryota; kingdom Metazoa; phylum Chordata; class Chondrichthyes; order Squaliformes; family Somniosidae; genus Somniosus; species Somniosus microcephalus. Next base: position 202,671,231 of record NC_140995.1, on the reverse strand, counting down.
CTGTTAGCATTTTGAACGCGGAGAATACCGGCCGCACCGTGCGGTGTCGAAAGAAGCGCCGCACTGATTGTGGGAATGACAGTGGGGCATGGCGGTGGAGGCTTGGTCTCCTGTCCTGCCTCGTCGCCGAGTTATAAGACGCAGGTTTGTGCCCACAATTGCCCAGTTGGGCAGTGGCAGACCTCACTGGGGCGAACCACAATAGGTACCGGCTGAAGGTTCTTTGCCAGAGATGTCTGGAGGGAGCCAACCCATGTGTACCGTCTGCTACCGCGTTAAAGAGTAACGCTAAACGGGGGGCGGGTTGGAACGACCTAAAAGAGCAGAAAAGAAAATATATTTTTTAAACTAGAGAAAATGTTCAAATTATTTTCTCCACGCTAAGGATATAGAGTTGGGAATAAAGCATTTTCCTTCCCCTCTTTCAGCAATTATCAGCATCAATCACTCCCACCTTTTAAACATAGAAACATAGAAGATAGGAGCAGGAGTAGGCCATTCGGCCCCTCGAGCCTGCTCCGCCATTCAATGCGATCATGGCTGATCATCCAAATTCAGTACCCTGTCCCTGCCTTCTCCCCATACCCCTTGATCCCTTTAACCTTAAGAAATATATCTAACTCCTTCTTGAATATATTTAATGAATTGGCCTCTACTGCCTTCTGTGGTAGAGAATTCCACAGGTTCACCACTCTCTGGGTGAAGAAATTCCTCCTCATCTCTGTCCTAAATGGCTTACCCCTTATCCTTCGGCTTTTTATTGGCCAGCTTAGATTTAAGGGCAAATTCCTGTACGTTGTCCCTAACAATCCCACTTGCTGTAAACCTTAAAACTTACTCCATCAATGTGACATTTCCACTTCCCACCTCACTGCAGCGAGACTGACAATTTATGATGAATTGTGGCACTTTCCTGGTGGAATCTGCCAAATCAGTAAGAACTGGGCTGAGATAACCTAAACTCATTTCATGTAAGGCCTTTTACTGCCAAAGAAGATTGTCATCCCATTGTTCTGGGCTGAATTAAAATCCGGACTCAGAGGTATGAATTGAAGAAAAACAATGTATTTAAATGCTGTATCAATAATGTGTTTACTTATAGCACTGCCTTTAAATCTTCGCTTGGACACATTGATTGTTTCGCTTCAGAACTTGACTAGCAACTTCATAGAATCTTTGAGGAACTGAAATCACAAGTTGACGAGAGCAGCCATACCATGTAATGTACCTGAACTTCCCCAAAACCTTTGGTAAAGTAAAGCTCCTTTACAAATTAAGGTCAGTAGATATCAAGAGTAAGACATATATCTGGATTGGTAAGTGGCTCAAGAGAATGAAGCAGAGGGTGGTCATAAAGGAAGATAGGTCTCAATGTAGGGGGCGGGGTGGGGGGCATAGAGGGGATGTATTCAGCGGGATGCCCAACAATCCATGTTAGGATTTCTCCTATTGTTGGTGCACATAAGCAACTTAGAATTGTAGTCTCAACTCAAGCTAGTTAACTCATAGATAACATTAAACTAATGGTGGACCAAGGACCTAGGAGATGCAGCCAAAATCTACAAGGAAAACTCAACAGCCTTCCAAACTCAACATTGAGTTCAACAATTTCAGATCATTACCACTGCTCCCATTTTTTCGGACAGCAGCTGATGAGGTAACGGTTGATGAGTGCAATGCGGTTGAAGTGGTGTACATGGACTTCCAAAAGACGTTTGATAAAATGCCACATAATAGGCTTGCCAGCAAAGTTGAAGCCCATGGAATAAAAGGGACAGTGGCAGCATGGATACAAAATTGGCTAAGTGGCAGGAAACAGAGAGTAGTGGTGACCAGTTGTTTTTTGGACCGGAGGAAGGTATACAGTGGTGTTCCCCAGGGGTCGGTACTAGGACCACTGATTTTCTTGATATATATTAATGACATAGACTTGGGTGTACAGGGCACAATTTCAAAATTTGCAGATGACACAAAACTTGGAAGTATAGTGAACAGTGAGGAGGATAGTGATAGACTTCAGGAAGACATAGACAGGCTGGTGGAATGGGAGGACACGTGGTAGATGAAATTTAATGCAGAAAAGTGCAAAGTGTTACATTTTGATAGGAAGAATGAGGCGAGGCAATATAAAATAAAAAGTACAATTCTAAAGGGGGTGCATGAACAGAGAGACATGGGGGTGGCAGGACAGGTTGAGAAAGCAGTTTAAAAAGCATACAGGATCCTGGGCTTCATAAATAGAGGCATGGAGTACAAAAGCAAGGAAGTTATGATGAACCTTTATAAAACACTGGTTTGACCTCAACTGGAGTATTGTGTCCAACTCTGGGCACTGCACTTTAGGAAGGATGTGAAGGCCTTAGAGAGGGTGCAGAAAAGATTTACAAGAATGGTTCCAGGGATGAGGGACTTCAGTTACTTGGATAGACTGGAGAAGCTAGGGTTGTTCTCCTTAGTGCAGAGAAGGTTGAGAGGAGATTTGATAGAAGTGTTCAAAATCATGAGGGGTCTAGACAGAGTTGATAGAGAGAAACTGTTCCCATTGGCAGAAGGGTCGAGAACCAGAGGACACAGATTTAAGGTGTTTGGCAGAAGAACCAAAGGCGACATGAGGAAAACATTTTTTAAGCAGCGAGTGGTTAGGATCTGGAATGCACTGCCTGAAAGGGTGGTGGAGGCACAATTGTAGCTTTCAAAAGGGAATTGGATAGGTAACTGAAGGAAATAAATTTGCAGGGCTATGGGGAAAGAGTGGGGGATTGTGACTAGCTGAAGTGCTCTTGCAGCGAGCCGGCAGGGGCCAAATGGCCTCCTTCTGTGCTGTAACCATTCTATGACTCTATGATTCTAGTTATCTGCCTTTGTTCAGTATCCCTTGATACCCTTACCTCACAAAAATCTAACAATCGCAGTCCTGAAAATGTAAATTGACCCAGCATCCACAGTTTTTTGGGGGAAAGAGTTCCAGATTTCCACTATTCTTTGAGTGAAAAAGTGCTTCCTGATTTTACTCCAGAGCGGCCAGCTCTAATTTGAAGATTATGCCGCCTTCTTCTCGAGTCTCCCATCAGAGAAAATAATATCTACTCCATTGAATTGCTTTATCATTTTAAAGATCTCAATCAGATCACCTCTCAACCTTCAAATCTCAAGGATATAGAAGCCAAGTTTATACAACCTGTCATCATAATTTAACTCTTCAAGCTTCGAAAACATTCTGGTGAATCTGTGCTGTACCCCCACCAAGGCCAATATATCCATCCCGAGGACTTATTTAAGGAGGATTGAAAAATTGTGGCCAAAGCCTGAAGTCACTGCTCACTATTAGTTATAATGGGCCGTATTTTCCGATGCCTACGAGTGTGTACGGGCTGTGTGGTAGTGATGAAATCACTGCAAGCACAACATCACTATATAGACTCATACAAGGAATCATAGAATGATACAGCACAGCAGGAAGCCAGTCGGCCCATCATGCCAGTGCTGGCTCTTTGTAAGAGCTATCCAATTAGTCCCACTCCCCTACTCTTTCCCCGCAGACCTCTATTTTTTTCTTTTTAAGTCATCTGCCCTAATATCCCCTTATGTGGCTCGGTGTCAAATTTTCTTTGATAACATACCTGTGAAGTGCCTTGGGACATTTTACTATGTTAAGGGCACTACATAAATGCAAGTTGTTGTAGTTGTTGAAGTATTTATCCACTTCATTTTTGAAAGTTACTATTGAATCTGCTTCCACTTCCCTTTCAGGCAGTGCATTCCAGATCATAACAACTCATTAAATTAAAAAATTCTCCTCATCTCCCCCCTGACCTTTTTTCCAAATTATCTCAAATCTGTAGAGGTTGCCGACCCTCCTGCCCATGGAAACAGTTTCTCCCTATCTACTCTATTAAAACCCCTCATAATTTTGAACACCTCTTTAAATCTCCCCTTAACAGTCTCTGCTCGAAGGAGAACAATCCCAGCTTCTTTAGTCTCCCCATATAACTCCCCATTAGCACTGTTGCCTCACAGCACCAGGGACCCGGGTTCAAATCTGGCCTCGGGCGATTGTCTGTGTGGAGTTTGCACATTCTCCCCGTGTCTGCGTGGGTTTCCTCCGGGTGCTCCGGTTTCCTCCCACAGTCCAAAGATGTGCAGGTTAGGTTGATTTGGCTATGATAAATTGACCCTTAGTGTTAGGGGATTAAATACGTGGGGTTACGGGGATAGGGTGGGATATGTGTCGGTGCAGGCTCGATGGGCCGAAATGGCCTCTATCTGCACTGTAGATTCTGTGATTCTGTGATTCTGTGAACTGAATTCCCTCATCCCTGGTACCATTCTGGTAAATCGCCTCCGCATCCTCGCCAAGGCCTCGGCATCCTTTCTAAAGTCTGGTGCCCAGAATTGAACATAATGGGCCAGAAATTCGGGTCCCAACGCGTGAGTACGGACGGGGTACTCACGCGTGGGCCCAGAGGAATTGCCGTTTTTCAGCATGCACAGTGCATGCGGGGAAAACCGGCATTTCCTGTCCTCTGACCCAAGGGGTTAAGGGGCGGAACGCATACGGATTGACAGGCAGCGCGTGCGCAATGGAATTCCTGTTTTTTGACAGGTTTGCGCGTGTGTAAGGGCCTCTCCTTTTTACGAATGTAAAAAGGAGACGCAAGGACTTCATTCTTGAAAGTAAGTGGTCTTTAACTTAAAATTATTACATTTTTTCCACAGCTTTATTGTTTTTAAGGACTTTACAGTAAGGTAAGTGTCGTTTTAGACCCGATTTATTAAAAAATTACTTTTTTCAAAAATTTTATTAATTGTTTAAAATAGTTTTTTAAAGTTATTCATAGTTAATTTAATTATTGGGATGTTTTTAAAATGTTATTTAAAGTTTAAGTAGTGTTTTGGGGTGCCGTACTTTTCATGAGTTTGACAGTTCTTACTCTCAAACTTATGAATGAAGTTTCCCCTCCCCGATTGGCTGAACAGTGCTCACCTGATCCCAGCCGGCACATCGCACTAACTACGCCGCTGGGTCAGGTTTGCACAGCGCGCCTACATCAGAACCAGGCCACTGACAGGAAATCCACTGCAGGCCATGTTTCAGATGTCGGCGCGCCGGGTAAGTGCACATCGGGGGCTTGCACGCGCGGCAAGCCCCCGGCACCAAGTTCTGGGCCAATACTGTGGCTCAGTTGGTTGCACACTTGCCTCTGAGTCAGAAGGTTGTGGGTTCAAGGCCCACTCCAGGGACTTGAGCACATAAAGCTAGGCTGATACTCCAGTGCAGTGCTGAGGGAGAGCTGCACTGTCTTTCAGATGAGATGTTAAACCGAGGTCCTGTCTGCTCTTTCAGGTGGACCTAAAAGATCCCATGGCATTATTTTGAAGAAGAGCAGGGGACTTATCCCTGGTATAAAAACAGAACTGATGAAAGGTCATCGACCTGAAATGTTAACTCTGTTTCTCTCTTCACAGATGACGCCTGACCTGCTGAATATCTCCAGCATTTTGTTTTTATTTCAGATTTCCAGCATCTGCAGTATTTTCTTTTTGTATTGGAGTTCTCCCGGTGTCCTGGCCAATATTTATCCCTCAACCAACATAACAAAAACAGATTATCTGGTCATTATCACATTGCTGTTTGTGGGACTTCGCTGTGCGCAAATTGGCTGCTGTGTTTCCCACATTACAACAGTGTCTACACTTCAAAAAAAAAGTACTTAATTGGCTGTAAAGCACTTTGAGACGTCCGGTGGTCGTTAAAGGCGCTGTATAAATGCAAGTCTTTCTTTTCTTACTCCAGCTGAGGTCTAATCAGTGATTTATAAAGGTACCCTGGCTTTTGTACTCTATGTCTCTATTTATAAAGACACGGGTCCGGTGCACTTTTTTTTTTAAACAGCTTTAATAATTTGTCCTGCCACCTTTAGAGATTTATGTGCTTAGTGATTCTTGAAAGCTCGCCCTTGAAGAGGAATGGGACTTATCAGAAACAAGCATTCGAATGTAAGCACAGGAGCAGGACGCTTGACGGATGTTTTTTGAGCACAGTGTAAAAAGTGAGCACATTTTTCAGTTATATTTGCCATAAATTGGGGATTTTATGGTGCGATCACTTGCGCAGAAAAGCAAATCTGAAGGTCATCTGGAGTGAATCAACCTTGAAATAAACATGTTGCACCATCCTGCCCCAGATGCGTTAAGCATTTATTCCAGCGTGGGTGCAAATCGTGCGCGAGCCGGCCCTCCCTTACCTGGTGTGGATGTAGCTATTGAGAGTGAGCTGCGCCTCGTCCTGCAGAGCTGCGATTGCTGAAGCATTGCGGAAATTTCTCAGCTCTGAGCCACTCTGAGTAGGAACTAGCAACAAAGGGGAAAAACAGACCCTGCGTCAGAGTAAGCTACGGCACGCACTTAATAACAAATCTGCTCTTAATTTCACGTGAAAACCGAATTGGTATCAATCTCAATAAGACTGTAACCTGCGATCTTATCTCTGCGGTGAAGTGTTCTGTCTGAAGGCTTCGTGAACTTACAGCGGGATTTTTTTTTAAAATGTGTCGTTAAAGAAACACAGGAAATAATTCGCGTGTAAATCTTCTCGGGGAAGAAATTGTAAACCTAGTTACACACCTGTGTAAACTTTCGAAAACAGAATGGAAGCACATTGCTTATTCTGATTGAAAAACAGATGGAAAACGCGATACCGTGAACCAGACTTTGGAACTACTAAAGTTAAGCTGAAGTTATCAAAGGTTTGACCAGGATTGGCCGCCCATCTGATTTCAACCAGACATCCCTATTTTTGTTTTGACGGGGAGGAGAGAGAGACATCTCATTTATCAGGATTGAACCCGAACAGCGGGAACAAAAATCAGTTTTCCATCGCTGGATTTTGTCCAAAAAAAAGGCGGTACACATGCGAAATGTCTGCGGTACACTTCCAGCACCTTTTATTTTTGGAAGTTATAGAGCGTTTTTCTAACATCAGTAGTTTGCCAAAACTGATTTCAACCGAGGAAAACGTACAGTTTACCTGCACCATTCCAAATGGAACCCACGAACCTGCTAATATTGGAGAGATACAGGTCAATCTGTTTTCAATGTGTGAAGACTGCGCCAAGTCTTTTGATACTAAGCTCAACTATGTGAATCTGATATAAATGTACTCCACAGGGCCCGTGTTAATTACTTGTCTGTTCTTAGCTTTGACAGTTTGAGGGTGTTTTGCTGTGTAAGTAAGAGGTTTTTTGTGCTCTGGGTATTGCACGGGGTTCACGGACATCAGCGAAGGCCTTTGTGTACTCTGTAGCTGAGCACTGTGCTCGGTATGGACCAGAAGTAGCCGCACTCGACTTGTTGATGTCCAACTGAACGCTTCAATGCCGTTCATCACTGGAATCCTGAAGGCGACCCCAATGCCCTGGCCGCCCACGCTATCGCGCATCGCTGCCCGCCCATTCGCCGCGATGCCACAACACTCCGGGAAGTCCAACACATGATGGAAAACTAACGTCTCCTCATCCACCAGATCTCAACAACGCCCCACGCCCATTTTGGACCCACGCGCTTAACCTTCGACATTGCCACTTCAACCCTGATGATGCTTGAAAAGCCGAATGGAGTTCACAAGAACTCACAAACCAACAACTAACGTGAGGCGGAAGATCCCCTGCGTCGATCTTCCGCGAAGCCTATGAGCAACCCTGTACCGCAGCCGCACCAACCATGGCAGATGCGGTTACCTGTTGCACAAATGGGGAATTAAAAACTCTCCAGTGTGCGACTATGGTCACCCAGAACAGACCATGGAACATGTAATGGCTCAATGCCCGAGTCACAGATACGAAGGAGGCATCACAGCGAAACACTCCACTACTCCTGGCGCAATTATCTGGTGTAACCACCTAATTGTAAAATTATAGCTGTTCCTCTAATCTACATCAGCCATTCAAGGTAGTAGTACTGGGTTCAAAGTGGAGCGACTGAGCCTCGTAATTCAGTCGCGGCCCATTAACCGAAGCCTTGGAGCCCAACACGTTTATTGAGGACCAAGGCTGGCTTAAACCATTATGAAATCAGTATGAGCACCAGGGGTTTTACAGTTTGTGCTTTCACTGTTCCTCCAGTTCGAGGATCTGACGCTCAGGGTGTGATTTTTATCCCAGAATCAAAGCGAGCCCCAGTACCAGACCCCAATTCCAAAACCATTCCTGTGTCCCAAGATCCCAACCTCAACCCAAAGACAACAACAACATGTATTTATATAGCACCTTTAACATAGTAAAACGTCCCAAGGCGCTACACAGAAATATTTTAAGGCAAAAAATTTGACACCGAGCCACATAAGGATAAATTAGGGCAGGTGACCAAAAGCTTGGTCAAAGAGGTAGGTTTTAAGGAGCGTTTTAAAGGAGGAGAAAGAAATAGCAAGGCTGGGAGGTTTAGGCAGGGAATTCCAGAGCTTAGGGCCTAGGCAACAGAAGGCACGGCCACAAAAGGTTGAGCGATTATAATCAGGGATGCTCAAGAGGGCAGAATTAGAGGAGCGCAGATATCTCAGGGGGTTGTGGGGATGAAGGAGATTACAGAGATAGGGAGGGGCGAGGCCATGGAGGGATTTGAAAACAAGGATGAGAATTTTCAAATCGAGGCGCTGCTTAACCGGGAGCCAATGTAGGTCAGCGAGCACAGGGGTGATGGGTGAACGGGACTTGGTGCGAGTTAGGACACGGGCAGCCGAGTTTTGGATGACCTCAAGTTTACGTAGGGTGGAATGTGGGAGGCCAGCCAGGAGTGCATTGGAATAGTCAAGTCTAGAGGTAACAAAGGCATGGGTGAGGGTTTCAGCAGCGGATGAGCTGAGGCAAGGGCGGAGACGGGCGATTTTACGGAGGTGGAAATAGGCGGTCTTTGTTATGCTGTGGATATGTGGTCGGAAGCTCATTTCAGGATCAAATATGACACCAGGGTTGTGAACAGTGTGGTTCAGCCTCAGACAGATGTTAGGGAGAGGGATGGAGTCAGTGGTTAGGGAACGGAGTTTGTGGTGGGTCCAAAAACAATGGCTTCGGTTTTCCCAATATTTAATTGGAGAAAATTTTTGCTCATCCAGAACTGTATGTCGGACAAGCAGTCTGACAATTTAGACACCTTGGAGGGGTCGAGAGAAGAGGTAGTGAGGTAGAGCTGGGTGTCCTCAGACCCCAATCCTTTTCTCAAAGCGAGTCCCAGTACCAAAAACACCAATCCCAAAACGAGTTCCCGTGTCAAAGATCCCAATCTATGTCCAAAGACCCCATTGTCACAAGTCAGTCCCAGTGTTAAAGATCCCAATCCTAAATCGAGTTGCCATCCCAGCCCCTAAAGCGAGTCCCAGTGCCAAAGACCACACGCTCAGTCGAAAAACCCCAGCCCTTGTCCCAAAATAAGTCCGAATGTGAAAAATACTGGTCCCGATCCCAAAAATCCCGCACACTGGAAACCCGCTGCAATGTTGCTCGCGGGTTTAAAATGAGAATCCGCCCTCAAGGCGATCATATGAATGACAAGGTCTGGCTGAAAGTTGGCGCCGAGGAACAGGCTGCTGACTGACCGGCTTTAAAAGTCACGATGCATTTCAAGCAGGCGAATTCAGTGGCGTCAACACGGAGCTGCCGGAACCGCGCCACCACCTCCTGCAAAGCGTGGATCTCCGCAATGATTTTGTTCAACTTCTGGGAGTCGGTGTTGTCACTGTTCATTCCTTGAAAAAAAAAACGAGAGAAACGCAGCGAGTCACTAAATCTGCAAGTTTACTGTCCAACTGTGTCGGCCGAATTCTTGAAATCAGGCGGCGGGGGCTGGATGTGTTTGTCGAATGTCGGATTTCACGGAATGAAGATAGCCCGCAGGGACACACGCTGATCTCCAGCCTCCAAATCTATTTCAGCGATCTACAACGATCCCAGGGTTGTAAAACAAAGCTTCAAAATTAACAGCACCGCCTGTGATTTTAACAAAAACTCAAGAATTACCCTTTTTTTAAATTCATGATGAAGTCTTGAAAGAACTGAACAGCGCCGAATAAATTTGCACAATGTAAGTAACCAATACTTGTACTCGGTGAGATTTCATCTTTGCCATTAAGTAGCACGCTAACTGTTCCCGGGGGAAAAGACGCTGCACCTCTCTCGCTAGCTTCGCGCGTTTACAAACCCACACCGGAGGGGGTAACTGATCTGAGAACAGTCCCGCATGGATCATCAGACACCCGACACTGTCCGAGTGGGTACACATGATCCATACTTGTCGTGAATGTTGTGAGTCATCAAGGCAACTATTTACTCAGCATACATTGTACAACTTGGGAATTTCCACAAGTGAAGTTAACGGGGTCGAACAAAGTTGGAGCTCATATCTGCCGTCACCTGGGAATCAGGTCGGTGTACGTGGGTGCATCTTTACACCATATGTAACCGAAAGGGTGGAGACAGCGCAAAAATAATATATATATACCTGCGCAATTAATGTATTTCTTGTGCCGTTGACGGAGAGTTGTCTAAAACTCAGAACCGTTCCCCCCCCACCATTCGAGGCAGCGACTTACTCCCAGCAGACAAGCCAAGAGCTTGAAGTCGGTGGCGTCTCCCTTCACCAGGAGTTGTTTTCCAACAGGAGCTCAAGCACAGTCTGGGAGCATGCTGACAGTCCACCCCATTATACAGTGTGCCGCGGGATTGACAGACACAGAGGAATTGTATGGCCAAAGCGTGTAGATCGGGACACCCGACCAGAAATTAATTCAGCCAAGTTCCTCATATCGTTCTCATTGGAAAAAAGTCTAAAGTCCGTAACAGTTGATTTATAAGACTGGGAATCCGAGAAATCTCCCTGCACGGGAGGAATGTCGACACAAACTCGCACCGAGTGTCTAACTGTGCAATGGAAGATTCCGTTGATGTATATATTGTACCTCCTTTTAATCATATAATCATAGAATGGTTACAGCACAGAAGGAGGCCATTCGGCCCGTCCAGCCTGTGCCTGCTCTCTGCAAGAGCACTTCAGCCCCCCCCCCTTTCCCTGTAGTCCTGCAAATTTCTTTCCTTCAGGTACTTATCCAACTCCCCTTTGAAAGCAGTGATTGAATCTGCCTCCACCACCCTTTCAGGCAGTGCATTCCAGATCCTAACCACTCGCTGTGTAAAAAAGTTTTCTCTTACATCGCCTTTGGTTCTTTGGCCAATCACCTTAAATCTGTGTCCTCTGGTTCTCGACCCTTCTGCCAATGGGAACAGTTTCTCTCTATTTACTCTGTCCAGAACCCTCATGATTTTGAACACCTCTATCAAATCTCCTCTCAATCTTCTCCGCTCCAAGGAGATCAACCCCAGCTTCTCCAGTCTATCAACGTAACTGAAGCCCCTCATTCCTGGAATCATTCTCATAAATCTTTTCTGCACCCTCCCTAAGGCCTTCACATCCTTCCTAAAGTGTGGTGCCCAAAATTGGACACAATACTCCAGTTGGGACAGAACCAGTGTTTCATACAGGTTCATCATAATTTCCACACTTTTGTACTCTATGTCTGTATTCATGAAGCCCAGGATCCTGTAAGTCTTTTTAACTACTTTCTCAACCTGCTCTGCCACCTTCAACGATTTGTGCACACATACCCCCAGGTCTCTCTGTTCGTGCAACCCCTTCAGGATGTACCATTTAGTTTATATGCCCTATCCTCATTCTTTCACCCACAATTTTCTGTGTTAAATTTCATCTGCCATGTGTCTGCCCATTTCACCAGCCTGGCTATGTCTTCCTGAAGTCTATCACTCCCCTCCTCACTGTTCACTACACTTCCAAGTTTTGTGTCATCTGCAAATTTTGAAATTGTGCCCTGTACACCCAAGTCTAAGTCATTAATATATATTAAGAAAAGCAGTGGCCCCAGTACTGACCCCTGGGGAACACCACTGTATACCTTCCTCCAGTCTGAAAAACAACCATTCACCACTACTCTCTGTTTCCTGTCACTTAGCCAATTCCGTATCCATGCTGCCACCGCCCCTGTTATTCCATGGGCTTCAACTTTGTTGGCAAGCCTATTATGTGGCACTTTGTCGAACGCCTTTTGGAAATCCATGTACACAATATCAACTGCATTACCCTCATCAACCCACTCTGTTACTTCATCAAAGAACTCAACCAAGTTAGATAAACATGATTTGCCTTCAACAAATCCATGCTGGCTTTCCTTAATTAATCCACACTTGTCCAAGTGACTGTTAACTTTGTCCCTGATTACTGTTTCTAAAAGCTTTCCCACTACCGAGGTCAAACTGACTGGCCAGTAGTTGCTGGGTTTATCTTTACACCCTTTTTTAAACAATGGTGTAACATTTGCAATTCTCCAGTCATCTGGCACCACCCCCGTATCTCAGGAGGATTGGGCTATTATGGCCACCTCTGCGATTTCCTCCCTCAATTCCCTCAGCATCCTAGGATGCATCCCATCCGCTCCTGGTGACTTATCTACTTTAAGTACAGCCAGCCTTTCAAATACCTCCTCTTTAGGTAATCTCTGGATTACTCCCGGTGCCACGTGCTAGTGAATACAGAAATAGGAGGATAGAGCAGATGAATGCATGGCTGGAGAGATGGTGCAGGTGGGAGAGTTTTAGATTCCTGAGGCATTGGGACTGTTTCTGGGGGAGGTGGGACCTGTACAAGCCGGACGGGTTACACCTCAACAGTGCCGGGACCAATATCCTCGCTGGGGGGGGGGGGGGGGGTGGGGGCGCTGGGTTGCTAGTGCTGTTGGGGGATGGGAATCTGACAATAGATTCAGAAGGGAGAGAAGCAAAGCTGAAATTAGAAAGCAGAAAAGTAGAAAGTGAATTTGGAAGACAGAGGAAGCAAGGGCTAGAAAATAGACAACAAGGGAGTTTGGCAGTGCTAAATGGTATATACTTCAATGCAGGAAGTATAAAGAATAAGGCAGATGAGCTGAGAGCACAGATAGACACTTGGGAGCATGATATTATAGCTATTACTGAGACATGGCTGAAAGAAGGGCAGGTATGGCAGCTCAACATTCCTGGTTACAGGGTTTTCAGATGGGATAGAGAGGGGGTAAAAAAGGAGTGGGGGTCGCAGTATTGATTAAAGAAACAATTACAGCTGTGAGGAGGGGTGATATATTAGAAGGATCATCAAATGAGGCCATATGGGTTGAATTGAAGAACAAAAAAGGGGCGATCACACTGCTGGGTATGTACTATAGTAAAATCAAGGAAAACCCAAAGATGTTTTATAAATACATTAAGCAAAGGGGATGACTAAAGAAAGAGTAGGGCCTATTAGAGACCATAAAGATAATCTGTGTGTGGAGGTGGAAGACGTGGATATGGTTCTTAATGAATACTTTGCATCTGTTTTCACAAAAGAGAGGGACGATGCAGACATTGCAATTAGGGAAGAGGAGTGTGAAATATTAGATGAAATAAACATAGCGAGAGAGGAAGTATGAAGGGGCTTAGCAGCTTTGAAAGTGGATAAATCCCCAGGCCCGGATCAAATGTATCCCAGACTGTTAAGAGAAGCAAAAGAAGAAATAGCAGAGGCTCTGAGCATCATTTTCTGATCTTCTTTGGCTACAGGTGTGGTGCCAGAGGACTGGAGGACTGCTAACATTGTACCTTTGTTTAAAATGGGAGAAAGGGATAGACCAAGTAATTACAGGCCAGTAAGCCTAACCTCGGTGGTGGGAAATTATTGGAAAATGTTCTGAGGGACAGGATAAATCTTCATTTAGAAAGACACGGATTAATCAAGGATAGTCAGCATGGATTTGTTAAGGGAAGGTCGTGTCTGACTAACTTGATTGAATTTTTTGGGGAGGTAACAAGGAGGGTCGATGAGGGTAGTGCATTTGATGTAATGTATATGGATTTTAGCAAGATTTTTGATAAGGTCCCACATGGCAGACTGGTCACGAAAGTAAAAGTCCATGGGATCCAGGGCAAAGTGGCAAGTTGGATCCAAAATTAGCTCAGAGGCAGGAAGCAAAGGATAATGGTTGGTGGATGTTTTTGTTACTGGAAGGCTGTTTCCAGTGGGGTTCCACTTTTGTGGGCTTTTTGTGGTATATATCAATGATTTAGACTTGAATGTAGGGAGTATGATTAAGAAGTTTGCCGATGATACTAAAATCAGCTGTGTGGTTGATAATGAAGAAGAAAGCTGTAGACTGCAGGAAGATATCAATGAACTGGTCAGGTGGGCAGAACAGAGGCAAATGGAATTTAATCCAGAGAATTGTGATGTAATGCATTTGGGGAGGGCTAACAAGGCATGGAAATACACATTAAATGGTAGGACACTGAGAAGTGTAGCGGAACAAAGGGACCTTGGAGTGCAGGTCCACAGATCCCTGAAGATAGCAGGCCAAGTAGATAAGGTGGTTAAGAAGGCATACAGAATACTTGCCTTTATTAGCCAAGGCATAGAATACAAGAGCAGGGAGGTTATGCTTGAACTGTATAAAACACTAGTTAGGCCACAGCTAGAGTATTGCGTGCAGTTTGGTCACCACATTACAGGAAAGATGTCATTGCACTAGGGAGGGTACAGAGGAGATTTATGAGGATGTTGCCTGGACTGGAGAATTTTAGCTATGAGGAAAGATTGGATAGGCTGGGGTTGTTTTCTTTGGAACAGAGGAGGCTGTGTGGAGACCTTATTGAGGTGTATAAAATTATGAGGGGCCTAGATAGAGTGGATAGGAAGGACCTATTTCCCTTAGCAGAGGGGTCAACAACCAGGGCGCATAGATTTAAAGTAATTGGTAGGAGGTTTAGAGGGGATTTGAGGGGAAATTGCTTCACCCAGATGGCGATTGGGGTCTGGAACCTACTGCCTGAAAGGGTGGTAGAGGCAGAAACCCTCACCACATTTGAAAAGTGCTTGGATGTGCACTTGAACTGCCGTAACCTACAGGGCTATGGACCAAGAACTGGAAAATGGGATTAGGCTGGATAGCTCTTTGTCGGCTGGTGCAGACACGATGGGCTGAAATGGCCTCCTTCCATGCTGTAAATTTCTACGATTCTATGATTTATCAATTTTTAATCCTATCAAGTATCTCCACTACCTCCTCCTTTACTATGTCTATGACACCATCATCTTCCTTGGTGAAGACAGATGTAAAGCACTCATTTAGCATCTCAGCCATGCCTTCTGCTTCCATGCATAGGTTTCCTTTTTGATCCCTAATCAGCCCCACCCCTCCTCTTACTACCCTTTTACTATTTATATGCCTAAAGAAGACTTTTGGATTACCTTTTATGTTGGCTGTCATTCTATTCTCATGCCCTCCCTTTGCCCCTCTTATTTTCTTTTTCACTTCTCCTCTGAACTTTCTACATATAACCTGTTTCTCAGATATATTTGCAACCTAACATCTGTCATACATGCTCTTTTTCTGCTTCATATTCTCTATCTCTTTCATCATCCAGGGAGCCCGGACTTTAGTCGTCCTGCCTTTCCACCTAGTGGGAATGTACCTTAACTGTACCTGAACTATTTCCTCTTTAAAGGCAGCCCATTGTTCCATTACAGTTTTGCCTGTCAATCTTTGATTCCAGTTTACCCAGGACAGATCCATTCTCATCCCACTGAAATTGGCCTTCCCCCAGTTAAACATTTTGACTCTAGATTACGCCCTGTCCTTTTCCATAGCTAATCTAAACCTTAAGATACTATGATCACTGTTCCCTAAATGTTCACCTAATGGCACTTGCTCCACTTGACCTACCTCATCCCCAGAACCAGATCCAGCAATGCCTCTTCCCTCGTCGGGCCGGAAACATACTGATTAAGAAAGTTCTCCTGAACACACTTCAGAAATTCTTCCCTTTCTCTGCCCTTAACATTATTACTATCCCAGTCTATATTAGAATAGTTGAAGTCCCCCATTATTACTACTCTATAGTTCTTGCACCTCTTTGTAATTTCTCTGCAAATTTGCTCCTCCATATCTTTCCCACTATTTGGTGGTCTATAGAATACACCTAGTAGTGTAATGGCACCTCTATTATTTCTTAACTCTAGCCATATAGATTCTGCTCTTGACCCCTCCAGGACATCCTCCCTCTCCAGCACTGTAACATTCTCCTTAACCAATACTGTCACACCACCTCCGATCTTTCCTTCCCTATCTTTCCTGAACACATTATAACCAGGAATATTTAATACCCAATCCTGCCCTTTTTTGAGCCAGGTCTCAGTTATTGCCACAACATCTTATTCCCATGTGGCTATTTGTGCCTACAGCTCACTTACCTTGTTTACTATGCTTCGTGTGTTTACATAGATACACTGTAACTCCATCTTAGACCATCCTGTATTCTCTTTTAATTTGACCCCCTCCCCAATACCGTACTATTTCTTACTTTAATGCTCTCTGTCTCTCCCAATCCTTTGAGTACTTTATTTCCCCTTTCTAATGTTACATCTTGGTGCCCATCCCCCTGCCAAATTAGTTTAAACCCTCCCCAACAGCACTAACAAACCTCCCCGCGAGGATATTGGTTCCGGCCCTGTTGAATTGCAACCCCTCCGGCCTGTACAGGTCCCACCTCCCCCAGAACTGGTCCCATGCCCCAGGAATCTAAAGCCCTCCCTCCTGCACCATCTCTCCAGCCACGCATTCATCTGCTCTATCCTCCTATTTCTATACTCACTAGCGCGTGGCACTGGGAGTAATCCAGAGATTACTACCTTTGACTTGTAGAATGTTAAATAAGTTTGAAACAAGTGTATTGAGACGATTTCACCAACTTAAATGCCACTTATCTAGAATGACAAATAGATGCCATCTTTTAATTTTAATTATTACCTTATTAAAAAGCATGCTGCAACTCACCAGATACAGCTAGCAAAGTACTGGAATCGATTGGAATGGCCCACTGCGCTATTCCCAAAACAAAGAGTTCCCTCCAGGCGTCTTCCAAAAGAATTAGCTAGAGTGAGACAAAAATCATGAACGACTGGATTATTTTTGGAAATTCCCGGTTAAATGTTGCTGCTTGTTGGAATGCTGGTTTAAACGCACAAACTTGAATGTGATTTTAAACGCGTTTCTCTAGAGTGAATCCTATGTTTTTAAATGGTTATCTGATTTCCACCTCTCCCCAAATCTCTCTGGTCCCTGTGTAAGTGAACAGCGGCCTGTTTCTCTGGATGGCCCACTGGACATCTTTCAATTTCAATTTCAATTCCAATTTTATTTGTCACATAACCAAATACAACAAGTGAAATCCAGTCAGTGAAATGCTTTTTTCTTAACGAGCTGAGTGCACCAAGCAGCAAAGGACACTCCTGGTACGCACGGAGCCCGCAAGGATGGCAGCCGTCTTCATCGGTGCCATCACAATAGGGTCTGCTCTCACCTCGATCCGCCTTTCCCGCACTCCTGCCCGACAATCTTCAGCCGCCGTGGTAACGACATCCCGGGGCCTGCTTCTCCCTGGCTCTCCTTCCACCCGGTCTGACCTCCGAGCCTCCCGCGGTGTCTGACTTTCCAGGGCCTGCTTTTCCCGCCCTCAGTCCGCTGGCCGCCTCCCCTCCTACCGGTTCGACCTCTGAGCCTCCCGCCGAGGAGCTGCCGGCCGCCATGCTACAGCGGGTCATCATGGCCTCCATCACAATAGCAACTGTGAACAGGATATCACTGCCATCGAGAGTTGCTGTCTCATCTGTCATTTCCACGACATTAAAATTAAGGTCTTCCAGAACTTTCTTCGTAGCTTCCACCTCTCTGCGCCGGCTGGGCGCCCCGGGCCGGGTCAGCAGAGCCGTGTTGCCACAAACCACCGCCCTGTCCTCAGTGAAGATGCAGTTTTGTCTCTCAGGTTTGTATTTTATTTTATTCTCTCCCCACCCCCACCTCGAGTTAAATCGGTTCTGGAAACTTACTTTCTGTCGGTGATTCGGCCTCAACGGCCGACCTTTCCCAATCTCATCTCACCTCTGGTTCTTTTGCCAATTAAATTAATAATTTAAATCTGAGATCGATAGCTTTTTGTTAGACAGGGTTAGGAAAGGATTTGGAGTCAAAGCAGGTGGGTGAAGTTAAGATCCAGGTCAGACATGATCTCACTGAATGGCGGTACAGGCTCGAAGGGCTGAATGGCCCACTGCTGTTCCTATTTTCTGTCAATCGGTGGAGCGCCTGTTGTAAATGTAGGAACGCTGCCTTTGCTGTAACAAAAGTCTCAGAGCCTGTTGATTTCCAGCGACCTCAACAGTACGGTTTCTCCCCGCTGTGAACGGTGCGATGATTTTCAGGCGGTGTTACTGTGTACACGGCCATCCTGTGGGGTCTCAAGTTTCTTCTCGGTCTCCCCGGATTTCCTGGTTCCCCCGTCCTCCCCCCTCCCTCCCGTGTTTCCACAATCTCTCACCGGTTCACATCCGATCCGCTCTCTGGCCTCTTCGCTCCGCTCCTTTCTCCGGTATGTCTTGGGGAGCGATAACTCCAGCTGTGTGTAATTCAACACTAGTGCCCCAGAACAGAACCCATGAATTGGAATTCTCCACCCACCTCTTTTTAAAAAATAAATAAACCACTTAATATGCAGTCTTAATCCGAACTAAAGGATTACAAAAATACTTGTTAGTAAAATATGATTATCTTAAAAGTCCATTCTCCGAGAATCGAAGTTAAGCTGAAATTAGTGTGTGGAAGTCATGGCTGAGGGGGCTTTTGTAGCACTTAACTTTCCATCCCTTCCCATTTCCACATGGGAATTGCATGGTGGGTGTGGTAAAGTGTCGGAGCGCCAGTGTGTGGCGGCTGAGTTGTGGTCTCCAGGAACAGTGATCTGTTGAGCCCAACCCCACTGCTGTGGGAGGCACTGGACACGGGCTCGACACATTCTTCACGGTGCAGGTAAAACCGGGGGGAGCTGGCGTGTTCTCATTCCAACATTCACCAAGACCTGGGAGCAGGTGGCTTGTCGGCATCGGTCTCAGACACAACAGGGGAGACCAATACAAGGAACCCTGTGTTCGTTTAAAAATAGATTTATTTTTTCAATTGGAATGTACTTCTTCAATAAACGCCGGAAATTAAAATAATAAGAACCTTTTTCAATGAACTATTTATTTTCGCCCTTCCCTTGGTGGCAGGGGACTATATATCAGGCTTCCCGTCTCAACCTCGCTGAAAATTATGTCGATATTAAAAGTTGTAATTCCTTCCTATTATTCGGTGAGCTTGAACTCTGACTCCCAGACTAGTTCCTTTGTAGCTGTATATTTACTGACGAAAGGGACACAGATGTCCTCCTACAGAAGAGTAACCCGTTTAATGAATATATGAAAGCATCTTCATTTAGATTTTGATCTGAGTAATTTGCTCAGCCGCCCTCCGCTTTTCATTGTCACAGCCGCATGCCTCTGTCTTCACCAGGAGCAATTGGCGGTGTAATCGGTTATGACTTCTTAAAGCTAGAGTCAGATGTTTGTGTGTGGAAGAGGGAGGTGGGGGTGAGGGAGGGAGGTGGGGGTGAGGGGGGTTAGGCGACAATTGACTCCACTAACCTGATCCTGGAACGGAAGTGTGGAAAAGGCGGGCACACTCTTGGCCCATTTGATGCTCATGAAGAGAAGCCTCGCGGCGGATTCACAGACCGACTCAGTCGCCACTTCGTACAGGTACATGGGTGCGCCGTTAACCTCGTGAGGGTACTGCGGAAAAAGGTCACAGTGTCATGTCCTGTTCAGATGGGAATTGGCAGAGCAGTGCAGCATATTTGTGGTGCAAGGTACTCATTGAAAGGATTGTGCCAATATAAACAGATTTGCGCCATTATCATCCATTTACCGACTGAAATCTTTATTTATGAATTGGATATTATACTAAAGCTGCCCCTATCCTAACTCGCAGAAAGTCCCGTTCACTCATCACCCCCGTGCTTGCTGACTTACATTGGCTCCCCGTCCAGAGCATCTCGAGTTTAAGATTCTCGTCCTCCTGACCTCGCTCCTCCCTATCTCTGTAACCTCTTACAACCCTCCGAGAACTCTGTTCCTCCAATGCTGGCCTCTTGTGCATCCCTCACTTCCTTCACCCCATCATTGGCAGCCGTGTCTTCAGCTGTCTAGGCCCCAAACTCTGGAATTCCCTCCCTGAATCTCTCCACCCCTCTCTCTCCTCCTTTAAGACCCTCCTTATAACCTACCTCTTCGTCCAAACTTTTGGTCACCTGTCCTAATGTCTCCTTTTTTGCCTCAGTGAGAATTTTTGTCTGAGCGCCTTAGGTCTTTTAATTATGTTAAAGGCATTATATAAATCATAGGATCATAGAATGGTACAGCACAGAAGGTGACCAATACGGCCCATTGTGCCTGTGCCTGTGGTAGAGCTATCTAATTAATCCCACTCACCTGCTCTTTTCCCATAGCCCTGTAAAATTTTTCCCTTCAAGTATTTATCCAATTCTTTTTTGAAAGTTACTATTGAATTTGCTTCCACCACCCCTACAGGCAAGGCATTCTAGATCATCATAACTCACTGTGTAAAAAAATGTTTCCTCATGTCGCCTCTGGTTCTTTTGCCAATCACCTTAAATCTGTGTCCTCTGGTTACCGACCCTTCTGCCACTGGAAACAGTTTCTCCTTTTTTACAATAGCAAAATACTGCAGATGCTGGAAATCCGAAATAACAACAGAAAATGCTGGAAAAACTCAGCAGGTCAGGCAACATCCGTGGAGAGAAATTTGAGTTGACGTATCGGGTCGAAAACCTTTTTCAAAACTAGAAAGGAAATAAAATAGATCGAAGGCAGGGCTGCAATCGAACAAAAGAAGTAAAAGAGACATTAAAAGGTATTCAAAACCAGACGAGATGGTAATAGGCCAGTGGAGACAAAAGACAGCTGAGATTAGGTGTGAAGTGTACTGGCAGGATAGGAGACAGCTGCCAGGTGGGAGAGAGAAAAATAAGGAAAGGGGGGGGGGAAGGAGGACCCAAAACAAAGGGGTGGAAAAGAATATAAGTAAAAAAGTAATAGGGGCCGAGGTTATGATCTGAAATTGTTGAACTCGATATTGAGTCCGGAAGGCTCCAAAGTGCCTAATCGGAAGATGAGGTGCTGTTCCTCGAGTTTACGTTGAGCTTCCGTGGAACAATGCAAGAGGCCAAGGACGGTGAGGTCCGAGTGGGAATGGAGCGGTGAATTAAAATGACAGGCGACTGGAAGCTTGGGGTCACCCTTACGGACTGAACGGAGGTGTTCCGCAAAGCGGTCACCCAATCTGCGTTTGGTCTCCCCAATGTAGAGGAGACCGCATCGTGAGCAGCGAATACAGTATACTAGATTGCAAGAAGTACAAGTAAATCGCTGTTTCACTTGGAAAGGGTGTTTGGGGCCCTGGACAGCGGGAAGGGGGGAGGTATAGGGGCAGGTGTTACATCTGCTGCACTTGCACGGGAAGGTGCCAGGCGAAGGGGAAGGGCTGTTGGGGGTGATAGAGGAGTGGACTACCTACCGTGGTTGACACGGCCCTCGACCGTGTCCGTTCTATCTCCCGCACTTCTGCCCTCACCCCTGCCCCTCCCTCCTGGAACCACGCTAGGGTTCCCCTTGTCCTCACCTTTCACCCCACCAGCCTCCACATTCAACGGATCATCCTCCACCATTTCCGCTACCTCCAAAGTGATCCTACCACCAAACGCATCTTCCTCTCCCCTCACCTTTCAGCATTCCGTAGGGACCGCTCCCTCTGAGACACCCTAGTCCACTCCTCTATCACCCCCAACAGCCCTTCCTCTTTGCCTGGCACCTTCCCGTGCAAGTGCAGGAGATGTAACACCTGCCCCTATACCTCCCCCCTTCCCACTGTCCAGGGCCCCAAACACCCCTTCCAGGTGAAACAGTGATTTACTTGTACTTCTTGCAAACTAGTATACTGTATTCGCTGCTCACGATGCGGTCTCCTCTACATTGGGGAGACCAAACACAGATTGGGTGACCACTTTGCGGAACACCTCCGTTCAGTCCGTAAGGGTGACCCCGAGCTTCCGGTCGCCTGTCATTTTAATTCACTGCTCCATTCCCACTCGGACCTCACCGTCCTTGGCCTCTTGCATTGTTCCACGGAAGCTCAACGTAAACTCAAGGAACAGCACCTCATCTTCCGATTAGGCACTTTGCAGCCTTCCGGACTCAATATCGAGTTCAACAATTTCAGATCATAACCTCGGCCCCTATTACTTTTTTACTTATAATTTTTTCCACCCCTTTGTTTTGGGTCCTCCTTCCTCCCACCCCCCTTTCCTTTTGTTTCTCTCTCCCACCTGGCAGCTGTCTCCTATCCTGCCAGTACACTTCACACCTAATCTCAGCTGTCTTTTGTCTCCACTGGCCTATTACCATCTCGTCTGGTTTTGAATACCTTTTAATGTCTCTTTTACTTCTTTTGTTCGATCGCAGCCCTGCCTTCGATCTATTTTATTTCCTTTCCAGTTTTGAAAAAGGGTTTCGACCCGAAACGTCAACTCAGATTTCTCTCCACGGATGTTGCCTGACCTGCTGAGTTTTTCCAGCATTCTCTGTTGTTATTTCTCCTTTTTTACACCTCTATCAAATCTTCTCTTAACCTTTTCTGCTCTAAGGAGAACAACCCCAGCTTCTCCAGTCTCTCCACATAACTGAAGTCCCTCATCCCTGGTACCACTCTAGTAAATCTCTTCTGCATCCTCTCCAAGACCTCCCTGAAGTGTGGTGCCCAGAATTGAACACAATGCTCCAACTGAGGCCTAACCAGTGTTTTATAACTTCCTTGCTTTTGTGCTCTATGCCTCTATTTATAAAGCCAAGGACCTCATATGCTTTTTTAAACCACCTTCTCAAGTTGTCCTGCCACCTTCAAAGATTTGTGTACATACACCCCAGGTATCTCTGTTCCTGCACCCCCTTTAAAATTGTACCATTTAGTTTATACTGCCTCTCCTCATTCTTCCTACTATAATGTATCACTTCTCTGCATTAAATTTCATCTGCCATGTGTCTGCCCATTTCACCAGTCTGTCTATGTCCTCCTGAAGTCTGTTACTACCCTCCTTATTGTTCACTACATTCTGAGTTTTGTATCATCTGCAAAACTTGAAATTATGCCCTGTATAGCCAAGTCCAGGTCATTAATATATATCAAAAAGAGCAGTGGTCCTAACACTGACCCCGGGAACACCACAGTATACTTCCCTCCAGTCTGAAAAACAACTGTTCACCACTACTTTCTGCTTTCTATCCCTTTGTCAATTTCCCACGTATCCATGCTGCCACTGTCCCTTTAATCCTGTGCCCTTTAATTTTGCTAACAAGTCTATTATGTAGTACTTAATCAAACACCTTTTGAAAGTCCATATACAAAACATGAATCGAATTACCCATATCAACCCTCTCTGTTACATCATCAAATAACTCAATCAAGTTAGTCAAACATGATTTGCCTTTAACAAATCTGTGCTGACTTTTATTTATTAGACCATTCTTTTCCAAATGCCAAGTAATTTTGTCCTGGATTATTAAAAGTTTCCTTACCAACGACGTTAGGCTGACTGGCCTATAGTTGCCAGGTGTATCCCTCTCCCCCTTTTTGAAAAGGGGTGTAACATTTGCAATCCACAGTCCTCTGGCTCCACGGCCCATAGCTAAGGAGGATTGGATCAATCAGCTGTAATTTCCATCCTTACTTCCCTCAGTAACCTAGGGCGCATCCCCTCCAGACCAGGTGACTATTCTACTTTGAGGAGGGCCAACCGTTTTACTTTATCTATGTTTAATCCATCCAATATTGCTACTGGCTCCTCTATGATTCTAAGATGCAATGTATTAATTTAGTACCTCAGCCATGCCCTCTGCTTGCACAAGAAGATTTCCTGTTTGCCCCTGATCAGCCCCAACCTTCCTTTGTCTAGCCTTTTACTATTTATATGCTTTCAAAATACTTTTGGGTTCTCTTTTAAGTTAGCTTCTAATCTATTCTCATACTCTCACTTTACTCTTATTCCCCTTTTTTTAGATTTCCTCTGTACTTTCTATATTCAGCTTGGTTCTCTACTGTATTGTGAACCTTACATTTGTCATAAGCCTCCTATTACAAGTTCTTGTACTAGAGTAAGATTGTCAAGAGGGCAGCTTGATACCAATTTGGAGGGTGAATTCGGTCTTCGGCGGTAGCGCAAAACGGGCGATAAGGACGTCAATCAAAAGAAAATCTGGCCGGGTGTAAAACTGGCGACCGATTCACTATCGCCCGTTTTCCAGTACCGCCAAAGCCCACGCTCACCCAAATGTCTTATATGCTTTAATCAAGTAACAATTGGCGAGATATTAAATAGATCATTCTAAGACACACAAAAACTACTGCAGCAGCAGTTAATCGAGCTCTCTCCAAACCAGCTTAGAGCACACACCATTTGCCCGTCTTTATTCAAATTCTGTTCCAGATGAACGCCGCTGGATTGCTCAGCAATCGTTTGCGTTCGGGTCCCCTGAAGCTGCAGGGAGCCACTGACCTACAGAGCGCTCCGTGAGCTTTGAAAGCGGATTTTCGTTAGTAGGGTCGGGGTGAATTTGCTGAGGGGAGGTGCATTGTCAGAACGGAAACAGAGCATCAGCCCACTCCTCATAGGGGTTGAGACCATGTGGTCATTTCCCCCCCCCCCCTCCCCATGTTGACACAGCCAAGAAGAGCGAGATAATGGTTTGCCGTCAATGTGCAATAGCTGTACTAAAAACTGCTTGAAGTAAATTGATACAAGCGCCGTAATGGACCGTTGCAAGCAAGCAACATGCCTGTGCTTGCAGAACGCGATCTGGTTTTTTTAAATAAGGCAACAATTATATATTTACATAACTTAAAGTGCTTCGTGTTCTTTTTAAACTGTACATATGCGGGTTGAGTCTGAGAACGGAATTATGATATCATTGTTGGAGTTAAAGGTGGTGGCTAGTTTTTGGCCCCGTTAACTGGGATCGTTTTCAGTTGATGGGATCGTGTTGCACTGGAGTCAATCAGCATTTTACTGTAGTCAGATATATTGTGCTCGAATCAATGGGAGCTGGTTTGCAACACAACGCCACAAAGGGAAAAGAAAACTACCGCGCTTCCATATTCCGATGACGGATTAGTCAACTGATAATCTTTTCACATGGGGTTAGCGTGGGTTCAGCCTCGGGGTATAGCAAGCAACAATAGACATTTGCTGGTATAAACTATTGCCATCGTCCTTCTTGTATTATAGAAAATGTCCACAAACAAATATAATTATGTCAATTGGTCTCTGTGTATGTATATGTGTGTGTGACTATATGTAAGCTTGTGACTATATTTGTGTGTGTGACTATCTGTGTACATGTGACTACATTTGTGTGTGACTATATGTAAGCTTGTGACTATATTTGTGTGTGACTATATGTAAGCTTGTGACTATATTTGTGTGTGACTATCTGTGTGCTTGTGACTATATTTGTGTGTGTGACTATCTGTGTGCTTGTGACTATATTTGTGTGTGACTATATGTAAGCTTGTGACTATATGTGTGTGACTGACTATCTGTGTACATGTGACTATATTTGTGTGTGTGACTATCTGTGTGCATGTGACTATATTTGTGTGTGACTATATGTAAGCTTGTGACTATATGTGTGTGACTGACTATCTGTGTACATGTGACTATATTTGTGTGTGTGACTATCTGTGTACATGTGACTATATTTGTGTGTGTGACTATCTGTGTACATGTGACTATATTTGTGTGTGACTATATGTAAGCTTGTGACTATATGTATGTGACTGACTATCTGTGTACATGTGACTATATTTGTGTGTGACTATCTGTGTGCTTGTGACTATATTTGTGTGACTGACTGTCTGTGTGCTTGTGACTATATTTGTGTGTGTGACTATGGGCCAGAATTTACTGTAAAAATAACATTGAGGACAACAACGCTCACCGTTAGAGAGGCGCAAATCGGACAGCAACTTCAGGCGAGTGCAGACGCGTGGCTAAATGCGAAAATCCGGATGTTACTGTCCAAGATACGCCGCTCCTCCATAAACTGCACGAAAACGGCATCTCGTCGTCTGGCTCCGCACTCAAATGTATTGAATGGCGTGAAGTTCCTGTACTTGCATGGTAGATATGAACTAAACTGGCCACAGATAGATCGGGCCAGTGTTCCCAACCTAAGGTGCGCGCGGCCAGCAACCACGCGGTCCCGCGCAGGCCGCTCACCAATGCTGCCGCTGGAAGAGATACCGCGCGGCAAATTTAAAGGGCCCGCGCAGGAAAAACAATTAGAGGGAACATTGGTTAGGGCTTGTCCATTTCAGTCTCTTTAATGGTGTGGTAAGTCTTAATTACTGCCAAATAATCATCTGCCACTGAAAATTAACTTTTAAAAGTGTGGAGTCTCATTCCTTCAGCTTTTAATTGTTGGAGATTAAAAAACTTTCTGTCTCTTTTTTCTCTCTTAATCCAATATTTCTTTCCCTCTCTTTATTTTGCTCTCTGTACCTGATTTGACATTGATTTCAATATTCAAGCTGACACTTCCTGGTTCAGACTCTGTGCTGCTCATTAGCAATTCCTCAATCTGATTGGTTGAGGAGACACACAGTTGCTTGCTTCTTCACACAGGTCCCAAGGGCTCTGTAGAGGGCACCGCGTTGTATCACTCTCCCACTAACACAATTTGCCGTGCCAAAGCTCATGGAAATTAAACGGGCAAGGGCAAGTCTAACGAATGACGGGTTCCGTTCATTCGTCACCTACAGTAAATTCTGGCCCATTATGTGTGTAAGGGTATCTGCATGCTCATGTGTGTGTGTATATAAGTACTTGCAGCTATGTGCATGTGTATTCTGTGTGTGTGTAACTGCATAGCTGTATGTGAGCGTGTTTCTGTGTGTGTGTATGCATTGCATGTACATATGTGCATGTCCATCTATGTATAGAATCATAGAATGGTTACAGCATGGAAGAAGGCTATTCAGCCCATCGAGCCCCTGCTGGCTCTCTGCAAGAGCACCTCAGCTAGTCCCACTCCCCCGCCCTTTCCCCATAGCCCTGCAACATTTTTTCCTTCAGATACTTATCCAACTTCCTTTTGAAAGATAAGATTGAGTCTGCCTCCACCACCCTTTCAGGAAGTGCATTCCAGATCTTAACCACTCGCTGCGTAAAAAAGTGTTTTCTTACGTCGCCTTTGGTTCTTTTGCCAAACACCTTAAATCTGTGTCCTCTGGTTCTCGACCCTTCTGCCAATGGGAACTGTTTCTCTCTATCTACTCTGTCCAGACCCCTCATGATTTTGAACACCTCTATCAAATCTCCTCGTAATCTTCTCTGCTCCAATGAGAACAACTCCAGCTTCTCCAGTCTATCAACGTAACTGAAGTCCTCCATTCCTGGAATCATTCTCGTAAATCTTTTCTGCACCTTTTCTAAGGCCTTCACATCCTTCCTAACGTGCGGTGCCCAGAATTGGACACACTACTCCAGCTGAGGCCGAAACAATGTTTTATACAGGTTCATCACTATACCTCTATTTATGAAGCCCAGGATCCTGTAAGCCTTTTTAACTGCTTTCTCAAGCTACTCTGTCACCTTCAATGATTTGTGCATACATACTCCCAGGTCTCTCTGTTCCTGCACCCCCTTCAGGATTGTACCATTTAGTTTATATGTCCTCTACTCATTTTTCTACCAAAATGCATCACTTCACACTTTTCTGCATTAAATTTCATCTGCCACATGTCCGCCCATTTCACCAGCCTGTCTATGTCTTCCTGAAGTCTATCACTCTCCTCCTCTTCCTTGGTGAAGACAGATGCAAAGTATTCATTTAGTACCTCAGCTATAGCCTCTGCCTCCATGCATAGATCTCCTTTTTGCTCCCTAATCGGCCTGACCCCTCCTCTTACTACCCTTTTAATATATATATGCCTATAGAACTATTTTGGATTATCTTTTATGTTGACTGCCATTCTATTCTCATACCCTCTCTTTGCCCCTCTTATTTTCTTTTTCACTTCTCCTCTGACCTTTCTATATATAACCTGATTCTCAGATGTATTTGCAACCTGACATCTGTCATACACGCTCTTTTTCTGCTTCATCATACTCTTTATCTGTTTCCTCATCCAGGGAGCCCTGACTTTAGTTGCCCTGCCATTCCACCTAGTGGGAATGTACCTCAACTGTACCTGAACTATTTCCTCTTTAAAGGCAGCCCATTGTTCCATTACAGTTTTGCCTGCTAATCTTTGATTCCAGTTTATCTGCTCCAGATCCATTCTCATCCCACTGAAATTGCCCTTGCCCCAGTTAAACATTTTTACTCGAGATTGTTCCCTGTCCTTTTCCAAAGCTAATCTAAACCTTATGATACTATGATCACTGTTCCCTAAATGTTCATCTCCTGACACTTGCTCCACTTGACCTACCTCATTCCCCAGAACCAGATCCAGCAATGCCTCCTCCCTCACCGGGCTGGAAACATACTGATCAAGAATGTTCTCCTGAACACATTTCAGAAATTCTTCCCCTTCTCTTCCCTTTACACTATTATGATCCCAGTCTATATTAGGATAGTTGAAGTCCCCCATTATTACTACTCTATAGTTCTTGCTATAAACTACTCTGTAATTTCTCTGCAAATTTGCTCCTCCATATCTTTCCCTCTATTTGGTGGTCTATAGAATACACCACTAGTGTAATGGGACCTCTATTATTTCTTAACTCTGGCCATATAGATTCTCTCCTTGACCCCTCCAGGACATCCTCCCTCTCCAGCACTGTAACATTCTCCTTAACCAATACTGCCAGCCCACCTCCTATCTTTCCTTCCCTATCTTTTCTGAACACCTTATAACCAGGAATATTTAATACCTAATCCTGCCCTTTTTTGAGCCAGGTCTCAGTTATTGCCATGACATCATATTCCCATGTGGCTATTTGTGCCTGCAGCTCACTTACCTTGTTTACTACCCTTCATGCATTTACATAGATACACTGTAAACCCATCTTAGACCATCCTGTATTCCCTCTTAGTTTGAACCCACCTAATACCTTACCATTTCTTACTTTAGTGCTCTCTGCCTCTCCCAATCCTTTCAGCGCTTTATTTCCCCTTTCTAATGTTACACCCTGGTGCCCATCCCCCTGCCAAATTAGTTTAAACCCTCCCCAAAAGCACGCGCAAATCTCCCCATGAAGATATGGGTTCCGGCCCTGTTGAGGTGCTACCCTTCTGGCCTGTGCAGGTCCCACCTCCCCCAGAACTGGCCCAATGCCCCAGAAATCTGAAGCCCTCCCTCCTGCACCATCTCTCCAGCGAGACATTCATCTGCTCTATCCTCCTATTTCTGTACTCACTCGCGCGAAGCACCGGGAGTACCTTTGAGGTCCTGCTTTTTAATCTCTTTCCTAGCTCCCTAAAATCTGCCTGCAGGACCTCATCCATCTTTCTACCAATGCTGTTGGCACCAATATGGACCACGACCTCTGGCTGTTCACTCTCCCCCCTCAGAATGTTCTGCAGCCACTCAGAGACATCCTTAACCCTGGCACCAGAGATGCAACATACCATCCTGGAGTCACATCTGCAGCTGCAGAAATGCCTGTCTGCTCCCATAACTATTGAATCTCCTACCACTATTGCTCTCCCACTCTTCTTCCTCCACCCCCCCCCCCCCCCCGCCGTACAGCTGAGCCACCAGCGGTGCCACGGACTTAGCTCTGGCTGTTCTCCCCAGAGGAACCATCACTCTCACCAGTATTCAGAACAGAATACTGGTTGGAGAGCAAGATGCACCCAGGGGACTCCTGCACTACCTGTCCGGTCCTCCTCTTCTGTCTGGTGGTCAGCCATTCCCTCTCTGCCTGCACACTCCTTAGCGGTGGGGTGACCACCTCCTGAAACATGCTATCCACTTAGCTCTCAGCCTCGCGGATGCACCGCAGTGACGCCAGCTGCCGCTCAAGCTCTGAAACCTGGAGCTCAAGCTCCTCCAGCTGACGACACCTCCTGCACACGTGGTTGTCCAGGACATGGGAAGCATCCTGGATGTCCCACATGGCACAGGATGTGTATTCCGTGGGACTGAGCTGCCTTGCCCTGCCTCTATTTAATAGACTGTTAACTAACTTACAGAAATAAACTTAAGACTAAGGGGGAAAAATTGGGTTGCTTTGCGCCTCCTGTTAGTGCCCCCCCTAACGCCTGGGCACAGTGCCACTAACACCTCCCATGAAATTCAGTGGGAGGTTAGTGGCAGCGGTAGCTGGCAGCAGTTTTCGGTGCTGTGCCTCCAGTGATGACATCATCGCCGTTCGCAGCACCCCGCTCATGCCCCGGCCGTAGACTTCAACTGCACCCCCATACGATATGTCCGACAGGGTCGGGGGGGTGTTTTTGTGGCTGTGGCAGCACAAATTAAAGGGCAGGTGCCAGGCAGCCATTTTTTTTGGGCTGCCTGCCAGCACCTGCCCCCTTTCGCTTCCTCATGCGGGGTTTCGGCTGCGATCGGTCAGCCCGCCACTCCTCTTGAGTGCCGGGCTGTTTTCCCGGCACCCCGCTCCCTGGTGCTCCAGCAGGGCCCCGGTGTGCGCTGCGCTAGGCCCCTCCCCTTTAATCAGGGGAGGGAGGCCTATGTGCTGATGCGTGTGGCGCTGTTGCATGTAGCGCCGCGATATTGAATGGTAGCGCCCCAGGAAGGATAGGGAGCGCTTCCAGTAGCGCCCCGCCTCCTGCTTGGGGTGCTACCACTTAATTTATGGTGCAGAGGTGCTAACTTTTTTGGGGCGCTAAAAGTAGTGCCCCAGCGAAGTTAGCACCCCAAAGGGGGTGCAGCCGAATTTCTCCCCCTAAGAGTCTTAAAAGTCGGACCTACCCTTATCTTCAGCTGCTTCTCTCACTCTCTTAGTTAAAGTCTTTATTCACACGATTATCTATAGTTATATTAATTAGTTTATCTAGTTATGTTAGAGAGAATAAAACACTATTACTCACTCACTAATCACCTACCTGCAGTCCTGTGACGTCACTCCTTGCTTTTGCTGTTCTTTTGGAATTCGGCGGCCCCACGCTCTTTATCCTCTGCTGCTGCCTCTGCTGCCGATTCCTTTCATGATTACTTCGATGATTCTATAATTCTATGAACCTATGATTTACATCCACCCTTCCAGTGGAAAAGCACTTCATATGTGTGTGCATGTGTCTATATGTATCTACATATAAGTGTGGGTATTGTCTGTGTGTCTACATATGTGTGTGGCTATCATGTGTGTCTGTGTGTCTATATATGTTTCTGGCTATCATGTGTGTGTCTATATATGTGTATGGGTATCATGGGTATGTCTGTGTGTCTATATACATGTGTGGGTATCGTGTGTTTGCTAATTATATCATAATCTCATTGAAAAGAAAATCTGATCAGAATGCAAGCTTTAGCTATGATTGGGTAGGACAAATATTTTGAGTTCTGCAACT
The DNA here is from genome assembly GCF_052327205.1 of Somniosus microcephalus. Lineage (NCBI taxonomy): Eukaryota > Metazoa > Chordata > Chondrichthyes > Squaliformes > Somniosidae > Somniosus > Somniosus microcephalus. The sequence continues at coordinate 202,639,689 of NC_140995.1, read as the reverse complement.
ATTAATATTTAAGTTAAAACTGGATTCCCTTAAGATAAGACTGGCACAAATAATTTTTGCCTAAATAGCCAGAGAACTATTCTGTATGGGCACCACCGACCCTTCCTGTCTCAGGAATCTGGCCGTATTGACTCATCGGTGGAGAAATGACTAATTGCATCAATTTCCTCACTTGTTCACTGATTTTCTTTGTTGCGATCCGAAAGCAGCAATTTGGTGTCCAAAGGCAGAAGCGATCATTTACCTTTGGAGTTGGCTGTGGTAAACCCACCAACGACTGACGATCGGATCCAGCAGTCAGATCGATGTTATGCGTTTCTAACTGGGTGACAGCAGTGAAGAAAGCTGGTCCGGGTAAAGCAGCTGCTGGGTATGGGGTGACACCTCCATTTACTTCCTTGTGGCCCCGGAAATACAGGGCTACCTGCTTCCTTATCGTCGATGTCCTTGGACCCCTTTCATGTTGCACAGCTATGAGGAAAACACATCAGAACAAGGCATGGGAGGAGGCAAAATAAAATGAATCAGGTGTATTTTTATTTAGTGATCTGATCATTCATTCTCCGAGTCGTTTGCTACCTTAGGTTAAGGAAATTTAAGAATAACAGATAGTATATATCCTAGGGTGCTGAAGAAGAGGGGAGAAATTTGTGGGGCACTAACTGTTGTCATGAATAAATCATTGGGTACAGGAGAGGTTCCACAGGAACCTATGGTAATACCTATTTTTAAAAATAGGGACATATCTGACCTCAGCAGTTACAGTACCATTAGCCTAAGATAAGCAAAGGGTAGGATAATAAAAACTATTTTAAGGATTAGTCTAGAAGGGTACCTAATCATAGAATGATAAGCACTGAAGAAGGCCATTCAGGCATTCGGCCCATCGTGCCTGTGCCAGAATAGCAAATTACAAAAAAATGTCACCATCTATTTGGAAGGTTTAAGAAGCTACAAGTCAAATCTTTTCCAATTCATCGAGGGTGCTACAAATAGGCGTCAGCCTTGGCTCAGTGGTAGCATACTCAACTCTGAGTCAAGAGGTTATGGGTTCAAGTCCCACTCCAGAGACTTGACCACAAAATCTAGCCTGATGCTACACTGTCCGAGGTGCTGTTTTTCAGATGAGCCATTAAACTGAGGCCTCGTCTCCCGTCTACCCTCTCCCTTGGACATAAAAGATCCCATAGCACTATTTGAAGAAGAGCAGGGGTGTTCAGATAGATCAAACTTCCATTTCTATAGCGCCTTTCATGACCCCAGGATGTCCCAAAGTGCTTCACAGCCAATGAAGTAATTTTTGAGGTGCAGTCACTGTTGTAATGTAGGAAGTGGATCAGCCAATCTGCCCACAGCAGGCTCCCACATACAGCAATGAGATAATGAGTTCTCCCCTGTGTTCTGGACAATACTTAGCCCTCAGCCAACATAACTGAAACAAATTATCTGGTCATTATCACATTGCTGGTTTTGGGACCTTGCTGGGCACAAATTGACTGCCATGTTTTCTACATTGCATCAGTGACTACACTCCAAAAGTACTTAATTGGCTTTAAAGCACTTTGGGATGACAGAGGTTTTGAAAGGTACTATGTAAATGAAAGTTCTTTCTTTAAAGTAAATTGCAACCCCCTTGCAATAAAGGTTATTTGCCTTCCTATGAGAAGAGATTGAGTAGAACGGGCCTCTATTCTCTTGAGTTCAGAAGAATGAGTGGTGATCTCATTGAAATGTATAAAATTCTTAGAGGGCTTGACAAGGTAGATGCGGAGAGGCTGTTTCCCCTGGCTGGCGAGTCTAGAACTAGGGGTCATAGCCTCAGGCTAAGGGGTCGGCCATTTCGGATTGAGATGTGGAGATATTTCTTCACTCAGAGAGTTGTGAATCATTGGAATTCTCCAACCCAGAGGGCTGTGGATGCTCAGTCGATTCAAGACTGAGATCAATAGATTTTTGGGCACTAAGGGAATCAAGAGATTTGGGGATAGTGCAGGAAAGTGGAGTTGATGTAGAAGATCAGCCATGATTTTATTGAATAGAGGAGCAGGCTCAAGGGGTCATATGGCCAACTCCTGCTCCTATTTCTTATGTTCACTTGGATTTTCAGAACACCTTTGACAAGGTTCCAGATGAAAAGCTTCTAATAAAACTAAAAACAGGGGATTCTATGGTAGAAACTTGCACTAGATGAAACATTGGATAATAAATAGGAAACAGGGACTGCTCATGACTGCCATAGTCTCGGACAGGGGGAGAGATGCTGGTTGGAGTGTCAATTGGGTCAGTTCTTTGACCCTTGTTGATTCTTAGCTGCATAAATGTCTGGATGCAGAAAATAATTGTGAATTCAATAAAGTAGCAGATTACACTAAAATAGCGAGGGCTGAAGGGATGTGGGATGCAGTTGATGAATTGATCAATTGTTAATTTGGGCACTAACTGGAGAATGGCAAAATACTCCCTATTGGGTGATGAAGTGAGCAATGTAAGTAGAAGTGAAGGAAGAAGGATTATTAGAGTGAGACTTTTAACTGCACCTGGGACTAACAGTACACTCATCACTTTTAATAATTAGCCAATGTGAAGAAGCATGTAGAATGTTGGCAGTGGAATTGCAGATATGTAATGGTTATAATGCACTGATCACACCATCTTTGGAGTACTTTGTACAGTTTTGCTCAGCACACTTTAAAATGTGCATATATGCTTTGGAAAGGATGCAAAAAACACCAGTAAGAATGATCCCAACTGTAAAGGGAATGAGCTATGAGGAAAGACTGGCGAAGCTTAAGTTCTTTAGTCTAAACCTGGTCTTGGTGGTTTTGTGGAAAATTAAGCTGGAGTAAACCGGAAAAGTTGAAAAGGGGCGTGAGTTTATAAAGACACCCTCTTATCATCAGGGTAAACCTCCCAGCTTTCAGGGCTGTGCCAAGGTCAAGGAAATATCCTCGATTAATGAGTGTACATAAACCGGCGCCAGTTCAACTCCCAACACACCTCTGTCACAATTCGCACAAATCAAATCCGATTTTTTTTAAAGGGAATATTGATGGGAGGTGATTCTCCCTCTTTAAGTAACCTTTACTATCTGTACGTCCCTGGTAATTGGGTGAGATTAAAAGGGAATGTCGCCATGGCAGAAACAAAGTGGTATTTCACCAGAGAATCCTAGATTTTGCAGCACTAGATTCGGCCCATCAGGTTTGTGCTGGTTTTATTGAACGAGCTACCCCTTAGTTCTATTCACCATACCATTTATGTTCGGTTCCGGCACTAAACCTCGTGGTTTGCTGTCTCCTCATTTGGTGCGACAAACAAAACCAGGTAATAAAAATAAATTGGTCCAGAACTGGAAACTTAATTGTTGCAGCATTAAACCAGGCACACCTTTAAAATTAGATGTGAAATCCAATCGTTATTTGCGATTTATAGACATAGGAAGTTCCTAACACTTGGCCAAATATTCTGCTGCCCCTCGCAGTTACCATTCAGATATATCGCTCAGTTTAGATTTAGCAAACGACAATGACAAACTCTACTCTAATAATACTCGTCTAACAAGCAGCCACGAAATGCTAGTGTGGTTGACGATCGTCCGATTTAACTGTTAAACCGAATGCAATGAAAGCGCAGGTTATTCCTAAGATCCAATTGAATGAACATTCCGTCGATACGAGAAGCAGATGAGATGTTTCTAAACATCTGCAGTACCAAAATAGCCGAATCTCCCACACCATTGTGCTTCTATTATGAGCAGTGAATGTCATCCGCTGGCTGCTGCATATATCATACCAGTTGTCTTAATCATAGAAACGAAACACCAATTAAGTGACACCCATCCGTATTTTAACTTGAGATGTTTGCAAGTGTCTCCATGTACTCGTCCAATTAAATCTTAGCAAGCTGCTCATTTGGCGTTAATTACGGTACGGTAGCATAGTGGTAATGTTACTGGGCTAGTGATCCAGAGGCCTGGACTAATTATCCAGAGACGTGAGTTCAAATCCCATCACGGCAGTTGAGGAATTTATAATTCAGTTAAATAAATAAATCTGGAATGGTGACCATGAAACTACCAGATTGTTGTAAAATCCCATCTGGTTCACTAATGCCCTTTAGGGGAGGAAACCTGCCATCCTTACCTGGTCTGGCCGATATGTGACTCCAGACCCACAGCAATGAGGTTGACTCTGAACTACCCTCTGAAATGGCCTAGCAAACAATCTGTCATATCAAAAGAGTTCTGCTACGATGGACTGCAGCGGTTCAAGGCGGCGGCTCACCACCACCTTCTCAAGGGGCAATAAATGCTGGCCTTGCCAGCGATGTCTACATCCCGTAAATAAATAAATATTATATAAGAGAAACAGCCTGAAAATATACAGTTAACAATTTCAATCCGTGTAGCTGGGAGGTTGAATCGTGGACTCGTCAGCTGAGCGAACAATCACGGGTCGGGATGTGACTGGTCTTCGGCTTCATCTGAAGTGTTTGTAGCAAGCGAAATAGGTGGTGGATGGAATAAAGACATGAATATTTCCAACCACCTGTATCATACACTTCCTCGGTGTATACTATCCACTTGATGCCCGTGCACAGCGGTTTCAGGTGAACAGCGACCACAGAACGACGGCCGTCCAGTATAATTTAAGAATTCGGTCAGACATCGGGCACCAAAACCAAAAGAAATGAGGGTACTTTGAACATGTGTGTGTGTGTGAGGGAGAGAGACAGAGAGATGAAGACAGCGGAGATATCAAAGAACGCAGAAAGTGCCAGGGCTTGGCAAGGGATGCAGAATAACTCCAGCTTGGTTCCAAACCAAGTTTAAACTACTGACACTTACTTTTCAATATTATAATGTTAACACAGAACCCCTCCTGCCTAACTTAAAAAAATATCCGGAGGGGGTTGGGGCAGAGCACTCCGAAAAAAATGTTATAGTTTCTAATATATTTGTAATCTATTCCAAAACGATAGTGCAACAGCACATTACGGTTTTCCACGCAGAACAATTTGATTAGAAATTATGTTTGCAAGAGTATATTAACCATTCCCATCTTTAAATGACACCTGGACTGTGTGCAGAAATACATTCATGCCGATTTTTAGAATTACTTCCACCTTGTCCAGTTGAACAAAGAGATTGAAACTCACAAGAATGACATTCCAACCTCAATCGCAACAAGATTGCTTACTTGTGAAAGAAATCCATTAAAATCAATGTAAAGTTGATCTTAAGGAGACTTAATGTGCCACGTCGTAATTCCAAATCCTTAAATTCTGTATTATAAGGGGGCTGTAACAGAATGTATAGATTGCGTTGCGTTGCGTGTGCGTGTCTGTCTGCGTGTATGAGAGAAATGACTTGCATTTCTGTAGCCTCCCTTCAGGTCTTCAGGACGTCCCAAAGCGCTTTACAGCCAGTGAAGTACGTAAGAAGTGTAGTCACTGTTGTAATGTAGGGAAACGGACAGGCAATTTGCACACAGCAAAGTGCCCGCAAATAGCAACGAAACAAATGACCAGATAATCTGTTTAATAATCTGTTTAATAATCTGCGGGCTGTTTTGTGAGGAGTTTTCTGTTTCTACTTAACATGACATAATAGTTGTTTTCAGATAAAAGTTGGAATTTGCAATTATTTTTTAATTAAAAAATGACCGAGCAATGATAGAATTTCCGTTATTGTAAAAAAAAAAGTGTGCAATGCAGGGCTCCCAGGAAGAAAATAAGACAGAATAAGGCAGTGATAGCAGGGTTGGGAAGGGATCGAGTTGATTCGGTGACCGGACAGTGTTCTGAGGCACGTGGTCCACTGACGTGCCTTCTGATTCACTAAAGGGATATTGATCTTGTTTGTTCTAAATAAGGTTCTAAAGGGCGTGTTTTCGACCTGGGACAAAATAAAAGATGCATTTTCTGGATGTGAGCTATGTTTGGCGAGGGGCACAATATTTAAAAGGAAGGTTGTCTTTTAATCTGTTTCATTTCACACACACACACAAAGACTTCAAACAAACTCAGGCAGGTGGGGCGAGTGGCGGGACTGGAATATGACATAAAAAATCTTACCGTCTTTGTTCATATTAACTTCAAGACACTTTTTCAGCCGGCAGGCTCTGCATTGATTTCTGTGAGTCTTGTCTACAGGACAGCCCCCCTTTAAAAGATAAAAACAAAATAATGAACCGCACAATACCTCACACAGATCAAACATATTTCATTTTAAATCACATGTTTATATTCATTGTATAGATGTAAGTGCTTCGCTAGTTACAAAAATGTTTTACAACTTCAAGGTACTATCACAGATAATTGTTTTAAGGAAGGTGAACGTGTAAATGTTATACTTATGACTGACAGGTCAACTAGAAACAAACTGCCTGTAATTCCCTTGAAACATGAATAGTTACATATGCAAGATATATATAGGATTAGAGGGGAGTTGAGGAGAACTTTTTTCACCCAGAGGGTGGTGGGGGTCTGGAACTCACTGCCTGAAAGGGTGGTAGAAGCAGAAACCCTCAGTGCATTTTAAAAAGTACTTGGATATGCACTTGAAGTGCCGTAACCTACAGGGCTATGGACCAAGATCTGGAAAGTGGGATTAGGCGGGATAGTTCTTTTTCGGCCGGCACGGACAGGATGGGCCGAATGGCCTCTTTCTGTGCCGTACATTTCTGTGATCCCATAATTCTATATATATAGAAAATATACACGGGTACACATTATATACACATAACTTATGAATGCGGTTTATGGACTGACCATAGTCAAGTGCTATAATAGTCTGAAAGGTAAGTGAGTCCTATCAAACTTGTTCAAACTTTTGGGATTCTTGCAGCGTCGCTCCTGTTCAGGGGAGGCGTGGAGCGATCCCACATTCCCCGCCCGTCTCACAACCGATTTACATAGAGGCCAGGCAACAGAGCAAGAAAGATCACCGACCCCAAAAACTACCACCCCACTTAGTAACCAATAGGAAGTGGCGCCACCGTCCTGTCTTAACCGAAGATTAACTCAACAATTTTTCAAAAAAAGACATTGAAATAATTTAGGACAGTTTGTTCTATCGCTGCTAGAATCCGGATTAATAATCACTCCAAATCAGAGTTTCTGGATACCTCAGTCACCTGAACCAGGTAATAACTGGGCTCAGGCACGCGTTCTATAGGGTGCTTGGTGACAATGATTAAAGCCTAACACACAAATAAATAGGAATAGATGTCCCTTTACTTTTTGAAGTGACGTTAAATGGTCTCCTTTCGAAAGAGAAACAAAACACTTTTTTTTAATGGATCCTGATTCTTCCCCGTGCTTGACTGCACCCCAAGCACAGGGTGTGGAAGGTAACGCTGTGGAGTCAGAGCTCGCAGGGGCTGGTTTGTACCTGGTTGCCTGATTTGCAGACGTAGGTTCTGTTCCGGCGAATACTGCGCTTGAAAAACCCCGAGCAGCCGTCACAAGCATAAACTCCATAATGTTTACCAGAACTGCGGTCCCCACACACCTTGCACGGAATATCCAAAATGCGACCTTTAAAAAGCCAAATTGGTCGGTTTAAGTTTTATAATATAAAGCTCTCGTCGACCGGCCTCGCAAGTATCTCAAAAAAAAGTCACAGATCAGTAACACCATTGAGCACGGGTTCAGGGTCCCATTGGGAATAACGAAATAAATATCAAAACCGCGGAATCTGAAAATAAAGTTTTACAAGTCATGGAGCGATGAGCCTCCAGATAGAATATTGAAGCACTTTGTGATGTTTCGTAATACAATAGCTGTCTAATATTCGGATTCCTACAACCACAAACGTATCTTCCCACAAGGAAAGAAGTGAAATACACAAGCAAGCCGCTCCGATTAAGAATGACGTGAGGTAACTAACACCAGGTCTGGTTTGTCAGCTAAAACACTGCTTTCTGACATCTTATCATTTTAAACCCATCGAAATCATTTCATATGCAATAGGTCGGGACCTGTAATAACAAAGAGGTACTTTCAGCCACATTGCATGTAACATTAGTAATCAATCAGGATTAATTAGTATCAAACCGGGAGATTTGCGGCAATGAGATTCCTTCAGACATTGTACTCGGAGGAGATTGTATAAACATGGCTGCAAGTGGGTTAAACCAGCATAACTAGGAGCGGTTTGCAGACACCAGTGTAAATGTCAACATCTGAAGCGGACCGAAGGATAAATCATCTTGCAGAAAAATTAAAAGATTTTCATTTTTTTTAAATGGAATCGATTTACTTTCTGACCAAAAACAAGAACCATTCACTGACGGGATAATCATATTGAGTTTGACAGCAGTTCCTTGTGTTCTATCAATCAACTTGTGACCTTTAAAAACAAGTTGTTGAAAATAAGCTTGCAGAAAGTGCTGAAAAGTAACGTTATACTTTTATGCCACTTTAAAAGAGTCAGAAACGAATCCCAGCTTTGGCTCTTAAAAAGCTTAAAAATATAAAAAGAAAAGCGCATTTTAAACTGGTCGCTGGACAGGTTTGCATCGGGAAAGATAGAAACATGCACCTATTTTAGAAGATTCGTTTTAACACTCGTTTGTGTTCCTTCATTTGAAACACTGGACACAATTCGCCGACCACGTCACTTCAGTGTGTCAAGATGTTACTTCGGGGGCCATCGTCTATTGATTGGGAAATGCAGACGAAAAAATGTGAAAGTGGAGGCGAATATACTGACTTCAGGCTAAAGGTGGAGGGTCTTTAAGGGTCTAACTACATGGGTGGGAGCACCGTCGCCACAAGGACAGTAGAGTTTCAAGGAGAAGGCTCGGCCGCGGCCTCTCTGGGAAAATAGGAATGGCGATAAATATGGTCTTGCCACATCCCCAGAACAATTACAAAATAATATTCTTTTCTGGCAGGAAAAAAGTGACATAAAAGACGAGGGAAAAACAACGGTGATTTCTTGACGCGGAAAACAAATTCCGTTGTAAATTGAATTTTGCACCGAGAATCTTCAAGTTAGCAATAATTAGGTCATTTGCCAGAGTAGACAGTTGATATTAAAAACTAGTCTATCGTCGATAACGCTGGAAAAGCCTCATTAGTCGAACTGTCTGCAGTCCTATAATGTGCATCATTGCATTGGGTCCTTGTCGCACCTTTAGGGGCTGTTGCTCAGCACGGTGCGACTGTGTGAACTTTTCTATCGCAGGTTGCGTTCGCAGACCATGGGAATGTAAAGGTTGGGACTTCGGGAGACTGGATCTGTACAGACAGCAGAAGCTACAACAATGTCTGGGATGGCCAAACTACGAGACGGGACATTGGGGAGAAAGTGTTGAGTTAATGATGTCCCATTGAACTCGTTGACTGCTCCCAATGAGGACAAGCTGTCATGACTTTTTTTAAATGAGTCCCGACAGCTGCTTTATACAAGAGCTGAAGAAAAACAGGACTATAGTGTGGGGGATTAAAACCTTCTCCAAAGATGGGAATTCAAAAGTAGCACAATGAGCCAGGACAGGAAAGGTATAGAACATCAAGCCACATTTAAACAGTTATTCTGTCGGATATCTGGATAAACGTCAGTGTCTAGTGGAAATGAAATAATTTGGTAAATGTGTAATTATGTGAACATATTCCCACCTGCCCATTGATTTACCAGTGACCCGTCAAAAACGGTAGCATGGGAATTCGGAAATGCCAGCATGCATCCAGGGAAAAGCAATCGACATACAGGGAAAAGGTCCAATCGTGTGGCGTCAATTTCAGTTAACATTGGCAAGCCCAGCCCACACGTTAACTTTTTAATGTTGAAAATAAAAGATCTGATTGACACTCGGCGCATTCATTGCCGTAATTTATCGATGTTATTGCTCGTTTGTTCGTAACTTCACCAAGTTTAATATTTTCCTTTCTTTAGATATATGTAAATGGTTTCTCGGGGAAAAGTAACTTTAATCTGCAAAAGACTTTGCTTATTTGGTGCTCAAAACTGGATGTAACACTGCAAATTCACGCGAACAATGTTATGAAGAACAGATAGCAATTCCATATTGAATATTTTTAAATGAAATAATTCCAAGCATGTTAAGTTATTACTCACTATTCAGTGTCTCTTTTGCGTATATAGAAATAAATGTAAGTAACCGTGCATCTGTGCTCAAACTAACCCATTAAAAAGCCTTTAAAAAATTCTCATTACAGAAAAGCTCGATGTAAAACTTACAAGCGATGGAAATTATTTATGAATCCCCTTATTTCAATACTATGTAATACTGCGTCTGGCGGAACCAATACGCTTTTTCGATTCCATTCCAACTCATAACGCATCATTTCCAGCACCCCATCTTTTCGTTTCTGAACTTCTCGGTTATAATACCGCAGGCGTTAGGAATATAACTTAAATCAATTCCAGACGAGGAGAGCGATTTTGAAAGAAAAAGGACATTTGCAGGCTCACCTAGCAACATTATTAGCAAAGCAAATGTCTAATCAGGTGATCGACTGCTTTAGTCTTGACATGTGTAGACTAAAAAGAAACAGGATTTTATTCACTAGGAAACATGCCTTTAACTTCTGTCAGTAGGGGGTCATTTGACACTTATTGTGTGTAATAATTACTTAAAAGTATATGGCATATTCTATTACTGTAATTACCATCAACGTTATAAGCCGTTGAAAGAAGTTATCTTTGATTCAAGGAAAGTGATTGTTGGGGGGACGAGTCGGTTTCTATTGCCACCCATACAGCGCCCTTGTTTGTGCTTCACATAAACTAACCGGCAGAGTTCGAAAAAGCTCACTTGTGTCGCCACAGCCCATCAGACCAAAAAAACACAAACTCACTGACTCTGGATAGAAGCACTTAGCAAATCACAGCTAAGCAATAAAAACCACTGGAAATAATTACATTAAGTCATAGAAAGTGGGGAGTGAAAACCCCTACACACAAAAAAAACATAAATTACATAACACAATAATGGACTCCACTGGAGCAATCGCTTTTCCGAGTACATCTCAGTTTGGCAAGAGTGTGGTCTCTTGCTGTATTGTCCAGTTCTAAAGTTAACATTTCAAATTAATCATCTCGTTACACTAACTTACATTTGCTGAAATAAAATCAATTCTGAAGCACCAATTAGACTTCGCCTTTTTATTGTAGTATGTTTCTCTTAGTATATGTGTGAAGGATGAAATAGCTCCAACAATGGGAATATATACAAAACTTGGGGAACTGGAGACAATAAGGTCGTTTCGTTATCTGTTAGTTTTTCATCTGTTTCAATACAATTTTCTATTCATCTATCTATCTAACTCTCTCTTCTAATCACGAATATCTCTATTTCTTCTTTATTTACATTCCCTGTATTTAATCTATAAGTTTTCTTTCTTTATGATACTGAATTCTATTAGGGTTAACCCTGTTTTCAAACCCACTGTATCCAGATATATACGGTATAGGGGGACAATTTTCTTATTTACCATTGACATTTGTAAATGCGTTCATTTCCATCTCAACCTCAATGCTGATGTCGATTTATGAATGTGTCTTTTATAATCTAGTTGCAATGCCACATCTTTCATTATTAGCAACGGTTCTGCTCTTTAAAGCTTTGACTTTTTGAGTTTGTGTGCATTATGTAGAGGATAAAATACTTTCATAGAGTCATAACTTTACTCTATGGGATGCTCGATGGGCTTCATTGTAAATCCCTCAGTAACACCTCGAATTATTTTAGCGTTTCCCTACATGGCATTTTGATTGATCTCATCCAAGTGCAGTTAAGCTTAATAATGATTTCCTTATAGAGGCCATTTGTCTGCGGTTTGGTTTTGACCGCGATTTTTGGACTACATTTTACCCTTACTTCAAATCCTTCAGTACTGAGAGCATATTTAGAATTAGGGAAAATGTGAAATTGTTACTCGCTCCCTTCAATGATATTAACCGGCAGATATGGCCTGCAAAGTCTGGATTTAGAAACAAAAAGTGTTAAATAAAGGGAATCAGTATTGTACAATGGTAGAATCTCCTAATCAGGTCACTGCATTCTAGTTTAAGAAATGAGAAATACCACTGAACAATGCTTCATTACCATGACAAGCGAATGGAGAAGTGTGTATGTATTATCCTAAATAAAGTATGTGTGGTTTCAGTAGTAAACCTCGACATATTCTGTACACGTATATATACCTATGTATTGATTGCTCCGGCCATGTAGCTGGAGAATCTGGATTTGTAGATGGACGTTGAACTGAGAATACTGAATCATTCTGAAATGGTGAATACACACTAGGCAAGACTCGCAAGGTAAACATCGACCCATGCGTTTGAGATGTAACAGAAGACAATAACCGATTGCTGGTAGAACCGCCGGTCTTATTTTAGATCGGGAATCTCCCAATTCAACTTTGCTGTTGTGAAGGAAGAAATCCAACAGGTTCTAAACACGCCTACTCTCTTCAAAAAGTGTTATCAGAGCTAAAAGAGAGAGAGAGAAAAACTTTTGTAACACTACCCGGATCCTGGGCCTCGCTAACTGGAATCCGAACTTCTATCTGTTAACCACGTACCCGTCTACAAAACGGCCTAAGCTGCGAATAGAATTGGTAAAAGCGATATAATGTTAGCGGCCAAAAACTGGGATCCGCAAACTTGGAACCAATCCCCCCACCCCACCCCAACCACCAAATAAAACCTTAGCGATTGAGCCGCCGTGTATTTCACCTCACCACACCCTGTGCTGCCGGTCGCAATTGTCTGGCTTAAAACTGGCCCAGAAGTGAATTAATTTAATTGAAGGCCCGGCGAGAACAAAATTCTCAACCTGCACTTCGATCGCAAAATGCAGCAATAAACATGATGATCATTTGCTTGTGACTAATGGACAGCCTTAGGAGAAAGTACCGCAATTAAATCTAGCACACACACACTCCCTTTCCCGTACCCGCAATTTTAACATATTATTGAGCCGTTTCTCCCGCCAGAGGCTGAAATCACCAAACAAATCCATATTGATACACATCACCCACTTGTTGATCCGGCGGGCTTGCTCATTCTTGCGGTCCTTGATCTAAGAATGGCTGGGATGTCCTTTATTTTATATCAGGCTGTATCATGAGGCGGTAGCTGGTCCAACAACGTGCACACAGTGAATCCGGTAACTCTCTTTCCGCTGATCACCGGCGGCTCTCCGCTCACAACAAGCCGAACGGTAACTTCTAATAATATCAGGCGCTTTCCCACCAGTCAGCCTTCAGCCGGTGACGTCCATAGGTGGCCAGCTCTCGCTCTCTCTCTCTCTTGTAAAGTAGGAAGGGTTGATTCACCAGGTCCATCCGTCATACATCAAGCCTTTGGAAGTTCCGATCCTCAGAGCTGTCAGCGGATCAAAAAAAAATAGAGTCCTGACTTTCGATTTGATCGGGACAGAAAGGAACAAGTTGCAAGCAGCTTCCGGTAACGTGAACCAAATTATTGTGATTTGTTTTTTAAGCATTCGGACGATGTCTAGTGACTGTGCGCTCCTGGATCTGGGTTAGAACACCAGTGCTTTCACACAGACACGGGATGCGAGCGATCAGCGCGGGTACAAACTTCCTTCCCCAGTCTCCATGGTGCATCTCACTGCCTGTTCTTTCACCCCATTAGACTGTTACGTCAGCACTCTTCAGCTTTTAAGATGCCAATGGCATTTCTGAGCTTTCCCGAGGCTTTAAAGTTACAAGAAGACTTTTTTTGGGATGGCGGGGGGGGGGGGGGGGGGGAGTTTGGTGGGGTGGGAGAAGGGAATGGGAGGGGGAAGCTGTTGCTTTGTCATCTACTCCAAATAGAAAAAAGAATCTCCCCAGTAAAATGTTTCTCTTTTGCTTCAGGCACACTGACCATGTCCCTGAAACTGGAGCGAGAACAGGAGCAGGCACACGTACTGCTTCCTACACCGTCCTCAGCAATAAAACTGGCAGAATGATTTCCTATCAATAAAATGTCATTTAAAGCTACAGCTCTTGGCTATAGACCTCAACCCGGTGAGTAGAAATGTATATAGATGTGTACAATTATATATTTGCTTGTTACTTATGGGTGAACCTTAGCAGAAAGTATCATGATTACACCTCGCAGTCCCTTCCCGCGATTTTAACGTATATTATTGAGGGGTTTCTCCAGCCAGAGGCTGCTATCACCAAGACTGACAACTACAATAACAAAACTGGAGCAGAAACTTCTGAATGTTTTGCCAGACGCCGTGCAATGCAGGAAGTCAAGTCTTGGATGGTCTCCATAGAATCATAGAGCCAAATGCAGTGACTTTGTAATGTGCTACTAATACCTAAACATCTCTTTTTGTTGTATAGTGTGGTAGCAATGAAAATAACAATATAACGGTTATTATAAACTGTTCATTAATTTAATGCAATATGAAAAGGTCATCAATCCCTCGGTAAATGATCTACTGCCGATTTCAAATGATGCAGAAACTGCTGTGGGGGCAAGACCCCCCCCCCCCCTCCCCCCGCTAGAGTTTGCCCAGCTCTTCATGTTGAAATTAAAGTCGAATCAACCCCTCCGAGTGGTGATAACCTGTGAGGCAAGAGGTTGCGAGCCTATCTGATGGAGCTGTGTGTTTCGATACGTTTTCCTGAGCTATCACTCGATCGTCTACTCACGATTAAAGGCTCAGGGTATTGTTCTTGTTCGTTCTTGGGAATGTTTTGGCCCGGGGCGCCGCAAATCTTACTAAAAGTTTCAACACCTTTAATCTGCTACAGTTACTAACGACATAACGAGCAGGGACCCGCGGCTCTGCCGCAGTGGACTGCGCTGTAACATCGGTCACGGTTAGACTGACGTGCTTGGCTTTGGCGCAAATCCTCTTGTCCAAATCTATCGAGGAGTTTGACTGTGATCCCCTTTAGGTGATCTCGGTTATCTCTCTTGCTCTATTAGTGACATAAATCTCCTTCGAGTAATGCAGTGGCAGCCAGTCACCCCCCGCCCCCATCGAGCATCACCTGTCACGTGACCTGCGAAAATCCCACATTATGAAGATAGTTTAATGCCATTTTGGAAATTTGAGTGCAGAGCAGTGAGGTTATGCTATCATGATGTTCCTCTGTAATCCTGGACTTCAAATTATGCTATCACTCCGATTGTTCATGGTGCTTTAAAGCAGCAACACATTAGGCTGAACAGCGCGCAGACGAAAACTACACACACACATAAAATATGACCAAGTGCATCGTTTTATTTATTTTTTGCAAAGCACCCCTTGCGAAATCTGACATCTTTTTAAAGCAACACTTCTGAAATAATTCTGGGAATTTTCGTTGTCACTAAATAATTTATTCTGAACTTTCTTTCCTTGGGCTCTTCAAATTTTTCACCGGCCTTCAGAATATTCAGCATTAAATGAAATATTAGGTCATGACAAAAAACATGCTGGTGTCTGCACAGTGTTGGGGAATGGTAGTCTTCACCAGGTTAATCATCGCGTTTGATCATAAACTGTAACAGTGCAGAAAAAAAGTTTTTAACTTTCCAACACTTTCAAACTATTGAGCTGATTTGCTGAAGGGACCAGAAAGTAATACTTATTGGGCGATGAAGACATTTAATAACTGAAAATTTGAAATGGTGTCTCCAATCCCTTAACAAACACGCACGCGCTGATTTTGGGACGAAATCTATCGAATAGTTGGAAGTTTTTAGAGCAAATCTGTAACAGAAACGGAAAGTCTTACAGCACGGTACTATACTGAATGTAGGGTCAATCATAACTGAACCCTATAATGTTATAAAATCAATACATGAAACTCAATTTCTTCACAAAGAAAAGTTAAGCAACTATTGGTGCGGATTTCATTGACAACGCAGAATGCCGAGTTAGATCGACAGGGAGAGCTGGATTGTTACATTATAGCGTATTTTAAAAGTCATTGCAGAAAATCAGTATGTATTTGACTGGCCATCTGTTTAACTATCGATCTATCTATCTTGACCAAATCTAAGAGGTTTCATTGTTGTGTCTCATTGATTAAAAACAAACAGGCCTACCTGTAGTGCAAATTATACGAATTTGATGTGAAATATGCTCTCCACAGTGTATTCCTTGCCTCAGTTCCAGCTATTGCATTTCCAGTGACACCCTTAGCACCTTGACATGGACAGCAAGATGCCGCAATCTGCAGAGGCTAGTACCCACCCGCGCCGATCTTACATTCTCCTCGTCCAGGTAAAGAGCGCAATAACTTCGGTCAATAAATTAACCGAATCCAAGGTTTGTCTTGAAAAAACTCGAGCAAGAAATGCTGGTTTTATTGCTGCAAATGAAAATATATTAGATCTTCAAAATACCACATATCTGAAATGTATTGTCCTGGTGACCAGTTTTTATCTTACTTCAAACATCAATCCAGTGCGGTTGAAGAGCAATTTCAGTTTTATTTTCAAATGATATCTCAACTCCATCTATTTAGAAGAAAATTCCACATTTACGTTGTAATCAATTAATTTAACATCGATCTTTGTAACACACACACTCACCTTCCTCCCTAATACATTTACCCTGATAGTTTTTTTCCGATATTGAGCACAACATCTCGGCTGACACTCCAGTGCAGTGCTGAGGGAGTGCCGCACTGTCGGAGGTGCCATCTTTTGCGTGAGACATTAAACCGAGGCCCGTCTGCTTTCTCAGGTGGATATAAAAATCCCATGCCACTATTTGGAAGAAGAGCAGGAGAGTTCTCTCCAGTATCCTGGCCAATATTCATTGCTCAACAAACATTTCTAACAAAACAGATTATCTGATCATTATCACAATGTGTGATCTTGTATGATCTTGCTGTGGGCACTTTGCCGTGTTTCCTACATTACAACAGTGACTACACTTTAAAAAATACTTCATTGGCAGCAAATCACTTTGGGACTTTCTGAAATGTGAAAGGCGTTATATAAATGCAAATATGTCTTTCTTTTATAGCCTTTTGTACAGGGAGTAATATCGCTCAGTGAAATCCATCTCGGGGTTTTTGCTCTGGGTTGCATTATGTGATTGATTTACATTTACCTACAACCAATTGAAACTCAGTGCAAGGATACAAATTCAATGATTTCTTAAAGTGACAGTGGCAGTTTTCATGGTTACACTTAATGAGATAGTACCAAGTGTTTCTTTAGTTTTCATGTAAAAGTCAAGTAACTTACCTTGGGTCATTTACACCATATTTGTAAAGTTTCGGATACGTAAAGAAACTATTAACATGCTTAACGATCTCCAAACCCAACTACTGGGGAATCCACACAGTTACTTCTTGTTTGCCCAATAGGGAGTGAACATTTTCTCCATGTTGTCCTTACTTAAGGCTAAAGAATGCAAGAACAAATTGGTAACAGGAAAGCCTTCGGGGCCGCAAGTGTCGGCAGGGCAATGCTGGAGTTTAACAAGCTCCAAGCATGCAGTTTGGGGACATTGAGCACCGCAACGTTTCCCGCCAGGATCACCCGACGCCTTAGAACATTGGTTTGCGGGTTTAACAAGGCACGAAGTAGGAAGAACCCAGTCACAGCGGCAGGACCAGTCGAGCTGATCGATAATCCAGGGCTCCCTGGAATAGGGTGACTTTGCTTCGCTCAAGCATTGGATTTTCCAGTAGGCGTTGGAATGTTCTCCCATTGGCAGGCCTACCTCTTTGACCAAGCTTTTGGTCATCGGCCCTAATTTCTCCTTATGTGGCTCGGTGTACATTTTTTTTTGCCTTATAATACTCCTGTGAAGCGCCTTGGGACGTTTTACTACGTTATAGGCGCTATACAAATCTAAGTTGTTGTTGTGTTATACCTTGGAACCAACTTGACCCCGAAGAGACATTTCATACCAGCTCCCTAGGAAGAGAGTTACTGTGTTTAACAACGAACGGCGCTAATAATAATAATATTTAATAAAATTAATTACAGTATATAATAGCAATACTGTAATATTAAATGTCTGTAGCCTTTTATGATTTTACGATACGTTTTAGCATTGCAACAGCTGTTAAAACTAAATGGAGACGGTACAATAGGGTTACCATAAGGTTACAGGTGACAGTCCGAGGAGGCCGTTCAGTTTGATAAACCAGCTACAAGGGCCACTCCCCTTTAATAATACATTGCCGCCAGCACTAACACCTTAAAGGTGCCAGTACGCTAAATTAGAAAATTAAAAAACAGAACTCAGGTTTACCTCTGCAATATAGCACAACACTGTTGCCGAACCTGCTGCAGGTCGGGCCACGGCAAATCTATCTATTTGGGGCAAATTGTCAGTGAGAAACTTCCGCTCGAACTATTTTAGACAAAACTTTCCTGTTGAAATGGATAAATCCCGCCACATGAAGGTCTGAACAATGGCCGAATGCAGTGTGGTGGCTGTGGCCGAGCTGGCTCGGAGCTCACAAAGAGCGGATTAATTGGTGCCTTGGCTGACTGATTCGAGATGGCTCCAGTCATTCAGCACCACGGGGAGTCCCATTGTCCCCGGCCTGATTCCGAGTTTTCACAAACTCGAAACAAAAGTCAATTTCTTTTCAAAATCATCCCCGTGTTTTTGCTCTATGAGGTGACTTGTCGGAGTGGCGGACAGGCTCGGAGCTTGACTCTCCCTTGCGTCTAGGTACGTCTCTAATGAGTGTGAGAAAATCGCCTTTTCTTACAGACACAAGTGCAGGAATGTACTGGCACACGGAAAGTGCAAAGGATTTGCTGCAAATCACATGAAAAGCGGTGTACTGTACAGCCAAATGCTAGATTTCATTCATCACTAGAGGGAGAACGCTCCTAAACTGCAGTTTGCAGTTTGAACCTGGGCCTGGCAGCTTTCTTTATATTCGCAATCCTCTGTTACGTGTTACTTGTACAATTTTGGGTTCGGCACAGAACAATTTCAGGAATCCCGTCACTGAATATGGCGGCTTGTAACATTACTTTACCCAGTTCATTTAGCGAAACTATTGATTGACCTTTACTACAATTAATATAAAGCATTCCACATGTGTTTGCGGTCATTTCAAAATAATGCAGAGGAGTAAGGCAACTCACTCCTCTCTAAAACCGCAATTACTGACGAAGAATAGTGAACATAAAATGGGTTTATGATCCTGGCAGAAATGCATATGCTGTGTGCAGACACAATCAGGCCTAAATTGAGTCTTTTTGTGCTTAATCTCTCGTTCGGGCCAAAAAAAAGAGTAAGTTTACAACTCGTAGCACAAAGCCTCCCTTCACTTTTAGGTTGGGGAGACCTGAGTGACCTCCGAAAGTTAATTAGGAGGTTAACAAAGAATAAGCTGGAGCAGAATACATCAGCTCTCATCTAGTGGAAGATGTTATCTATTAATTAGGAAAATCGTTAAGGTGGCTTTATTGTAGTGTAGAAAAACCTGCGGTCGGCGGTCAACGGTTTGATCAGCCCCGTCTCGACAATAATGTCGTTTAGTTAAACTGAGGAGGGGAGAGTTTCCCCCCTGTTCAAAATCGGTGAGTATGAGTTGCAAGGAATACAGTCGAATTAAATAGCCGACAATTGTCACGGCTTTGATTCTCAAGGCATCCAAGCATACTTTGTCCATGATGTAATCGACTGAACCTGTGGGGAGAGACGCAGCCCCGGTAAACTGGCAGACCATTGAAAGTTAACATTACGGTTCTCAGGCACAGCTTGTTGGACTCCTTCCTTCTCAACGGACCTCGGCTGTTTTTAATGCGAAAAGGCAGGAAAACATTCTTTCAGTACTGAAAACCGAAGGGAAGAAATATAGTTTAATTGCTTGTGTCTAATTAACTCACCGATTCTGTTATGTTCTCGTACTGATGGGGCGCTACATTTTATATTTATATCAATACTCCCTGATTTGTTAAATCATAAAAGCGTCCCCACGCCAATTAAAACTCATTATGTGACAAACACCAACATTTATGTTATGGCCATTGCATCTGACATTGCAACTATAGTAACTACAGGAGCGGAGCATTCACAGGCAACAGTTCATAGATTGGTGTAATGGTATATTTTTTCCATTTAATTCATTTACAAATTGATAAAGTGAAGTATTAATCAATATTGTAGCTCTCAGGATTCACACCGGGGAGGTGACCCGCGCCTCCACTTCTGCAGTTCCAGTTTGTACACTTGTGGCGACCATTGAATCATAGAAACAGAGGGCATGAAGCGTTTCTAAGAGGCTTGGTTCAGATTGGAAATTGTAAGGACTGATTTTTAATTGCTCCAAGTGGAAGGTTGCCTCCCTTGGCGCATTGTTGACACGCGCGTACTCTGAGTTATTTATTTATTTTGCGGCAATGCTCTGCATTCTGTCCATTCCCCCTCCCCTTCCCCGTCCCTTGATAGGACACATTCAGCAATCGCACCAAACACAGTTGTTACCTATGCTGCGTTTGTTGAATTCTCATTAGTGTCTGTCTACACTCAATTAAAACATTTGAAAGAGTTATTATTACATCGAAAGTACCTCCAAATGCAACAATAGACATGGACTAGTAAACACCAGGCTTTGTACATCAGTGTTAGCCCAGTGTGCGCAGCGTACCAGGCGTCATAATCACTCAATTAGAGTCTTCGTGAATAAATATTCTGTCTATCTTAAGCGAGTGACATGTGGTCTACAGGCATTAATGTCACACAGGCCGGCAGCAAGATTCAGTTAACTTCAGTTTAGATTAATATAAGTTCAGGTTTTTAAATTGAGAATCCGAGGTGAAAAGACAAAGCCCACGGCGCAGGATGCTACCTATGGTGACAAGAGTTGGCAAGACAACGCCAAGTTTAGCATATTGTGCCAGAAGGGAAAGATTGAAGGAAATGAGCAGTTTTGAGACGCTGGGACAGAATGAATTACTTTTTGAGAAATTTAGGAATAGACAGCGGAATTCAGGTTGCATAGAAAGACATATCTTCACGTAAAAGGTGTCAAAACTGAATATGAACGAAACGATGAGCATCACACCTATAAGTCTATAGTATAAAACAGATATGAATTCCGTCACCATGCATCAAAATGCATCGATCTCAATGGTACAAATTACATTTAAAACGACTGAAATGATCAATCAATGTTACTCATAAGCATGTGTGCGTGTGTAGGGTTATATACACACACCAATGTAGGCACATATACACAAATATTAAGTCACTTTGGCTTTCCAGCCTTTTATTATTCCTAAACGATATTGTTATGCTGGTATTTGCTTTTTAAAAAGGTATGAAAAACATGGTCATTCTACAAAACATGATCACACTGCACATTGTTTAAAATGCCATTCCAGTCCTAGACGAATGAATGACTGATTGGCTTGCTAGCAACCTGTCTCTATGTATTCATAGTTTGCAGTGTTTGACTATGTTTCTAACATACTGGAATAAGTACAATAAAGCGAAGGAAATGGGGTTATTGTGATGTTGTCTTTATGTGGCTTATACATATGTTTCGGTATAATTTACTCTCGCTGACTATGAGACTGATATGATTTATTAAAGTCCAATATGCTGTAGCGTGATTAAAAGTATGAGGGACAATGGGGGTATCGAACCCACTTTGAAACCTCAGGCAGTCTCTCGCTCTCTTACACTTGAAACCCCTTAAGTGACAACTCCACATCTGAGCAGTCCAGAATTTATAGCCGCCATCTAATCCAAGACAAAAATATGCTCTAATAATTTAGAATGATTCAAAACAACTGGAAGGAAGCGGTAGGGAAGTTAATAATTGCTAAGCGGATATTTAAAGGCCAGTCTTTTGTTGAAGGTCTCAGACCTCGGCCGCGGGTTTTCAGGAAAAGTCACATTACCGCAACTTTAAGACATTTAAAAGGCGTTTGTGTTGAAATGCGACTCAATGATTACTATTTGAAGATTAAAGTGACTAAAATCCAGGTACGTTTTTTCTTCTTCAGAAAGTCATCTCTAGCAGTTGTGTGTTTAGTATCATGAAACGAGGTGGATGGTATCTATTTTCCTAATGACAAGCCAGGACCATTGCTAGACTCATTCCCTGCAGATGCTGCGCGTTCCCTTTTCAAAGAGACCTTTTCACACGAGTCCCAGAATTACAGTTCATGAACCATTCAAGCAATTGACCAGCATGAACCTCCCTTGAATCGCCTAATCTGATGGGTGGATCTATGTGTTTTGTTGCTTGTCAAAAACAATCACCCCTCAGCCCATTACATTTACAGCACGTCGTCCTTTAATTGGTGTAACACACTGAGAATTGAAAAGAAGAAAGTCCTACCAAAGAACCCGAGTGAATGAGCCCTGACGCAAAAAAATGCGAGCTCGTTGTTCTTCAAAGGTTGAGACTTGGCCACTAACAAGGAGGTAAACAGTTATTTAAAGAGCAATTTCACGAAAGTGCAAACCGATGCGCCACCTCGAAGGTGCTCTGGCAAACTGCGCTAGCTGCTTAGGCAAGTACTAATTGGAAGAGGGCTACCTCCAGGAGTCTGCAGAATGAACCGCGAATGACTTGTGTATCTGTGTGTGGAAGAGAGAGGCGGGGGTGGTTGGAGAGTTGGGGGTTGAACTGCAGTAATAACGTTCGGCGCTGTGCTGACAAGTTTGATTAGTTTGATCTGCAAGCTGCTAAAGTCTGTGTTGCTGTGGGCCAGAGTGTGGCGCGCTACACTTTTTCACCCCCCCCCCCCGCCTCCCGCCCCCACCACGTCACCGACTAGCAGAGTTTGTCAGCAAGGTTTGATTCTCAGTTTAGCAGAGTTGAAGCAAGTCCGTTTCGTGTCGTGTTATGAAACAAGACGTCTCCCACTCACTCCTGTGTGTCTTTTTTTTCTCAAGGGGGTGGGGTGTGGGAATGACCGACACAAGCTGGGCGAGCAGTAGATGTGCTACCATCTTTGAGGCGACCAGCAGCGAGGAAGTCAAAGCCGCCTTTGTGCGCTTCTCTCGGCTGCGTGTTTGTTAATTATCCCCCTGTCTGAACCCCCAGAGAACCACCCAGTTTACTGAGCAGGCAGACAGCACGCACTTAGGGAAGATTAACTTTGATTAGGTAATAAAAAAAAAACTTCATCCCTCAACAACTTTTCACTCGAGGCCCCTACGAGTGTCCACAAATAAACTGGCAATAAAAATGAAAGGTGATTACTTACTTTTTAAAATCTGCACTCAGTATATTTAACACAATAAAAACTCTTCAGACCGTGAAAGTCACTGTCGATTCCCCTTATACCCCATTACCTACTTATTCATTTCTTTTTGTTTAGCTATTTTTCCATCGCTAAATATCATGTATTAATTATCTATCTATCTAATTCCCAAGCAGATGAAGTATATGACTGTAGTCTCTGTGTACTGAAAACACTGGCACTTTTGCTCCACTTCCCAACTCCCAGAATTGTAATCCGTCAGGAAAAAAAAAGCTATTGAAAACTGAGCGTTACTTTTTAAAACGTTAGAGGCAATTTGCGCGGATCCCTTTTTTTTCCACTGAATACGTTTCACCAAAAACGCCTTTATTATGCGCCTCAAACAGCCTACTTGATGAGTTGGCTGGCACAAATCAGTTCTTAGCAATCCCTTGATCCACGTCAATTGTCATCTGGAGTTGGGGCACTTTGACCGCGAATGGTGGTGAAGTCAGAGTTAATCCTCTGAAGGAATCACGGGAAGAGAAAAGCAACAATAACTAAGTCAAGCGTAAAAAATGAAAGAGAAATCTCTATTATCAGTCACTACATTTCCCAGCTATGTAGTGAAAAATAAGCTATTTTGTCATTCGAGTCAGACACCTAGAGAAGAATATGAGGTCGTGGTGGGTTGGGAGACTCACACGACGTATAGAGTAATATTTTAGACTCAAAGATCTCACATTTGGCACAAACCCCCCATCTCCCATCCACTATTACCATTACATATAGAGTGCCTTTATTTCATATTAACACGGTATACGGAGCCTTTGTACATAATAAACAGAGCTAAGTCTGGAGGATTAGGAATAGTCACACAGCCTTCCACCGTATAATTTTAAGGACACTGGACAACTTGCAATTCAGAGTTATACTCGGCTCGCTGTGCACAGACCAGCCCTGTAAATAGCTACAGTTATATAATTGCCTATTTTAAAAAGAATCTTCGAGGCCTTACATAACTGATGATTTTTGATCTCTGTTTGTGATATCAGGAACATTATAAGAGATCCCCGCTCCCTCATCCCGGACCATCTCCCTCTCCTTCTCCTCTGCCGTCTAACCTTTAGTCTCTGATTGTTGCATTTGATGTTAAAATTAGTTGCACACAACAGAATTCAGGATAGTCGAGTGGTTTTATTGACATCTGACAAATTCAAGATCTTTTTTGTTAAAATTCTGCAACAATCGCAAAGTTTTTTAAATGTCTTTTTTTTTGCAATTTTTGCTACAGTGCTTAACACTTTCATGTGTTAGTTTATATATTTAATATATAACCGCAGTTTCTTTTTTTGCGGGTTTGGCTTCATAAGGACGTGTTCAAGTGCAGATAAGTAACTAAAACCCATTTTGACTGTGTCACATCGCACGTTAACACGCATCTCCTTCCCGGTGCTGATCTTAATAAAGGAGTGCGCATTTAGCAGAGTATTTACCCTCATCAGTGAAAGACCTTTTCCTCCCAATCGCTCCTCGGCCTCATACTTCTCTTTTTAGCATTTGAATTTAAACTAGAGATCGATTTGAATTTAGTGCGTTCCCTATTTTAATTAAACGCGAAAACCCCCACTAATATCTGAATGATCATTTTTCTCTCTATATTATATATATTAACATAATCATTTATTTTATAAAAATTCAAATTGTAATGTCCTGCCACAGATTTGCATAAAAGCGTTTCTGCATCACCCCAGCACTTGAAACAGTGCTTGAAGCTTACAAGACACTCGGCAATCCTAATTAGTGATTTTTGTCCTCTTGTACTGGGCTCGGTATCTCATGCAAATTAACACTTCATTACAGGCACGATTACATTCATGCAAAATTAACTGCATGTTATCCTTAATGATATGCTGAAATTCTCTTATCTCGGCTTCCTTTTTAAAAAAAAAAATCCTGATTACTTTAATCAATACACAAAAAAATGAAGGACTGGCAATAAATATTGGCGTTTAGTAATATCTCACGTCCTTTAGATCATTTTTACAGCTCTCGTTTATAACACGCAGCATCTTCAAAAAAAAGTTATGAGCTATAAATTCAAATGCGAAAAAAAAAATCAAGAACGCCCTTTGTTTTTTTGTTGTTGGAGAAATTAAACGTTCTGTCGCATTTCTGCTTCCCCGCGATGACTATTTTTAAACGGTGCGTTTTAGACTGGAATCCCAATGATCCGCTTCCATCAAAACACGCAGCAAAACACAAATCGCACGTCGAGAACCGGCACTGAGCTCGAAAGTCGAGAGTAACCGAACAGGCAGCATCCTTTGCCGGCGGTTGTCGTACAACGTTAAAATGCACAACGAAATTAAACAGCAAGCCCATTAGTTACAACTTAAGTAAAAAAAAAGACTTTCAGGTGGGTCAGCACAAACGGGTCATTTCTCTGTTGGAGCAGAGTATCATTAGAATATTCATGCACGATCAGTTCAAAAGAAACTCTTTCATTCGCGTAGCTGAAGTACAGAAAGCTGTAACTTTAAATCTAGAGTGTGTGCTCGAAACAGGCACGCTCGCTGAATCTTACTTTGATCACTTTCATCTGTCACCTCTCCTCAGGTATGTGTCTATTGTGTTTTATTCTGCCCGTGTCGGGTCTGCCAGTGCCCAGTAGTGAATTCCTCTCCTTCTACAGTAAAGGTATTTACAGCTATCGGTGGTGGTTGCACTTGAGGGAATGATCACACGGAGACACCATTTGACTCACTTCCCTTAATTCTGTTAAGCATATTTTGAAACAGGTTAATTTTTTCAGCACAGCCACTATTGAGGAGAGAACTCATCGCGGTTATTCGTGAAATGGGTCCATTAAAAATAAAAGTTGTTTGAAGTTACATTTCTCAAGAATCTTGGAAAAGTTTTGCTCAGTGCAGACAGACTATGGTGTATTAGTCCGCTTGTGATTTCATGCAATAAATCAGGGTGGGCTGATAACTGGCCGAGAACTTTCAGATAATCGTCAATAACTAGAGGAGGTTCAAGCCTCGTGGGCTCTGGAGAGTTCAGTTTGTGTTAAACAGTTTCCAGGAGCCTCAGATTGGGGGTTGTCCCTATAACTTGCCTGTCTTTGATTCTTGGATAACATCAAGTTTTTTTACATCAAGTTTGAATATGTATTTTTTTTAAATAAAACGAGATTTTTTTTAGAGATGTACAGCAGATCGCTAGAGGTTGAAAGAGAATCAATCGTTGTTTTAATAACTGGGTCCCGTGGGGTGTTAGGGACGCTGCCTTCTAACTGATTCGCTGAGAGAGCAGCCCGGGAGCCCTCACTGGGTTCAGTTCATCCAGTAACTTTACTTGGGGAGTACCAGTGCCCTCTGTATATAGGGACAGAAAATATTGGAAATACTCAGCAGGTCAGGCAGCATCTGTGGAGAGAGAAACAGAGATAACGTTTCAGGTCGATGACCTTTCATCAGAACTGGAAAACGTTACTGATGTAACAGGGTTTAAACAAGGTAAAAGAGACCCAGGGAAATCCCGTCAGATGAAAGAGCAGAATTTCTTCAAGGTGAGCATTCCTGGAAGAGAAGTGGCAGGGGATTAAATACTAATACAAAGGCAAAATACTGCGGGTGCTGGAAACCTGAAATTTAAACAGAAAATGCCAGAAATACTCAGCAGGTCAGGCAGCCTCTGTGGAGAGAGAAACAGAGTTAACGTTTCAGGTCGATGACCTATCATCAGAACTGGAAAATGTGTGTAGGGAGCGGGCAGCACAAGCACCCCCTAAAACCATTATTAAAACAACTACAGGCTAATATATGGGGTGTGACACTTCATCAGAACACTCAAACCAAACTATTTAATCTCCCGAGGGGATGTTTCTACCAGTGTCTCCTTCCAAGCTGAAAAAAATGAACGGGAAGTAAGAAAAAAGTTAAGAACTTGTATTTCCATAGCACCCTTTACGACCTCAGGACGGCCCAGAGCACTTTACAACTAATGAAGTGTTTTTGAAGTCACTGTTGTAATGTAGGAAGCGCTAGAATATCTGTCTAGTCTTTAAGTTCTATGTTACCGATACTGGAACTTACTTCATTCCAGATTTCCAGTGCTCCTGGTTTTCTTTTTAACGTTGTATTTAGTTTGTAGTTCCTTTCAAGTTTGATCAGTAATGCTGCTTTGTGGCATGAAATCGCAAAGCCGTGTTACTGGTACCTTGACCCCGAACATTTGTAAACGCCTACCTGCAAATGATGTCAGTATAACTACATCCACTACATGTAAACTGTACATTTATACAAAATCCAAGTAGTTAACAATTCTGAGTTAGTGACAGATTAAGACAGGGCGGAGAATATCGCCTGCACTGATAATAAGGTTGTATTTTTGTTTTATTTTAGCGCCTGGTTCGTGTATTCCAGCAAGTCAAGGCGTGTTACGAACAATAGCAAAACTAACTCCGCACACAAGCAATCTCTTGGCCGTCCACTATTTTGATTTTTTAAATGTCTCCTGGTTTCTTATTTTGTTTGGCTTTATTAATTTAAAGTGTACAATGTTATTAATAACTGTCTATCACTGCCTATCAAGTTCATTCTTTTCACAAATCCCTGTGTCAAGGACACCCAATTCAGATCTCCAGAGGAAAGTCTTTGAAAAGTCTCTCCCTGTCCCCAAATGTAAATCTAGAAAATATCAAATGTAAGAAGTCACACAACACCAGGTTATAGTCCAATAGCTTTATTTGAAATCACAAGCTTTCCGAGCGCTGCTCCTTCTTCAGGTGAAGTGGAGAAATGCATAAAGACACAGCTTATATAGTCAGAGAATCATGTCAGATGTTTACAGGTAACCTTTCCAACTGCCATTTATCGCACCTCGGCAGAGAGATAATCACAGCAGTCAAAGGTGTGAATGGTGTCCAAACAGGTCAGTCAGGGAAACATTACATCAAAGAACAATGAGGTGGGGTCACAAGGGGTCAAATATTGCAGATGCTGGGGTCTGTATGAAAAACAAAAAAACAGACAAAAAACATTTTTTTTGGCTGGAAATCACAGCAGGTCCGGCCGCATCTGTGTAGAGAGAACAAGCCAATGTCGACTCGAGTCTGGATGACCCTGCATCAGGTGGGGTTACATGTAGCGTGACATGAACCCAAGATCTCGGTTGAGGCCGTCCTCATGAGTGCGGAACTTGGCTATCAGTTTCTGCTCGACGATTTTGCGTTGTCGTGTGTCTCGAAGGCCACCTTGGAGAATGCTTACCCGAAGATCGGAGGCTGAATGTCCTTGACTGCTGAAGTGTTCCCCACTTCACCTGAAGAAGGAGCAGCGCTCCGAAAGCTTGTGATTTCAAATAAAGCTGTTGGACTATAACCTGGTGTTGTGTGTGACTTCTTACATTTGTCCACCCCAGTCCAACTCCGGCATCTCCACACCATAGAAAATATCAGACTGTCTATCTGACCTTACATCTTAAAAGAAAGACTTGCATTTATAAAGCGCCTTTCAGGCCACCGGATGTCTCAAAGTGCTTTACAGCCAATGAAGTACTTTTGGAGAGTAGTCACTGCTGTAATGTGGGAAACGCAGCAGCCAATTTGCGCACAGCAAGTTCCCACAAACAGCAATGTGATAATGACCTGCGCACAGCAAGTTCCCACAAACAGCAATGTGATAATGACCTGCGCACAGCAAGTTCCCACAAACAGCAATGTGATAATGACCAGATAATCTGTTTTAGTGATGCTGGTCGAGGGATAAATATTGGCCAGGACACCGGGGAAAACTCCCCTGCTCTTCTACAAAATAGTGCCATGGGATCTTTTACATCCACCTGAGAGAGCAGACGGGGCCTCAGTTTAACATTCCATCTGGAAGACAGCACCTCAGACAGTGCAGCACTCCCTCAGCACTGCATTGGAGTGTTAGCCTAGCTTTATGTGCTCAAGTCCCTGGAGTGGGACTTGAACCCACAACTATTGCTAACTCAGAGGTGAGGGTGCTACCAACTGAGCCACAGCTGACATTGATATTTCACTGGCTGTTTTCCTTAGCATGATGCCAGAGGTCAAGACCTTGGCTCAATGGTAGTTACTCTAAGTCAGAAGGCTGTGGGTTCAAGTCCCACTCCAGAGATCTGAGTTCAAAATTTAGACACTCCAGTGCAATACTGAGGGAGTGCGGCACTGTTGGAGGTGCTGACTTTCAGATGAGATGTTATACTGAGGCACTGTCTACCCTCTCAGGTGGACATAAAAGATCCCATGGCACTATTTCGAAGAAGAGCAGGAGAGTTCTCCCCAGTATCCTGGTCAATATTTATCCCTCAATCAACATCTCTAAAAAAGAAATTATCTGGCCATTATCTCATTGCTGTTTATGGAACTTTGCTGTGCGCAAATTGACTGCTGTGTTTTCTACATTGACTCTGATTACACTTCAAAAGTACTTTATTGGCAGTAAAGAATTTGGGATGTTCTGGGGTTGTGAAAGGCGCTATATAAATGCAAGTTCTTTTATTTCTTTATATTCCACAAAGAAATCCAACATCTTTATCTGTACTTATAATGATACTTTGAAAAAAGATGATAATTCGTACAACACTAACCATTCTTACTGGGAGTCAATTCTACACATCCACCGTGGAAAAAATAATCCTAACTCAAGTCTTGCTTGAGGTTTGTTGATTTGTTATTCATGTGCCCTTGTCCTGTGCTCATAGTCCAAGTTAAGTTTGCATCCATGTAATCCATTCCTTTGAGTACTTTGGAAACCCGAATCACCTTCCCTCTTAATCTCCTTTTCTCTGAGTCCTTTTCATAACCTGGGAATAAATCACAGAATCACCCTTTTTGCTCTTTTCTGAATCGTCCCCAACACATGTGTCCCTTTTGAAAATCAGGTACCCAAATTTGTGCACAATATTCCAAATGTGATCTCACCAATAATCTACACAAGGTTAGAATAACTCGCTTTGACACAGGCAAATCTCTTTGACATGCAACTTAGTGTGTGATTAGTCTCATTAATAATAGTTTCACACTGAACACCCTCAGTGAAGGGTTAATAACCACTCTCCTCTGATTTTCCTTTTCCACCATTTCTGATGGACACCCACTTATCATGTTCTGTGAGCAATAGGTACTGCTTGGTATCTTTGTTTTTATTTCTTGATCTCACCATTTTAATGTAATGTTATTCTTTAATTACGTTTGCTGGTTTGGTTTGATCTGTTCAAAAATCAGTGTGGGTGGCCCAACCCTCCCTGAAATTCTCATAGTGTCCCTCCTCTGGATGCATCTCCACAGCATTGGACATTGCCCAGTCCCACAGTTCCACCAGCCTATTTCAAGATAGAACCCACTGATCAGGCACTGCATGGATTTCCCTGACCTAATATCTTGATTCAATTTGTTATTTTAATTCACTTTGGTTTAAAAATCAGTTCCGATGGGCCCTAGAAATTTTAATGGTGTTCTTTCCTTCAAGGGGAAGCAGTTAGTTATGTTCCTGTGGAGCTAGGCTTGCCTGGCCCTGCATTTAAACAGAACTAGCACAAAATAAGACCCATTTATTGTCTTCTGGGACAAGTAGGGACCTCATGGAATTTCTGTTTCAATTTCCCCTGATTTTAATGAATTGATTTAGTTTTGTTCCTCTTAGTTAGTTTTGTTTTAAAAAATTAGTCTGGGTGAGTCAAGTTCCACCTGGAAATTTGGTGGTGCCACCTCTTTAAGGGGAGAGATTTGAACGTATCCCAGTGGGATTAGACTTGCCTGGTCCCACAACTCCACTGGCTGACTTAAAATAGAAACTAATTATTTTGTTCTGTGACCAACATATAAGATTTTGTTTTAATTTCCCTGATTTTACTATTTTTGTTTTGCCTGTCTTTCTTATTCTTTCTTTAATACATACTACTTTCTACATTCCTTAAAATGGCTGTTATTTTCAAACTACAACATTCTACCTAATCCTCTTTGGAACTCTTCTCATAACTCCAAAGTTTTCTCTTCTAAACTCTTTCACATGGATTGTTATTTTTATTATAAAATCAAATTATTGAGTGATCACTAAAGCCCAAGGCTTTACCCTGCTCCAGATTACTGATAAATTCTGGTAGACTTCCCAATAATAAATCTGTAGCATCCATCCCAGCACTCTGCTTTATAGTTAAGAAGCAGTCACTTATTTCCTCTGTGTAATTGCCTGTACTTTCACCTTTGCCTTCCATTTGTTCCTGATCTGTACCTTTTGGATATTGATGAGTATTACAGTATGATTTCTATTTAACAAAACAGTTCTCTATCTACATGTTCATTTTAAATGAGTGATCCATGCATGATTGTTTGTATGTGTCTTGTAAGTGTGTATGCCTATTTGAATGTGTTGATGTGTGTCTTTATATTATGTACATGTCAGTATTTACGTAGTTGTCTGTCTTGTGGGTGTACATGTGTATATGTGTATATATAAGTGTGCATGTATATTTGTGTGTATTGCTGTGTGTCTTTATATATGTATGTATGTATGTAGCTATCTGTGTGTCTCTGAGCATGTCTCTGCACCTTACGTGTGTTGTATAAAACAAAGGCGACTCCTGCTGGTCACAGAAAGTTAATACCTCCTCTTGGTTCCAGCAGTTCCCAATCATATTTGGCTTTTGAATATAACCGAGGCTTCTTGTGATGTGTAAGTGGTTTAAAGCACTTCTAACTCCAAGGATGACAGAAGCACTTAAATAACATAATGCTTGGTTGTACTGGAATATTTTACACCGAGTCAATTATGATAATCTACATGTAAATCTGAAGTAGAAATCGCTGTGTGTCAAGACCAATAGGTCTCTATCTCCATGGGTACAGTATGATCAAACGCTGCTATTACAATTTTTGGGGGCCTCAAAGCAGTTCTTCTTTACAGGGGTGGGAGGTTTAAGCTCATCTGAATGTCTTAACGAGAGTTTGTTGCAACAAAGTTTCCTGGCGAAATTGAATTGCTATTTAGTGGCACATTGTCCATTCGGTAGCTTCAGGTAGGTCATAGGTGGGAGTGAGGTGAAGCCAAGGGAAGCCGGCAGTGGCCTACCATATTTTCATGGCACTCCAGCTCCACCTCGCCCCACAAAAATAAACACAGACTTACTCATGGGATCCTCCGGTTGAACCGCCAGCTGATATTGGACAGAACATCAGAAGTGCACGCTCCAACCAGTACTCTCCTAAAATGGCAATTGGGGGCCTATGTACATTACCTAGTGGTAGGCCCGGGGGCCAATTGCCACAGCCACAGTTGGAACGGGGCACAAAGTCTTTACCCATGATTTTCAGGACGCTATCCATTTCCTCCGGGCAGGAAGCCTGAAAATTTAGCCTATAGATTTTTACAGCACAGAGGGAGGCCATTCGGCCCATTGCACCTGTGCTGGCTCCCTGAAAGAATGATCCTCTTCAATTCAATTCAATTTTTATTTGTCATATATGCAGCAGACGTGTGTACTGCACAATGAAATGTTGATTTTTACGAGTCCTCTTAGTTCCATTACACTGCTCTTTCCCCATACCCATTTCAATCTTTCTTTTTTCAAATATTTATCCATTTTCTTTTTAAAAGTTATGATGGATTCTTCTTTCACCAATGTTTCTGCATGTAATTTCTCTTAATCTGTCTCTTCATTCTTTTGCTGATATTATTAAATTTAAGAGTGAGGCAGTTACAGCCTGTAAATATTGTGACAAATCTGTCTATTTGTGCATGTGTATCCGTATATATATGAATAAATAAATATGTGAATGAGGAAAGGGGCTACAACTTGCCCCTTTAAGGGGTGCTGTGATAGTGTGTTTCAGTTCCTTTAGTTTTCTTCTTCTTAGGCAGCCCCTCGGAACCGAGGATGACTTGCTTCCACATTAAAAATGAGTTCTCAGGTGACTGATGAGTCCAATGCGGGACCTACAGTCTCTGTCACAGGTGGGGCAGACGGTGGTTGAAGGGGCAGGTGGGGTGCTTGGGTTGACGTGCGCTCCTTCCGCTGTTTGCGCTTGGCTTCCGCTTGCTCCCGGCGAAGAGACTCGAGGTGTTCGGCGCCTTCCCGGATGCTTCTCCTCCACTTCGTGCAGTCTTGGGCCAGGGATTCCCAGGTGTCGGTGGGGATGTTACACTTCTTCAAGGAGGCTTTGAGGGTGTCCTTGAAGCATTTCCTCTGCCCACCTGGGGCTCTCTTGCCGTGTTGGAGCTCCGAGTAGTGCGCTTGTTTTGGGAGTCTCGTATCGGGCATGCAGACGATGTGGCCCAACCATCGGAGCTGATCGAGCGTGGTCAAAGCTTCAATGCTGGGGATGTTGGCCTGAGCAAGAACACTGATGTTGGTGCACCTATCCTGCCAATGGATTTGCAGGATCTTGCGGAGGCAACATTGGTGGTACCTCTTCAGTACTATAAGGTGCCTGCTGTACATGGTCCATGTCTCTGAAGCATACAGGAGGGTGGGTATCACTACTGCTCTGTTGACCATGAGCTTGGTGCTGGGTTTGAGGTCCTGGTCTTCAAACACTCTCTTCCTCAGGCGACCGAAGGCTGCACTGGCACACTGAAGGCGGTGTTGGACTTTGTCATCGACGTCTGCCCTTGTTGACAGTAGGCTCCCAAGGTATGGAAAGTGGTCCATGTTGTCCAAGGCCTCGTCATGGATTTTGATAATCGGGGAGCAGTACTGTGTGGCGGGGGCAGGTTGGTAGAGGACCTTTGTCTTATGGATGTTTAGTGTAAGGCCCATGCTCTCGTACGCTTCGGTGAAGGTGTTGACAATGGGTTTGGAGTTCGGCCTCAGAGTGAGCGCAGACGCAAGCGTCGTCTGCATACTGGGACAACCTTGGATCTGGACTGGAGGCGACGGAGGTTGAACAGTTTCCCATTTGTTCTGTAGATTAGCTCCACTCCAGCGGGGAGCTTACTGAAGGTGAGATGGAGCATTGCAGCAAGGAAGATCGAGAAGAGTGTTGGTGCGATGACACAGCCTTGCTTGACCCCGGTCCGTACATGAATTGGGTCTGTGGTGGATCCATTGGTCAGGATCACGGCTTGCATGTTGTTGTGAAGCAGACGGAGGATGGTGACAAACTTTTGAGGGCAGCCGAATTTGAGGAGGACACTCCATAATCCCTCACGGTTGATCATTTCGAATGCCTTTGTGAGGTCAAAGAAGGCCATGTACAATGGTTGGTGCTGTTCCCTGCTGTAATAGCGTGTTTCAGTTCCTTTAGTAAACTGTGAATAATGCACTGTAAATAGCAGTGAGAATTAATTAAAATTGAGGTTATAGGTCTTCATATTTTGCTCTGAAGCCCAGCATCAAAGTTCATTTACCTTGAAATATATTTGCTCCTATGCAGTTCAAGAGATTAAGTAATGCTTGAAATAAAACACAATTGATTACTTCATATACAGTGCAATTTCTTTGATATAACATAATATTTTAAAAAAGTCAGTATCTCTTTAAAATAGAAGAATGTGGAACATAGTTTAGCATTAAAAAATCTTTCAAAAAAATGAGAGATGCTGAGGAGTTAGGGATTGTACATCTCTATGCTCTCGTCTGTAAAATAGTAATTCCTGATCATAATTTGATTAACTTTTAATTGACTGATTTTTTTTTATACGTGACATACACTCTCCACTTGCCTGAATGAGTGCAGCTTCAACAACACTCAAGAAGCTCGACACCATCCAGGACAAAGCAGCCCGCTTGATTGGCACTCCATCCACCACCTTAAACATTCACTCCCTCCACCACCGGTGTACCGTGGCTGCAGTGTGTACCATCTACAAGATGCACTGCAGCAACTCGCCAAGGCTTCTTCAGCAGCACCTCCCAAACCCACAACTTCTTCCACCTAGAAGGACAAGGGCAGCAGGCACATGGGAACACCACCACCTCCAAGTTCCCCTCCAAGTCACACACCATCCTGACTTGGAAGCATATTGCCAATCCTTTATTGTCACTGGGTCAAAATCCTGGAACTCCCTACCTAACAGCACTGTGGGAGTACCATCACCACACAGACTGCAGTGGTTCAAGAAGGCGGCTCACCACCACCTTCTCAAGGGCAATTAGAGATGGGCAATAAATGCTGGCCTTGCCAGCGACGCCCACATCCCATAAACGAACACAAAAAAAAATTAAAACCTGAGAAAATATTCTCCCTTCTGACTTGATTTATTTACCTTTTCAGTGATTTATCTCCATGGCATAGCTGTCCCAGCAGAACAGTTTGTAACAATGAAATGACAAAGAATAAAGTGAACATTACATTTCACAAACCAGTCATCTCATTCGCTCTTACGAATTATGCGTTTATAAACAATGTTACATCTTAACTCAATGGCTGATAAGGTATAGGGTTTCAGTCACCCTCATTACATCCCATATCCTCTCCATCATCAAAACCACTTACTCCCATTTCCGTAAGCTCGCCCGACTCCGCCTCTGCTTCAGCTGACTTGCTACTGAAACCCTGGTCCATGCCTTTGTTATCTCTAGACTTGGCTATTCCAATGCTCTCCTGGCCAGCCTTCCACCTTGCACCCTCCGTAAAATTGAACTCATCCAAAACTCTGCTGCCCGTATCCTAACTCGCACCAAATCCCGTTCACCCATCACCCCTGTGCTCGCTGGCCTACATTGGCTTCTAGACCGTCAACTCCTCAATTTTAAAATTCTCATCCTTATTTCAAATTCCTCCATGGCCTCGCACCTCCCTACCTCTGTAACCTCCTCCAGCCCTACAACCTTCCAAGATCTCTGCACTCCTCCAATTCTGGCCTCTTGTGCATTCCCGATTTTTATTGCTCCACTATTGCCAGATATGCCTTCAGCTGCCTCGGCCCTAAGCTCTGGAATTCCCTCCCTAAACCTCTCAGCCTCTCTCTCCTCCTCCTTTAGGATGCTCCTTAAAACCTACCTCTATGACCAAGCTTTTGGTCACCTGTCCTTAAATGTGGTTTGGTGTCATATGTTGTTTGATAACGCTCCTGTGAAGCACCTTGGGATGTTACAGGTGCTATATAAATGCAAGTTGTTGTTGTATGTTATCTGTGGAATAATCAATGCTCAGTACAAATTTATCATAACTTATTCACTCTTGTACCATATGCACCTTTTTTTCTGCATTGTTGCCCTTTTTCATGCCTTTACCTATGCACGCTCACGCTTTCAGGGAATGATGTATTTGTATTTGAACCCCTAGGTCTTTCTGTTCATCCATTCCTTTCACCATGATTCCATTGAGTTTCTACTCCCATTTTTGTTTTCCCTCCCAAAATGCATTACCTCACACCCCTCCACATTAAATTGATATAATTATGCTGTAAAGAAGCATCATGGCCTTCAATGCACCCCATCCACCAGCAGCCATGTAATGTTCTGGGAGAGGCAAAAAAAAAAAATTACCAAAAAAAACCCCTCTGCCAATTCAGCAAAAAAAGGTATTCTGGGAATTTCCTCTCTGACCCCCGAAGGAGATCAAAAGGACCCACGAGCTAAGCTAGGGCCTTCAGGAATAACTGCTTCACAATTAGGGGTAGATTTTGAGGCCTTCCGCCAGGCCTATAGTGCATTTACTGTCCCATTCCTGCCATCGCTGTAGCCGCTGCCAACGTTGCCTGGTCCTACCACGGGGTGGCCGGAGCTCCCGCCTGAGTCAGGCGGTGGGTCCTTTTAACATG
Organism: Somniosus microcephalus; assembly: GCF_052327205.1. Lineage (NCBI taxonomy): Eukaryota > Metazoa > Chordata > Chondrichthyes > Squaliformes > Somniosidae > Somniosus > Somniosus microcephalus. The sequence goes on along the minus strand of NC_140995.1, from coordinate 202,602,831 downwards.
AAAATCGGGATCCTGTGACATACATAGCCCTCTGTTTGCCATTTTAGGACAGTGTTGAATGATGCCGGGGCTAAAAGGATTAAATTATGAGGACTGGTTGCATAGACTAGGTTTTTCTTCCCTTGAGTATAGAAGATTAAGGGATGATCTAATTGAGGTGTTTAAGATGATTAAAGGAATTGCTAGGGTAGATAGAGAGAAACTATTTCCTCTAGTGGGGGAGTCCAGAACAAGGGGACATAACTTTAAAATTAGAGCTAGGCCGTTCAGGAGTGATGTCAGGAATCACTTCTTCACACAAAGGGTAGTGGAAATCTGGAACTCTTTCCCCAAAAAGCTATTGAGGCTGGGGGCCAATTGAAAATTTCAAAACTGAGACTGATAGATTTTTGTTAATTCAATTCAATTTTTTTATTTGTTAGGCAAGGGTTTTAAGGATTACGAAACCAAGGTGGGTGATGTAATAAAGACTCACTACGCACTCGGTTGTACATAAAGCAAGGCTTTAATCGACCTGTAACAAAACATGGCGGTCTAGTTAGTAGTCACTAGCTTCCTGTTTCCAGATTGTCTCTGGCCAAGTTGGGCCCACGCCTGAGTATTTATACTCCTCGGACGGCGCCCTCAGCTGGCTGTTCAGTAGTACTTCCTGAGTTACTTCTTGTAGAAGTTGCGATTTATGACAGTGGGTAGATGGAGTTAAGATACAGATCCACCATTAACCAATTGAATGGCGGAACAGGTTCGAAGGGCTAAATGGTCTACTCCTGTAATTGAGACTCAAGATAGCCACAAAATGAATTAAATTCAGGAAGATGTTACATTTGTGTTGTTGCAATATTAATAAAAATGCAGTTTGACTCTAACCAATCAAATGACAACTTGAAAAATGTCATAATCGATGGCGTATGGACTGGGTTTCAACACTGGTTACAACATCACAATTGTTGTAACAGCCAAGCAGATTCACAAAGGGAATCTTTGTGCCAACATTATTTAGCAAATAGGTATAATGACATTATTAGTTTAGCAATAGGCCTCACTACAAAGGTTCTTTCTGTGTTTTCTATGGGCCTTGTATTCCATTGTACCCTTGTTAAATCTTACATCCAACAATGTCCTTTCCTGAATCTCTGTCCATATTCTGTTTTTTTCTCTTTCTGTGCATTGTGATCCAATTGTGAAAACTCTCAATTTTTTCTCCCCATCGAGGTTGCATTGTCTCCCTGTTTGAAGTTACTTTCTCCCCTTTAACCTTCTTCTGACACCACACACTTGCTGAGAAGGAAAGTGTGGAGACTGTTCCCACAACTACAACAGCACCACACGGAATCTGGTTCCCAGGAAGGTGCAGATCAGGTGATTTTATTTTCCCCCTCTCTTCTTACAGGGAAGCCTCTAGTCTCTGCTCAAGACTTCACCACTATGCCACAGCTGACACCGGTAACCGTGCAGTGCATTGAAGACTCCAATATACTGGGCACACCCCTGACAAACTCAACCTGCACAGTGGTGGTGTGGTTGTAGTGACCTACCTTTATCACTTTATTTATCTATTTATATCTCACAGAGCCTTGCTATTGCTTTTTGAGCCACGTTTATAAAATGCAGGATTTTTACTGACTGTTGACTGTATTCATATCACTTAGCAGCACAGAATGCTACTTAGATCATCAGTTTGTAAACTAGTACGAAAGTAAGTTTTTGTTAAAACACAGCACGTCATCAATGAACTTCATATTGTTCCTTTAACATTTGGTTTTGTTAGTAGGTTGTGGTTATAATGGCTGCAGGAGTTCTCTTTTTGAATCCCTATTGAATTGTGTATTCTTTTCTGGATGCGACTCCTTGTAGTGTAATGAAACAGGCTTCAATCAAAACCTAATCCAAATGCAAGTTCAGAAAAAAAATGCAACTATCGGCCTTACACTGTCTGTGGTTTGGTTTCAGTTGTTCATTCTAGAATAACTCAATTATCATTTGGGAACAAAAGCACTATTACAAAACAAACCCATTTACTGTACATAAGACTCATTTGACCCATAACAATTGCCAGCTGGATGTTTCATTTCATCATACATTTGCTTTAATTTAAGCAATTTAATAGATAGGCTGTTAATTATTAACAATTTTTTTCATACCGCATCGTGCTTTAGAAATGAACAGCGCTCAGTGGACTTATTGGTATTCTGATCAAGTGCCGTGTAACAAAGTGGCTGTAACCATTCAGTTCCCCTTATTTTTGGCTCACATGCACAAATTAAGGTAAAACTAGATAATCCTGCTATCCTGTCATTCTGTGTGTATGAACAAAATGCCTCATCCAAACAGTAAAATTACATTTAAGAACCTTTAAAAAAATAATAACTACATATTTCCCACAGGCCAGTTGATCGGTCTAGTTGGGATGGTGCATGGGAGGAATCAAGAATTTGGCCTATACATTTTGATGGCACCGTGCCTGTTTCTGTAGTGTATGTACCTTTAAGGGGAGAACTACTTTTTACAGCTCCTGTATACTGTAGTACCGGCAGTGACCACACCTGTATATAACCCTGAGTAGGGATCTGTACACTTAGTTTTAGAGTAACCCTCATCCAGTAAACACCTGTTGATTGTTCCCTGCAGCCTCTTGTCAAATTATCGAAAGACACACAACATCAAGTTACACGGATCCAACATTGGCGACGAGAGGATTTGAACCTACCTGCAACTCTGCAGAAAAAGGCCGGGCGTCGACCATCCAGCGGAGACTCCAGCGAAATGGGCTGGCAACAGGTACGGCGCAGACCCTTCTCGGACAGCGGCGGCTAGAGCCGACCGACGGCACAGAAAAAGGCTGAGCAGCGTCGATGGGAGAAGAGAGAGGGTAGAGCGCACAAGGCGCAGCCGGTGTTCAGGACCGAGCGGCGTCAACGGGAAAAGAGAGAGGGTAGAGCGCACAGGGCGCAGCCGCTGTTCAGGGCCGAGCGGTGTCGACGCGAGAAGAGAGAGGGTAGAGCGCACAGGGCGCAGCTGCTGTTCAGGACCGAGCGGCGTCAACGAGAGAGAGAGGCGTGCAGGAAAATGCGCAGAGCGCAGCCGGTGTTCAGGGGGCGAGCAGCGTCAGCGGGGAAGAAAGGAAAGCGTGGGCGACGCCATTTTGAGCCGCAGCGGAGAAGAAGGGAGAGCGCGGGAGACGCCATTTTGAGCCGCAGCGGAGAAGAAGGGAGAGCGCGGGAGACGCCATTTTGAGCCAGTCTAACCACACCCAGGGATGCCGAAGAGTGGCAGTGTCACAGCGTTCGACAATGAAGTCGAAGATTGGATGACATATGTCGAACGCATGAAGTGTACTGCAAGGCGAATGAAGTGCCAGATGACAGGAAAGCGCTGGTATTGCTGAATTCAATGGGTGCAAAAACGTATGGCTTACTGCGAAGCCTAGTGACCCCAGAGAAGCCAGTGGAAAAGGATTTTGAAAACATAGTGTCAATCCTACAGGACCACTTAGACCCCACACTGCTGCTGATCGCGGAAAGATTTAAGTTTCACAAAAGGAACCAGCATAAAGATCAGGGGATCAGGTGGGATATGTGTCGGTGCAGGCTCGATGGGCCGAAATGGCCTCTATCTGCACTGTGGGGTTTCTGTGATTCTTCTGTGAAAGATGAAAGTAATGCTGAGTTTTTAACAGAACTGCGCAAGCTATCGAAACACTGCCAGTTTGGAACGGGACTAGCAGATACTTTAAGGGACAAGTTTGTGTGTAGGCTTCAAAGTGAAGGAACCCAGAAATGGCTTCTATCACAAAAGGATCTTACGCTGGACAAGGCTTTCAGCATGGCAGTATCACACGAAGCAGCAGCATGGGGCGCAGCAGAGATACAACAGAGACCGCAAGAATATGGCACAAATGAAATGTCATACGGAACAGTGAAGTGCTATCGCTGCAGCAGGACAACACACGACCATAAGGATTGCTGGTTCAAGGACCAAGTGTGCAGGCAGTGTGGAAAAGTAGGACACATAGCAAGAGTCTGCAGGTCGGAAAAGAAAACCAGCAGCAAGAAATCCCCACAGGAGAAGTACAAGAAGGTACATAAGGTGACGGAGAGTAGTTCAGACGAATTGAATAGTGATACAGACTCCGGAAGCAAGGAGCTGGGTTGTCTGAAACTACATAATGTGATCAAAACGGAGGATCACCAAGCTATCTGGGTCACGCTCAAGATAGCCAGAGTCCAAGTGAAAATGGAATTGGACACAGGATCAGCCCTAACAGTCATAAACCGAAGGGACTACAAGCGGCTATTCTCACATATACCCTTGAGAGATACGGAGATTGTCTTGAAGACGTACATGGGGCAAAAAGTCTACCCCAAAGGAAAAATAAGGGTGAACGTTATATGTAACGGCAAGGAAACACCAAAAATGGACCTATATGTATTGCCAGATGGAGGACCACCACTACTAGGACGTGAATGGATCCGGAAGATACAGCTAGATTGGCATTCCATACAAGCACTGACTGTAGATGCCAAAAAGGATGACGACGTCACACCTGGACGACTGTCAAAAATGCTAACTGACGCACAAGAAGTGTTCCAGGAGGGACTCGGAACACTAAAAGGCATAACAGCGATGATCAAAATAGAGGAAAATGCAAGCCCAAAGTTTTTTAAGGCCAGACCAGTCCCTTATGCGATCCGCCCAGCCGTCGAAGCAGAGCTGGAAGGTTTGGAATGTTCAGGAGTACTGTCCAAAGTGGACTGGAGCGAGTGGGCTACACCCATCCTTCCTGTAATGAAGAGGTCGTTGAGTAATACGCCTAGGGAACCAAAGAAGGTTCGCATCTGTGGGGACTTTAAGGTGACAGTGAACCCAGTCCTTCACACTGTACAATATCCGCTTCCGCGGATTGAGGATATTTTCGCCTCGCTATCTGGAGGGAAATGCTTTACTAAGATTGATCTGGCCCAGGCGTACCTGCAGATGGAGGTAGAAGAAGCCTTGAAACAGTACCTCACGATCAACACTCATAAAGGTCTCTACCAATACAACCAGCTGGTGTTCGGGGTAGCATCAGCTCCGGCTATTTGGCAAAGGGCAATGGATGAAGTCCTGCAAGGGATTCCAGGGACCCAGTGTTATTTGGACGACATCCTGGTCACGGGCGAAAATGACAGTGATCACCTCGCCAACCTGGAGCAGGTGCTCACTAGATTGAAGGAATATGGGCTCCGAGCTAATCGCCACAAATGCGAGTTTTTCCAGAAGCAGATCTCGTATTGTGGCCACATTATTGATGAAGAGGGGTTACATAAGTCCCCTGAAAAGATTGAGGCAGTAGTCAAGGCTCCAGCACCGGAAAATGTGTCACAACTGAGGTCGTTCCTCGGGCTGGTGAACTACTACCATAAGTTCTTGCCAAATTTGTCTACAGTACTACACCCACTGAACACCCTACTGCAAACGGGGGTACCATGGAAGTGGAATGACGAATGTAAACGAGCTTTCCAGAAGTGCAAAGAATTGATCACATCAAAAGAGGTGTTGGCTCATTTCAACCCAGCACTACCAATTCAGTTGGCGTGTGATGCATCACCCTATGGCATTGGAGCGGTGCTGTCGCACAAATTCCCGGACGGCTCAGAGAGGCCAGTAGCCTTTGCGTCTCGGTCACTAACCTCAGCCGAGCGTAACTACGCCCAGATTGACAGGGAGGCCCTCAGCCTAGTGTGGGGAGTGAAAAAGTTCAACCACTATCTGCACGGGCAGAAGTTCACCTTGCTGACTGAGCACCAACCACTTGTCTCCATCTTTAATCCAAAGAAGGGCGTTCCGGTGATGACTGCACAACGGTTACAAAGATGGTCCCTTTTTCTAGGGGCGAACCAATATAAAATCGAGTATAATGGCACGAAACAGCATGGAAACGCTGATGGGCTATCACGCCTGCCACTGCCTACTGCGGAGGAAGCACCAGCAGTGGACCCTGTCGAAATATTTTATTCGACTATAATTGAACGCTTGCCAGTAACTAACGCTGATATAGAGAAGGAGACCCGAAATGACCCGACACTGTCTCGGGTATATGATTTGACGGTGAAGGGATGGCCAGCACATGGCGACTCACTGTTGCCAGCATTCTCATCCAGAAGAGAACAGCTGTCAGCATGCCAGGGGACCTTGATGTGTGGATCCCGAGTGGTAATTCCACCCAAGTTAAGAGAGAGAGTGCTCAATGAGCTTCACGAAGGCCATCTGGGAGGGGTGAAAATGAAAAGCCTTGCTAGGGCTTATGTGTGGTGGCCGGGGATCGGTCAACAAATCGAGGACCTGACAAAGAGCTGCTCAGGATGCCAGAAGGTCCAAAATGCACCACCACATGCCCCTCTACACCCATGGGAGTGGCCCTCATCTCCATGGCAACGGGTGCATATTGATTTTGCTGGTCCATTCATGGACTCAATGTTTTTAATAGCCATGGATGCGCACTCGAAATGGCCTGAGGTGATCAAAATATCCTCCACCACCACGGAGAAAACTATTGCAGTCCTACGGACCATATTTGCCAGGAATGGCTTGCCAGAGCAGATCTGCTCTGATAACGGACCACTGTTTGTGTTCGAAGAGTTTCGAAGATTTATGAAAAGGAATGGGGTAAGGCATTACACATCCGCCCCGTATCATCCAGCCACAAATGGATTGGCTGAGAGGTTCGTACAAACCTTTAAAAAAGCAGTAAAGGCCATGTGCGATGACGACATTCCACTGCAGCATAAGGTGGACAATTTCCTGTTAGCCTACAGAAATGCGACACATGCAGTCACCAACCAGACCCCGGCCATGATGTTCTTTAACCGAAGGTTGAGATCTCGTCTGGATTTGCTCAGACCAAATGTACGAAGAGATGTTGAGAATAAACAATTCCAGCACATCAATGAGAAGCCAACAAGGAGCTTCAATGTAGGGCAACCAGTCTTGGCCCGCGACTACCGAACAGAGAAATGGCAACCAGGAACGATATGCACACGGCAGGGGCCACTAATGTACACAGTGGATGTTGGGGAGAACATTGTGAGATGTCATGTTGACCAGATCCTAGAGTCACAGGAACGAGTCAACCCCATGTCTCGCGTACCTGGTGATGAACCCGACATACAGGTAGCATCTACCCCAGAAACAGTAGCATCGGAAGCTGATGAACCAACCGACGACAGGGGGCCAGAATCGCCTCCGCACCAAGAGCAAGACACTCAGGAAAGGCGCTATCCAGAAAGGATCAGGAAGCCTCCCCAAGACTGAATTCGTAAATAGACTATTTTCAGTTAATGTTGCATGTTAAAAGTGTTAATTGTAATTAGTTGATATTTAATTGTTAAATGAATGTTATGGTACTGTTAATCTAAAAGGGGAGGAATTGTAGTGTATGTATCTTTAAGGGGCATAGTGGTTAGCACTGTTGCCTCACAGCGCCAGGGACCCGGGTTCGAATCCGGCCTCGGGCGACTGTCTGTGTGGAGTTTGCACATTCTCCCCGTGTTTGCGTGGGTTTCCTCCGGGTGCTCCGGTTTCCTCCCACAGTCCAAAGATGTGCGAGTTAGGTTGATTGGCTATGATAAATTGACCCTTCGTGTTAGGGGGGGATTAAATACGTGGGGATAGGGTGGGATATGTGTTGGTGTAGGGGTTACGGGGATCGGGTGGGATATGTGTCGGTGCAGGCTCGATGGGCCGAAATGGCCTCTACCTGCACTGTGGGGTTTCTGTGAAAAAAAAACTACTTTTTACAGCTCCTGTACACTGTAGTACCGGCAGTGACCACACCTGTATATAACCCTGAGTAGGGATCTGTACAGTTAGTTTTAGAGTAATCCTCATCCAGTCAACACCTGTTGATTGTTCCCTGCAGTCTCTTGTCTAATTATTGAAGGACACACAACATCAAGTTACACGGATCCAACAGTTTCTCGGGCACTAAACGGATGCCTAAGCCTCCAATATAGCGGGCAGGAAGCGCATGCTCATTACGATCTAGAAGTACGTCCCCCGCCATATTAACGCCTGTTTGAGGCCCCCTTTACCATATTGGTTTGCCCTGAGGCAATCTATCAGTACATTCTTTCAGTGAAACCATAAACTCCTACTTGAACTTAGTGAGTTATTCCCTCCTCCCATGGAGATTGCCCTATCTCACATCTCCACGTGCACCTAGACTCATTTCAATGACATCTAACAGAGGCCCAACTCACTTATGCAGAATCATAGAATGGTTACAGCACTGAAGGAGGCCATTCGGCTTATCGAGCCCGTGCCGGCTCTCTGCAAGAGCACTTCAGCTAGTCCCACTCCCCCGCCCTTTCCCTGTAGCCCTGCAAAAAATATTCCTTCAGGTACTTATCCAATTCCCTTTTGAAAGCTACGATTGAGTCTACCTCCACCACCCTTTCAGGCAGTGAATTCCAGATCCTAACCACTCGCTGCGTAAAAAAGCTTTTCCTCATGTCACCTTTGGTTCTTTCGCCAATCAGCTTAAATCTGTTCTCAATCCTTCCGCCAATAGCAAAAGTTTCTCTCTAACTACTCTGTCCAGACCCCTCATGATTTTGAACACCTCTATCAAATCTCCTCTCAACCTTCTCTGCTCTAAAGAGAAAAACCCCAGCTTCCCTAGTCTATCCAAGTAACTGAAGTCCCTCATCCCTGGAACCATTCTCGTAAATCTTTTCTGCACCCTCTCTAAGGCCTTTTCATCCTTCCTAAAGTACAGTGCCCAGAATTGGACACAATACTCCAGTTTAAAAAAATGTTTTTATTCGTTTATGGGATCAGGGTGTCGCTGGCAATGCCAGCATTTATTGCCCATCCCTAGTTGCCCTTGAGAAGGTGGCGGTGAGCCGCCTTCTTGAACCGCTGCAGTCCCTGTGGTGATGTTACTCCCATAGTGCTGTTAGGGAGGGAGTTCCAGGAGTTTGACCCAGCGACGATGAAGGATCGGCGATATACTTCCAAGTCAGGATGGTGTGTGACTTGGAGGGGAATTTGGAGGTGGTGGTGTTCCCATGTACCTGCTGCCCTTGTCCTTCTAGGTGGTAGAGTTCGCGGGTTTGGGAGATGCTGCCTAAGAAACCTTGGCGAGTTGCTGCAGTGCATCTTGTAGATGGTACACACTGCAGCCACGGTACACTGGTGGTGGAGGGAGTGAATGTTTAAGATGGTGGATAGGGTGCCAATCAAGCGGGCTGCTTTGTCCTGGATGGTGTCGAGCTGAGGCTGATGGAGTTGAGGCTGAACCAGTATTTTCACAGAATCACAGAAACCCCACAGTGCAGATAGAGGCCATTTCGGCCCATCGAGCCTGCACCGACACATATCCCACCCGATCCCCGTAACCCCTACACCAACACATATCCCACCCTATCCCTGTAACCCCACGTATTTAATCCCCCTAACACTAAGGGTCAATTTATCATAGCCAATCAACCTAACCCGCACATCTTTGGACTGTGGGAGGAAACCGGAGCACCCAGGATTACGAGCAGGTGCATGGCATCATACATGCAGCCCATAATACCTTACACTTTGGGAAAGGCCAAACTGCTGTTGCTGCTACTGGTGTTGGCCTTTGCTGAACTATATGAACCAGTGTGCTTTCCACTAAATGCTTACTGTCACGTCACATTCCCTACAATACAACAGTGACTACACTTCATTGGCTGTAAAGCGCTTTGGGACGTCCTTAGGTTGTGAAAAGTGCTATAGAAATGCAAGTCTTTCATTTTGATTACAAATGTGACTGTTTACTGCATAAAAATTGATTCAAGTAAAATTTCTGGTGATTGTCAGAAGGTGATGTTGGCATAGAAATGTTTACCTCAGCTGCATGTGGCACAACTCAGTGACAGCTTCCAAACCTCGTCAGACTCTTGCCAGTTGAAGCACTCTCAACTCTGTCAGAAATGTCATGGGTTAAGCCTCACTCCAGAGTTTGAAGACATAATCTAGACTGACACTCAGGTGCAGCATTGAGGGAGCGTGGCATTGTCAGCGGTGTTGCCCTTTAGATGAAATGTTACATCAAGTCTGTTTGTTCATGTGGATGCACAAGATCCTGGGGCATAACTTGAAAAAGAGCAGGGAGTCCTGGCCAGCATTCTGTCTTCAACTAAAAATGTCCTCAGGTACTTGGGACAGATTTCTGGCACAAAAGTGGTGGAAACAGCTGACAGAAAATTGGGCAGACCCTGTAGTAACAGTGCCCCAAGAACGGATTTCTCAGCTATCCTGCTGAACTCTGGCATAACTGAAAAAGATAATACTGTACTATGAATCACGGATACGTCACGGCAGCACTGTGAGAGCAAAGAACCTGCAAACCCAGAGCCAGAAGACCAAGGCCACAAGCGTAGAGGTAATGCGTGTTGCGAGTGACTAGAAAAATGCTACTTTTATCTGGTGATGCTCACATTTCTTGCGGTTGAAAGCTGTGAAATTATGGACAATCACCAAGCCAGCTGATGTGGCTATTGTTAGTTTTGTAGTTCAAATTGGGTCATTTTAAGACTTGACAATGCCTGCCTCCCATTAAAATTCACCCCATGGTATTTGTAACATCCAACAAATAGGAAGTCAAAAGAGACCAGTTCCATCAGCTTTCATTCCAGTCATCCATCTAATCTGATTGGTTGATGCTATCACGAAAAAAAGAAGCGTTTATTGCATGTTAAATACGGACAAGCTGGCACGAGTAAAAGGCTAGCGTTGGCTTAAAAAGCCAAGGGTTTGCTTGCATCTCGTTAGCCTCTTCGATTTGAGATATACGCAAATTATGGGAACTGCATCCTTCGCGACCTGTCTCCAACCTTTGACACAGTTGACCACACCATACATGACCCACCAAGCTGCAAGAATTTCCTCCCCCGCCCCCCATTTCCCAGGCTCTGTACTTGCTTATAAACTGTTAAATCTCTAACTTCTTCCAGTTCTGATGAAAGGTCATTGACCTGAAACGTTAACTCTATTTTGCTCTCCACCGATGGCGCCTGACCTGCTGTTTCCAGCATTTTCTGTTTTTATTTCAAGCATTTGGACTTGCGTATCGTAGAATCATACAGCGCAGGAGGCCATTCAGCCTATTGTGCCTGTGCCGGCTCTTTGAAACTTATTCAATTAGTCCCACTCCCCTGCTCTTGCTCCAGAACCCTGCAAAAGTTTCCTTTTCAAGTGTATAATCCCAATTCCATTTTTGAAAGGTACTATTGAATCTGCTTCCTCCACCCTTTTTGAGGCATTGCATTCCAGATCACAACAGCTGCCCGCAAAGTTTCAGGGTCTGTGTAGCCCATGTAGGCCAATAAACACACTCCTGAACCAGAAGGCTAAGCTTGCAGGGGCCAGTGTCCCAAACCCTGGACAGTCTGTCCACGTGACAGGACGGGGCATTGTTGCTCTTCTTCCTGCCCTGACGCCACGGCCACGAGCTCCACCCTCGCTCCGGCACAAACCGGACAGACCAGCCGGCACCGGCTTCAGACACAACAGCACACCCAGCCCAGTCGACCCTGCAAAGTCCTCCTCACTAACATCTGGGGACTTGTGCCAAAATTGGGAGAGCTGTCCCGCAGACTAGTCAAGCAACAGCCTGACATAGTCCGACTCACAGAATCGCACCTTTCAGCCAAATCCCAGATTCCTCCATTACCATCCCTGGGTATGTCCTGTCCCACCGGCAGGACAGACACACCGGAGGTAGTGGCACAGTGGTATACAGTCAGGAGGGAGTGGCCCTGGGAGTAGGGTTGCAAAATTCCAGGAATTTTTAAAAGAGGAAACTTTCCATGGGAACTTTTGGGAATTTATGGGAACTTATGGGAATTTGTGGGAATTTTGAGTTTTTTTGCACACTGATGGTTTTTGTCTCTGACCCTTATATTACCTTTGTCATCAAAATAGACATACTGTTCCATACAAATAAAAACAGGCTTTCAAAACTTTATTTAGGTTATAATTTTGAACTTTATTGAACCCCCACAAAAAAGACCCATCTAAAATAAAATAAAAAGAACGTCAGCTTATTTAGCCTGTAATTTGTCCTTATTTTGTCCCTTTGAGTCTTCTACTCATGAGTCTTCTGAGTCTTCTACTCCTCATTGCTCCTCCTGATTCTCTGACTCCGGCTCTGACGTGTCCATTTCCTCCTCTGTGTCAGTGTCTAGCTGTGTGGTGGACACTTCTGTATCTGGCTCAATAAGTTGCAGGTTCGCCCAGATAGCCATCAGTTTCTCCACTCTCTTGTTAGTCAGCCTGTTGCGCACCTTTGTATGCGTATTCCCAAAAAGTGACCAGTTTTGTTCAGACGCCGCTGATGAAGGTGGGATTTGGAGTATCACCGATGCAATGGGTGACAGGGCCTCAGATGCACAAAGTCCCTTCCACCAGGTATGCACACTGATATGCTTGCATGATTCCCATATCCCATCCCCATTCCAAAGACCTTGCTTGGTAGAGAACTTTGCCAGACTTCCCAGAACTTTGCCCATGACCAGATTGAGGTGGCGTGAGAGGGTAGAAATCACACTGTAAGCGCTGTTGATCTGTTCTCCAGAAAGTATTGGTCTCCCAACATGCTTTGGGTCCAGCCTGTATGCTGCAGCATGAATCGGCTTGACACAAAATTCTTGACGCGTCTGTATGAATTGAACAATTGCCTTCTCCTCTGCTCTGAGCAGCAGGGATGTGGGTAGGGCAATGCTGATTTGTTCCTTTAAATCAGCAAAAAGCCTGAGAACATCTGACAAGACAGCATCATCTCCTTCAATCTGAACAATTGCAGATGCTACTGGTGAGAGTAGTTTAAGGCTGCTAACCACTCTCTCCCAAAACACATCATCCCGCAGTATTTTCTTGATGGTGGTTTCCATATCCCCAGACTGGGATATTGCCATTTCTTGCGGCGACTCCTTACCCTCCAGAAGGCTGTTGTACATTATGACAATGCCACCCCATCTAGTGTTGCTGGGCAGCTTCAGTGTGGTGTTCTTGTTCTTTGTCGTTTGCTTGGAGTTGTAGGTTGCTGCAACTACCTGTTTTCCCCTGACATACTTAACAACTTGCTTGGCTCTCTTGTACAGTGTTTCCATGGTTCTCAAACCCATGATGTCCTTGAGGAGCAGGTTGAGCCCATGAGCTGTGCACCCAATAGATGTAATGTGAGGATAGGCCTCCTCTACTTGAGCCCAAGCAGCCTTCATATTCGCAGCATTGTCAGTAACTACTGCAAAGATCTTTTGTAATCCAAGATCGTTGATGACCGGTTTCAGCTCATCAGCAATGTATGTGCCTGTGTGTCTGTTGTCCTTCGTGTCTGTGCTCTTCAAGAACACTGGGAGAGGAGTGGAGACAATGTAGTTTATGATGCCCTCCCCTCGTACATTTGACCACCCATCTGAGATAACTGCAACACAGCCTTCCACCTCTATCATTTCTTTGAGCTTTCCTTGGACTCTGTTATACTCAGCCTCCAGCAAATAAGTAGACAAAGCATGTCTGGTGGGAGGACAGTATGCAGGGTGAATAACATTGAAAAATCTCTTCCAGTACACATTGGCTGTGAGCATGAGGGGTGAACCTGTCGCATATACAGCTCGAGCAAGGCACTCATCTGCATTCTTCTGGCTATGGTTATCCATTGTATCAAAGAACCTTCCAAGTGGGCCAGGAGTTGCTGATGATAAGGAGCCTGATGCTGAATGTGAACCATCATCTTCTTGAATGGAAGCAGAGGAACTCTGGGCTGACTGCTGTGAGCTTTGAGTGAAGTTGTTGCATTTGGATAAATGCTGCTGCATCTTTGTGGCATTCTTTACATATGGCTTTGTACAGTGTTTGCACATGTACACAGTCTTTCCATCTTTAATGCCTGGGTTAAATGCTTCCACACATCCGACGGTAAACGTGGCATTGTTCTATGCAAAGAAATAAAGGGCATTCATCTCTGTGTTGAACTGTGGTCGATCAGCACGATTGCAACAGGGTGAGTACATTTTTCCTGATGCTCCAATGTGACGGAAGCATGACCTGTGCACGCATGACACTACATCACCAATAGAGGGAGCTAATTGCTCATCCACTCATCCAACCAATCAGGACATATTTGTTCACAGTCACACACAAAACTTGTAATTATTAAAACAAGCCAAGTAAGAAGATAAACATATATTGATTAAGAAATCCCGTAATAATTAAGATTCCATCTCTGTTAGTAATTTTAAGAGAGGACCTGTGAAAAAAATGAAAGAAATACAAAAAAAAACAATATTATGCTAGCATGTGCTTTTTTGGGCAAAATTCCCAAGCTAAACTTCCCGTGGAAAATTTCTGGAAATCTCCCGGAAACTTTCCACCCCTTCGCAACCCTACCTGGGAGTCCTCAACATTGACTCCGGACCCCATGAAGTCTCATGGCTTTAGGTCAAGCAAGGCAAGGAAACCTCCTGCTGATTACCACCTACCACCCTCCCTCAGCTGATGTATCAGTACTCCTCCATGTTGAACATGAAAAATAGAAAAGCAGAATATTTTTTAAATGGTGAGTGATTGGGAAATGTTGGTGTTCAGAGGGACCTGGGTGTCCCTGTACACGAATTACTGAAAGTTAACATGCAGGTTTTTTTTTTATTCGTTCATGGGATGTAGGTGTCGCTAGCAAAGCTAGCATTTATTGCCCTTCCCTAGTTGCCATTGAGAAGATGGTGGTGAGCCACATTCTTGAACCACTGCAGTCTGTGTGGCAAAGGTACTCCCACAGTGCTGTTAGGGAGGGAGTTCCAGGATTTTGACCCAGCAACGTTGAAGGAATGGCGATATACTTCCAAGTCAGATGGTGTGTGACTTGGAGGGGAACTTGGAAGTGGTGGTATTCCCATGCGCCTGCTGCCCTTGTCCTTCTAGGTGGAAGAGGTCGCGGGTTTGGGAGGTGCTGCCGAAGAAGCTTTGGCGAGTTTCTGCAGTGCATCTTGTAGATGGTACACACTGCAGCCACGGTGCGCCGGTGGTGGAGGGAGTGAATATTTAAGGTGGTGGATGGGGTGCCAATCAAGCGGGCTGCTTTGTCTTGGATGGTGTCGAGCTTCTTGAGTGTTGTTGGAGCTGCACTCATCCAGGTAAGTGGAGAGGATTCCATCACACTCCTGACTTGTGCCTTGTAGATGGTGGAAAGGCTTTGGGAGTCGGGAGGTGAGACACCGCAGAATACCCAGCCTCTGACTTACTCTTGTTGCCACAGTATTTATGTGGCTGGTCCAGTTAAGTTTCTGGTCAATGGTGACCCCCAGGATATTGATAGTGGGGGATTCGGCAATGGTAATGTCGTTGAATTTCAAGGGGTGGTGGTTAGATGCTCGCTTGTTGGAGATAATCATTGCCTGGCACTTCTGTGGCATGAATGTTACCTGCCACTTATCAGCCCAAGCCTGAATGTCGTCCAGGTCTTGTTGCATGCGGGCATGGACTGCTTCATTATTTGAGGAATTGCGAATGGCACTGAACACTGTGCAGTCATCAGCGAACATCCCCACTTCTGACCTTATGATGGAGGGAAGGTCATTGATGAAGCAGCTGAAGATGGTTGGGCCTAGGGCACTGTCCTGAGGAACTCCATAAGTGATGTCCTAGGGCTGTGATGATTGACCTCGAACCACCACAACCATCTTCCTTTGTGCTAGGTATCACTCCAGCCAGTGGAACATTTTCTCGTGATTCCCATTGACTTCAATTTTACTAGGGCTTCTTAATGTCACATTCAGTCAAATGCTGCCTTTGATGTCGAGGGCAGTCACTCTCACCTCACCTCTGGAATTCAGCTCTTTCGTCCATGTTTGGACCAAGGCTGCAATGAGGCCTGGAGCTGAGTGGTCCTGGCGGAACCCAAACTGGGCATCAGTGAGCAGGTTATTGGTGAGTAAGTGCTGCTTGATAGCACTGTCAGTTTGCTGATGATTGAGAGTAGCGGTTCAAGAAGTCGGCTCACCACAGCATCTCAAGGGCATTTAGGGATGGGCATTAAATGCTAGCTTTGCCAGCGACGCCCACATCCCATGAATGCACAACCAAAAAGACTGATGGGGCGTTAATTGGGCAGATTGGATTTGTCCTGCTTTAAGGTACAGCAAGCAATTAAGAAATCAAATTGTATGTTGGCCTTTATTAAAAGAGGATTTGAGTATAAAAGTGGATTTGAGTATAAAAGTAAAGATGTCTTACTGCAATTATATAGGGCCCTGGTGAGACCACACCTTGAGTATTGTGTACAGTTTTGGTCTCCTTACCTAAGGAAGGATATACTTGGCATAGAGAGAGTGCAACGAAGGTTCACCAGACTGATTCCTGGGATGGGGGGTTTGTCCTATGAGGCGAGATTGAGTAGACTAGGCCTACATTCTCTAGAGTTTAGAAGAATGAGAGGTGATCATACAGGGCTTGATAGGGTAGATGCAGGGAGGAACTTTTCCCTGGCTGGGGTGTCTAGAACCAGGGGTCACAGTCTTAGAATAAGGGGTCGGCCATTTTGACTGAGATGAGGAGCAGCATGCTATAGACAGGGCTAAGCGATCCCACAATCAACGGATCAGATCAAAGCTCTGCAGTCCTGCCACATCCAGTCGTGAATGGTGGTGGACCATTAAACAACTAACGGGAGGAGGAGGCTCCAAGAATATCCCCATTCTGAATAATGGTGGTGCCCAGCACGTGAGTGCACAAGACAAGGCTGAAGTGTTTGCAACCAACTTCAGCCAGAAGTGCCGAGTGGATGATCCATATCGGCCTATCCCTGAGGTCCCCACCATCACAAAAGCCAGTCTTCAGCCAATTCGATTCACCCCACTTGATATCAAGAAACGGCTGAGCACACTGGATACAGCAAAAGCTATTGGCCCTGACAACATCCCGGCTATCGTGTTGAAGACTTGTGCTCCAGAACTAGCCGCGCCTCTAGCCAAGCTGTTCCAGTACAGCTACAACACTGGCATCTATCCGACAATGTGGAAAATTGCCCAGGTATGTCCTGTCCACAAAAAGCAGGACAAATCCAACCTGGCCAATTACTGCCCCATCAGTCTACTCTCAGTCATCAGCAAAGTGATGGAAGGTGTCATCGACAGTGCTATCAAGCAGCACTTACTCACCAATAACCTGCTCACTGATGCTCAGTTTGGGTTCCGCCTGGACCACTTGGCTCCTAACCTCATTACAGCCTTGGTCCAAACATCAACAAAGGAGCTGAATTCCAGAGGTCAGGTGAGAGTGACTGCCCTTGACATCAAGGCAGCATTTGACTGAGTCTGGCATCAAGGAGCCCTAGTAAAACTGAAGTCAGTAGGAATCAGGGGGAAAACATTCCACTGGCTGGAGTCATACCTAGCACAAAGGAAGATGGTTGTGGTGGTTGGTCAATCATCACAGCCCCAGGACATCGCTGCAGGAGTTCCTCAGGGCAGTGTCCTAGGCACAACCATCTTCAGCTGCTTCATTAATGACCTTCCCTCCAACATAAGGTCAGAAATGGGGATGTTCACTGATGACTGCACAGTGTTCAGCGCCATTCACAACTCCTCAGATAATGAAGCAGTCCATGCCCGCATGCAACAAGACCTGGACGACGTTCAGGCTTGGGCTGATAAGTGGCAGGTAACATTCATGCCACAGAAATGCCAGGGAATGACTATCTCCAACAAGCAAGGGTCTAACTACTGCCCCTTGACAATCAATGGCATTACCATCGCCGACTCCCCCACTGTCAACATCCTGGGGGTCACCATTAGCCAGTAACTTAACTGGAACAGCCACATAAATACTGTGGCAACAAGAGCAGGTCAGAGGCTAGGTATTCTCAGTGAGTGTCTCACCTCCTGACTCCCCAAAGCCTTTCCACCATCTACAAGGGACAAGTAAGGAGTGTGATGGAACACTCTCCACTTGCCTGGATGAGTGCAGCTCCAACAACACTCAAGAAGCTCGACACCATCCAGGACAAAGCAGCCCGCTTGATTGGCACCCCATCCACCATCTTAAACATTCACTCCCACCACCACCAGCGTACCATGGCTGCACTGTGGGACTACCATCACCACACAGACTGCAGTGGTTCAAGAAGGCGGCTCACCACCACCTTCTCAACTAGGGATGGGCAATAAATGATGGCCTTGCCAGGGATGTCCAGATCCCATAAGCAAATAAAAAAAAAAAAATTTCTTCACTCAGAGGATGGTGAATCTTTGGAATTCTCTACCCCAGAGGGCATGGAGGCTCAGTCGTTGAGTATATTCAAGACAGAGATTGATAGATTTTTGAATACTGTATTAAGGGAATCAAGCGACATGGAGATAGTGCAGGAAAGTTGAGTTGAGGTAGACGATCAGCCATGGTCTTATTAAATGGTGGAGCAGGTTCGAGGGGCCAAATGGCCTACTCCTGCTCCTATTTCTTAAGTTCTTATGTACCACTTTGAAGATGCACTGAGGGTAGCAAGGGCACAGAATGTTCTCTGGGTGGAGGACTTTAATGTCCATCACTAAGAGTGGCTCGGTAGCATCACACCTTCACCGAAGTGTACGAGAGCATGGACCTTATACTAAACATCCGTAAGACAAAGGTCCTCTACCAATCTGCCCCCGCCACACAGTACTGCCCCCCGATTATCAAAATCCACGACAATGCCTTGGACAATGTGGACCACTTTCCATACCTCGGGAGCCTACTGTCAACAAGGGCAGACGTCGACGACGAAGTCCAACACCGCCTTCTGTTTGCCAGTGCGGCCTTTGGTCGCCTGAGGAAGAGAGTGTTTGAAGACCAGGACCTCAAACCCGGCACTAAGCTCATGGTCTACAGATCAGCTGTGGTACGCGCCGTGCTGTATGCCTCAGAGACATGGACCATGTACAGCAGGTGACGTAAGAAAACTACTAGGCACTTGGTCAGAGTATTAAACAAGGCTTTAATCGACTGTTTCACAACATGGAGTCTAGTTATCCTTCACTAGTTCCTGTTTACAAAATGTCCCTGAGCAAGCTGGGCCCGTGTCCGAGTATTTATACTCTCCCTGGACAGTGCCATCAGCAGGCCGCCCAGTATATTTCATAAGTTCTTTCTACATAAATGGCACGATTTATGTCAGCAGGCACCTCAAAGCACTGGAGAGGTACCACCAATGCTGCCTCCGCAAGGTCCTGCAAATCCATTGGCAGGGATAGCGCACCGACGTCAGTGTTCTTGCTCAGGCCAACATCCCCAGCATCGAAGCTTTGACCACGCTCAATCAGCTCCGATGGACGGGTCACATTGTCCGCATGCCCGATACGAGACTCCCATAACAAGCGCTCTACTCGGAGCTCCGGCACGGCAAGAGATCCCCAGGTGGGCAGAGGAAACGCTTCAAGAACACCCTCAAAGCCTCCTTGAAAAAGTGTAACATCCCCACCGACACCTGGGAATCCCTGGCCCAAGACCACACAAAGTGGAGGAGAAGCATCCGGGAAGGCGCCGAACACCGAGTCTCTTCGCCGGCAGCAAGCGGAAGCCAAGCGCAGGCAGCGCAAGGAGCGCACGTCAACCCAAGCACCCCACCTACCCACCCCTTCCACCACCGCCTGCCCCACCTGTGACAGAGACTGTAGGTCCCGCATTGGATTCATCAGTCACCTGCAAACTCATTTTTAATGTGGAAGCAAGTCATCCTCGGTTCCGAGGGACGGCCTAAGAAGAAGACTGACCGAGCTGGCCGAGTCCTGCAGGACATAGCTGCCAGACTAGGACTGCGGCAGGTGGTGAGAGAACCAACACGAGGGAAAAACCTACTTGACTTCGTTCTCACCAATCTACCTGTTGCAGATGCATCTGTCCATGACAGTATTGGTAGCAGTGACCACCACACAGTCATTGTGGAGACGAAATCTCATCTTCACACTGAGGACACCCTCCATTGTGTTGTGTGGCACTACCACCGTGCTAAATGCGATAGATTCAGAACAGGTCTAGCAGCTCAAAACTGGGCATCCATGAGGCGCTATGGGCCATCAGCAGCAGCAGAATTGTATTCCACCACAATCTGTAACCTCATGGCCCGGCATATCCCTCACTCTATCATTACCATCAAACCAGGGGACCAAACCTGGCTCAATGAGGAGTTCAGAAGAGCATGCCAGGAGCGGCACCAGGCATACCTAAAAATGAGGTGCCAACCTGTGGAAGCTGCAACACAGGACTACATGTATGCTAAACAGTGGAAGCAGCATGCTATAGACAGCGTTAAGCGATCCCACAATCAAAGGATCAGATCAAAGCTTTGCAGTCCTGCCACATCCAGTCGTGAATTTTGGTGGACAATTAAACAACTTACGGGAGGAGGAGGCTCCAGGAATGTCCCCATCCTCAATGACGACGGAGCCCAGCACGCGAGTGCAAAAGACAAGGCTGAAGCATTTGCAACCATCTTTAGCCAGAAGTGCTGAGTGGATGATCCAAATCAGCCTCTTCCTGAGGTCCCCACCATCACAGAAGCCAGTCTTCATTCAATTCGATTCACTCCACGTGATATCAAGAAACAGCTAAGCGCACTGGATACAGCAAAGGCTATGGGCCATGACAGCATCCCAGCTGTCGTGCTGAAGACTTGTGCTCCAGAACTAGCCGCACCTCTAGCCAAGCTGTTCCAGTACAGCTACAACACTGGCATCAACTGACAATGTGGAAAACTGCCCAGGTATGTCCTCTCCACAAAAAGCAGAACAAATCTAATCTGGCCAATTACCCAATTACCGGCCCGACCGGTCTACTCTCAATCATCAGCAAAGTGACGGAAGGTGTCATCGACAGTGCTATCAAGTGGCACTTACTCACCAATAACCTGCTCACTGATGCCCAGTTTGGGTTCCGCCAAGACCACTCAGCTCCCGACCTCATTACAGCCTTGGTCCAAACATGGACAAAGGAACTGAATTTCAGAGGTGAGGTGAGAATGACTGCCCTTGACACAAGGCAGCATTTGACCGAGTGTGGCATCAAGGAGCCCGAGTAAAACTGAAGTCAATGGGAATCAGGGGGAAAACTCTCCACTGGCTGGAGTCATACCTAGCACAAATGAAGATGGTTGTGGTTGCTTGATGTCAATCATCACAGCCCCAGGACACCGCTGCAGGAGCTCCTCAGGGCAGTGTCCTAGGCCCAACCATCTTCAGCTGCTTCATCAATGACCTTCCCTCCATCATAAGGTCAGAAGTGGGGCTGTTCGCTGATGATTGCGCACTGTTCCGTTCCATTCGCAACTTCTCAAATAATAAAGTAGTCTGACGTAAGAAAACTACTAAGCACTTGGTCTGAGTATAAAACAAGGCGTTAATCAACTGTTTCACAACCATGAGTTCTAGTTACATCACTAGTTCCCGGTTACAAAAACGTCCCGAGTATTTATACTTTCCTTGGACGGCGCCATCAGCTGGCCGCCCAGTGTTATCTCATGAGTCATTTCTACATGAATGGTAAGATTCATGACATTCTTTCCGCCTGAATGATTTGGAAGTCCGACGACTTCCTTCTAGCGGATATAACAGATCACGAAGAGCCGCAGTCATTTCGATTTCTGTTTGTGGCTGGAAGGCACATCTCCTCGGCCCGTGTCTTGGTCCCTGGGTCGCTTGGTTCGTACAGGTAGGTTGACAGGGCCCGTGTCGCCTTGATCAACCTGAGAGGAACTGGGGAGATCGTGACTCCGGGTGCGGGTCCCCACAGGCGCAGAGCTGGCTTCATCTTGCTTGGTAGCTGGTGATTGTCCGGCGTCCTGGCTTCGGGTGGCCATCCCTTGGGGAGTGCTCTGCTCCCCAAGTTGATTCGGCGGAGTAGCCGGCAGATCCCTTGATGTCCCGGGTAGGGCGTCATCCTCAAAGGAGCGCAGAGTATTGGTGTACCGTCCTCCCTATGTGTATGTGTCTGTACGCAGTTAGACAGCCAGCCAAACTCCTTTCAATAACGACATGGGAGTCAGGATGTAGCGTCCAAGCTCCGGTGTTTAATGATGCCACACTTGTATGAGGTCAATGAAACAATACAGATCAGTTGTATTGGGTTGGAGTAAAAAGGCAATGCTTTCGAAGGCGTAACAATGTAAAATTACAGCAGATTAACTTGCAGCACACTTCATGCTGATGTGACCTCTTTGTTTGCTTATCACTATACTACTTCCTGTTCCTGTTGAGTGATCCTACTGGCCATTACCATCTACTGCCACCTACTGGCGGCAACAAAACGTAACACCTGCAATTATAAGGCAGAACACTCCCCGCCTGGCGTCTATTAGATGCCACTACTTATAAAACATACAGAGCTGTGGAATCAATAACACTCAGTCCTCCTTAGGTAAGTGTTAGATCCGTGTGTTAATGGAGACACCGAATGCAGGAGTTGACTTAACAAGTGTTTACTGAACAAAGTCTGGAGGTGAACTAACTACACAAGATGCTACACAGGCTTATATACCCGAGTGGTCACTACTGGTACTACTGTATACAGGGGCTTCAAAAACATAGTTCCTCTTAAAGGTACATACACTACAATTCCTCCCCTTTTAGATAAATAGTACATAACATTTTAAGTAATCATTAAATAACATTTTTACAAGAACAATAATATACACATTTGCTGAAGTTAATCAATTACAAATTCAGTCTCTCTGGAGGCTTCCTGACTCGGTCCGGATAACGCCTCGGTGGTGTAGTAGGTATCGGTGGTGTAGTAGGTTCTTTTGGCAAGGTCGATTCGGCTTCAATGCCAGTGTCGGGTTCATCTGGTTCCAGTATCACCGGATCGGAGGTAGATACTGTGGTAAACCACTGTTATAGTTATCACTGTATATTGTTCTCACTGTTCTCACTGTCACATCACTACACGAGGTCGCCTCTTGTCGCACTGTTATACCTGGGCTGACCACCTCCGACTCCGCCCATTACCTGCCCAGGTATAAAGGTAGCTGACTGGCTAGTATTCCTCCCTGTTGGATCGGATCACCCACGAGGGTGGGCTCTGTTATTTAGCCAATAAAAACCTTCAGTTACGTTCTTAACTCGTCGCCTTTTATTGGACTAATTGATAGGCATATCAATTTTATTGGCTAAATTTTAAAGATGTCTGATAATGAACAGCAACA
The DNA here is from genome assembly GCF_052327205.1 of Somniosus microcephalus. Taxonomy (NCBI): domain Eukaryota; kingdom Metazoa; phylum Chordata; class Chondrichthyes; order Squaliformes; family Somniosidae; genus Somniosus; species Somniosus microcephalus. The sequence continues at coordinate 202,579,652 of NC_140995.1, read as the reverse complement.
GCAAGGAGCTCACCCAGCAGCACAGCAACAGCAGCCTCCAGACAACGGGCCACACCAGCCGGCTTGGCTGCAAGCCTTGAAACCACCATACCTGGATCTAAACCCACAGGCACCAAACGCAGCCCTCAACTTCAAACACTGGCTGGACTGCTTCGAATCCTACCTGGAAGAATCCGGCGCCCCGCAGAGATCCAAACTAAGACTTCTGAACGCCCAAGCGAGCCCGAGAGTATACGCACTCATACAGGACACGACTACGTACGAGGCCGCTATCAACCTACTGAAACAGCAGTACCGCAGCCCGGTAAATTACATGTACACCAGGCACCTCCTAAGATCCCGCCCGCAACAGCCAGGAGAGTCTGTAGCTGAATTTTTACGGGCGCTAAGAGCACTCGGCAGGAACTGTGACTTTAAAGCGGTGACGGCTGTTGAAAATACGGAAGATAATATCCGCGATGCCTTTGTGAAAGGCCTACGGTCCGACTACTCACGGCAAAGACTGCTTGAAGCTAAAGACCTCGACCTGGACAAAGCTGAAGCCCTCGCTCTCTCCCTGGAGGTGGCCCATCAGGACCAGGAGGCGTTTTCCAGGTACTGCTCGCGACCCTGGGACTCGGGCCCGACCCCTACCGCAATACCCTTCGCAGCGCCGCCCCCGGGACCTACCTCAGCGTCGGCGTCCCGGACCCGACCGGGCCCGCCACCCCCGGTACCGGCTCCGACATCGGGCACCCGCGATCGGGCCGCCGGCTGCTTCTTTTGCGGCCAGGAGAAGCACCCGAGGTCGCGCTGCCCAGCCAGGAACTCTACCTGCACAACCTGCAGGAAGAAAGGCCACTTCTCTAAGGCCTGCAGGAGCGGATCTTCAGAGGCCAGCAGTGCCTCATGCGAACTGTGGGGGCGGCCATCTTCTTTCACGGCAACTGAGGCCAGTATCCCCACACGTGAGTCATGGGGGCGGCCATCTTTGATCAAGGCAACCGACCCCAATAGTGCCTCATGTGAGTTATGGGGGCAGCCATCTTCTCCGCCATTTTGTCCTACCTCGTGGGAGACGCCATTTTACACACCACGCCCGACTGCCACCGGGCCCCCGGACCCGACGACCGCCTCGCCCGCAGACGACAACGACTCGCTTACCTACACGCTAGCCTCCGTCACTCTGGATCAAGCCCGCCCACACCACCTGTCCAAGTCGATGATGGACATCAAAGTAAACGGCCACGCCACGACCTGCCTGTTCGACAGCGGAAGCACGGAGAGCTTCATCCACCCAGACACGGTGAGCCACTACTCCCTCCCTGTCCTGCCAACGCGCAACCGAATCTCGATGGCATCGAGGTCCCACGCCACGGACATTAGCGGCTACTGTGCTGTGACCTTGTCGGTTAAGGGTACAGAGTATAAAAACTTTAAACTCCTCGTCCTCCCCCAGCTCTGCGCTGCCGTCCTACTAGGGCTGGACTTCCAATCCCACCTCCAAAGTGTAACCCTAGCATACGGTGGACCCCTCCCCCCACTCACAGTCGACAACCAGCGAAGGTTAAACCGCCCACCGCGTAACACCTGCAGCCTATCCACCCTCAAGGTGCCGCCACCTTCCCTGTTCGCTAACCTCACCCCCGACTGCAAACCCGTCGCTACCAAGAGCAGGCGGTACAGCGCTGGGGACAGAGCTTTCATTAGCTCTGAGGTGCAGCGTCTCCTGAAGGAGGGCATCATCGAGGGGAGCAACAGCCCCTGGCGTGCCCAGGTCGTGGTCGTTAAGACCGGCGATAAAAATCGCCTGGTCATCGACTACAGCCAGACCATAAACAGATACACCCAGCTGGACGCATACCCCCTTCCCCGCATATCTGACATGGTCAATCAGATTGCACAATACCGCGTATTCTCGACCATCGACCTTAAGTCGGCCTACCACCAACTCCCTATCCACCCCGAGGACCGCCAGTACACCGCCTTCGAGGCGAATGGGCGCCTATACCACTTCCTTAGGGTCCCCTTCGGTGTCACCAACGGGGTCTCGGTCTTCCAAAGGGAGATGGACCGGATGGTTGACCAGAACGGACTGCAGGCCACATTCCCCTACCTAGATAACGTCACCATCTGCGGCCGCGACCGGCAGGACCACGACGTGAATCTGGAGAAATTCCTCCGTACGGCCCAACGGCTGAACCTCACCTACAATAAGGAGAAATGCGTGTTTAACACAGCGCGCCTTGCCATCCTTGGCTGTGTAGTAGAGAACGGAGTCATCGGCCCCGACCCCGAAAGAATGCGCCCCCTCATGGAGCTACCCCTCCCCCACTGTCCAAAAGCACTTAGGAGAACCCTGGGGCTTTTCGCCTACTATGCCCAATGGGTACCCAATTATGCGGACAAAGCCAGACCCCTCCTGAAAACCACATCCTTCCCCCTCACGGAAGAGGCGTGCGCGGCCTTCTCCCTCATTAAGGGAGACATAGCCAAGGCCACAATGCACGCAGTGGATGAGTCAATCCCCTTCCAAGTGGAGAGCGATGCATCCGACTTCGCCCTAGCCGCTACCCTTAACCAGGAGGGTAGGCCGGTAGCCTTCTTCTCAAGGACCCTACAGGGCCCCGAGACCCGACACTCGTCGGTCGAGAAGGAAGCCCAGGCAATTGTGGAGGCAGTACGGCGCTGGAGGCACTACTTGGCAGGCAAACGATTTACCCTCCTCACCGACCAACGCTCGGTTGCCTTCATGTTTAATAACAAGCTGAGGGGCAAGATCAAGAACGACAAAATCTTGAGGTGGAGAATCGAGCTTTCCACCTATGATTATGAGATCTTGTACCGGCCCGGTAAACTGAACGACCCCCCTGATGCTCTTTCACGCATTACATGCGCCAGCGCGCAAAGTGATAGACTTCAGACCCTCCACAATGACCTCTGCCACCCCGGAGTCACCAGACTCTACCATTTCATTAAGGCCCGCAACCTGCCATACTCCATCGAGGAGGTCAGGACCATGACCAGGAACTGCCAGATCTGTGCTGAGTGCAAACCGCACTTCTATAAGCCGGACAGAGCAAGCCTGATCAAGGCCACCCGCCCCTTCGAGCGTCTGAGCATCGACTTCAAGGGGCCCCTACCGTCATCCGACCGTAATGTGTACTTCCTCAACATCGTTGATGAGTACTCCCGTTTCCCCTTTGCCTTCCCCTGCCCAGACATGACCAGTAACACGGTCATTAAATGCCTGAACAAACTCTTCGCCTTGTTCGGGTTCCCGAACTATATACATAGTGACCGGGGCGCCTCCTTCATGAGCGAGGAACTCCGTCAGTTCCTATTGGAGAGGGGTATTGCAGCAAGCAGGACCACCAGCTACAACCCCCGAGGGAACGGCCAGGTGGAAAGAGAGAACGCGACGGTATGGAAGGCCACCCTCTTAGCCTTAAAGTCTAAGGGCCTCCCAACCTCCCGCTGGCAAGAGGTCCTCCCGATTGCGCTGCACTCCATCCGGTCACTACTTTGCACTGCCATTAACACCACCCCCCATGCCCGAATGTTTGTCTTCCCCAGGAAGTCGACTACGGGAACCACCCTACCAACCTGGCTGACCTCTCCGGGACCCGTCTTGCTGCGAAAGCACGTGAGGGCCCATAAAACGGACCCCCTGGTCGAGAAGGTGAACCTCCTGCACGCCAACCCCCAGTACGCCTATGTGGCTTACCCAGACGGACGGGAGGACACTGTCTCCTTACGAGACCTCGCACCCTCACCCCCCCCTCCCAACCCCCCGAGTCCAGCCGAGGTAGACGGCATGCCGGAACCCCACGAGCCTTTGCCGACTACGCAGACACCAGCTTTAACACCGGATAATGTAACACCGCCGCTGCGACGATCGGAGAGGCTAACGAAGCCTCCGGACAGACTGACATACCAGAGCTGGTAATACACTTCACCCCGCCGGACTCTAATCTAAACAAGGGGTGAATGTGGTAAACCACTGTTATAGTTATCACTGTATATTGTTCTCACTGTTCTCACTGTCACATCACTACACGAGGTCGCCTCTTGTCGCACTGTTATACCTGGGCTGACCACCTCCGACTCCGCCCATTACCTGCCCAGGTATAAAGGTAGCTGACTGGCTAGTATTCCTCCCTGTTGGATCGGATCACCCACGAGGGTGGGCTCTGTTATTTAGCCAATAAAAACCTTCAGTTACGTTCTTAACTCGTCGCCTTTTATTGGACTAATTGATAGGCATATCAGATACTATGGGTATCTCTGCTTCATCACTAGGCGTATAGAGTTGTGGTGTAGGTTGTCCTTTTTCGGATGACTCTATGATCTGGTCAGCATGGCGCCTTATTATGCTTTCTCCAATGTCCACGGTATACATCAGCGGTCCTAGTCGTGTGCAAATAGTTCCAGGCTGCCATTTCTCGGTACGGTAGTCCCGGGCCAAAACTGGTTGACCTATCTGGAAGGTTCTAGTTGGCCTTTCATTCATGCTTTGAAATTGCTGGTTCTCTACGTCCCTTCTGACGTTTGGCTTGACCAAATCCAGCCGGCATCTTAGTCTTCTATTGAAAAACATCATGGCGGGGGTTTGGTTTGTAACCACATGTGTTGCATTCCTGTACGCAAACAAGAAGTTATCTACCTTATGTCGTAGATTTATGTCTTCATTACCCATGGCCTTTATGGCCTTCTTGAAGGTCTGGACAAACCTTTCAGCCAATCCATTGGTGGCGGGATGGTATGGGGCGGACGTGTAGTGCTTAACCCCATTGTTTTTTTAAGAACTTCCTGAATTCTTTGGATACAATTTGCGGTCCACTATCAGAGCAGATCTGTTCAGGCAGCCCATTCCTGGCGAATATGGTCCTTAATACTGTGATGGTGGAGGACATCTTTATTACCTCCGGCCACTTAGAGTGTGCATCCACCGCGATTAAGAACATTGAGTCCATAAATGGACCAGCAAAGTCGATATGTACCCTTTGGCATGGAGATGAGGGCCACTCCCATGGATGTAGAGGGGCTTGTGGTGGGGCGTTTTGGACCTTCTGGCATCCTAGACAGCTCTTGGTCATTTCTTCGATGTCTCCATCGATACCGGGCCACCACACAAACGCTCTGGCTAAGTTCTTCATTTTCACTCCACCCAGATGCCCCTCGTGAAGCTCCTTTAGCACTCTATCCTTGAGTTTGGGTGGAATCACCACTCTAGATCCACACATCAAGGTTCCTCGGCACACTGACAGCTGTTCTCTTCTTTGCAAGAATGCTGGCAACAGTGGTTCACCATGTGCTGGCCATCCCTTCACTGTTAAATCGTAGACTCGTGAGAGAGTCGGTCATTTCGCGTTTCCTTTTCAATGGTAGAATTTGTCACCGGTAGACATTCCACTATGGTCGAGTGGAACATCTCCACTGGGTCCACTGTAGGCGCCTCTTCCACCATTGGCAACGGTAGGCGCGATAACCCGTCAGCATTCCCATGCTGTTTTGTTCCTTTGTATTCTATGTCATATTGGTGTGCCCCTAGGAAAAGGGACCACCTCTGTAGCCATTGCGCTGTCATAATGGGAACGCCCTTTTTAGGGTTGAATACGGAGACGAGGGGTTGATGGTCAGTCAACAAGGTAAATTTTTGTCCGTGTAGGTAATGGTTGAATTTCTTCACCCCCCACACCAGGCTGAGTGCCTCCCTGTCGATCTGGGCATAGTTACGCTCAGCTGAGTTCAATGAGCGTGACGCAAAAGCTATCGGCCGCTCCGAGCCATCAGGGAATCTATGCGATAATACCGCTCCCACGCCGTAAGGGGATGCATCGCACGCCAGTCTGATTGGCAGTGATGGGTTGTAATGAGCCAACACTTCCCTGGACGTGATCAAGCCTTTGCATTTATGGAAGGCACGTTTACAGTCTTCGCTCCATTTCCAAACTACTCCCGTTTGTAGCAGTGCGTTAAGCGGGTGCAGAACCGTCGACAAGTTTGGTAAAAATTTATGATAGTAATTTACTAATCCCAGGAACGACCTTAATTGTGAGACATTTTCAGGCACTGGGGCCTTTACGACCGCTTCAATTTTTTCAGGTGACTTATGCAACACTTCTTCCTTAATGACATGGCCACAATATGATATTCGTTTCTGGAAAAATTCGCACTTGGGGCGATTTGCTCGTAGGCCCCGTTCTCTCAGCCTCGTGAGCACCTGCCCCAAGTCGGCAAGGTGCTCGTTGTCGTTTTCTCCTGTTATAAGGATGTCGTCTAGGTAGCATTGAGTCCCCGGAATCCCTTGCAGGGCTTGCTCCATAGCTCTTTGCCAGATAGCCGGAGCTGATGCCACTCCGAAAACCAGTCGATTGTACTGGTACAGGCCTTTGTGTGTGTTTATCGTGAGATACTTTTTAGAGGCCTCCTCAACCTCCATCTGTAGATATGCCTGTGCTAAGTCAATTTTGATGAAACGTTTCCCTCCGGATAGTGAGGCGAAAATATCTTCTATCCTCGGAAGAGGATATTGTACCGTGTGAAGAACCGGGTTTACAGTCACCTTGAAGTCCCCACAGATGCGAACTTTTCTCTGTTCTTCAGATTTATCATTATTCAACGTTTTCTTCATGACCGGGACGATGGGTGTTGCCCACTCATTCCAATCTACCTTGGATAACACGCCTGCTTTTTCCAAATTCTCCAGCTCTGCCTCGACGGCTGGACGAATTGCGTATGGCACCGGCCTTGCCTTAAAAAACTTGGGAATTGCCGCATCTTCCACTTTTATTGAGGCGGTGGCGCCTTTCAGGGTTCCTAGTTCCTGTTGAAACACTTCTTTGGCGTTAGCCAAGATTTCTTTTAATCGTCCAGGTATGACGTCATCATCGTTTCTTTTCTTACTGGTCACCGTCAGTGCCTGAATGGAGTGCCAGTCTAAACGTATCTTTCTGATCCATTCACGTCCCAACAACGGTGGACCACCATCTTGCAGAACGTATAAATACAACTTCTGTATTTCCTTGCCGTTGTATACAACAGGCACCCTTATTTTCCCTCTGGGGTATACTTTCTGCCCCGTATATGTCTTCAAGATAATGGATGTGTCTTTCAAAGGTATATGCGGAAATAGCCGCTCGTAATCCCGTCGACTCATGACGGTCAGAGCTGATCCTGTATCTAGCTCCATTTTGACTGGGGACCCCGCTATCATGAGGGTAACCCAAATGGTCTGGTAATCTTCTTTGGCAATTACATTATGTAATTTGAGACAGCTTAGTCTCTTGTTTCCGGAGTCGCTATCGCTCTTCTGGTCTTCGGAGCTACTGTCCGTCATCATTTGTACCTTTCTGTACTTTTCCTTATTGACCTTTTTACTGTCAGCGGATTTCTTTCCAGATCTGCATACATGTGCAATGTGTCCCATCTTTCCGCATTGCCTGCATGCTTTGTCCTTGAACCAGCAGTCCTTCTGGTCATGGGTGGATCTGCCGCAGCGATAACATCTCTCGAAACCCCGTGTCATTTCATGGCTGCCGAAGTCCTGTGGCTTTTGCTGTATCTCTGCAGCTCCTCTTGCTGCTGCTTCATATGATACAGCCACACTGAAAGCCTGGTCCAGTGTCAAATCTTTCTCAGAAAGTAGTCTTTTCTGTGGTCCTTCGCTTAGGAGACCGCAGACGAATTTGTCTCGTAGAGAATCTGCCAGTCCTGCCCCGAATTGGCAGTGCTTTGACGGCTTTCGTAATTCGGTGAGGTAATCAGCGTTACTTTCATTCTTGTGCTGATTCCTCCTGAAGAATTTGAATCGTTCCGCTATCAGCAGCGGTGTTGGGTTTAAGTGCTCTTGTAAGGTATCAACAATCTCCTTAAAATTCTTGTCCATCGGTTTGGCTGGAGTGATCAAGTTTCGTAACAGCCCGTATGTCCTTGCGCCCATCAGATTTAGAAGTACCGATGCCTTTTTATCATCCGCTAGTTCATTCACCTTGCAATATACCTCCACTCTTTCCACATATGTGGTCCAATCTTCTATATCACTATCGAAAGCAGTAATATTGCCAGTCTTTGGCATCTTGAAAATCTAAAATGGCGCTTCCCGCGCTTTTCCTCCGTCCCCGATGGATCAAAATGGCACCTCCCGCGCTTTTCTTTCTTCCCCGCCGAGTTGAGATGGCGCCTCCCGCGCTTTCCCGCCGCTGCCGCTGCTGCCAACGCTGTTCTCCGCGGTTCCCGTTGCGACCTGCAGTTTTTCGTGGTATTTCTATTTTTTTAATATATCGCTTCAATAGTTTCTCCGTTACTTGGAGAACCGTTCCCGTCGTGGAGCGGACCCTCTGGGACTTTCCCCTCCCTCTGCTCGGTCCGAACGCTGACTTGCTTTGCAGCACCGGACGCGCCCTGAGTGCTCCACCCTCTCTCTCTCTTTGCTTCTGCTTCCCGACTCGCTGCCCGGCCCCATTGCAGAGCCACCCGATCGAGCTCTAGCCCGCCGCAGCCCAGGAAGGATCAGTGCACTACCTGCCACCAGCCCATTTAGCTGGGGAAACCACAGACTGGAGACCAAGCCTGGCCCTCGTTTTCGAGTTTCTTCGAGTTATTTATTTATTTATTTATTTATTTTTCTTCTGGCTTCGACCTTCATCTGAGGAATCGATCCCCTTGAGGTGCTGCCGAATTGCAGGTAAGTTCGTTTCTAACTCATCGCCACTGTTAGATCCGTGTGTTAATGGAGACATGGAATGCAGGAGTTGATTTAACAAGTGTTTACTGAACAAAGTCTGGAGGTGAACTAACTACACAAGACGCTACACAGGCTTATATACCCGAGTGGTCACTACTGGTACTACAGTATACAGGGGCTTCAAAAACATAGTTCCTCTTAAAGGTACATACACTACAGTAAGAGGAGTATGACCTCTGAGATGGGTCTGAAGAACTTTTTGACCGTCCCTTGAACAGTGGCCTTCACCTCTATCTTTCGCACCCTGTCGTCTTTGATGGGGAAGACAGAGGTGACAAAACCCATAGGCCACTCATTGCGGGATACTTGGCTTTCTTTCAGTAAGATGATGTCACCTTCTCGGAGACTCCGACGAGCCTCGTTCCACTTCCACCGGCTTTGCAAAGTGGGAAGGTACTTGGTGCACCAGCGGCTCCAGAACTTACTGGCCAAGGCTTGTACTCTTCTCCACTGGCTCTTCAGGAGGTCTTTGTCAGTGAAGTCTCCAGGAGGAGTGGGTACACTGCCCTTCTGTGTGAGTAACATATTTGGAGTCAAAAGGAATGGTGAATCTGGATCGGAAGAAACAGGAACAAGGGGCCTCGCATTAATGATTGCTGACACTTGAGCCATGAAGGTGCACAGCACTTCGTGCGTCAGCTGAGGTGGTCTGTTCTGTCGCAACATGGAGTCCAGAATGCGCCGCGACACTCCAATCATGCGCTCCCACGGACCACCCATGTGTGAAGCATGTGGAGGATTAAATTCCCATGTGCAACCTTGTTGGCTTAGGTATGTCAGGATGCTTGGCCTTTGGTTGTGTTGATTCCCTAACTCTAGCTCTCGACAGGCTCCAATGAAATTTGTTCCACAGTCGGATCTTAACTGCTTTGCTGGCCCGCGGATGGCGAAGAATCCTCGTAATGCATTAATGCAGTTGGACGTGTCCATGGACTCGATCACTTCTATATGCACAGCTCTTGTGCTCATACAAGTGAATAGCATAGCCCAGCGTTTGCTGTGAGCGGCGCCTCCTCTGGTGCGGCGAGCAGTGATAGTCCAAGGGCCAAAAACATCCAGGCCGACGTATGAAAATGGTGGCGATGAACGAAGTCATTCCGGAGACAGATCAGCTATCTTCTACTCCTCCGTTCTCCATCTGAGCTTTCTGCATGTGACGCATTGGTGTAAGACAGATCCAATCAACCGTTTGCCGCTGACAATCCACAAGCCGGCTGCTCGAATGGCTCCCTCAGTGAACTGGCGGCCCTGGTGTTCTATCAGTTCATGGTAGTGTCTTGTGAGCAATGTTGTGATGTGGCTTTGATGTGGCAGGACAACAGGACTCCTTTCTTGCAAGCTCAGTTCTGCATGCATCAGCCATCCTCCAATTCTGATGAGGCCGTCATTCAAAACTGGATTCAGTTACCACAGTGAACTGGTCTTGGTAATGGTTCTTTTTTCAGCAAGTGCTCTGTACTCCTCAGAGTACGCCTGAACTTGAACTGACCTGATGATAATGTTCTCAGCTGCAGCCAACTCGTCTGGGGAATGAGGCTTCCTGCACCAGTGCCAACCTCTGCATTTGTTTGATGAGCTGCCAGGATCGGACTTGTGAGAGCGAGCCACATGGATTAAGAAAGCGATCGCTCGTTGAAAAGCGCTCACAGGTAAGTAGGCTCTCTTGGGTGTGAGTCATTAAGCTGATCACATGAGGACGGACCACCACATCTAGTTCTGGGCTGACGAGCTGGAATGATTCTTGTGCCGTATGGTCAGCTTGGTCAGGTTTGTGTAAGAAAGTTGGCCCGGTAAACCACATTGTACTGGAGAGCTGGGAGGCAGGCACTGACGTGGTGGCGAGGTCAGCTGGGAAGGCCTTCATCACTGCTACCCTGTTTGAGGCAATTTTGTGCAGCCTCAGGTTGGACTGTGCTAATGAAGCTTGAGTTCGCTTCAGCAGGTTGATGGCTTCTGCTTCTGAAGGTAAGGATATGAGGCCGTCATCAACATAAAAATGTCTCTCCACAAACTGTCTTGTGTCTGTTCCATGCTCGTGTTCTCCCTCTTTGGCTGCACTTCTGAGCCCATAGATGGAGACTGCAGGGGAGGGGCTGTTACCAAAAACGTGGACCCGCATCCTGTATTCAGTGATGTCCTTTGACATGTTGTTGTCGCGATACCAGAAGAACCTCAGATAGTTCCTATGGTCCTCTCTCACCACAAAGCAATAGAACATCTGTTGGATGTCTGCGGTTACTGCTACGAGCTCTTTCCTAAAGCGAATCAGCACGCCAAGGAGGGTGTTGTTTAGGTCTGGACCCATGAGCAGAACATTGTTGAGTGAGATGCCACAGTGCTGAGCGCTGGAGTCGAAAACTACTCTTATTTGACTAGGCTTCTGGGGGTGATAAACTCCAAAAATCGGGAGATACCAGCACTCTTCTCCTTCTTTGAGTGGAGGTGCTAATTCAGCATGGTTACTCTCGAAAACCTTTTCCATGAAGGCAATGAACTGTTCCTTCATTTCGGGCTTTCTATCTAATGTGCGCCGCAGTGATGTGAGGCGTGACAGTGTCTGATCGCGATTGTTAGGCAGAAGGAGCCGGGGTACCTTGAAGGGGAGAGGCGCAACCCAGCTGTTCGCCTCATCTTTGTGAAATTCTTTCTCCATAATATTCATGAAAGTTTCGTCTTCGAAGGAGAGAGCACCTTTGTTGTCATCTTTTGTCTTTTCAAACACGGTGTGCCCCAGTTTGTCGACAGCTCTGGTGTCAGCCGAGCACCCCCATGCTGTGTGAGAGAAATCACCTTGTTGCTCCCTGCCGTAGCTCGCTCTTTCAGGTGGATGTGACTTGGGCAGGGAGTGAGGAAAGAGGGTCGTCCGCTTTCTAGCACATTGGTCTTAAAGGTGCTTACGTTGGGCTTGTGAGCTTGGCCTAGGCACACTTCTCCCACAAGCACCCAGCCTAAGTCGAGTCTTTGGGCAAAGGGGTCATCGTGTGGTCTGTTAACTTGCTCTCTCACCTTATGCACCCTCACCACATCTCTCCCGAGCAGGAGGAGAATCTGGGCCTTTGGATCCAATGCTGGGATGCGTGATGCTATGGGCTTTAGGTGGGCATGGTGAAGTGCTGTCTCAGGCGTTGGTATCTCCGATCGGTTGTTCGGGATTTCACTGCACTCTATCAGTGGCGGTAAGTCTATGCTCACCCCTTCACTCACTGCCTCGGCACAGAACCCATCTGCTTTCCTTCCTGCCATCTCCAAGAGTCCGGCACAGGTTCTCAGTAAGGGGCTGGGCTACTCTCGACGCCAAATATGTCAAAAAAGTCTGACCGTGCGAGTGACCGGTTACTTTGGTCATCGAGTATTGCGTACATGTTAACTGAGTGGTCGCGCTGTCCTTGTGGGTAGACTCTTACAAGGCATATTTTGGAACACGATCGTCCTGTGAGGCCTTAGCCACACACCTCAGTGCATATGGAGCTCACCGTTGGTGCAGTGGTAAGGGTTCCCTTTCTCTCATCTCCGGGCTCAGAGTCTTTGATGGTTGGCTTTTCCGTTGTGGGGGTAGGACCTGGGTGCATAGCTGTGCTGTGGCGGTCACTCTCATACTCCCTGCATCTCAACGCTATCCTACAGTCTCTTGCAGTGTGGGAAATGGAGGCGCAACACCTAAAACATATCCCATTATTATGAGGTAGGCTATGCGTACATCTATGGTCTTGTTTCTGAAGCCTCTACATTTTGCGAGCGGATGAGGCTTATGATGGATGGGGCAGTGTTTTCCGGGATCGTCTTCATTCTTTGCTGCATCTATGCTGATGTCGGTCTTTGCAGTGACATCCGTCTTATGCACAGATATAGGCATTCTTGTGCCTACGTACTTTGACATGGGCTTCTCATACTTTGAGGGTCCACTACAGTAGCTGGACAGGGCAAAGCTTGGATCATTTCTAATTCTGGCCTCTCTGCAGATAAAGTTCACAAAGAAGGAAAATGGGGGGAACCACATGTGGTTGTCTTCTTTGAATTTTGAGCCTACGTTGATCCATTTTTCTTGGAGAGGGTGGGGCAACTTCTCCACTATTGGGTTGATGCCACGAGCAGTATCTAAATAGGAGAGCCCAGGTAAGTATCCGTCTGTCTTGGCTGCCAGTAACTCCATTAAAAGGTCTCCAAGTTCTCTAAGCTTAAGGTAGTCTCTGTTACCTATTTTAGGTAAGTTTTCCAGCTTACTGAAGAGGGCTTTCTCTATCACCTCAGGAGCACAGTAACACTCCCTGAGTCTTGCCCAGACCATTCTAAGGGCTGTGCTTGGGTCATTTGTGTACACAAACTGGATCCTACGGGCATGTTCTGACGATTCTTTGCCCAGCCATGATGACAACAAATCCAACTCCTCAGTAGCACTCAGGTTCAAGCCGCCAGTGGCATTAAGGAAGGATGACTGCCATGCTCTAAAACTCTCTGGCTTGTCGTCAAATTTTGTGAGACCTGTGATTACAAGTTCTCTACGTGCCAAATATTGGGCAATGCCTGTCATATTAGGAGTCTGTGCATGGGTTGCCAGAGTATGATTGCATCGGAAGGGCTGCGATTGGATGGGAGACTGCCATGCCGGGTGACCTGTTCTAGCCTTTGAAAAGGGTTCTTTTTTGATGTGTGGAATTTTGGCATGAGTACCTTCCAAGTGGTTGGGAGCGGCGGATTGAGGCACAGGTTTCTTCGGGAGCGCTGCAAACTCTCCTTCATGTGGCCAGTCATCAATAACAAGGAAGGGGTCGTCATCAGTGTAGCGTGAATGATTCACCTGAGTGACCTCATGTTGGGCTGGTGATGGCGATTCCGTGTTCTCGTGCAATGGTTCAAAGTTTGGGAAGGAGGAGATGCAAAGTTTGGGAAGGAGGAGATGTCTGTGCGTATCCTAGCCTGCTCCTGGACATAGTCGCTTGTCTGCCTCTCAGTGCTTTGAGGTGATGCAGGATGAGCAATGCTGCGGTGCTCTCCCACCTCTGCTTCTAGTGCCGTTTCCCACATCTCCGGCTCAGCAGTAGCGGCAGCTGCTTCTTTCTCAATGTGTAGTGCCTCCAGCGTGGCGTCCAATGTAACAGCCTCTGCTTGTAGTCAGACCTTCTCTTTCTTCACAGCCAGTTCCTTTTTAGCAAAGGTCACGAGAGCCTGTGCCGCTTTAGCTTTAGCACATGCTCTAGCTGCTACTACACTGGCTGTTGATGATCTAGATGAGTGTGTACTTCTTGAGCTGGTCACAGATCTCTGCTCGTCTTGGAAGCTCTTGCCGTCCATGGCTGCACCGTGCTGCACTGCGAATGTTGCTTGTTGCGCCAGCTGACTACGTGCCTTTTTACTGTACCGTCCTCCCTACGTGTATGTGTCTGTATGCAGTTAGACAGCCAGCCAAACTCCTTTCAATAACAACATGGGAGTCAGGATGTAGCGTCCAAGCTCCAGTGTTTAATGATGCCACACTTGCATGAGGTCAATGAAACAATACAAATCAGTTGTATTGGGTTGGAGTAAAAAGGCAATGCTTTCGAAGGCGTAACAATGTAAGATTACAGCAGATTAACTTGCAGCACACTTCATGCTGATGTGACCTCTTTGTTTGCTTATCACTATACTACTTCCTGTTCCTGTTGAGTGACCCTACTGGCCATTACCATCTACTGCCACCTACTGGCAGCAACCTGCAATTATAAGGCAGAACAATCGGCATCATTAATATGGATCTCTCTATCGGTGGGGTCCATGGGACTGGTTGGACAGGGAGCCAGATCTCGGAGTGAAATGGTGGACTCCCGGCCATCAGGGTACCGCACGTGCGCGTATGTGGGATTAACATCTGTTAGTTCCACCTCGTCGATGAGGGGATCATTCTTGGAAGATCAGACGAATCTTCGGAGCAGCATGGGCCCAGGAGCTGCCAACCACGATGGTAGGGACGTCCCATGAGTGGAGCGATGCTGAAACCTGAAGAATCGTTCGTGAGGAGTAACATTGGTGGACGTAGAAAGAAGAGAACTGATGGAGTGCAACGTGTCAGGGAGCACAGTTTTCCACTGCTGGTCTGGTAGGTTGCGTGAACTCAGTGCAAGATGAACAGCGTTCCAAATGATAGCGTTGTATCTCTCAACCTGTCCATTACCGATGGGATGATACGATGTCGTTTTACTTGTGGCAATTCCCCATAGGGAAAGATAACTTTTGAGTTCGCTTGACATGAAGGAGGGACCCCGATCAGAGTGGATGAAATTGGCCGTACCCAAAGGGAAAAGACCTGATCGAGGCATTTGATCACTGTGGAAGTAAGCATGTTGGGACAGGGGAAAGCAAAGGGAAAGCGTGAATATTCATCCACCATAGTAAGCAAGTAGGTGTTTCGCGTTGAGGAAGGCAATGGCCCTTTAAAGTCAATGCTGAGTCACTGCATAGGCTGTATAGCGTGTATGAGCGAGCCATCCGATGGACGGAAGAATTGCGGTTTTAACTCTGCACAAATTCTACAAGTGGAGCATGTTCTTTTCACGTCTTCCATAGAAAATGGGAGATTTTTAGATCACACAAAGTGCAACACACAGGTAACGCCAGGATGGCATAAGTCAGTATGAAGATCCGCAAGAGTCGAAGTTGACATAGAAGAGCAGAATGCATGCGTGAGGGTATCTGGGGCCACATTCTCTTTGCCGGGTCGATAATGTATGGTGTATCCAAAGGCGGCCAATTCCATCCTCCAGACTTGTATTTTGTTATTCTTGATCTTAGTGCGTTTCCGGTTATCCAGCATAAAGGCCACGGAGCGCTGATCGGTTATAAGTGTGAAATGGCGACGAGCGAGAAAATGACTCAATTTACGTACTGCTTCAATGATAGCCGTAGCCTCCTTCTTGACAGGAGGATAAAGCATACTTTGGTTCTGTCTTCACAAAGGAGGACACAAATAACCTCCCAGAGATGTCCGGGAACATAGGGTCTAATGAGAGGGAGGAACTGAATGAAATCAGTATTTGTAGGGAAATGGTGTTAGGGAAATTGACGGGATTGAAGGCTGATAAATCCCCAGAGCCTGATAATCTACATTCTAGGGTACTTAAGAAAGTGGCCCTAGATATAGTAGATGCATTGCTGGTCATCTTCCAAAATTCTATAGACTCTGGAACAGTTCCCATGGATTGGAGGGTAGCTAATGTTACCCCACTATTCAAAAAGGTGGTAGAGAGAAAACGGGGAATTATAGACCGGTAAGTCTGACATCGATAGTGGGGAAAATGCTAGAGTCCATTAAAGAAGATGTAATAGCAGAGCACTTGGAAAAGAGTGACAGGATTGGACAAAGTCCACATGGATTTACAAAAGGTAAATCGTGCTTGACTAATCTACTGGAATTTTTTGAGGATGTAACTGGTAGAATAGATAAGGGAGAACCAGTGGATGTGGTATATTTGGACTTTCAGAAGGCTTTCAATAAGGTCCCGCATAAGAGATTAGTGTGCAAAGTTAAAGCACATGGGATTGGGGGTAAGGTACTGAATTGGATAGAGAACTGGTTGGCAGACAGGAAGCAAAGAGTTGGAATAAACGGGTCTTTTTCCGAGTGGCAGGCAGTGACTAGTGGGGTACCACAGGGATCGGTGCTAGGACCCCAGCTATTCACAATATATATTAATGATCTAGACAAGGGAACTAGATGTAATATCTCCAAGTTTGCAGATGACACAAAGCTGGGTGGGCGTGTGTGCTGTGAGGAGGATGCCGAGAAACTCCAGTATGATTTGGACAGGTTGGGTGATTGGGCAGAAGCATGGCAGATGCAGTCTAAGGTGGATAAATGCGAGGTTATCCACTTTGGTGGCAAAAACAGGAAGGTAGATTATTATCTGAACGGCAATAGATTGGGAGAAGGGGAAGTGCAACGAGACCTGGGTGCCCTTGTGCACCAGTCGCTGAAGGTAAGCATGCAGGTGCAGCAGGCGGTTAAGAAGGCAAATGGTATATTGGCCTTCGTAGTGAGAGGGTTCGAGTACAGGAACAAGGATGTCTTGCTGCAGTTGTACAGGGCCTTGGTGAGACCACACCTTGAGTATTGTGTGCAGTTTTGGTCACCTTATCTGAGGAAGGATGTTCTTGCCATGGAGGGAGTGCAGCGAAGATTCACCAGACTGATACCTGGGATGGCAGGAATGACGTATGAAGAGAGATTGGGTTGATTGGGCTTATATTCGCTGGAGTTTAGAAGAATGAGAGGGGATCTCATTGAAACTTATAAAATTCTAACAGGACTAGACAGACTAGATGCAGGAAGGATGTTCCCGATGGCGGGGGAGTCCAGAACCAGGGATCACAGTCTAATGATAAGGGGTAAGCCATTTAGGACAGAGATGAGGAGGAATTTCTTCACCCAGAGAGTGGTGAACCTGTGGAATTCTCTACCACTGAAGGCAGTTGAGGCCAATTCATTAAATATATTCAAGAATGAGTTAGATATATTTCTTAAGGCTAAAGGGATCAAGGGATATGGGGAAAAGGCAGGGACAGGGTACTGAGTTTGGATGATCAGCCATGGTCTCATTGAATGGCGGA
Organism: Somniosus microcephalus; assembly: GCF_052327205.1. Classification (NCBI taxonomy): domain Eukaryota; kingdom Metazoa; phylum Chordata; class Chondrichthyes; order Squaliformes; family Somniosidae; genus Somniosus; species Somniosus microcephalus. The sequence goes on along the minus strand of NC_140995.1, from coordinate 202,562,344 downwards.
GCAGGCTCAAGGGGCCGAATGGCCTACTCCTGCTCCTATCTTCTATTTTTCTGTGTTTACCCTGCAAAGTTCTGGATAGAAATGCAACAGGTCAACCACCTTGATTCAAGGTAGCCGAGATCACCACCTTTGATGCATCGCACTCGACCACGAAAGGGAGATTTTCATCGATGGAATGAAGCGTGGCTTTTTCCAGTTGTCACTTGAGGAGGTTGAAAGCTGAAATAGCCGTTGCCTCCAACGGAAATGACTTCGCATGAAGCAGGGGCTGGACCTTGTCGGAGAAGTGGGGTATCCACTTCGCATAATAGGTGAACATGCCAAGTGCCCGACGAAGAGAGCCGAGATTCGTAGGGGGAGGGAGCTCCTGAAGCAGACGAAGTCGCTCCAGATCCGGTTTGATGACACCATTGCCCACCCAGTAGCCAAGGATGTTGACTGATGATACTGATTTCACAGATTTGGACTCATTTAAGGTTAAGTTGCGACGACGGAGAACGTCAAAAATTTCTGGAGGTTGGCATCATGCTCCTTCTGGTCATGACCAGCAATGGTGATATTATCCGGATATGGAAAAGTGTCTGTTAAGTTCTCCTGTTTGACTAGGCTATCCATTGCCCGTTGAAAGACGGCCACCTCATTGGTGACCCCAAATGGAAGGCGACAAAACTGGTAAAGCCGACCATTGGCCTCAAAGGCTGTATACTTTTTGTCAGTCTTTTAACGGTACTTGATGGTACGTGCTCTTTAAGTCAAAAGTTGAAAATACCTTGTAGTTGGCAAGGTTATTGGCCATGTCATTGATGCGTGGTAGTGGGTAGGCATCCAGGTCGGTATACTGGTTAATAGCTTGCGAGTAATCGATGCAAAGACGTTTCTTGTGTTGCTTCAGAGAATTTTTAACAACGATGACTTGAGCCCGCCAGGGAGATGAACATGGCTCAATGATACCACCAGCTAGAATGCAAGAGATCTCTGCCTCGATAAAGAATAGATCATCTTGGCTGAAACGTTGTGATTTAGTGACTATGGGCTTACATCGGGGGGGGAAGATTGGAAAACAAGGAGGGCTCGTCGAGCAAAGCCGCCAAAAGCGCACAAAACGGTACTTTGGAAATAGTAAGCTCCGGCTTTGACCCTCCAAACTCGAAAATGAGTCTTTTGTGTTGTTTCTGGAAATCCTGTCCCAGGAGCACATCACTGCATAGGTTTTTGAGCACCCCGAGCCGGGTGGAGAAATAAGTGCGGCCATTGAGAATAAGGTCGGAAGAGTTGGTGGTCAGTGTCGTCAGAGCCATTGCAATTTCCCTGTCCAAGGGGTAAATACGCAGTTTTAACTTACTGACAGCCCGCTCACTAATGAAGCTGTCAGAGCTGCATGAGTCGATTAGTGCACTCAAAATGTGTCCATTTACCAAAACCTTTGTGGCTGCATGGGACAGACTTTGGGGAAAAACAGCTGTGATGGGAGAGGAGCAGTTTTACCCTTGACAGCTGTAACCTTAGTAGTGGTTCTTGGGGGAGGAGCAGTTTTATAGATAGCAGCTGTAACCTTAATAGTGGCTCCTGGGGGAGGAGCAGTTTTATAGATAGCAGCTGCAAAAATAACAGGGGCTCTCGACTGGTGTACCTTAGTAAAGTGGCCTTTCTTACTAACAGATGCTCTTGACTGGCATATCTTAGAAAAATGACCTTTCTTACTGCAATGATTGCAGGTTGCATTACGAGCAGGACAAAATTTCCTATAGTGGAATGCACCTCCACAGAAGAAACATTTCCTTCCAGATTGCCAAGATGCCGCTAGGGCAGGGTCATCATCAGTGAAGGCTTCTAGGGTAGGGTTGTCATCAGCTAGGTTAGAGTCATCATCAGTGAGGGCTTCCGCCCGAGGCCTATCGAAGAAGTCACTAAAAGTGATAGCAACAGCCCATGCACATGGTAAAAGATAGGTATCTGCATTCCTCTTTGCTAAGTCTAGAGAACATGCCTGGTCATAGGCAGCCTGTAACTCGAGGGTTTTATTCTCCAACAGACGCTGGCGTATGAAGGGAGACGCAATTCCGTTAATAAAAGAATCACAAATTAACTCCTCCTGGTACTGCTCAGTTGTGACAGCTTTAAGGTTACAATCCTTGCTGAGCCTGCAAAGCTTTTGAAGGAATTCGTCAAGTGATTCCCCGGGTTGTTGTCGAGTTGTGGCCAGTAGATGCCGAGCAAAAAATTCATTTGGCGCCTTAACATATATTCGCTGTAATATTAGGATAGCGAAGTCATAGTCTACACAGTCTTCGATATAGTCAAACAGATGAGATTCATAATTGGCAAGTATCTCTAATTTATCAGGAACATTCTCACCACACACCCTGAGGAAGTTGCTGAAGGTACAATACCAGTGTTTCCATGCCTTAGCAGTTGTAGGTGAATTCGGGTCCAGGTCAAGACGGGTAGGTCTGAGTAGTTTGTCCATGATGGATTGATTAATTCGTCAGAGTTCCCTTCTACAGTTGAAGTCGTAGCCAGCTGTTCCCGAAATCACTCAGAGTGTGGAGCCGATACACAGTTGATTAAATTGACGTAATAAAACCCACTAAGCACTTGGTTTGAGCATAAAACAAGGCTTTAATCAACTGTTTCACAACCATGAGTTTCTAGTTACATCACTAGTTCCTGGTTACAAAAACGTCCTGAGCAAGCTGGGCCCACGCCCGAGTATTTATACTTTCCTTGGACAGCGCCACCAGCTGGCCGCCCAGTGTTATCTCATGAGTCATTTCTACATGAATGGTAAGATTCATGACACAGTCCATGCCCGAATGCAGCAAGACCTGGACGACATTCAGGTTTGGGCTGATAAGTGGCAAGTAACATTCGCGCCACACAAGTGTTAGGCAATGACTATCTCTAACAAGCGAGAGTCTAACCCACTGCCCCATGACATTCAATGGCATTACCATCGCTGAATCCCTCACCATCAACATCCTGGAGGTCAACATTGACCAGAAACTTAACTGGACCATAAATACTGTGGCTACAAGAGCAGGTCAGAGGTTGGGTATTCTGCGGCGAGTGTCTCACCTCCTGACTCCCCAAAGTCTTTCCACGATCTACAAGGCATGAGTCAGGAATGTGATGGAATACTCTCATAAGATAACATAATAGGAGCAGGAGTAGGCCATTTGGCCCTTCGAGCCTGCTCCGCCATTCAATAAGATCATGGCTAATTTTCTACCTCATCTCCACTTACCTGCACCTATCCCCATATCCCTTGATTCCCTTAATATCCAAAAATCTATCGATCTCTGTCTTGAATATACTCAACGACTGAGTCTCCACAACCCTCTGGGGTAGAGAATTCCAAAGGTTCACCACCCACTGAGTGAAGAAATTGCTCCTCATCTCAGTCCTAAATGGCTGACCCATTATTCTGAGACTGTGACCCCTGGTTCTAGACTCCCCAGCCAGAGGCAATATCCTCCCTGCATCTACCCTGTCAAGCCATGTAAGAATTTTGTATGTTTCAATGAGATCACCGTTCACTCTTCTAAACTCTAGAGAATATAGGCCTAGTCTACTCAATCTCTCCTCATAGGACAATCCCCCCATCCCAGGAACCAGTCAGGTGAACCTTTGTTGCACTCCCTCTATGGCAAGAATATCCTTCCTTAGGTAAGGGGACCAAAACAGTACACAATACTCCAGGTGTGGTCTTACCAGGGCCTATATAATTGCAGTAAGACGTCTTTACACTTATACTCAAATCCTCTTGTAATAAAGGCCACCATACCATTTGCCTTCCTAATTGCTTGCTGTACCTGCATGTTAACTTTCAGTGATTCATGTACAAGGACACCCAGGTCCCTCTGAACACCAACATTTCCCAATCTCTCACCATTTAAAAAATACTCTGCTTTTCTATTTTTCCTACCAAAGTGGATAACTTCACATTTCTCCACGTTATATTCCATTTGCCATGTTCTTGCCCACTCACTTAGCCTGTCTATATCCCCTTGAAGCCTCCTTGCATCCTCCTCACAACTTACATTCCCACCCAGCTTTGCCTGAATGAGTGCAGCTACAACAACCCTCAATAAGCTCAACACCATCCAGGACATAAGAACATTAGAAATAAGAGTAGGCTATACTGCCCCTTGAGCCTGCTCCACCATTCAATAAGATCATGGCTGATCATCGACCTCAACTCCACTTTCCCGCCTGATCTCCATATCCCTTGATTCCCCTAGAGTCCAAAAATCTATCGATCTCAGCCTTGAATATACTCAAAGACTCAGCATGCACAGCCCTCTGGGGCAGAGAATTCCAAAGATTCACAACCCTCTGAGTGAAGAAATTCCTCCTCATCTCAGTCTTAAATGGCCTACCCCTTATCCTGAGACTATGCCCCCTAGTTCTAGACACTCCAGCCAGGGGAAACAACCTCTCAGCATCTACCCTGTTAATCCCCTTCAGAATCTTGTATGTTTCAAAAGCAGCCAGCTTGATTGGCACCCCATCCACCACCTTAATCATTCACTCCCTCCACTACCAGTGTACCGTGGCTGCAGTGTGTACCATCTACAAGATGCACTGTAGCAACTCGCCAAGGCTTCTTTGGCAGCACCTCCCAAACCTGTGACCTCTTCCACCTAGAAGATCAAGGGCAGCAGGCACATGGGAACACCACCACCTCCACGTTCCCCTCCAGGTCACACACCATCCTGACTTGGAAATATATCACCGATCCTTCATCGGTGCTGGGTCAAAATCCTGGAACTCCCTCTCTAACAGCACTGTGGGAGTACCTTCACCACAGGGACTGCAGCGGTTCAAGGAGGCGGCTCACCACCACCTTCTCAAGGGCAACACTTGAGGCCTTCCGAGACCGGTGGGCGCCGCGGGGACTGGAGTGCATCATCACCCCGGCAAACCAAATTTTAATTTAATTTGTTAAATTTTATTTAAAGTTTTATTAAGTTACAGTTAATTTACAGTTAACCGGTTCTAACAAAAGGGGACCTTCTCAAGGGCAACTGGGGATGCTCAGTAAGTGCTGGCATTGCCAGCAACGCCCACATCCCAGGAACGAACACAAACAAGGGCTAGCAGCGACAGCGAGTGCGCAGGGTCACAAACAAGGGCTAGCGGCGACAGCGAGTGCGCAGGCGCACAAACAAGGGCAGCGGCGACAGCGAGTGTGCAACGGCCAGCAGCGACAGCGAGTGCGCAGGCGCACAAACAACGGCCAGCGGCGACAGCGAGTGCGCAGGCGTACAAACAACCGTCAGCGGCGACAGCGAGTACGCAGGCGCGGGAAGCGCATTCAGACAACAGCGCGCTGGAGATGGTTGGTGCCGGCCTCTTGAGCGGCATTTTACTGGGTCTGATGTGGGAGGGAGCGGTCGGCACCTCCTCGGGCGGTGGACTCCCGCTGGAAAGTACGGATTTCAGCAGGAACAACCACTACCACGACGACGTCTCACTGGAAGCCCAGGGCCCGGCGTGGTGGGACGGCATCGACGTCTACCGGGAGGATGGGCCGCTCTCCCGCAGGCTGCGGAGCGCCGCGGGCCCGTCCGATTGGGACAGCGCCCCCGCCTGGTGGATGTCTTCTGCGCTCGGCTGGTCGGAGCTGCTGGAGGAGCTGGCGGTGAGCGAAACCTGCCGGCGGCTGCTTCGGGAGTTCGGCGGGAGCAGCGCCGCTCTGGTGAACTGCGTGGCGAGGAACGCGCGGCCGGTGCGGATCTGCGAGAAATGCATCCCGCAGTTCCACAACTTCTGGGACACGTTCGCCAACATCTCAGTACGTGCAAAGGGAGCGAGTGTTTCATCGCCTCCAAATTCTACCACTGTTCCTCCTTCTAGCTGAATCTGTATTGCACTACATCCGCTGATGAATATTGCATGTATTTTTGTGTATCGTGTTTAACATCTTCGTGTTTTCAAGGAACGGAGTGTGTAGCCCTGCTTCGCTTTCCCTCAGCTCCCATCTACCCCAGTCTTGATGTGGATGGAGCCTTTCATTCAAGATGCAAATGTTCTTGAAACTGAGGATGAGCACAAGATAGTAAACATTCTGAATGATTACTTCCTTAAACTATTTGCAAGGGAAGACCTGAACAACATGTCCTCTCCAAAGAAAAGTACCAAGGCAAAATTCAGGACTTTAACATAAGGGCTTAAAACAATCAGACTCTCCAGTTATATGGTATTTATCCCAGCGTGTTGAGAGAGAGCAGTTAGGAGATTTGAGAGGCAGTAACAATTATTGATGTAATCGCTGGACACTGAGGAGCAACAAGTAGGTTGGAAATATGGTGCCCATATTCAAAAAGTGTAACAAAATAAACACACAACTACAGACCTATTAGTCTTAATTTCTCTGTGAGATCAAGGTACTGATTATCAGGATTAAATTTGAGGCCTGTATGTACAGCAACAACCTGGTAAATAACATTCAATATGGTTTTAGAGGGAAAAGATCCTGACTGACCAACTGTCTTGATTGTTTTGAGGAAGAATCTGCTGCTGAAACCCTCATCCATGCCTTTGTTACTCTTTACAATCTATATTAACGATTTGGATGACGGGACCGAGTGCAACATAATAAAGTTTGCCGACGATACAAAGATGGGAGGGAAAGCAGTGAGTGAGGAGCACATAAAAACCTGCAAAAGGACATAGACAGGCTAAGTGAGTGGGCAGAGATTTGGCAGATGGAATATAATATTGGAAAGTGTGAGGTTATGCACTTTGGCAGGAAAAAAATCAAAGAGCAAGTTATTATCTAAATGGAGAGAAACTGCAAAGTGCTACAGTACAAAGGGGTCTGGGGGTCCTGGTGCATGAAACACAAAAAGTTAGTATGCAGGTGCAGCAGGTGATCAGGAAGGCCAATGGAATCTTGGCTTTTATTGCAAGGGGGATGGAGTATAAAAACAGGGAGGTCTTGCTGCAGTTATACAGGGTATTGGTGAGGCCACACCTGGAATACTGCGTGCAGTTTTGGTTTCCGTATTTAAGAAAAGATATACTTGCTCTTGAGGCGGTTCAGAGAAGGTTCACTCGGTTGATTCCGGAGATGAGGGGGTTGACGTATGAGGAAAGGTTGAGTAGGTTGGGCCTCTACTCATTGGAATTCAGAAGAATGAGAGGCGATCTTATTGAAACCTATAAGATTGTGAGGGGGCTTGATCGGGTGGATGCGGTGAGGATGTTTCCACTGATGGGTGAGACTAGAACTAGGGGGCATAATCTTAGAATAAGGGGCTGCCCTTTCAAAACTGAGATGAGGAGAAACTTCTTCACTCAGAGGGTAGTGAATCTATGGAATTTGCTACCCCAAAGAGCTGTGGAAGCTGCGACATTAAATAAATTTAAAACGGAGATAGACAGTTTCCTAGCTGATAAGGGAATTAGGGGTTACGGGGAGAGGGCAGGGAAGTGGACGTGAGTCTAGATTTGGATCAGCCATGATTCTATTGAATGGCGGAGCAGGCCCAAGGGGCCGTATGGCCTACTTCTGCTCCTACTTCTTATGTTCTTATGTTACCTCTAGACTTGACTATTCCAACGCTCTCCAGGCCGGCCTCCCATCTTCCACCCTCCATAAACTTGAACTCATCCCGTTCACCCATCGCTCCTGGGCTTGCTGACCTACATTAGCTCTCGGTAGTTGAAGTGACACGCCAAGTCAACTGATGATGAGCACGAGATAGTAAACATTCAGAATGATGACTTCCTCAAAATATTTGCAAGCAGTATATTTGGAGAGGACCTGAACAACACGCCCTCTCCCAAAAAAAAAAGTACCAAGGCAAACTTCAGGACTTTGACATAAATGAGTCCTAGACAAGCTGAAAGGGCTTAAAACAAACAAAACCTCCGGTTATATAGTAATTATTATCCCAGAGTGTTGAGGGAGACCAGTGAGGAGATTCGTGAGACTGCCACAAGGCATGCGATAAAATTCCACATGAAAAATTGCGAATTGAATTCAAAGGTGTAGGGATTCAGGACTGACCGTGGGTATTGATAAGAAATTGGGCGATGGGTAGAGAACAACAGGTACTGGTTAGAGGGGTAATGTGGGGGTGCGGGGAGTACCGAGTCACGTGTCCGAAAGCTCATTATTAGGATCACCAGTGTTTTTAATTTATATTCAGAAATTCAATGCAAATCGTATTTACACTTGTACAAAACTAGGAGGGGTAGTGGAATTGAAACAGGCAGCCCAAAAATGACACGGGTGAATGGTAGATTAAATTTAATGTGGACTAGTGTAAACAACAACAACTTGCATTTATGTAGCGCCATTAATGTAAAGCATCTTAAGGCGCTTCACAGGAGCGTTATCAAACAAAATTTGACGCAGAGTCACTTAAAGAGATAATAGGACAAGCGACCAAAAGCTTGGTTAGAGGGGTAAGTTTTAAGGAGCGTTTTAAAGGAGGAGAGAGTGTCTTGGGGAGGGAAAGTACTGCACGTAGGAAGGAAATAATGGACAACATACGAAAGAAAAGAAACCCAGTCCCAAAGAGTTTTACAGTCAATGAATTATGTGTAGTCACTGTTGTCCTGTAGGCAAACGTGGCAGCCAATTTGCACACAGCAAGGTCCCACAAAGCGATGAAGAAAGAATAGAGACCTGAGCATTTAAGGCTGGAAAGGAGGTGATCTTATATAGTGGTATATAAAATAATAAATGGTATGAAATAGGTTAATCTGGAATATTACTTTAAATTGGTGGATTAAATTGTTGAAAATTAAATAGGCTAATTGAAGAGAAAATTGGATCCTAATTTAATGGAAATAACAACGGAAAATGCTGGAAAAACTCAGCAGGTCCGGCAACATCCGTGGAGAGAAATTTGAGTTGACGTTTCGGGTCGAAACCCTTCTTCAAAACTGGAAAGAAAAGAAAATAGATCGAAGGCAGGGCTGCGATCGGACAAAAGAAGTAGAAGAGACAATAAAAGGTGTTAAAAGCCAGACGAGATGGTAATAGGCTGAGATTAGGTGTGAAGTGTACTGGCAGGGCAAGAGATAGCTGCCAGGTGGGAGAGAGTGACAAAAGGAAGGGCGGGCGGGGGGGGGGAAACTGATTTCATATATAATAACTTCAACATTTGTTTTGTTTTCTTGTTTTTGAATTACAAAAGCACGTGTCGAGAATTCATGTCCCATTTCAGGTGCAGAAAGAATAGAAAATAGTGTGTCCTGAATGTAGGTGTGACCGGGCATGAGTTTGATGGCCATCTCTTTTTTTACATTCTGTTTTCTGCTTTCCCCTATGTTAGCTTCTCTGAACAGAAATTGAAAGGAGAGTACTGAATGCTTAGGAAGGATTACAATGCAGTAATTGAATCGAATAGTTGAGAGAAATTGGGAGTTGCGTGTATTTTCAAACGAGTGAAATCTGATGCCAGATAATACTCTAGGGTGCTTTTTGCTTTTAGATACTTGTACATCTCTTGCATATTAAATTTATCTGGTCAGTGTTTCTACTGATGGTGGGTGCCAGTATCGAGTTTTATTGTCAGTATTGTTTATTGTGATTGACCACTCTAAATGATTATTGAGTATTGGGTAATTCTGTAGCGGGTATCTGCAGTGATGAGCATTTGTGTGTACATCTAGCTCTCTATCCGGTGTCTTTTTTCAATATGAGCCTGCTTTATTACTATAATAAGTGACTTTCATAATTATTGCTGTTGTGTTCAGAGCATATTGATGTCCTGTATTGCAGAGTGGTCTGAAGTAGGTTCTATTTCTCCACACACACAGTTCCCAGTAACGTCTGCCTTGTTGAGGGATGGATCATCCCTGCAAGGAGGGGATGAGGGAAGAGTATGTTCCTGGGGTCAGTCAGCAGGATATATTGAAATGAAATCTTTTGTCATCCAACCCCCTCAAATTGTGCTACTGCTTTGGAAGGCCGCAAAGCTAAGTAACCTATCCATTAAATTTTCACTAAACTCGAGTGATTGCTGCTCGGGCAATTACCTACCACATGTTTGGGGAGTCTGACCTTTGGCGTATCTGTGGACCTTGTGGGAATTATTTATTAGGTGCTGCTTAGTCAGTCTTCATTGATCATTTTTAACTTGTACGTGACTTGTAGTGCATAAAATTGATTTTTTTTTTTAAAGCAAGTAATTGCTTTTGATAAATCCCTAGTTTAATTGCCCTCAGTAAATCCTTTAATTAGTTTACAAGAGCCAGAATCCTTTTCACATGTGGGCTTGCTGGGAATTGATGTGTTTGCCCATGATTCTGTACAAAGTCCATTCTGAAACATTTCTACTCTTCCCTTGGGACAATAACCTTGGGCTGAAACTGGTTACTTTGGTCATAGGTTTGCTTTGCTAGAGAGGAGAATTGGAGTTAAAGGAAGTCCCTGTTTTTATACATTATTTTCAGATGTTCACCTAGTTTCAGGCATAGTCTTGTTAGAATAACTTGTTGAGTTATAATCTGTCCAAGTAACCTTGGGGAGCTGCTGCAGTGCTTCCTGTAGATAGTACGTACTGCAGCCACAGTGTGCCGGTGGTGGAGGGGGTAGATACTGAGTTCAGAGGCAGGATTACTGAGCAAACAAACTGCTTTGTCTTGGCTGGTGTCAAGCTTCTTGAGTGTTGCAGCTGCACCCATCCAGGTGAGCGGTGAGCCTCTTCCCCGAGGTTGGACCAGACTCTTTGAAACTTTGGTGCCCAATTCAACCCTAAACTAAGCTTCCGACTCCATATTCTCTATCACAAAGACCGCCTACTTCCACCTCCATCGCCCGCGTTGGCCCATCTGCTGCTGAAACCCTTATCCATGCCGTTGTCACTTCCCGACTCAACTATTCCAATGTTCTCCTGGCCAGCCTCCAGAATTTCACCCTCTATAAACTTCAGCACACCCCAAACTCTGCTGCCTGTATTCTATCCTGCACCAGTCCCGCTGATCTATCGCCCCGTCCGCTCTGACCTACATTGGCCCCAATTTAAAATGCTCATTCCCTTCATTACCTCCCCCCTCCCTATCTCTGTAACCTCCAGCCCTACAACCCTCCCCCACATGGCCCCAGCCCCCCAACAAGAACTCTGCATTCCTCCAACTCTAGCAACTCACCATCCTTCGTCCCAACATTGATGGCAGAACCTTCACTGTCCAGGAAATCCACCCTAAACCTCCCTCTCCCTCCTTTAGGACCCTCCTTAAAACCCACCTCTTGGATGAAGCTTTTGGTCACCCCTCCTAATATCTCTTTTTTACTCTGGATTTTTGTCTGATTACACCACTGTGAAGTTCCTGGGAATATTTTTCTATGTTACAGGCCCAATATAAACTTGTGGTGCTGTTGGAGGTCTAGGAGAGAAAGGCTGGGCGTTTTCTTGTTGGAGATGGTCATTACCTGGCATTTGCATGGCGCAAGTGGCCCCTTACAATCCTGACCATCTTCCTCTGTGTCAGAATGACTCCAGCCTCTGATTTCACCACTTCCCCCCCCCCGCCCATGCACACGGTTTTGCTCAAGTTTCTTGGTGCTATACTCGGTTGAATGCTGTCTTGATGTCGATGTCACTTTGAAAATGATTGCTGAATGCACAGGGATTTCATGCAGCTCCATTTTCTTCACAAAGTTCTTACCAACAACAGCCCTGAATTTGGCAGTGCCTTGGGGCGTTTAACTGCATTAAAGGTGCTATATAAATGCAAGTTGCTGTAAAGTCAACAAGATGACACTGCTGAGGTTCAAAATGTCATCTAAGGAGGTGGGTTTTGCAGGTGCCTCTTGATGCAGAAACTATCATCTTCTTTGGCTGCGGATCCACTCATACAGCAATGGCACAAGTGCAGTTATTCCAGTACTATAGAACTACCTGCAATATTAAGCAGGGTGAATTTTATAGCATCAGGATGCTCAGACATTATAAGCCGTTCTACACTAAGTAGGGTGTGAGAGTCCCATTTCACAAGGACAGGAAGAAAGGCTTGAGGTCTTGCAGTGTACTCTGAAATGGGTTGTAGTTCTCCATATGGTATATACATTTAGCAACAACTGAAACTGTGTGACTGCCTCTGTTCAGTGGCAGTATGCAGTTAGTCAGGAAGCTGCTTGTGAAATTGGCAGGCCACCTCCAGGAATTCATGTATTGCAATAATTACAGCAAGTACATTTGCAGTTTCTGTAATGTAGACAAACCACATTGCTGGTGGTTCTGGAGTTTTAATGTTGCGTTGTGTGCTGCCGTTCATATTTCCACACATAAAAGCAGACTCATGCCAGAGCGCTTTCAGTGTTTACTGTGTATCCGCTACATGTTAAGTAGAGAATTCCTGTATTTCTACAGTACACAAAGAAATGACATGGCATTTGAATACTTGTGTTGCAAAACCTATTTTGGGTAGCTACACTCAATAGGTTTTGCCTTGTATTCACCCCATTATGTGCGTGACTCGCTGTCTATTCCATTGCTGTTGACCTTTTTTTCTTAATATTTTTCCAATTTTTGTCCTGCCCTTTCCAGAAAGATTCGGGCAACGTCAGCTGTTCAAAACAACTCTTGAGATCAGACCGTTTGCAAATAGTCCTGAAGATGTATAACTATCTGCAAAAACTTTGGACCGACTCCCAGTGTGATGGTATGTCTGCTTACTTTTAGTTAAACTATGCAAGATTGTTGGTTTGGTTTGAGATTCGTTGTGTTGATGATCTGTTCTAAATTTACAGCTATTTTGCACCATTTGTGCCTCTTTTTAAAAAAGAAAATGACATTTTGGTTTTGCTGTGCTTTCTGGTGCAAAAAGTTGCACAATGCTATATGGGGGCTGTGGTTTGAGGTTTTTTCCTCAGCTTTCTTTGTTTAATTGGGCTATCTACCCATGCATTTCCAAAATGTGACAACTCTGGCCTCAAAAGAATGGAAGCAGGCCAGAGTGGGGTTTAAGTGGGAGCCAGAAGTGCCAGTCACAAACGCTTCTTTACAATGAATCTTTCCTTCACCCTCTTTCAAGTCCCACGTTAATCCATCCATTACACTTGTATCAGACACTAAATTAGTTATGGTAAAGGATAGGTGTAGTAAAAAGCAAGCTGTCCTTTTTGATACTTCCCATTTAATTCCTTTCCAATGCTCCCTCCCTTTTATGTTAACCTTCCAATAAATGACAATTTTCAGACTGTGTGCTGGATAGTCTCTCGGGCTCATTGTCACCAATTGCTCCTGTAGCAGACCTCACGTGGCCTATGATCCGGGGATCCTGCTACCCAATACAGGTAGACTACCCTTTATCCGGACTTCCGAAAACCGAAACCCTCTAAAAACCAAAGGTTTTTTCGGTCAGCGTAAGTCGTGCGCACGACTTGACCAGAGTGGCGCACGACTTACAGGCCTAGCCGGATAAGGGATAGTGTAGCATTTTTCCGCACTTCTGAAAACCGAAATCGCTCAGCGTAAGTGTACCAGCCTTTATCCGCACATCCGAAACCAGAAAACCTCTGAAAGCCGAAAGTGGAGCAAAGCATGACTTCTGAAAACCGAAATGCGCACGACCACGACCCCCGCCGACCCCGACCCCCCCGCCGTACCCCACCCCCGCCGAACCCCACCCAGTTTCGGATAAGAGATAGTGTACCATCCTTTATCCGCACATCCGAAACCAGAAAACCTCTGAAAGCCGAAAGTGGCGCAAAGCTTGACCCACGCAGGTGTTATGCTGCTCTGTGTGATATTTGCTGCTCTCTTAGATATTTGCTGGCTTTTAACAATTTGTGAAAATGCTAAAAAGAGCTGCAGATACCCCAATGGGTAACAGTGAGAAGCAGAGAAGGAAGCATCGCTCATTATCGATATCGCAGAAAGTGGAGTTATTGCAGAAGCTTGATCGTGGTGTGTCTGTGCGACATCTTACTGAAGAATATGGTGTGGGAAGTACCACCGTATATGACTTAAAGAAACAGAAAGACAAGTTGTTGAAATTTTACACTGACAGTGATGACCATAAACTAATGAAAATTAGGAAAACATTGCATAGGGCAAAAAATGAAGATCTTGACCGTGTGCTGATTGAGTGGATTCGACAACGCAGAGGTGAACGTGTGCCACTGACTGGTTTGATGGTCATGAAGCAAGCTAGAATATACCATGAAGAACTGAACATTGAAGTTGAGTGTGAATATTCAGAAGGTTGGCTGCATAAATTTAAGAAGCGTCATGGTATAAGATATCTGAAAACCTGTGGTGAAAAAGCTTCTGCTGATCATGAAGCAGCTGAAAATTACATAGATGAGTTTGCAAAAATAATATCGGATGAAAACCTCGGTCCTGAACAAATTTACAATGCTGATGAAACAGCTCTGTTCTGGCGCTATGTTCCTAGAAAAACATTAGCAACGGCTGATGAGAGTGCACCAGCAGGTTTTAAGGATGCTAAGGACAGGTTGACTGTTCTTGGGTGTGCCAATGCTGCAGGCACACACAAGTTAAAGTTGGTAGTGATTGGAAAAAGCCAACATCCGAGATGTTTGAAAGGTGTATGCAATTTACCTGCGCATTATTATGCGAGCAGGAAAGCATGGGTAACCAGAGGAATATTTTCTCACTGGTTCAATAACCACTTCGTACCAGCGACACGAGCTCATTGCAGGCAAGTTGGACTGGAAGAAAACTGCAAAATTTTATTGTTCCTGGACAACTGCTCCGCACATCCCCCTCCTGAACTTCTTGTGAAAAGTTATGTTTTCGGCATTAACTTTCCCCCTAATGTGACATCTTTAATACAGCCTTGTGACCAAGGAATTTTACGCTCCATGAAGAGCAAGTATAAAGACGTTTTTTTGAACTCTATGCTTGATGCAATCAACAGAGGCGAAGGAATCCAAAGCTTCCTGAAAGAATTCAATGTTAAGGATGCCATTTATGCAGTTGCTAATGCTTGGAACGATGTTGACAAACCAACATTAACAAATGCTTGGCACAGACTTTGGCCTTCAACGATGTTTCATGAAGATGGACCTGCAGATGACGAGTTTGAAGGATTTCCTGTCAGTCAGGAGAAGATGATATCAAACCTCCTCACTTACGCCAAAGGTTTATCATCCGAAAGTGTAAATACGTTAGAGGAAGCTGACATCGAAGAAGTGCTGAACATTGACAATGATGCACCTGTTGTGAATTCACTGAGTGATGGGGAAATTGCTGAAATGGGGTTAAATAAAGACAAGCATGAGGACAGTAGTGATGATGATGATGACATTGAGAACACAGGTGAAAAACCCATAGACGATATGGTGACAATGTGTGATCAGTTAATTGCTGGCCTTGAAAAACGTGCATTTATCAGTGAGCAAGAGATTATGCAAGTTTACTCAATTAAAGAGAGACTGCTTAGACAGAAACCAATGTTAATGAGACAGATGACACTGGAAGAAGTCTTTAAAAAGGCCGTCTGTCGTAGTCATGCTTCATCACTTGAGAATCCTGTTCCTGGCCCATCTTCAGATGTCCAACTCCAACCTGATGACAACACTGATGTACCATCTTCTCCAAGATCCTCAAGCCAGATGTAATGTACCTTTATTGCATGTTTATGTACAGGTATTTAGCTTAGTTTGTACCTGTACATGTTTGAAGTTTTACTGAATGTTTTCCTTACAAATAAACTGTACTACAGTATTTATCCCTGTAACTACAGTATTTATAGTCGTTATTTTCGGATAAGGGATAGTGTATCCTTTATCCGCACTCCCGAAAACCGAATTACCTCTGAAAACCGAAGTGTTTTCGCGCACCTTCCGAAATCCGAAATTTTCCTAAAACCGAAACACGGCTGGTCCCGAGGTTTTCGGATAAAGGATAGTCTACCTGTATCTGGTTTAAACAATAGCCTGGACCTGGAGATCGTAACCAAGAACCCTTGCCCTACATACTAGTACTTACATTTTCACAAGTCCCTCAATGTGCGTTCTCTCTTTACGGAAGGTGAATTGAAAGACATTCTATCAATTTGAGGCACAACTTCAAACCAGCACCTGGATTATTTTGTATAAAATACCTGAGTAAGCAGGATACAGCTTTGACTGAGAACAATTTCATGTTCTCAGTTATGGAAAAATAATAAAAATGCCAATTTACTATCTCTTTAGGCATATACCCATTTTTCTAGCCAAACTATTCTAAAACTGGATTCGACTTTATGCTGCTTGCTAAGGCAGAGCTCACCCTCCATCAGCCACTGAGACCCACCTCCCACCTGCCAAGTCAAAATCACCTCCCGTCTTCACTTTTCAATCAGACTCTGAAAATGACTGCCACATTTTAAGTTTTTAAATCTTTTAAAAGGTAGAGCCATATGAACAGCTGAGATAAGAACTCCACCTGTTGGCTGGGAAGGGTGGAGCAGTCAGAGATGCATTAAGCATCACAGGCAGCGGAGACATACAGCTCCATCTGAGATGGGAGCGGCACACAGTACATATAGAAAGACAACTGCAGAATGCAAATTCTTCCGCATACACTGAATTGTGTCTCTTGTTTGATCAAACAATAAGGGGCACTTAGTATTTTGCAGACTGTAGCCTGGGTTTACAATGAAATACAATATTATGAATGTAGGGTTGCTAATTTTGACAAATTACCTGTGAATTTCATACTGATCTAATAAGTACTGCAGTGAGCTCTTAAAGTAGCATTTAGCAGCCAGAGGAGTGCTGCACTATGATCAAGGAGAAGCAGTGGGAGTCTGTTGGTGGAGCTTATGGAGTTTCTCTAGTGTGACAGTTGCTGAAGTATTTTTCTTGAAACTGCGCCCTATTTAATAATCTGGTAGCAAGTGCTAATAATTTTAGTTTAACTTTTTTACTTTTTGTGACACTAAACTGTCGTATTCAAGTTCGAAGTTGGGGAAAGCTTTGATTCGGGATTATTTTACAGCCTGAGCGTCGCTTTATTTTTATATACATTTTTGCCATGGTTTTTAGATGTCCTGTAAGTATTGAATGTTTAAAATATTTCTGCAGTTGTAACTCTAGGTAGAACACCACTAGCAACTTGTATCTTTTATTTACTAACCTACTGTTTTTTTCCCCCTTCAACAGCCTGTTTAAATAGTAACAGAACAGTACCATCAATGGACACTGTAATCTTTAAGAAGATGCTGAATGATTCTCTGAATTGTTTTGAACAATACTCTTCGGTAACTTGCATATCAAACACTCTTTGCTCTGCTTGTATCTATAGGGTTTGGTAATGACGTAAACCCACTTAACAATAAATGCATAAGCTTTCTAAAAAAAAAATCAAATACATTTTTGTTTTCCTGGGCCCGATATCACTAACTCACCTCTAATAACAATCAGCTTGCCTACACTCCTTCTGAGACCAAGGTTTTGCAACTAGTACATAGACATTGCAGCACCCAGGCCTAGTGTTTTCTTCAGCCTGCTCTTCCACTGCATTTCCAGACCTGTTCTCTTTCCCCCCGCCCCCACTGCTGTGTATATGCATTTATTGGAAGCTTTCTGGTGCCACTCTGTAGCGTGTTAGCTGCTTGTTAGAGCTGCTATTGAGAGTTCTGTTTTTCCACTGCCAAGACTGGACCATAGATCACAGGCTTGTGGCAAACTAACCTGCAAGGAGAAAGGTGTACTGCCTGTGAAAGTAAAGAGCATCCAGAGAAGGGGGTGAAAGAAAAATATTTATAAATTTGCAATAGAGCAACAATGCATCTATCCTCCTATTCCAGAAAATAAAACTAGATGATAAAAAGCTAAGGACCGCTCATGTCTTGTATTTGGTATTTAAATTTGCGAGATTATGTACACTTTAATGGAACAGCTTTTAGAAAATACTTGTGCTGTTTGTGTTGATGCCAAATGCAATCCATGTCATTAAAAATCCATTTTATTCAGCAGAGTGAAGTGGAGGTTGGCACTAAAATATTCATAAGCTGATTATAATGTATTTGTCCCAGCATGCAGGGGAGGAGTGATCTTGTATAGTGCAAAACATTTAGGATAGGATTTCTCCTTAGTTACAGAAAGAAAGGAAACAAAATGATCCAAAATGGGCACCGATGTAATTGGGAGCCATTGTTTGATGGGCTTGTTGAATAACTGAGCATCTATGGTGTGACTGCTGAAAGCAATGGGTCACTTAATTACAGAAAAATGCAGCACAAGGACTGTTGGAAGTAGTAGGACTTACACAAGATAATTATGGATGAGGAAGGCCATTTGGCCCATCTTAATTCAGCCACGTAGAGAGATCCTGACAAGTTCCCCCTGCGTCCCTATGTTCTGCTGCAGTTTAATTTAAAATATATATACCCTTAACAATCTTGTATAGCTTTATAAGATCACCTCTCTGACACCTCCTTTCCAGGCTGAAAAGCCCAAGTCTGTCCAGTCTCTTCCATTCTTTGTGTGTGCATGTTTAGTTTTTAGAGAGATTGAGTAGATTGGGCCTATACCCTCGAGTTTAGAAGAATGAGAGGTGATCTCATTGAAACATATAAGATTCTGAGGGGGATTGACAGGGTAGATGCTGAGAGGTTGTTTCCCCTGGCTGGAGAGTTTAGAACTAGGGGGCATAGTCTCAGGATAAGGGGTCGGCCATTTAAGACTGAGATGAGGAGGAAGTTCTTCACTCAGTGGGTTGTGAATCTTTGCAAATCTCTACTCCAGAGAGCTGTGGATGCTGAATCATTGAGTATATTCAAGGCTGAGATCAATAGATTTTTGGACTCTAGCGGAATCAAAGGCTATGGGGATAGGGCGGGAAAGTGGAGTTGAGACGGAAGAGCAGGCTCGAGGGGCTGTATGGCCTACTCCTGCTCCTATTTCTTATGTTCTTCAGTTCTTTTATCCCTCTTTGTAGCACTTTATAGTTGTCTGCATTAAATTTCATGTAATTGTTTGACCCACTTACATATTTTATCCAACCCACTCTGATTTCTAGGCTGTGTTTTCTGATTCCACTTCCCTCCTTGTTTGGTGCTATTTGTAAATGTGACCACTTTGCATTGAGTTTTTGAACCCAGGTCACTTATGTAAATTAGAAACAGTACAAGTCCTGGAACCAAGTCCTGAGGCACCTCACTCAGTATTCCTCCTTCCTTCCACTCCTGCAATTCTGACATAATTCCTCTATCCTGAATACTTGTAACTGAGATTAATTAATATTCTTTTGTCTGGAGCTTTGTCAAAAGGTTTTTGGAAGTTGAAGTAAACCAGGTCATAAGGAGTGAGCCTTTGGCTTTGTGATAGCATTCCTGCCTCTTGAGTCAGAAGGTACAGGGTTCGAACCCTGCTCCAGACAGTCCCGGCTCTGAATTCCGGGTTGACATCCAGCGGGATGCTCGTGTCCAGTGGGTGTAGGTGTCTGCCCCCCTCACCGACTGGATTGAGATAGCCCATAAAACCCTCTAGCCATATGAGACTGCCACTCTTGGCTGCACTAAAGTTGGCTATGGATATGGAGGGAGTGTTCACATCGTGGCCTGTCGGGCTGTTGATCAGCTTGCGAATCTTTCCACTACTTCATGCTATTCTCAAATGGAAGAGTGTAAAGATACTAAAACAACAACAACTAGGTCATGGGGCTTACTACATTCCACTTGAGTTGTCACTTAAATAAGTCCAGGAGGTTGATCAGCAGGATGTTCCCCTTTTGAATCTATGCTGACTGCTGTTAACTAGGTTACTGGCATACAGATGATCTTCAAGTTCACTCCTGATAATCACTTCCATTATTTTGCATAGAATGGAAGTAAGATTAATGGGTCTGTAGCTTCCCATATCTGTTTTCACCATTTCTCAATATGTGCAATCTACTGGTACACCTCCAATGTCCATTGACTCCCTCATAATGATTGTCTGTGTCTCTGATGTCCTCCTTAGTCTCATCACTCTGGGATAAAGCCCGTTAAAAGGAGGTGGTGCAGCCTGGGGATTTATTTGTTTTGAGAGGCTGCTTAGCCTGTCAAGGATTTCCAGCTCATTTGTAGTGAAGTCATCATTCTACTTGGGACATCTTTATTTAGGGAGGACATAGTAACAGGTTCAGGCAGGAGAGAACATTCAGTCCATATAGCCCACCTGTCCAAATATTCCCTGGTGCATTTCTAATAAAGCTGAATCCCATTTGTTGATGAGAACCTGTCCAGTCCTTGAAACTCATTAAGGTTTTTGTTTCCACCACCCATGTCCGTATTCTGTTCCACATACGTAACACCTTTTTAGTAAGCAATTTCCTTTCGCATTTTCTATTTTCTATTCTTAATGTGTTAATATGACTCCTTGTGCTTAAATTCTTTACACAGCAGTAAAGCTTGCCTGGATCTAATTTGTGTAAATTTTAAACACTTTTATCATATGCACTTTCCGTCTTCTCTTTTCAAGAGAGAAAAGACCCAGGGTAATCAGTCTTTCCTCAAAAGTCATTCCCTTGACTTCTGGGATCAACAGCGTAGCCCTTCTGTGTTGTTCTCCAATGACTGAATATCCTTTATGAAATAGGGAGACCAAAACTACACCCAGTACTGCAGACACACTGGGTCAAGAAGCAGCCATGTATTATATCTACTAACTCTGACTCCACCACTTGGATTTTCAGTTTAGACTAGGTTGATTGAAGTATCTTATTAAAATAACTTTCCTGTTCTCCCATATCCTTTCTATCTTGTCAAAGAGCAAATTGTCATCCTCCTTATTCTGACCAAGTGGTCAATAGCATACCTCTAATATTAGCTTGAATTTTTTAGTATTCAAGATGTCTAACTGGACTAGCTTCAACAGGATTAACTTCTTTAACCTCCCTGGTGTTCCTGACACAGGGCTACACCACCTTGCACACTTTGTCTTTTCTAAACACACTCTATATCTCTAAATGTTATTATTTTCCATTATTGGGATTTAGCCATGATTCTGATATTCCCACTACGTCGTAATTCCCTACTACCACAACAAACTCCGGTCAGTCATAGAGTCATAGAGTTTTACAGCACAGAAAGAGGCCCTTCGGCCCATCGTGTCTGCGCCGCCCATCCCTCCCTGTCCAGTCTAATCCCATTTTCCAGCATTTGGTCCATAGCCTTGTATGCAATGGCATTTCAAGTGCTCATCCAAATGCTTCTTGAATGTTGTGAGGGTTCCTGCCTCTACCACCCTTTCAGGCAGTGAGTTCCAGCTTCCAGCCACCCTCTGGGTGAAAAAGTTCCTCCTCAAATCCCCCCTAAATCTCCTGCCCCTTACCCTGAATCTGTGCCCCCTTGTTATTGACCCCCCTACTAAGGGGAAAAGTTCCTCTTTATCTACCCTATCTATGCCCCTCATCATTTTGTACACCTCAATCAGGTCCCCCCTCAGCCTTCTTTGCTCCAAGGAAAACAACCCCAGCCTGTCCAGTCTCTCTTCATAGCTGAGGCGCTCCATCCCAGGTAACATCCTGGTGAATCTTCTCTGCACCCTCTCCAAAGCAATCACATCCTTCCTATAGTGAGGCGACCAGAACTGCACACAGTACTCCAGCTGTGGCCTCACCAGCGTTTTGTACAGCTCCATCATAACCTCCCTGCTCTTGCCTTCATTAGCAGAGGCATAGAATATAAGTATCCCATAAGCCTTTTTAACCACCTTATCTACCTGTTCCGCTGCCTTCAGGGAATTATGTACATGTACACCAAGGTCCCTCTGACCCTCTGTACTTCCTAGGGTCCTACCACTCATTGTGTATTCCCTTGCCTTATTTGTCCATCCAAAATGCATCACCTCGCACTTTTCCGGGTTAAATTCCATTTGCCACTTTTCCGCCCATCTGACCAACCCGTTAATATTGTCCTGCAGCCTGAGGCTTTCCTCCTCGCAATTTACCACCCCACCAATTTTCGTGTCATCCGCGAACTTACTGATCATACCCTTTACATTCTCATCCAAATCATTAATGTAGATCACAAACAGCAAGGGACCCAGCACCGATCCCTGAGGTACCCCACTGGACACAGGCTTCCAGTCACAAAAGCAACCTTCGACCATCACCCTCTGCCTCCTGCCACTCAGCCAGTTTAGGATCCAACGCGCCAAGGCCCCCTGGATCCCATGGGCTCTTACCTTCTTGACCAGTCTCCTATGCGGGACCTTGTCAAAAGCTTTAC
This sequence comes from Somniosus microcephalus, assembly GCF_052327205.1. Taxonomy (NCBI): domain Eukaryota; kingdom Metazoa; phylum Chordata; class Chondrichthyes; order Squaliformes; family Somniosidae; genus Somniosus; species Somniosus microcephalus. The sequence continues at coordinate 202,540,210 of NC_140995.1, read as the reverse complement.
TGAAGTCCATGTAAACCACATCCACAGCATTTCCCTCATCCACACACCTAGTCACCCCCTCGAAAAATTCAATCAGATTGGTCAGACATGATTTACCCTTGACAAAGCCATGCTGACTATCCCCGATTAATCCTTGCCTCTCCAAGTGGAGACTAATTTTGTCCCTCAGAATTTTTTCCAATAATTTCCCTACCACAGATGTTAGGCTCACTGGCCTGTAATTCCCTGGTTTATCCCTGCTACCCTTCTTGAATAATGGTACTACATTAGCTGTTCTCCAGTCCTCTGGTACATCCCCTGTGGCCAGAGAGGTTCTGAAAATTTGTGTCAGAGCCCCTGCAATCTCCTCCTTTGCCTCACACAACAGCCTGGGATACATCTCGTCCGGGCCTGGGGATTTATCCACTTTTTGGCCTGCTAAAACCGCTAGTACCTCCTCCCTCTCGATGCTAATATGTTCAAGTATGTCACAGTCCCCTTGCCCGACTTCTATATCTACATCGTCTTTCTCCATAGTGAACACTGAGGCAAAAAATTCATTTAAAACCCCACCTACTTCATCTGGCTCTACACACAGCTTGCCACTTTGGTCCCTAATGGGCCCTACCCTTTCCCTGGTTATCCTCTTGCCCTTAATATACTTATAAAACATCTTAGGATTTTCCTTTATTTTGCTCGCCAGTGTTATTTCATGGCCCCTCCTCGCCCTCCTAATTTCCTTTTTAAGTATGCCCCTGCACCTCCTATACTCCTCTAGGGCTTCCACCGTCTTTTGTAACTGCCAAAAGCCCCCCTTTTTTTCCTAATGCATTTTTGTATAGCCTTTGTCATCCAAGGTTCCCTTTGCTTGTTGGTCCCACCCTTGACCTTTACAGGAACATGTTGGTGTTGTACTCTCTCTATTTCCCTTCTGAAAGCCTCCCACTGTTTTGATGTGGATTTTCCTATAAGTAGCTGCTCCCAGTCCACTTTTGCCAGATCCTGTCTTATCTTATTAAAATCGGCCTTCCCCCAATTTAGAACCCTGATTTCCGGGCCGTCTTTGTCTTTTTCCATGACCACCTTAAATCTCACCGAATTGTGGTCACTATCGCCAAAATGCTCTCCTACAGACACTTCCACCACCTGCCCGGCTACATTCCCTAGAATTAGGTCCAGTACCGCCCCCTCTCTTGTAGGACTTTCTACATGTTGGCTCAAAAAGCTTTCCTGGATGCACTTTAAGAATTCTGCTCCCTCCAAGCCTTTCACCCTCTGACTATCCCAATTTATATTGGGGAAGTTGAAATCCCCCACTATTACTACCCTATTATTTTCACACTTTTCTGATATCTGCCTGCATATCTGTTCCTCTATCTCCCCCTGACTGTTTGGGGGCCTATAGTACACTCCCAGCAAGGTGCTTGACCCCTTTTTGTTTTTAAGTTCTACCCATATGGCCTCATTAGAGGAACCCGCTAATATATCATCCCTCCTTACAGCAGTAATAGACTCCTTAATTAATATTGCAACACCCCCTCCCCTTTTACACCCCCCTCTGTCTCGCCTGAAGATTCTATACCCCGGAATATTTAGCTGCCAGTCCTGACCCTCCCTCAACCATGTCTCCGTGATAGCAACAATATCGTACTCCCATGTGTTCAACAACAACTTCAGTTCATCCACCTTATTTGCAAGACTCCTTGCATTAAAATAAATGCCTTCCAGCCCTGCCATATTCCCTTTTGCCTTCACATCTTTGCTCTGCCTTCCCTGCTGACTTGTTTTTTCCTCCTTATTTGGCTGTACATCACCCCCTACTATAGCTCCACTCTGTATCCCATCCCCCTGCCGAATTAGTTTAAAACCCCCCCCCAGCAGTGCTAGCAAACCTCCCCGCAAGGATATTGGTTCCCCTCTGGTTCAGGTGTAAACCGTCCGACTTGTACAAGTCCCACCTTTCCCAGAAGCAGACCCAGTGATCCAGGAAACTAAAGCCCTCCCTCCTGCACCATCCCTTTAGCCACGCATTCATCTGTTCTATCCTCCTATTCCTATACTCACTAGCACGTGGCACCGGGAGTAATCCAGAGATTACAACCTTTGAGGTCCTGCTCCTTAATCTTGCCCCTAGCTCCCTAAATTCTTGCTGCAGGACCTCATCCCTCTTTTTACCTATGTCATTGGTACCAATGTGGACCACGACCTCTGGCTGTTCACCCTCCCCCTCCAGAATGCCCTGCAGCCGCTCAGTGACATCCTTGACCCTGGCACCAGGGAGGCAACAAACCATCCTGGATTCACGTCTACGGCCACAGAAACGCCTATCTGTTCCCCTTACTATAGAATCCCCTACGACTATTGCTCTCCCACTCTTTTTCCTCCCCTCCTGGGCAGCAGGAGCGCCCCCAGTGCCAGGAAGCTGGCTGCTGCTGCTTTCCCCTGGTGAGTCATTCCCCCCAACAGTATCCAAAACGGTATACTTGTTTGAGAGGGGAATGGTCACAGGGGTTTCCTGCACTACCTGCCTACTTCTATTGCTCCGCCTGGTGGTCACCCATTTCCTTTCTTCCTGTGCAGCCCTTCCCTGCGGTGTGACCAACTCACTAAACGTGCTATCCACGAACTTCTCAGCCTCGTGAATGCTCCACAACCCATCCACCCGCAGCTCCAGCTCCTCAATGCGGCCTGCTAATAGCTGCAGATGGATGCATTTCCTGCACACGTAGTCACCAGGGGCAGTGCCCCTGAATTCCCACATGGAGCAGGAGGAGCACATCACGGGGCTGGGCTCTCCTGGCATGACTTTCCCCTTAATTAATTTAAATTAATTTACTATCCTGGCATCTTATTTCTAATGCTTCTACCATTTAGGTATAAACATCTTATTTGTCTCCTCTCCCGTTTCCCAGTGTCTGCTTATTCCTGACCTCCGGTTCATGTGAGCCCATACCTCCATGTTTACTACCATCTACCCTATGATCTGTCTCCTCTGAGATCATGTTATTGTAAGTGTGCATGTGTGGTGACTTGGTGGGCTAACCTGTTGTGCCACAGAGTGGAATTCAATGATTTTCATTTTTATATTTTGTAGGGACATCCAGATCATGGCAACCATTCTGATCTTTGCATTAAGTGTAAAGGTTCTTACAATAATTTGACTGTATGGTACAATAGAATGGGGGAAAAACAGACCCTGTGCATAGACATCATCGATGCAGTAAGTACATTGAGAACTATGTAATACCCATCCTCTCGGCAGTGCTGCCAACTCTCAGTAACAATCTAATTCTAAACCTATGCTGATGTAAAGGGGCATTCAGTATATTTAAAGTGGTTCTTGGTCTTGATCTGTTTTTCAGCAAGTTGGAACTGTAGCTGAACAAATATGTCCTCACATGTGCTGAATTGTTAAAACAAACACATAACTCTGCTAATTTTTCAGATTGTGACTATTGAGTTATTCTCAAAATACCATAACTCTCTTAAAATAGACTAGTTGGATAAACTAACATTGTGTTTTTGCTCATGTAACTTGAGCAAAGTCCCTGGTGCCTGAATATGTAGATAGGGGTATTTTTCCCACCAAATCTCTTCTACCCCCCCTCCCCTCACATTGATGTTCATTCATATACAGGCAGGCTTGATCTACAGCCACACTGACTTGAATTGCCACTCGACTGTAAGGTGCTCTTATGCTGCACTTTAGTTATCAGCTGCTGTCGTGAAGTCTGCTGCAGCTAGGAGTTACATCCACATAAATTTTAGGTTAAGTTTATTTTAGGTCCAATGGTGCAGAAGACCTGCTTTTCACTGTTCTCATTGGAGTTGGGGAACGCATTGCTGACGTGACAGCAGCACATTTAAGTGGTGACTTCATGACTGATTGTAACATCATGGTGCTACTGCTCCATGAATGTGTGCCGGCCAAAATATCACAGCCAGTCCTGCACATGTGTGGAATGGTGGGCACAGTGCAGTCAATGTACAGGAAAACGGTTGAATATTAAAATGATCCTAGAGTGGCTAAGTTGCCACGCTTCCCTGAGACCTGCGCTGCAACAGCTATAAAATGAATCGTATCAGAAACATTGCCTGCAGAGCCAGTGTCTCTTTTGCATTGAACTGAGGTATCACTTATTTAATTTCAGGCACGATGACTGGAACTCACTTTTGGGTTATGCTGTTGCCTTTATGTATTGAAAGTGATCCTTTAGTTCTCGCATCCTTTGGTCAAAATGTTGGGATGCTGCATTCAGGCTGGCAAACAGTCAGTTCTGCTTTAAAGTCCAACTCACTCAAAAACTTTACTTTCTAATCAGCTTTAGAAAGCTATAAAAACCTTCCAAATAAAAGGAATATGTATTATACATTTTAAAGGTCTCCGTTAAATTTGTCAGTTGATGGCACTGTTGCCTCTGGGTCAGATGGTTGTAGGTTAAAGATTGATATTCCAGTACAGTTCTAAAGAAGTGTTGCATATTGAATTTGTTCTCTGGATGTTCTCTGGGCACACAGGCAACACTGCATTTATTGTCTGCCCCTAGTTACTCTAACGATTAAGTGGCTTACTAGACCACCTCAGTGGACATTTAAGAGTCAACCAAATAGTGCAGGATTAGTCACATGAACCAGACTGGGTAAGGGTGACCGTTCCCCTCCAAAGGACATTAACAGATTGGGTTTTTACGACGACTCAACAGCTTTTCATGGTCTGGTGCTAGCCGACATTGTTGGATGTGCAGTCCACTTGATAAGATCTAAAACCAAGATCCTGTCCGTCTGTTCTGGGAATTCAAATGGACATTAAAGATCCCGTCACACCATACAAAGAGTTGGGAGTTCTCCCCAGTGTCCGGAACAACATTCCTCCCTCAATCAGTACTACCAAAAAAAAATTCAGTCTAACTGGTCATTTTTCTCATTGCCAGCTCATAATGGATGTCGCATTTGCCTACATAAGAAATTACTGCACTTCAAAAGTGATCATTTGTATCTGTGGAATTTTTGAGTCATTTTGACATGAGACATTTTATGAATGCAATTATCATTAAGTACTTTGAAAAACTACCCATACGGCCACTTACCAAATTGATTTTAGACCCAAAAGTTTGACGCCCTCGTATGTTCTTTTGTGTTTGGTACTTTCAGATGAACTTGACGCGGCAGCTGTGGAGCAAAACCTATAACTGCACTGTCCCCTGCAGTGACACTATTCCAGTCATTGCAGTGTCAACGTTTATCCTTTTCCTACCTGTCATCTTCTACCTCAGTAGCTTCCTTCACTCTGAGCAGAAGAAATGGAAGCTTATAGAGCGTAAGTACCCGGTGTTCTTGCTGCACTTTTAGAATTGGGCCAATAAATGAGATACTATGAACTTGATAGTTATCAGCAGAAGCTAACTACCAAATGTTTACTTATCTAGAGTATTTGACTAAGTGGAGTTCACACAGAAACATTGTCTTCTCCATTTCCTATCCAAGAATGGAGGTCATATCTGGTTCTGCCAATACGGTTTGTGTGAACCTTCACAAATAGAGAAAGCCCCTTTCTAAACACCAAATTCTCAGGTGTCATCAGAAAGGTGCAGCCCAGCTATATCTTTTTTAAGACTGAGGTTAAGGCATTGAATGGCCCTGACTTTGATGGCAAAGTTATAATGTAAATGAGATGGTGCTGTTGCTCCTGTGGATCAGGGAGTCACCTCTGAGGCAGCAGCACAGCCAATGATGAATATTGCTGGCAGACCTTCCTACAGCAAAGGAACTCGGGCAGCCAGATGTTGCTGCCAGTACTGTGAAATCTACTCTAATATAAGTAGATCAGGTTGCACAGCAATGGATATCCCAACATATGACCCACACGTTGATTTGGCCTGTTGATACAGATACAGAGTACCAAAAGTGAGAAAAAGCGTTCCAATCTCCACTACCACTATCTCCAGCAGAGCACAAAAGTCACCAAAATACAATAGGTTTTCCAAAATAAGGCCAGGTGTCAACCTTTTTGTTACTTGTGCTGTTGTCAACGTATAACATTCTTAGAGGGCTTGATGGGGTAGATTCTGAGAGGCTGCTTCCCCTGGCTGGAGAGTCTAGAACTAGGGTTCATAGTCTCAGGATAAGGGGTCGGCCATTTACGACTGAGATGAGGAAACATTTCTTTACTCGGAGGGCGGTGAATCTTTGGAATTCTCTACCTCGGGGTTGTGGATGCTTAGTCGTTGAGTATATTCAAGACTCAGATCGATAAGATTTTTGGACACTAGGAATCGAGGGATATGGGGATACGGTGGGAAAGTGGAATTGATGTAGAAGTTCAGCCATGATCTTATTGAATGGCGGAGCAGGCTCGAGGGGCCATATGGCCTACTCCTGCTCCTATTTCTTGTTATTTAAAATAACTAGCTGCATTAATTTTTATTTTACATTCATTTGTAGCTAAGCGCTTGAGGCCTTGCAGCAGTACAGCACATATTGAAGACCGACCTTGCTGAACGTCTCAATATATTAATAAAAATATTGACCAGGATCATCATGTGGTGCAGAGATCAAAAGATGAGGAAATGTTGCATCAATAAGTATGTGGTCTTTGCACAATGCATCTTTACACCTTGTACTTTAATCACCCATCAGTATTTAAGAAACTACGTCTACTGAAAATCTGCACATTGGAGACATGTTCAGATCATTTTTTATGCTTGAACTGTAGATCTTGTCCATACTAGGTAGTATGTGTGCAAGTGAATTGCTTCAGGTTGAATTCAAGCCAGATCAGGACTACTAAAACTATTCACTTCTCCAGCCTATTATGATGGTGAATTCTTTTATTTTTGCCTCTGCAATAAGTTTAATTCTGCTATTAAGGAAAAATTCAAGCTTGAACCTGGTTCTGTTGAACTGTCCCAAATTTGGGTGGACCCCAACAACAACTTCAGATTTAATGTCCATCCCTACTGTTTACATGTTAAAATAAAAGTCACTGCATTGAGAGAATTGCAAACTTTTAAAATTGAAAACTATTTGGATTTTTTTTTTGTTGACTAATTGCTAACTTCAAAATGGAGCTTTGTGAAACAGCTGAATCCAAGCACACTGGATGTTGTCCCAGGAATGATTTTTTCTTTTCCTGGTTTGATGCCGCCTTTATATTTTAACCCTGCCTGATTTCAGATGATGCACTAATTTTGCAAAAAGTGGTAGTACTGTAGTTTCCTGTGTAACGCCTTTTTTAAGGTAGCATTTAGATTGCTGATTGTTAAATTACTAAAATAAAAATAACAGTGTACAGTAATCAGGTTTTTAAGAATGTAAACAATATGGTAAAGGTAGATTCAGAAAATTTCTTGAAATGAAACCAAGAAGTAGGACAATAGTTTAAACAAATGAACAACAAATTTAGGATTGGTGACCAAGATGTCCTTCACACAAAGAATGATAAACTCATGGCATGGACTTCCAGTTAGCGTTGGCTACAAAATCCCTGGAATCCTTTGAGAAACAATTGAATGCTGTGATGGAGGAGATTGGAGGAGGACCTCTATGGAAGGCTTGGTGTGGATGCATCAAATGGCTTTCCTTGTCTGTATTTACCTTGTGTTCTTGCAATCAGTGCTGGTCTGAAAAATATATTTCTAAAATTGTAAGATCTATCGTGAGCTTACATTGGGGACTCATTAAGTTTGTTTCTATTTTCTATATTTGTGGTTTTGGGATCACTATTTTAGGTGAGAATGAAGCATTCCATTAACATTTTGTGTTCACCTGCTGACTTGTAAATGACGTGAGGTTTGTGTGTGTCTTCTCCCCACCACCCCCCCCGCCGAAGTTATTTAAATAATCTTTATCATGTAAACTTTATTTTGGTTAAAACTTATTGATGTATTGAAGCAGACCTATACAGTACATTTTCAATTGAAGTGTTTGGGTAATGTCATCCGAGTATGGCTTTTTCTGGATCTTTCACTTTTTTCCTTCTGTAAACAGTAAATGCATACAGGTTGGTCTGATGTTTCATAATGGGGCTATGTTCACAAAGACAACCATAGTGCTTAAATAAAAACCAAGTGCTGGGAATGCTGGTCGGATCAGCTTTTTTCTCTGTCAGATACTCACCTGACTTTGTGTTAATTTCTGACTCTTTCAAATTTATTTCTGAAATTGCAGCACAAAAGGAGGCTGTTCAGCCCACCAGGCTTGTGCCGGTGGTGTTGGCTCTTCAACCAGAGCTGTCCAATCCCAATATACAACATGGCCCATTTTAAGCATCCAGCTTGTGTGTGGGTCCACAAATCCTATTAGTGAATGTCTAAACTATAGATAATTATGTAACTAACATTTGAAGACTACAGATATCTTTAGAAGATGATTACATGTATATCCTTGCTCTATAAACTGATATTTTGTTTATGGAGTATTTTAACACTTGAGTAAACAAGTTTTATATAGGATTTGTTCACAAAATTAAGCACTAATGGCTATAGAGCACAGTGTTGTTCAGGCTAATCTGTTGCAATATCATTAGATGACTTGGTGGATTTATTTTATGTTCTTGGGGCAGCCAGATAAATACCATGAAGACAAATGTCTGAGGACATTGTCCCAGCTGGTTGCTAATTGCCTATAAAGTCCCTGAGAATTTGTACAGGCTGCCAGAGCTTTTCTCTTGCCTAATCCAATTTACAGGAAACTTTGGTTTATCCGGAGGTTAACTGTCCGGAATGCTTGAGCCACTGGCAAAAATCAGGAGCCGTTTCGTTAATTTTTTTTTATTTTCATTGCTTTTTTTTCACCAGTCAGGCTCTGCAAGGTCTCGCTGAAGCTGTTGCTAAGCTACAGAGACGCTTGCAAGGTACGGCTGACTGTTTAGAAGCAAGCAACAGGGTTTGTTGCCAGATACGGAGCTCAAAATCTCCGTATGTTTCAACATTAGCACTGGTTTGTCCGGCAGTTTTGATGGGACGGCAACAGCTTGGTCCCGTCGGTGCCGGATAGCACAAAGTTTCCTGTATCAACAACCCTGGTTCATCAAATGCTGGTCACTTCTTCTGCATATAGTTTCAGGTGATGACTGTCAGAGAGCTCCCAGATATACAGATCTCCTAATTCTATGCATTTTTTGAATGATTGAATAATATTTAGGTGAAATCGCCGCAGCTCTTGCCTTTCTGATGGTTGAGTTTAAATGCTATCAATTAATAAATGAGAAGTCAAGTGGGCTGTATAACAGGCCTGCATTCCTCCATGCCCAATGCTCCAATATGTGTGATCTGTGCTGGGAGCACAAAAGTGGAGAATCGCCCTTTATAGAGTATGGGAATAATGTCTTATTTTATGAATGGGATAGTGTTACACATAAATTGTTTGTTGGAATTATAACCTGACATGGGCTTGGAGAAAGCCCAGTGAGACTTGGGTATGATGAGACACTAAACAAACTTGTTACATTTCCTAGTGGTGATTTGATTGAGATGTATAAAATAAATAATGGATTTGACATAGTAAATAGGAAACAACTTTTCCCTTTAGAAGGGAATGGAAATAAAGAAGTGGTAGGCATAATCTTGGAATTTCAACTAAAATGGTTTAAAATGAATTCAGGAAATATTGTTCCACACACGGGGCCATGAGAATGTGTAATGCTCTGCTCCAACAGCCATATGGCAAATCAATTGAAGTGTTTACAAGGGAGCTGGATACTTATTTACAAAGTAAGGATGTTGGGAGATTTGGTCAAAGGGTGATTAAGGATAGAACTGGCCTATTACTACTCCTGTGTTCTAATGCAATTTAGCACTAGTATTCAACTGTTTTAAAAATGGGAAGTTCCCTATCTAATGTGTCAAATCGCTCAATCAAATCTCCCCCCCCCACCCCTGGCTTAATTTCACTCTACTGCACCTGGAGACAATTTCCTAGATCTGACGCCCCTTTTTGTGCTTCAGCCCTGAGATGCCTGTGATTTACAATTGGCCTCTCTAATTTACCTTTGACCAGTGGAAGTCCTGTACCCTTTGTATTGTGAGTACAGTAAACTCTTTAGTATCCGGCACCTACGGGATCGGGATGGTGCCGGTTGATGAAAAATTCCGGATAACAGAGGTAGGCAATTTTTAACACGCACAAAATAAAAACCACTGACTAACTCGGCCACCGCGGGAAACTCGGACTTGGAAAAACGAAAAATGGATGGAATTGGCAAGATTACCGGTTATCTATTTTGCCGGTTATTAAAGAATTCCGGATGATGAAGTGCCATTTAAACAAGAGTTTACTATACTCATGGTGGTGATCTGGTACCTTATGTAAATGTACAAGTGCCTCAGTTATTCTGGTGCCTGTTACAACACACTGTGTAGTTGTGTTGTGGTACAGTGTGTTCTGCTATAATAGTACAGCCATCCTCATACTTCAATAAAGTGTCATTGATGAACAAAGCTACATTTTGTTTGTGTGTGTGTGTGTGTATAATCTGAGTTAAAAGCCTCTTGAACAGAGCAAGAATTCAGCAAAATATTAGGAGACAAAAAATCTACTAATCCTCTCCAATTCTGTATAACATGTCGGTGCAGGCTCGATGGGCCGAAATGGCCTCTATCTGCACTGTGGGGTTTCTGTGATTTGCAGTATTAAATTCAGTATTGACCAAGCGGTACTACATACTTGACCAGTACGAGCCCTGAAGGATATAGCTGCCAGACTGGGCTTGCGGCAGGTGGTGAGAGAAACAATATGAGGGGAGAAACCTAATTGTCCTCATCCTTACCAAGCTACCTGTCGCAGATGCATCTATCCATAACCATATTGGTGGGAGTGACCATTGCACAGTCCTTGTGGAGACGAAGTTCCGTCTTCACGTTGAAGACACCCTCCATCGTGTTGTGTGGCACTACCACTGTGCTAACATGAAGTAAGCAGGAGTTAGCCATATGCCCCCTCGAGCCTACACTGCCATTCAATAAGATCATGGGTCATCTTCGACCTCAACTTCACTTTCCCGCCCAATCTCCATATCCTTTAATTTTCCCCAAGAGTCCAAAAATCTACCTATCTCAACCTTGAATATAATCAAAGACTCAGCATCCATAGACCTCGGGCAGAGAATTCCAAAGATTCACAACCCTCTGAGTGAAGAAATTCCTCCTCAACTCAGTCTTAAATGGCCTACCTGTTATCCTGAAACTATGCCCCCTAGTTCTAGACTCTCCAAGCAGGGGAAACAGCTCTGCATCAACCCTGTCAAGCAACCTCAGAATCTTGTATGTTTCAATGAGATCACTTCTCATTCTGCTCAATCTCTCATCATAGGATAACCTCATCCCAGGAATCCATCCATTGAATCTTTTTTGCACCGCCTCCAAGGCAAGTATATCCTTCCTCAGATAAGGAGACCACAACTGTGCACAGTACTCCAGGTGTGGTCTCACCAGAGCTCTGTACAATTGTAGTAAGACTTCCTTACTCTTATACTCCAACCCCCTTGCAATAAAGGCCAACATGCCATTTGCCTTCCTAATTGCTTGCTGTACCTGCATGCTAACTTTGTGTTTCTTGTACGAGGACACCCAAATGTCTGAACACCAACATTTAAAAGATTATCATCATTTAAAAAAAATTCTGTTTTTCTATTCTTCCTACCAAAGTGAATAACGTCACATTTCCCCACATTATACTCCATCTGCCACTTTATTGCCCACTCACTTAACCTGTCTATATCCCTTTGTAGACTCGGGCCCAGATATTCCGATCCCTACAGGTGGGTATGCGCTGTATACTCACCTGTAGGGACATCGGAAATGCTGGTTTCAGGCATGCGCTGAAAACCGGCATTTCCAATCTGTCAAGAATGGTCTTAACAGATCCTCCGGTTCCCCTGGAGAAGGGCCTCTGCGGGCAGATAGTTCTGCTTTTTGGAGACCCTCTGCCCACAGAAAACCCTTACAATTTTTACGCCTGGTAACCAGGATAAGAGTTGGGAAAAAGAAAAAAGAAAAAAAAAATTTCACTTAAAAATACTTTGTAAAACAAGATGTTTATTTTTAGCCCTGTAAAAAAACTTAATTTTTTTCAAAAAATTTAATTTTTGTTTAAAATACTTAATTTATTGTAATTTCAAGTCATTTTAAAAATGTGATTTAAAAAAAAATGTATTTAAAGTTTTACTATGTTTTTGGGGTGATCTCCATTCATATAATTGACAGGTCTTCCTGTCAAATGTATGAAGGGAGATTCCCTTCTGTGATTAGCTCCCCATGACCCACATGATCCCAGGGACGCTGCGAACTGCCTGTGCCTCTGGGATACGTGGGCCCTGCACACTTCAAGTTCGGAGAGGCCCAGGAACAGAAGGGTGTGTGTCCCGGAAGTCCTCGGGTAAGGGCGTAGATTTTTCCAGATTGCAGGCCTCCGCCCGCGGGAGGCCTGCGATCGGAAAATACGGGCCTTTGTGTCCTCCTCACAGCTTACTTTCCCACCTAGCTTTGTATCGTCATCAAAGCTGGATACATTGCACTCGGTCTCTTCATCTAAGTCATTAATATAGATAGATTGTAAATAGCTAAAGCCACAGCACTAATCCTTAAGGCACCCCACTAATTACAGCCTGCCAACCTGAAAATAACCCGTTTATCCCTACTAACCAATCCTCTATCTATGCTAATATATTACCCACAACCCATGAGCCCTCAACTTGCGTAACAATCTTTTATGCGACACCTTATTGAATGCCTTTTGGAAATCCAAATTCTACAACCATTGGTTCCCCTTTAACCTGCTAGTTGCATCCTCAAAATATTCTAATAAATTTGTTGTACTATTTCCCTTTCATAAAACCATGTTGATTCTGCCTAATATGATTTTTTAAGTGCCCTGTTACCACTTCCTGAATAATGGATTCCAGCATTTTCCCGACAACTGATGTCAGGCTAACTGGCCTGCAGTTCCCTGTTTTCTCTCCCATCTTCCTTGAATAGCGGGGTTACATTTGCTACCTTCCAGTCCGCTGGGACCATTCTAGAAGCTAGGGAATTTTGGAAGATCACAACCAATGTATCCACTATCTCTGCAGCCACCTCTTTTAGAACCCTAGGATGTAGGCCGTCAGGTCCAGGAGATTTGTCGGATTTTAGTCCCATTAGATTTTCTAATACTTTTTCTCTACTGATATTAATTACTTTAAGTTCCTCACTCTCATTAGCCCCTTGGTTCTCCACTATTTTGTTATGCTTTTTGTATCTTCTACTGTGAAGATAGTTACAAAATATTTGTTTAACTCTGCCATTTCCTTATTCCCCATTATAATTTCTCCTGTCTCAGCCTCTAGGGGATCAACTTTTACTCTTCCTTTTTACATACTTGTAGAAGCTCTTACAATCTGTTTTTATATTTCTTGCTAATTTACTCATTCTATTTTCACCCTTTTCATCAATTTTTTGGTCATCCTTTGCTGGTTTCTAAAACTCTCCCAATCCTCAGGCTTACTACTATTCTTCACAACATTATAAGCCTCTTTTAATCTAATAATATCTTTAGTTAGCCACGAATGGATCATTTTTCCCGTAGAGTTTTTATTTCTCTATGGAATATATGTTCGTTGAGAATTTTGAAATATTTCTTCAAATATTTGACATTGCTTATCTACCGTCATAACGCCATAAATACTATAGCTACGAGAGCAGGTCAGTGGCTGGGTATTCTGCGGCGAGTGACTCACCACCAACAAGGCACAAGTAAGGAGTGTGATGGAATACTCTCCACTTGCCTGAATGCGTGCAGCTCCAACAACACTCAAGAAGCTCAACACCATCCATTAATCTATTTTCCCCAATCTACCTTAGCCAACTCACCCCTCATACCTATGTAATTGGCTTTATTTAAGTTTAAGACTCTAATTTTGACTTGAGTATTTCACTCTCAAACTTAATGTGAAATTCTACCATATCATGATCACTCTGCCCCAGAGGATCCTTTACTATGAGATTACTACTTAACCCTGTCTCATTACATAATACAAGATCTAAAATAGCCTGTTCCCTGTTTGGTTCCATGATGTATTCTTCTAGGAACTGTCTCAACTGCATTCCATGAACTCATCCTCCAGATTACCTTTGCTAATTTGATTTGTCCAGTCTATATGAAGATTAGAGACCCCATGATTATTGCATTACTTTTGTTACAAGCTCCTATTATTTCTTGATTAATACTCTGTCCAACAGTATAGCTACTGTTAGGGGGCCTATAAACTATTCCCACGTTTTCTGCCCTTTATTATTCCTTATCCCCTTTTGCTGATGATTGCAGTGTTCAGTTCCATTCACAATTCCTCAGATAATGAAGCAGTCCATGGCCCCATCCAGCAAGGCCGAGACAACATCCAGGCTTGGGCTGATAAGTGGCAAGTAACATTCATGCCACATATGCCAGGCAATGACTATCTCCAGCAAGAGAGAGTCTAACCACCTCCTCTTGACATTCAATGGCATTACCATCATCGAAACCTCCACCATCAACATCCACCAACACCATTGACCAGAAACTTAACGCCATAAATGCTGTAGCTACGAGAGCAGGTCAGTGGCTGGGTATTCTGCGGCGAGTGACTCACCACCAACAAGGCACAAGTAAGGAGTGTGATGGAATACTCTCCACTTGCCTGGATGAGTGCAGCTCCAACAGCACTCAAGAAGCTCAACACCATCCAGGACAAAGCAGCCCGCTTGTTCGGTACCCCATCCACCATCTTAAAAATTCACTCCCTCCACCACTGGCATACCGTGGCTGCAGTGTGTACCATCTACAAGATGCACTGTAGCAACTCGCCAAGGCTTTTTCAACAGCACCCCCCAAACCCACAACCTCTATCACCTAGAAGGACCATGGGCAGCAGGGGCATGGAAACAACACCACCTCCAAGTTCCCCTCCAAGTCACACACCATCCTGACTTGGAAATATATTGCCGATCCTTCATCGTCGCTGGGTCAAAATCCTGAAACTCCCTCCCTAGCAGCACCTTCACCACGTGGACTGCAGCGGTTCAAGAAGGTGGCTCACCACCACCATCTCAAGGGAAATTAGGGATGAGCAATAAATGCTGGCCTTGCCAGCGATGCCCACATCCCAAGAATGATTAAAAAACTTTTTTTTTAATGCTCCAACTGCTCGAGTTACTATTCATGCATTACAGTGAGAGGCTGCCTCTAATGTCCCCTATTGGAAGGGCAGATTTTTCGAGCCTGATTATGGAGGAAGCCGTTGTCAGTATTTAGAATCCTAGAAACTACAGCACCGAAGACGGCAATTTGGCCCATCACACACGTGTTAGTGTTAGCTCTTCAACTGTAGCAATCTAATTCCCATACATGCCAAATGTTACTATTTAAGCAGATAGTCAATGCTTCAACCCATGTCATCATTTCACAAATAAAATGAGCAATTTCCATTGAAATTTTAGGTTGTTAGATAAACTGGTCATAGCAGTTGGAGTGTTGGACTCGAGTCTGTCAGAACTAATCAGATTGGTTAGAGGGTGGGACTGGAGCCCACTTATGGATTCATACCTTGAATAAGATAATGGATGGTAGCATGTTTTATGACTTACCAACAGAAATATCTAGCCTTGTCCTTTAAGGTTTTAAAAACAGACATGTAAATAGTTAAAAAGCAAAATACTGCGGATGCTGGAAATCTGAAATAAAAACAGAAAATGCTGGAAATACTCAGCAGGTCAGGCAGCATCTGTGAAGGGAGAAACACAGTTAATGTCTCAGGTCGATTACCTTTCATCAGAACCATGTAACTAGTTCCCTCTACTCAGGTACTGTCTCCTTTCCTTTCAAAACTGCTGTTGTCACCCACCTCTGCCTCAGAGAAGAATAAAAGCAGCAATGTCATGGGTAACCCACTCCTCCAAGTTCCCCTCTAAGCCACAAACTATCCTGATGGCCATATATCGCCCTTCCTTTGTCGCCGCTGGGTCAGAATCCTGACATTCCCTGCCCAATGCCATCGTGGGAGCACCATTAAAACTGCAGTGGTTCAAGAAGATGGCCCATCCCTACCTTCCCCAGGCAACTAGGGATGGGCAATAAATGTGGCCTTGCCAGTGTTACCCACACCCCGAGTACAAAGAAAAAAAATGATCGGGAATGAGAGTTTATATTGACAAAGAAAGGCTTTGAATCTTTTTTTCCACTGTAATTGGGAAAATTAGGGAAGGACCTAAGAGGATTCCAAGATTTTGAAAGGCTTTCAGTGGCTAAACAGTGAAAAATGATTTCTACTGGTTGGTGAATCAGGTACTAGGGGCACAGACTCAGGATTACCACTGGAAGAGCGAAGGGCAATTTAGAAGAGTTGTATCCACTCAGAGGGTTATGACAGCATGACCACAAGTAGCTATTAAGTCAGAGATAAATCATCTTTTAAATGGGAATTGATTAAGTATTTGAAAAAGAATATGGATAAGCACAGGGAAATGAGATTCAAACATGCCAACCTAGAAAACTAGTAAAAGCTGACCAACCGTGTCAAAAAGCTATCAGCTGAAAAACTGCCTTGAATGTAGGCTAGATAATGAGGAGTATCTTAAAGGAGGAAAGGGACGTGGAGAGGTTTAAGGAGGTAATTCCAAAGCAAAGGGCCTAGACAGCTGAAGGTATGGCCGTCAATGGTGGGGTGAAAGGAGTGGGGGATGTCTAAGAAGAATGCAAAGTTCTCAGAGGTGTTAGGCGAGGCAATAAGCATGAGGATGACAATTTTAAATTTGAGGTGTTGGAGGACTGGGAGCCAATGTAGGTCAGCAAGCACAGGGGTGATGGGTGACTGGGACTTAGGCACAGGATAGGATGAATGCAGCAGAGTTTTGGGTGAGTTGAAGTTTATGGAGGGTGGAGGAGGGGAGGCTGGATAGGAGAGAATTGCAATAGTTGCGTCTGGAGGTGACAAAGGTATGGATAGGGTTTTGCCAGCAGATGGGCTGAGGCAGGGGCAGAGATGGGCAATGTTATGGAAATGGAGGTAGGTGGTCTTTGAGATGGAGGATATGGGGTTGGAAGCTCAACTCAGGGTCAAATAAGACACCAAGCTTGTGAATAGCTTATTTAAATCTGGGACTAGCTGGGGTGGAGGGTGGCAAAAACAGGAAGACAGATTACTATCTGAATGGCAATAGATTGGGAAAAGGGGAAGTGCAATGAGACCTGGGTGTCCTTGTGCACCAGTCGCTGAAGGTAAGCATGCAGGTGCAGCAGGCGGTTAAGAAGGCAAGTGGTATGTTGGCCTTCATAGCGAGAGGATTTGAGTACAGGAGCAAGGATGTCTTGCTGCAGTTGTACAGGGCCTTGGTGAGACCACGCCTTAAGTATTGTGTGCAGTTTTGGTCACCTTGTCTGAGGAAGGATATTCTTGCCATGGAGAGAGTTCAGCGAAGATTCACCAGACTGATACCTGGGATGGCAGGAATGACGTATGAGGAGAGATTGGGTCAATTAGGCTTATATTTGCTAGAGTTTAGAAGAATGAGAGGGGATCTCATTGAAACTTATAAAATTCTAATAGGACTAGACAGACTGGATGCAGGAAGGATGTTCCCGATGGCGGGGGAGTCTAGAACCAGGGGTTACAGTCCAAGGATAAGGGGTAAGCCATTTAGGACTGCGATGTGGAGGAATTTCTTCACCCAGAGAGTGGTGAACCTGTGGAATTCGCTGCCACACAGGGCAGTTGAGGCCAATTCATTAAATATATTCAAGAAGGAGTTGGATATATTTCTTGAGGCTAAAGGGATCAAGGGATACGGGGAGGAAGCAGGGACAAGGTACTGAATTTGGATGATCAGCCATGATCTCATTAAATGGCGGAGCGGGCTCAAGGGGCCGAATGGCCTACTCCTGCTCCTATCTTCTATGTTTCTATGAATTAGTGGTGGGGAGTAAAGATGACTTCAGTCTCCTTATTGTTTAACTGGAGGAAATTATGGCTCATTCAGGATTGGATGTTGGACAAGCAGTCTAATAAAGAGGCAGTGGGAGTGGGGGGTGGGGTGGGGGGGCTGGTATCAAGAGGTGGTGGAGAGATAGATCTGGGTGTCAACAGTGTTCATAAGAACATAAGAAATAGGAGCAGGAGTAGGCCAATCGGCCCCTCGAGCCTGCTCCGCCATTCAGTAAGATCATGGCTGATCTGATCCTAACCGCCAATCCAGTATCACAGAACCATCTCCTGAATCTAACAGAATTAGACACACGAAATAGGAGCAGGATCAGGCTACACGGCCCCTGGGCCCGCTCCGCTACCCACAGGGCCATGACCGATCCGAACCTAGACTCATGTCCAAATTCCTGCCCGCTCCCCGTAACCCTTAATTCCCTTTACTTCTAGGAAACTGTCTATTTCTGTTTTAAATTTATGTAATGATGTAGCTTCTACAGCTTTTTGGGGCAGCATATTCCATGGACCTACCACCCTCTGAGTGAAGTAGTTCCTCCTCATCTCAGTTTTGAAAGAGCAGCCCCTTATTCTAAGACTATGCCCCCTAGTTCTAGTTTCAACCATCATCGGGAACATCTTCCCCGCATCCACCCGATCCGACCCCTTCACAATCTTATATGTTTCAATAAGATCGCCTCTCATTCTTCTGAACTCCAATGAGTAGAGTCCCAATCTACTCAACCTCTCCTCATATGTCCATCCCCTCATCCCCGGGATTAACCAAGTGAACCTTCTTTGTACTGACTCGAGAGCAAGTATGTCCTTTCTTAAGTATGGACACCAAAACTGTACGCAGTATTCCAGGTGCGGCCTCACCAATACCTTGTACAACTGAAGCAATACCTCCCTATTTTTATATTCTATCCCCCTAGCAATGAAAGCTAACATTCCATTGGCCTTCTTAATCACTTGCTGCACCTGCATACTAACCTTTTGAGTTTCGTGCACCAGGACCCCCAGATCCCTTTGTACTTCAGTACTTTCCAGTTTCTTGCCATTAAGATAATAACTTACTCTACGATTTTTCCTGCCAAAGTGCATAACCTCACACTTTCCAGTATTGTATTCCATCTGCCAAATCTCTGCCCACTTACTTAGCCTGTCGATGTCCCCTTGCAGGTTTTTTATGTCCTCCTCACTCACTACTTTCCCTCCCATCTTAGTATCATCTGCAAACTTTGATATGTTACACTTGGTCCCCTCCTCCAAATCGTTAATATAGATTGTAAAGAGTTGGGGACCCAGCACTGACCCCTGCGGAACACCACTAGTTACTGATTGCCAGTCTGAGAATGAACCATTTATCCCAACTCTCTGCCTTCTGTTAGATAGCCAATCCTCTATCCATGCCAGAATATTACCCCCAATCCCGTGATTTTTTTATCTTAAGCAATAATCTTTTGTGTGGCACCTTGTCAAATGCCTTTTGGAAGTCTAAATACACTACGTCCACTGGTTCCCCTTTATCCACCCTATACGTTGCTTCCTCAAAGAACTCCAGCAAATTTGTCAAACATGACTTCCCCTTCATAAAACCATGCTGACTTTGTCCTATTAAATTATGATTATCCAAATGTCCTGTTACTGTCTCCTTAATAATGGACTCCAAAATTTTACCTAGCACAGATGTTAGGCTAACCGGTCTATAATTTCCAGCCTTCTGTCTACTGCCCTTTTTAAATAAGGGTGTTACATTAGCAGTTTTCCAGTCTGCCGGGACCTTTGCCGAGTCCAGGGAGTTTTGGAAAATTATTACCAATGCATCCAAATATAGTTGGGTACAGTTAACGTCCACTCTCACTTCCAATGGAAATTCTGGAGCCATTGGGACAGCATCCCAACACATTCCCCACTAATGTAGAGGAAAATTCTGCTTAATGTTCCTTAAAGTAGGGGATCAACATGTAGCAGTGGTGGAGAAGTCCATGATAGAATAATTACACATGGACTCTGAATAGAGTAGGCTGAATGCCTGTTCCTGACTGGGCTTTATTTTTTTACTTGCAATAACTTTGAGCAGTCTCCCCAGTTGAACTAAATGGTCAATTTATAAGCGGCAGAGTGAGGGTGGAATCATAGATTATTGCTTTAAAAAAGAATGATACGCCATTCTGAATTTTTTTGGTGGTTGTTACTTTATGGACTGCAGTTGTTACCCATCACACCAAGTCTAATAGCATTATGTGTATATCCTGCATCATATGATTTCAGGCCCCTGAAAGCCATCATTCATTCCTTCTGCTAAAGCCAGTTAACATGTGGTGGGTTCAAGAATGACAGCTTTGATACTGTAAGCAGTGGCTTTTTGAGCACGTTCATGTTAAGTAGGTCTGAAAGTCATTACATTATGTCTCTAAGTGGTGAAGAAAGCGGCTTTCCTTGCCTTAGTGCCTGCTAAGCCTGAAGAACATATTCATGTGACTTGAAAGAAAAGTTCAAATGACAAAGCAACTCCAAAGAAAAATTGGCAATAAATCCTGGTATGCCTGCAATAATAATAATAATAATCAACTTTATTGTCATTGTTAGTGCACAAGTGCAGTACAACGAAATGTAGGCTTGCGGTACTGTTTTGAGTTCAGCACATCCTTTTTTTGGGTGGGGGGGGGGGGGAGGGGGTATGGGTTAAGATCCCAGTTTTACTAGACATTGTAAACATCATCAGGTTCTGCTTTTTTGTGCATTTGTAAATACTTAAAACTATGCAATCAGCTTCCATTGTGTTGGATGTTGCATAACCATTACTTCGGACCAACCTAGTTAATATTAACAGGGAGTTCAGCTTGTAACAGCACAGGGACCTGTAAAACAATTCCCGTAATTAACAATTTGAAAATTGCTTTTGGTGCTGTGCACAGTTGGAAGCAGGAGTCATTCATCCCCGGTCCATTCATCTCACATTTGGAAGGTTTCACTCTCTTACATTGGCTGAATATGAGTTTTGAGAGGCCTGGCCCAATCATTTCCACAATTAGGTAAGGGTATCAAGGGATATAGCGCTAAAGCGAGTAAATGGAGTTGAGGCACAGATCTAATTGAATGGCAAAGCAGGCTCAAGGGGCTGAATAGCCGACTTCTGTTCCCTTGTTACCATTAAATGCACAAACCCTAAACCATAGCTGCCATTTTCAATGGTCTGAATGACTATAAATAACCCGTAAATTCATTTCAAAATAACAAGTGAAATGGTTTCCTTTGTCTGACCTCTGACCAGTAGCATAAATGGTTCTTGCTCCACAGTAGTGCCAGTACAGTTAGTATAAGGCAATTACCAGGAGGAATCATTCCTAATGTGCTTCTTGGGCAGTGTTCCCACCTGTCCAATCTTTTTAAAATTCCATGAAAGAGCTTTGAAAGAGTATTGAGTACCTCTTTCCTAAATGAGAAATCATTTAAAAAAATGAATGTGACACTATAAACTGATTTAATGTGACAGCCTCATGTAGCATAATTAACTTATTAATATTAACTGTGCCAGGAGCTTGACTGCATTATTAAAAGGAAGCAAGATTAACAACTGATTCTTGAATGTTGGGATTAGCAGGAAACTACCAGGGGCCCAATTTTCCCACCCAACAGCAATCAGTTAACTCAATACGTACTGGGAATTGAATTTGGGACCTTCTTGTTTGATTGGCTTGATAGACATTATGCTGTGTGACAGTAGACAGATTCTTACCGTATTTGCTTGAAATTCCTTTCTCTGCTATTATAGCAGAAGTGTTAACTCATTTAAAATAAATGAATTACCATCTCCGCTAAATAAGCACAGAGAAATTTCAGTTCAATGCATTGTATTTTTTAAAATTAGTTTTCAGGATGTTGAACTTCCTTCTTTTTGACAGGTTTGCCCGTGTGTAAGGGCCTCAACTTTTTAGAAATGTAAAAAGGAGACGTAAGGACTTGATTCTTTAAGGTAAGTGGTCTATTATTTAAAATTATAACATTTTTTCCACAGCTTTATTGTTTTTAAGGACTTTACAGTAAGGTAAATGTATTTTTAGACCCGATTTATTAAATAATTATTTTTTTCAAAAATTTGATTAATTGTTTAAAATAGTTTTTTAAAGTTATTTATAGTTCATTTAATTATTGGGATGTTTTAAAAAAATTTATTTAAAGTTTAAATAGTGTTTTGGGCGCCCATAGTTTTCATGAGTTTGACAGTTCTTACTATCAAACTCATGAATGAAGTTTCCCCTCCCCTGATTGGCTGCCCAGTGCTCACCTGATCCCAGCCGGCACATCGAACTAACTACGCCGCTGGATCAGGCAAGCACAGCGCGCCGACAGCTGAACCGGGCCAGTGACAGGAATTCCAAGCAGGCCCAGGCTTCAGCTGTCGGCGCGCCAGGTAAGTGCGCATCGGGGGCTTGCACGCGCGGCAAGCCCCCGAACCTAATTTCTGGGCCAGTGTGTCCAATTCTGGGCACCACACTTTAGGAAGTATGGCAAGGCCTTGGAGTGGGTGCAGAGGAGATTAGCCAGAATGATACCAGGGATGAGGAACTTCAGTTATGTGGAGAGACTGGAGAAGCTGGGATTGTTCTCCTTAGAGCAGAGAAAGGTTAAAGGGAGATTTAATGGAGGTGTTCAAAATGATGAAGGGTTTTGATAGAGTAAATAAGGAGAAACTGTTCCCACTGGCAGGAGGGTCGGTAACCAGAGGACACAGATTTAAGATAATTGGCAAAAGAACCAGAGGGGAGACGAGGAGAATATTTTTTACACAAAAAAGTTGTTATGATCTGGAATTCGCTGCCTGAAAGGCTGGTGGAAGCAAATTCAATAGTAACTTTCAAATGTGAATTGGATATTTATTTGAAAAGGAAAGAAATTACAGGGCTATGGGGAAATAGCAGGGGAGTGGGACTAATTGGATAACTCTTTCAAAGAGCTGGCACAGGCACGATGAGCTGAATGGCCTCCCTCTGTGCTGTATGATTCTGTGTTACATAGAATTAGAGAGGATATATTGCGCAGAAATAGACCATTTTGCTCAACCAGTCCATGCCGGCGTTTATGCTCCACTTAAGCCTCCTCCCATCCTTCCTCATCTAACCCTGTCAGCATAACCCTCTATTCCCTTCTCCCACATATGCTTATCTAGCCTCCCCTTAAATGCATCTATACTACTCGCTTCAACCACCCCCTGTGGTAGCGAGTTCCACATTCTCACCACTCTCTGGGTAAAGAAGTTTCTTCTGAATTCCCTATTTGATTTCTTGGTGACTATCTTATATTGATGGCCTCTAGTTTTGCTCTTCCCCACAAGCGGAAACATTCTCTCTGTGTCTAGAACACTCTCTCTGTTTCTGAAGCTAAGGGCATAAGGTGAAGGAGATGGAAAGAAGGCGATGCAGTTTTTACAAAGAAAGAAAAATGGAGTTGTTTTGTGATAGTTTGGGAAAGTAGTGAGTATACCTGATATAAAATAAGTACAAGACTAATCTAATCGCGGGAGGCGAATGATGTATTTTTTAATTGTGAGGTACACAGCGGATTGTTTTGAATATTCCATGTCCTTTATAATACACTGGAGAAATCAAAATATGGTGGTAAGGACGTTGCTGTTTTCATACCAGCTTAAATCTGAAAAAAATGTTCCAGACTAAACATCAAGAGAAGGAGGAGGAGGTATGGTGTCACATACAGTTATACCTTCTTTACAATTGCTCAGTACTTGTTATCGGAAGATGTGGCGCGGCTCTGCGCTGACATGAAGTGCAGCTCCCAGTTACGTTTTGCAAAGGAGGCCAATTAGTTCCCTGTTCAGATCACCTCCGAGCCGGCTGTTGCTGTTTTGGCTGCTCCTCACCCCCCTTCCTCCCTATCAGAGTCTGAATGCATGAGAGAGGTCAGATGGTGCATTGAGTGGCACTATCTTCCTTCCAGCAGCTTGGACCCCCCATCCCGGGAGCTGCACTCTGTGTCAGTTCAGTAAAGTGAGCTCCTCACACTGGGAGAGCTGAGCGGATTGTCAGTGAAGAGTTTGTGCCGTGACACAGACAAAAGTCAGGCGCTGCAGGTTTTGACATATGATCTAACAGCTGCAGTGTCAGCAGCAGCTGACACTGTCATGGGATCTTAGCCTGAGGGCCACTGGAGGGGGTCTTGTTTGTAATTTCCCAGCCTCCCCCCCCTCCCCCCCCCCCCCAACCACTTTGGAAATAGAAAGATTAGCACAAGAGAGGAAATTTTAAATCAGTCGTTAATACCATAAGCTACAGCCCCACACATCTTGACCTGTGCAGATATAATGAGAGAAAGTTCATTTATTCAATTGCACATGCTGTAAAGCCACAGGAGCTTTGCGTCTGAATAATCCAAAGCATATTGCACTGAAACAAAGCGGCATATTCATTGGTAAAATCTGCTGCAGCAGTTTAAAACCTAAACATGCCCTCTTATTAGGGCAGTTAAATGATGTGCTGTACGGATATTGTAGAATCAATGCCATTAATATTTGAATGCATGTGGAGTCGGAACAATGAGACTCACTAATACTTTTCTGATCCGCAATTAAAGGCACACCACTTTCATGAAAATGTGTTTGGCAAACATTTTTTTTTAAATTTGTTTACAAGACAGCACGCAAACGCGTAAATCGCCTTGAAATACATCCTTGTTTCAGTTAAGAACATAAGAAACAGGAGCAGCAGTCGGCCATTCAGCCCCTCGAGCCTGCTGTACCATTCAATAAGGTCATGGCTGATCTTCTACATCAACTCCACTTTCCTGCACTATCCCCATATCCCTTGAATCCCTTAATATTCAAAAATCTATCGATCTCTGTTTTGAATATACTCAACGACTGAGCCTCCACAGCCCGCTGGGGTAGAGAATTCCAAAGATTCACCACCCTCTGAGTGAAGAAATTGCTCCTCATCTCAGTCCTAAATGGCCGACCCCTTATTCTGAGACTGTGACCCCTGGTTCTCGACTTCCCAGCCAGGAGAAACATCCTCCCTGCATCTACCCTGTCAAGCCTGTTATGTTCATTAATAACTAGTCGTTTTCATTATGAACAGCTAGCTTGAGCTAGTCACTTTATTCATGCCATGTGGACTTGTACAGCATCCATCTTGACTACTGCCTTCTGGGTAGCCTACTCTTATATACATACAGCTCTACAGCTCCACCTAGTGTACCATTCTAGAATGACATGTTACTGATCATTACATCCCCCTTTCTTTGAGGTTAAACAAAATCAATATCAATCAACTTTCAAGAAAAACGATAAAGATGATATCAGTAACACTTTTGTTAGTGCTCTATAAACAAACATTTTCATAACAGTCAACACATTTTCAAAGCTTTACTTTATACTCAAAGATTAAGTCTATCAGGCTTTTTTACTTCACGTGTGGATCTTCTCAGCACAGGTAAGTCTGATGTGTTTTCATGAGAGCCTGTATGTGTGTTTGTGTTAGATTGTTCTGGTGGTGATTGACAAGATTCAGTTGCGGCATTGTCATCGATTTGCTCTTGGATAGTTTCTTGTGTTTTCAGGAGGGAATGGCGGTTCCTCCTGAGAATTTGTCCTTCCTCAGTTCTAACAGTGTATGACCTTGGTCCTACTTCCTCAAGAACTGTAGCTTTCCTGTTCCATGCATCTAGATCCTCAATCCTGATAACATCATCCCTTGTCAATGGTTTCAGAGTTTTGGATGACTTGTCATAGTATGATTTCTGTTTCAGCTTTAACAGTTGAAGTCTCTGTCTCAGTTCCTTACTCTGCTTTTCTTTTGCACAGCAGGGTAGTGTGGTGCGCAACTTGCGACCCATTAGGAGTTCAGCAGGTGAAGAACCAGAGTCTAAAGGTGAGGCTCGGTAGCTCAGCAGGGCGAGATAAGGATCAGACTTGCTTTCTGTTGCTTTCTTCAATAGCTGTTTGAGAACTTGAACACCTTTCTCTGCCTTACCATTCGACTGAGCATACAGAGGACTGGATGTGATGTGCTGAAAGTCATACTGTGCTGCAAACTGTTGCCACTCCTTACAGTTGAAGCACGGACCATTGTCGCTAACGGCAATCCTAGGAATTCCATGTCTGGCGAAGATGGATTTAGCATGCATTATGACACTGCTTGCTGTGGTGCTTGAGAGCAGTGCCATCTCAGGATAGTTAGAATAGTAGTCAATCACTAATAGATAGGCTTTACCATTCAAATGAAAAAGGTCCATACCAACCTTTTGCCATGGTGCTGTTGGTATGTCAGCTATTATCATTGGTTCCTTTGCTTGTTTGTTTTGGTGTTTCTGACATGTCTCACATTTCCCTATCATGTTCTCAATGTCCTTATTTATGCCAGGCCAATAAACAGTGTCTCTTGCTCTCCTTTTGCATTTTTCAATTCCGAGGTGTCCCTCATGAATCCTTTTGAGCATGTCTTGACGTAGAGCCTGTGGAATGACTATTCTGTTCTGTTTTAGTAATAGTTCACTTGCGACACTCAACTCTGACCTGATGTGATAGTACTTTGGACAGGAACCTTTTGGCTAACCATTGTGAATGTTCTCTATTACTGTTTGTAACACTGTATCTTTTACTGTTTCTCCTGCTATTTGCTTTGATTTTGTGTCTGACACGGGCAGCACAGCAGTGACCATACTCACATGAACATCCACGTCTTCCTCAGTAGAGCTCACATGACTCATTGTGGGTGCTCGGGATAGTGCATCTGCTAACACTATGTGTTTGCCTGGTGTGTAGATCAGTTCAAAGTCATATCTTTGCAGCTTCATCATGAGTCGTTGAATCCTTGGAGACATCTCATTCAGGTTCTTTTTTATGATGGCAACTAGTGGGCTGTGGTCTGTCTCAACTGTGAAGGTGGGAAGTCCATATATGTAGCCATGGAACTTTTCTAGTCCAACTACCAAGCCTAGACATTCTTTTTCAATCTGGGCGTATCGACACTCAGAATCAGTCATAGACCTGGAGGCATAGGCAACAGGCTTCCAATCTTCACCCTCTGCTTGTAGCAAGACCGCGCCTAGGCCATCTTTTGATGCATCCGTTGACACTTTGATTCTCTTTGTTGGGTCAAAGAAGGTGAGTACAGGTGTGGTTGTCAGCACTGTTTTGAGGTTCATCCACTCTTGTTCATGTCTTTCTGTCCATGCAAACTCATTTGTTTTACGTAGCAGGTCTCGCAGATAGGCTGTCTTGGCTGACAAGTTAGGAATGAACTTTCCAATGAAGTTTATCATCCCCATGATGCGTAGCACTCCTTTTTTGTCAGTGGGTCGGGGCATGTTGAGTATGGCGTTTACTTTTTCCATATCTGGCTCTATTCCTTTACCAGATAGATTATCTCCTAGGAAAGTGACTTCCTGGACGCCAAACTGACACTTGGCTTTGTTGAGCTTCAGTCCATTCTGGCGTATGCTCTGTAGCACTTTAGTCAGTCTCTCATTGTGTTCTTTCAGTGTGGAGCCCCAGATGATGATGTCATCAACATAGACCCGAACTCCTTCCAGACCTTCAATTATGTGTTCCATCGCTCTATGAAAGATTTCAGATGCAGATATTATCCCGAAAGGCATTCTGAGGAAACAAAACCTGCCAAATGGTGTGTTGAAGGTACAGTATTTGGTGCTTTCTTCATCCAGTTTTAGTTGCCAAAATCCTTGTGAAGCATCGAGCTTTGTGAAGTATCTGGCACCTGACATTTCACTGGTGATTTCTTCTCGCTTGGGAATCTGGTAGTGTTCATGTTTTATGTTTGCATTTAAGTCCTTTGGATCCATGCATATTCTTAGATCATTGTTCTTTTTCTTCACACATACCATGGAGTTAACCCAGTCTGTTGGCTCTTCGACTTTCTTGATGAATCCTAGTGTGGTCATTCTGTCCAGTTCATTCTTGAGCCGGTCACGCAGGGGTGCTGGAACTCTCCGTGGAGCATGTACCACTGGCTGAGCATTCTCCTTTAGCTGGATCTTGTAAGTGAATAAGAACATAAGAACATAAGAAATAGGAGCAGGAGTAGGCCAATCGGCCCCTCGAGCCTGCTCCGCCATTCCATAAGATCATGGCTGATCTGATCCTAACCGCCAATCTACTATCACAGAACCATCTCCTGAATCTAACAGAATTAGACACATGAAATAGGAGCAGGATCAGGCTACACGACCCCTGGGCCCGCTCCGCTACCCACAGGGCCATGTCCGATCCGAACCTAGACTCATGTCCAAATTCCTGCCTGCTCCCCGTAACCCTTAATTCCCTTTACTTCTAGGAAACTGTCTATTTCTATTTTAAATTTATGTAATGATGTAGCTTCTACAGCTTTTTGGGTCAGCATATTCCATGGACCTACCACCCTCTGAGTGAAGTAGTTCCTCCTCATCTCAGTTTTGAAAGAGCAGCCCCTTATTCTAAGACTATGCCCCCTAGTTCTAGTTTCACCCATCATCGGGAACATCCTCCCCGCATCCACCCGATCCAACCCCTTCACAATCTTATATGTTTCAATAAGATCGCCTCTCATTCTTCTGAACTCCAATGAGTAGAGTCCCAATCTACTCAACCTCTCCTCATATGTCCATCCCCTCATCCCCGGGATTAACCGAGTGAACCTTCTTTGTACTGACTCGAGAGCAAGTATGTCTTTTCTTAAGTATGGACACCAAAACTGTATGCAGTATTCCAGGTGCGGTCTCACCAATACCTTGTACAACTGAAGCAATACCTCCCTATTTTTATATTCTATCCCCCTAGCAATGAAAGCCAACATTCCATTGGCCTTCTTAATCACTTGCTGCACCTGCATACTAACCTTTTGAGTTTCGTGCACCAGGACCCCCAGATCCCTTTGTACTTCAGTACTTTCCAGTTTCTTGCCATTAAGATAATAACTTGCTCTACGATTTTTCCTGCCAAAGTGCATAACCTCACACTTTCCAGTATTGTATTCCATCTGCCAAATCTCTGCCCACTTACTTAGCCTGTCTATGTCCCCTTGCAGGTTTTTTATGTCCTCCTCACTCACTACTTTCCCTCCCATCTTAGTATCATCTGCAAACTTTGATATGTTACACTCGGTCCCCTCCTCCAAATCGTTAATATAGATTGTAAAGAGTTGGGGACCCAGCACTGACCCCTGCGGAACACCACTAGTTACCGATTGCCAGTCTGAGAATGAACCATTTATCCCAACTCTCTGCCTTCTGTTAGATAGCCAATCCTCTATCCATGCCAGAATATTACCCCCAATCCCGTGATTTTTTATCTTAAGCAATAATCTTTTGTGTGGCACCTTGTCAAATGCCTTTTGGAAGTCTAAATACACTACGTCCACTGGTTCCCCTTTATCAACCCTATATGTTACTTCCTCAAAGAACTCCAGCAAATTTGTCAAACATGACTTCCCCTTCATAAAACCATGCTGACTTTGTCCTATTAAATTATGATTATCCAAATGTCCTGTTACTGTCTCCTTAATAATGGACTCCAAAATTTTACCTACCACAGATGTTAGGCTAACCGGTCTATAGTTTCCAGCCTTCTGTCTACTGCCCTTTTTAAATAAGGGTGTTACATTAGCAGTTTTCCAGTCTGCCGGGACCTTTGCTGAGTCCAGGGAGTTTTGGAAAATTATTACCAATGCATCCACAATCCCTACCGCCACTTCCCTCAAGACCCTAGGATGTAAGCCATCAGGCCCAGGTGATTTATCCGTCTTGAGTCCCATTATTTTACCGAGTACCACTTCCTTAGTGATTTTGATCGTGTTTAGCTCCTCCCCCCCTATAGCCCCCTGTTTGTCCAGTGTTGGGATATTCTTAGTGTCCTCTACTGTAAAGACTGATACAAAATATTCATTCAGTGTTTTTGCCATCTCCATATTTCCCACCATTAGTTTCCCGGTCTCATCCTCTAAGGGACCAGCATTTACTTTAGCCACCCTTTTTCTTTTTATATAACTATAAAAACTCTTACTATCTGTTTTTATATTTTTTGCTAATCTACTTTCATAATCTATCTTCCCTTTCTTAATCAATCTTTTTGTTATTTTTTGCTGTCTTTTAAAGTTTTCCCAATCCTCTATCCTCCCACTAGAATTGGCTACCTTATATGCCCTTGTTTTTAGTCGAATACTATCCTTAATTTCTTTACTTAGCCACGGATGGCTGTCTTTTCTTTTACACCCTTTTCTTCTCAGTGGAATATATATTTTTTGGAAGTTGTAAAATAACTCCTTAAATGTACACCACTGATCATGTATCGTCTTACCCTTTAATCTATTTTCCCAATCCACTTTACTCAATTCCACTCTCATACCTTCATAGTCTCCTTTATTCAAGCTTAGCACGCTTGTTTGAGATCCAACCTTCTCACCCTCTAATTGAATATGGAATTCAACCATGTTATGGTCACTCATTCCAAGGGGATCCTTTACTAGGACATTTTAAATTAATCCTGTCTCGTTACACAGGACCAGATCTAAGGTTGCTTGCCCCCTGGTTGGTTCAGTTACATACTGCTCAAGAAACCCATCCCTAATACACTCAATGAACTCATCCTCAAGGCAGCCCTGCCCAATTTGATTTGTCCAATTAATATGATAGTTAAAATCCCCATAATTATAGATGTTCCCTTATTACAAGCCTCAACTATTTCCTGATTGATACTCCGTCCAACAGAGTTGCAACTGTTCGGAGGCCTATAGACTACGCCCACTAGTGTTTTTTTCCCCTTATTATTCCTTACCTCCACCCAAACTGTTTCATTATCCTGATCTTTTGACCCAATATCATTTCTCTGTATTACAGTGATTCCTTCCTTTATTAACATAGCCACCCCACCTCCCCTTACTTCCTGCCTGTCCTTCCTGATTGTTAAATAACCTGGTATGTTTAATTCCCAGGCATTGTCACCCTGCAGCCATGTTTCTGTAATGGCCACAAGATCATACCCATATGTAGTTATTTGTGCCATTAACTCATCTATTTTGTTACGAATGCTACGTGCATTCAGATAGAGAACTTTCAAATATGTTTTGTGACACTTAGTTCCTGCTTTTGCCCTTTTTATTACTTTACCTTTTACTCCATACCTTCTGCCCCTTCCTGGCACGCTCTGGTTTTTAATTTCCCCACTGCTACCTAAGTCTATGACCTTTTCTGTTGTCATTTTTATTATTTGCTCTCTAGGAACCTCCCCCCCACCAGTTAGTTTAAAGCCCTCTCTACAGCCCTAGTTATATGATCTGCCAGGACTCTAATTCCAGCACTGGCCAAGTGAAGCCCGTCCCAACAGAACAGCTCCCTCCTGCCCCAGTACTGGTGCCAGTGTCCCAGGAAGCAAAACCCATTTCTCCCACACCAGTCTTTGAGCCACGCATTTAACTCTCTAATTTTATTTGTCCTAGCCAAATTCACTCGTGGTTCAGGTAATAATCCAGAGATTATTACCCTTGAGGTTCTGTTTTTTAATTTGACCCCTAGCTGCTCATACTCCTTGAACAGAACCAGCTTCCTAGTCCTATCTACGTCGTTTGTACCAACATGGACCATGACAACTGGAACCACCCCCCCCCACTGCAAGTTTCTTTCCAGCCCAGAGGAGATGTCCTTAACCCTGGTAGGCAACACAGCCTTCGGGACTCTCGCTCTTGGCTGCAGAGAACTCTATCTATCCCCCTAATAATACTATCCCCTACCACTACAACATTTCTATTTACTCCCCCCTCTTGAATGGCCCCCCATTCCACGGTGCTGTGGCCAGGTTGCTCATCCTCCCTGCAGTCCCTGCTCCTGTCCCCACAGGGAGTAAGAACCTCGAACCTGTTGGACAAGAGCAAGGGCTGCGTCTCCTCCAGCTCTACCTCCTGGATCCCCGTACCTGCCTCACTCGTAGTCATACCGTCCTGTCCCTGACCATGGGCTACATCTGAATTAATTAACTTCATAGGTGTGACCACCTCCTGATACACAGAGTCCAGGTACTTCTCCCCCTCCCTGATGTGTCGCAGTGTCTGAAGCTCAGACTCCAGCTCATCAACACAGAGCTGGAGTTCCTGTAGCAGCAGACACTTGTCACAGATGTAATCACCGTGAGCCTCAATGGGGTTCACCGGCTCCCACATCTCGCAACAGTAACACATCACCTGCTCCATTCTATGTAATTAATTAAAATTTTTATTGTTTGTTATGGACACCCTCTGCCCGATTTTAGATGCTAGTATCCCCTTTAATTAATTGGATTTAAATTAAATCAATCCCTCTAGTTACACCAGTTAAATGGTTTACCAACAGTCACTCTGCACCAGAAAGGCCTTATTAACTACAACCCACAGAGTTAAAGTTTGAAAAGAGCACCTAACACCCCACTTACCCTCTCTCACACTTACCCAAACTCAGAGCACTCTTTGATGACTCGCACTCAGTGCTTGCTCGCACTAGGACTGGTCTTTTTATACTGTTTGTTTGTTTACAGCCAAATGAGTCACCCCTGCTGATTGGTTAGAAAACTGGTTTCCACTGCCTGCTGTGCCAATTTACTCCTACTGCAGTGCAACCTTGTTTTACTCTTCTTAAACCAACAGAATCCCAAATATTTAACTTTTCCCCTTTACTTAAACTGCTTAAGTAATCTTATCAAGAATGATTTAAAGAGAAATAACAATTAAAGAACTCTCACACTTACCCAAACTCAGAGCACTCTTTGATGACTTGCACTCAGTAGAACTCCAAATCCTTTGAACACATCCTGGAAATTACTCACTACAGAATCCACTGAGTCATCTGGTCTGCTTATGGCACAGTTTATACAGTAGACTCTCTTGAATAATTCTAAGTCCTCACAAGCTTTGTCACCTAGTAGTGAATCAAGTCCTTCAGCCACAACAGAAAACATGAGATGATGCACTTTGTCTTTGACTGTCACTTTAAGTCTGCATACACCTAAGCTATCTATTTTCTGTCCATTATAGTTCTTCAGTAGTACTGACTTTTTCTGTGTTTTGGGCTTTTCTTTCATATTTTTAATGTCACTCATTCTGATTAAGTTTGCTTTTGCCCCAGTGCCTAGTTTCAATGTAACTAATGCTCCATTTACCTGCAGTGACATCATCCATTTGTCCTCTTTTACTGCATTAACTTTATGTTCAGCATTGTCCATTCCTGAGGGCTGCACATTTTCTGTATCCTTTTTGATATTGTCACATGACACCATTCCTACAGAAAATGTCTCACTTAAATCAGTGTCCTCAATCACATTGACTTGGACTTGTTGCCCTTTCTTTGTTTTTACTTTTGAAAAGCATTGTTTGGCAAAGTGATTCTTTCCATGACATTTTGTGCACATTTTTCCAAATGCTGGGCATTGTCGTGACTGGTGTTTGTAACCACAGCGTTTACAATTAAAAATTCCTTCCTCCGATTGTTTTTCATTTCTGTTCTGCCCATGTTTCTTCCCTTTGTAGGACACAGCACCGACAGCAGCACTATCACTTACTACAATCGTATTATTATTAATTTCACTGAAAGTCTTCGCGTGCTTTTGAGCTAGCTCACTGGCTTGGCATATTTTCACAGCATTTTCCAATGTTAACTTGGTTTCTCTCAACAGACGTTCCCTGACCTTTTTATCATGAATACCAAACACAATCTGGTCACGAATCATGGATGATTTCAGTTCAGAGAAATTACATGTCTGTGCTTTCAGTTTCAGATCGGTCACAAAGCTATCAAAAGTCTCATTTTGCTGCTGTGTCCGTGAACAGAACACGTACCTCTCATAGGTTTCATTCTTTTTGGGAGAACAATGTGTATCAAATTTCTTTAGCACATCGTCCATTTTTTTCTGTCCTGCTCTGGATTAAATACAAATGTATTAAATACCTCTATCACCTGCGGGCCTGCAACCGTGAGCAGCAACGCTATTTTCCTTGCATCTGGCATCGTACCGAATCCGATGGCAGCAATGTAGAGTTCGAATCGTTGTTTGAAAGTCCGCCAATTGCAGTCGACATTCCCCGTGAGTTTCAAACCCTCCGGTGGCTTCAACGTCTCCATGTCGCGTTTCACAATATTCAGCAGATTTTACCAATCCTGGTACCATGTTATGTTCATTAATAACTAGTCATTTTCATTATGAACAGCTAGTTTGAGCTAGTCACTTTATTCATGCCATGTGGACTTGTACAGCATCCATCTTGACTACTGCCTTCTGGGTAGCCTACTCTTATATACATACAGCTCTATAGCTCCACCTAGTGTACCATTCTAGAATGACATGTTACTGATCATTACAAAGCCCTGTAAGAATTTTGTATGTTTCAATGAGATCACCTCTCATTCTTCTAAACTCTAGAGAATATCGGCCTAGTCTACTCAATCTCTCCTCATAGGACAAACCCCCCAGTTATGTACAGTTAATCATAGCAAAAACGATGCACAGCTCTTGTAAAAAAAAAAGGACAACTAGAGAAGCTGGGGTTGTTCTCCTTAGGGAAGTTTAATAAAAGTGTTCAAAATTATGAGGGGTTTTGACAGAGTACATAGGGAGAAACTGTTTCCGCTGGCAGGAGGGTCGGTAACTGAAAGACACAGATTTGAGATAATTTGCAAAGAACCAGGGGGGAGATGAGGAGCATTTTTTTTAACTCAGCGAGTTGTTGTGATCTGGAATGTACTGCCTGAAAGGGTGGTGGAAGCAGATTCAATAATAACTTTCAAAAGGGAATTGGATAAATAATTGAAATGGAAAAAGTTGCAGGGCTGTGGTCTTTTCCTAGTGATTCACGCAGTATTCTTATCAGTCAAAGCAATTGAGGGTAACTCTAACTTCCATTTTTACTTTCAAAAAAGATTGCAGTAATCATATGGGGCTTTGGAGGAAACAGGATATTGGGGAATAAACAAATGTTACTCCCTGCTTTTTGCAGTTAGCCAATATCTGAGTTTAATGTCTCCTATAACATTGGGGACTGAAGCTGTGGCAATCCCATTGCACATTACATTGCCTTGTTAGTAACATGGTGGAGATACCAATATGCAATAGTGGAATGCAAATTCTAGCTCTCGCTCTCTGTTGGATTCCTAATCTCAACTGTTCTATGTGGCACCTTCCTACTCACGGGTAACTGCTTCAGAGTGGCATTGGTAGGTGTATGACAGTATATTACCTGCCCATCCTCTCAAACACAGTTGTTGTGCAGCATATGAGCCAAATGAGGAAAATATTACAGGATGAATATCCTAAAGACATTACATTACATTCTGACTTGTGAGTACATATCCTAAATAATTACATGGTAGATTTATATCAGGATGAGGTGCAGTGGGTTTTATGCCTGCACAACCTCCTTCATCGTCGCTGGGTCAAAATCCTGGGACTCCCTACCTACGAGCAGTGTGGGAGTACCTTCACCACATGGACTGAGCAGTTCAAGAAGGTGGCCCACCACCCCCTTCTCAAGGGCAGTTAGGGATGGCCAATAAATGCCAGCCTTATTAGTGACACCCATAGCCCAAGAATTCATTTTTTAAAAGCAGTGAACAACCAACCTAGTGAATCTTCTGATTAGGGTCTTGAGCTCCCATTTAGATAAGAAACATAAGAAATAGGACCAGGAGTAGGCCATACGGCCCCTCAGGCCTGCTCCACCATTCAATAAGATCATGGCTGATCTTCGATCTCGACTCCACTTTCTCGCATGATCCCCTTGCAAGTTACTGAGACCTCAAGTCCTGCATCTCATCCATTATAACCAGGGGAGAGGGGTGGGGGGGAGAGGGGGAGAGGGGGGGAGAGGGGTGGGGTGTGGGGGGTGGGTGGAGACAGGGGAGGGTGGGAATATCTGGTGGGTGGGGGGGTGGGTGGAGACAGGGGAGGGTGGGAATATCTGGCGGGTGGGGGGGGGTGGGTGGAGACGGGGGAGGGTGGGAATATCTGGCGGGTGGGGGGGGGTGGGTGGAGACGGGGGAGGGTGGGAATATCTGGTGGGTGGGGGGGGTGGGTGGAGACGGGGGAGGGTGGGAATATCTGGCGGGTGGGGGGGGTGGGTGGAGATGGGGGAGGGTGGGAATATCTGGTGGGTGGGGGGGTGGGTGGAGACAGGGGAGGGTGGGAATATCTGGCGGGTGGGGGGGTGGGTGGAGACGGGGGAGGGTGGGAATATCTGGTGGGTGGGGGGGGGTGGGTGGAGACGGGGGAGGGTGGGAATATCTGGCGGGTGGGGGGGGGTGGGTGGAGACAGGGGAGGGTGGGAATATCTGGTGGGTGGGGGGGGTGGGTGGAGGCAGGGGAGGGTGGGAATATCTGGCGGGTGGGGGGGGTGGGTGGAGACAGGGGAGGGTGGGAATATCTGGCGGGTGGGGGGGGTGGGTGGAGACGGGGGAGGGTGGGAATATCTGGTGCACTGACAGCTCTTAAAGGGCTGCAGCTGATATTTAAAAGGATGTAACCACTTAAAGATAAATAGCTGCATGTGGGAGGTGAATCATTTCTAATTGCCTGTTCAAGGGTTGTGTGGACCTCATGACATTTTAGCTCCCTGTCCAAACACTGTAAGGGACACAAGAAAGTGGCAGGCAAAAACCTCTGGATGGCCAAACAAATGTGGATGCAGGAAAGGGGGTTTGCAGGCAAGGTTTGGAGCGAGGCAACACCTGGGCCTCCTGTTTGCTGTATGGTGAAATGGAGCTACTGCTGCACGAGATGGGTGTAAAATAAGTTGCTTTCTTTGGCACCTCAGGTCCCCGTCCCCATATGACAGCAGTACAGCGTACCTGAGAAGAACAGGCAGCTTAGTTTAACATTAGATTAGCTCTACCAAAGAGCCAGCACAGCCACAATGGGCCAAATGGCCTCCTTCTGTGCTGTATCATTCTATGATTCTATGAACACTGTGTGCAGTACTTGCAGGACCTGGGACCTAATGCCAAAGAAGATGGCATAGAGTACCATGTATCAGGTAGATGGTCTAAGTATGCATGCCACAAATGTTGGCTGTCAAGGTCATAGAGTCATAACAGCACAGAAGTAGGCCATTCGACCCATCGAGTCTGTGCCGGCTCTCTGTAGAGCAATCCAGTCCGTCCCATTCCCCCGCTCTACCCCCATAATCCTGCAAGTTTATTTCCCTCAAGTGCCTAACCAGTCTCCCCTTGAAAACATTCAGGGCTAGAAATTCAGTATAGCCACTTTTGGGGCGGTAAAGTCGGGCGGCCGCTAAAGTTTGCGCCCGGCGCAAAGTCGAGGCCACTTCGCCGATATTCAGTAGCATCGCCCTAAGAGGTTGCTGCAGCGCTAAAACTGGCGATGCACGACTATCTTTAGGCGCTAAGCCGGCGGTGCTGAGCGATACCGCCGAGGCCGGGCGCAGCGCAGGTGCGGTCATTTCTTGATTGACGGCAGACCCGCTGGCGCCGGCCATCTCTTAAAGGAGGAAGGGTCGAGTTGTTTGGCTGCCACGCCCTGGACACTGCAGCCCTCCAGCTAGGCCTGAGCACTGCTGCTGCACCTATTTAGCGACCAGGACGATGCAGAAGGCCCGGGAAAGAGCGCAGCGCTTTACTGAAGCTGACCTGAGGCTGCTGGTTCGCGCTGTGGAGCGAAGACGCCATATTTTGTTTCCAGACAGTGGCAAGAAGCTGGTGACCAGCGTCTTCCGCAAAGCCTGGAGGGATGTCTCCAACAGGGTGACATCCAACAGTGTGGTTGGCAGGACTCCTGTACAATGCAGGAAGAAGTTTAATGACCTCACTAGGATTGTCAGGGTGAGTACCCTTTCCAGTGTCCTCCTCATCCTTGCATGTGCACCTCACATTATGGGCAAAGGGAGCTGAAAGCCCTAATGGCCAGCCCTCATCCAGCAGCTATGGGACTGGCATGACCATCAATTGCACATTCTGTACTTTACACACTGTCCAAGCTATTCCACCATGGGAGGCTGTGCAGACAAGATCAGGGCTACACACTGTACTTAGAGGCCATCCTTT
This sequence comes from Somniosus microcephalus, assembly GCF_052327205.1. Classification (NCBI taxonomy): domain Eukaryota; kingdom Metazoa; phylum Chordata; class Chondrichthyes; order Squaliformes; family Somniosidae; genus Somniosus; species Somniosus microcephalus. The sequence continues at coordinate 202,502,286 of NC_140995.1, read as the reverse complement.
CTCTTGCAGGCCAAGCTGGCTACCAACAAGCGTAGCCAGCTTGCGACCGGGGGAGGCGGGCCTCAGCACCAGGAGCTCACCGACCTAGACCAGCACGTGGAGCGCATCATGGGAGTCCGTGTCATTGGCCCCGTTGCCACTGGAGATGCCGACCCTGTTCTGGGCACCAATGGTAAGGACATGACCTTTTGGACCTCTCTCGTTCCACTTGCGCATCAGATCAACATCCTTTGCCACTGTCTGACCAATGCGGGGAATGGCACCACTCATGCCTCCCTCGCTGACGCCCTGTCCTCACTCTAAAGCTACTCTTGTGCCTTCCTGCTTTCAGATGGTGAGGCGCCAAGTGAGGAGGAGGTCCCTGAAGCTGCCAGTGTCAGCCCCTCGGAAGAGGAGGAGGAGGAGGAGGAGGAAGAGGAAGGCGGCCCATCAGTGGCACCCTCAGCCGCGCCAACCCATGGCGATGTAGGGGACACGTCTTCCCTGGAGGGGAGCCGGGGGGAAGGGTCGGAGGGGAGTCCACTTCCTGGGCCCAGCGGCCTGCAGCAACGCGGGAGGGGTTGGGAAGCTTGGCGGCCTTCTCCCCAGAGGGTGAGTGCGGCCTCCAGTCCGGCGACGGTCAGCGCAGAGGAGGTGTGCCTCCTCGAGGAAATGGCCGTCGACTCGGAGCGCAGGCACACGGAGCTCATGGGGGTAGTGGCACGGATGCCTGACGCCATAGAGTCCTTGGCTAAGAGTGACAAGGAATTCGGGGCATCACAGGCCAGAAGTCTGGAGGAATTCGGTGCAGCTCAGGCCAGGAGTCTGCAGGAAGTCGGGGCAGCTCAGGCAGCTAGTAGCCAAATGATCAGTGGTGCCGTCCAGTCACTGGTTGGTCTGATGCGGTCACAGACCAGGGCAACACGGGCACTAACTGCTGCCACACTCGCTGCGTCAGCCAGGCATCGCCAGGGCACCCGCCGCGCTGCAACAGCACAGCGGTCTGTCCTTCAGCAGATTGCTGCGCATGCTGCAGTGCTGGCCCGGGAGAGTGCCAGTGTCTCAGGCGACCAGCGAGCGCCTGTCATCAGCCAGCTTGCCCCCATTCCTGCAGCCGCCACTGCCACTCCCCCAGTGGAGCTGCCACGAGCTGCTGGACAGACTGATGCTGCCCAGCCACAGCTGCAGCAGTCACCAGCCGGCCCCTCGAGGGCCAGAGCTCGCCTAGGCCAACCCCCAAGGGCATCTGCCGTCACGCCATGTGCCCCTCAGGAGCCTTCCCCCAGCCTTGCTGCAGCCACTGGGCTCACTTTGAGGAGGAGCAGCAGGGCGGGCAGGGGCCACACAAAGATGCCCAAGGCATCGCCCTTGCGGCCCGAAAAGTAGAATGTGTGAGCAGTTGTGTTTGTTTTTTGAAGGCCGAGGATGTGATGTTTGTTTTTTGAAGGCCGAGGATGTGATGTTTGTTTTTTGCGAAGGCCGAGGATGACGGCCATTTTTGTTGCACTGTTTTGTTAATCCTCCCCAGGTTGTGGGAGCGAGTAATGTGTCTGACTGTTTTTTGGGGGTTTCTTCTGTTGTTGTTTTTCATGCGGGAAGGGCACTGAGTTTGTGGAATAAACCATTTTCTTTATTCAGATTGTCCATGTTTGAACTTTTAATTTTTGGTTGCCTTAACCGGCTGAGGGCTGGCGGAGTGGCTGCATTCATGTTCTTTCATTGGCACAAGCCATTCCCTGACAGGGGGCCTAGAACCTACGTTCAATAAGCCGCCGACGGGTGGCCCTTGCACCTTGTGCCTCCCTCCTGTGCTGGTCCTCCTCCTCCTCCTCCTCCTGCTCCTCCTCCTGAGGTGGTGCTCCAACCTGAGGTGGCAGTGCCTGAGTCCTGCGGATAGCCAGGTTGTGCAGCATGCAGCAAACAACGACGAAATGGGAGACTCGCTCCGGCGAATACTGCAGGGCTCCGCCAGAACGATCCAGGCAGCGGAACCGTTGCTTCAGCACGCCAATTGTTTATTCGATTATGTTCCTGGTCGCTTGATGCCTCTCGTTGTATCGCTCTTCAGCAGGGGTCCTGGGCGCGCGGAGCGGGGTCATGAGCCAGGTACACAAAGGATAGCCTTTGTCCCCGATAAGCCATCCTCTTGGGTGAGGCTGTGCCTGGAACATGTCAGCCACAGTTGTCTGTCGCAGGATAAAGGCATCGTGGCTGCTGCCTGGAAAGCAGGCATTGACAGCTAGGATGCGCTGCCTGTGGTCACACACCAGCTGTACGTTGAGGGAATGGTAGCCCTTCCGGTTGCGGTAATCCTCGGCATTCTCCAGAGGTGCCCGCAAAGCCACGTGCGTCCAGTCAATGGCGCCCTGCACCATGGGGAAGGCCGCTATTCTTGCAAATCCCATTGCACGCTGCTGCTGCTTCTCCAGGGTCATGGGGAAGGAGATGAATTGACGTCTCCTTCTGAAAAGGGCATTGGTCACCTGGCGGATGCAGCAATGCACGGCGAACTGGGAGATGTTAGCAATGTCCCCAGCAGCGGATTGGAAGGAGCCGGTGGCATAGAAGTTCAGAGCCACCGTCACCTTCACTGCCACCGACAGAGACGTCCTGCACCTCAGCTGTGGCTGCAGATCTCTCTGAAGCAGCTGGCAGATCTCTGTGACCACCTCCCTTCTGAATCGCAGCCTCCTAACACACTGCTCGTCAGACATGTTGACATAGGAGAACTGCTGGCGGTATACCCTGAGTGGGTAAGGCCTCCCTTGCCGACGCCTGTTGCCCCCTCTGCGTCTAGCCAGGGCTGCCACTCTCTCACGGCGTCTGTGAGCCCTTTGGACGTAATGCTGCAAGCCAGCGTTGACAGCCCCCATAATATGCTGGCAAACAATGAGATATCAATGAAGGCAAAGAGAGTTGCAAAGCTGTGGCCTGAAGCCAGAAATACCCGTCCTAGTGTTGGGCCAAAGCAGTAGGCTCTCTACCCTGGTCTCTATCCAAAAATCCGTCTCACAAGAGTGAGTGCTGCAAAATGGCTGGCCTTTATAGTGCAGGGGAAGTGCCCTTTAATTTGCGCTCCTCGCGGCCCGCATCGGATGTGCACCGTTCCACTCCACAGTCGTTAGGGCCGCCACGCGCACAATGGGGCGGCGCGACTGAAGTTCCGGTTGCGGGCACCCAAAGGGCGTTGCACGAGGAAATGACGTCATGATCTGCGCGCGCAGCTGAGCGCGCGCAAAGACTTTGCGCCGGCGCTAAATGTCTACTGAAGTTGGGGCAAGGCGCAGATCGCGCTGCGCCCGGGCGCTAAGCGCCTAGCGCTCGAGATCTACACCTCCTAAGGCGCTAACGGCTGGCGCAGCCAACTGAATTTCTAGGCCTCAGTGTCTCCGCTTCCACCACTTCCGTCGGCAGCGAGTTCCAGGTCCTCACCACTTGCTGCGTCAAAAAGTTTTTCCTCACATCCCCCCTGTATCTCTTGCACAAAACTTTATATCTGTGTCCCCTAGTCCTTGTACCATCAACTAGTGGGAACAGCCTTTCCCCGTCTAGCCTATCCAAACCTGTCATAATCTTGTACACCTCTATCAAATCACCCCTCAACCTCCTTTGCTCTAAAGAAAACAAATCCAGCTTCTCCAACCTGTCCTTGTAGCTAAGATTCCCCATCCCCGGAACCATTCTGATAAATCTCCTCTGCACCCTCTCAAGGGCCTTCACATCCTTCCTAAAGTGTGGTGACCAGAACTGGACGCAATACTCCAGTTGTGGCCTAACCAGCGCCTTATAAAGGTTCAGCATAACTTCTCTACTTTTGTACTCAGTACCTTTATTTATGAAGCCCAAGATCCCATATGCTTTGCTAACCACCCTCTCAATATGTCCTGCCACCTTCAGGGACCTATGCACATTAACTCCCAGGTCCCTCTGTTCCTGCACACACTTTAAAACTGTGCCATTAAGTGTACATTGCCTATCCCTGTTCCTTCTGCCAAAATTCATCACCTCACACGTCTCTGTATTAAATTCCATCTGCCGCTTGTCTGCCAATTCTACTCGCCTTTCTATGTCCTGTCGCAGTCGATTGGTATCATTCTCACTGTTTGCCACACCCCTCGGTTTGGTGTCATCGGCAAATTTAGAAATTCTACTTTGTATTCCAATATCCAGGTCATTTATATATATCAAAAAAAGCAGTGGCCCCAGCACTGACCCTTGGGGAATATCACTATCTACCATCCTCCAGTCTGAAAAACAGCCATTTACCACAACTCGCTGTTTTCTGTCCTTAAGCCAACACAAAGGTGTTACCCATTTACTGCACTACCATGCCAAACCCTCAGATCACCTTCAGCTTTTTCATTGCTTACCTTGCGTTCTCCAAACACTCGGCAAGACACACACTCAATCTACAACTTACAATTGAAAGGCTTAGCATACTGACATGTTATAAGCAGTTCACACATAGTAACGCAACCTAACTGTTGGAGCATGGTCAGCTACTAACTAAGAAAGAAAGACTTGCAATTATATAGCGCCTTTCATGACCTCAGGACATCCCAAAGGTGATAATCTATACAGTACAAGAGTAGCATAGGGTTTCTTTCTCTCTCTCTCTAACTACTAACTAACCCTGGAAAACCCTCCTCCTTATATCCTCGTTGTTTACTTCATAATTTATCTGTTCTCCGGACCTTCCCCAGGACAGCTTAAATTGTAACAGACATCCATGTTATACTATAGTTAATTGATCCCTCTGCCTATGTTTATTACACTAATCACTAAAGTTATACATTAATCACTCATGGTCGATGATGTTCCAGTCACGTACCTCCTTTCACAGGCATTCCTTGCAGACGATAAGAGACATCTGGAGCAGAACAGAACTCATCACCTTCTCCATCATAGGCACCTCACTGTTCCCCTGTTATCCCTAGAAAGCCTGTTGCACCATGAAGAGTTATAGTTAGACAGTTCAGTTTGATTATTAACTCTTAACTCACCAACATGTCCAAGATAGGCTCAAAGAGCTGGGACTCTAGGTTGATTTCTAGAGCTAGGGTTGATTTGATCGCGGTTTATAAGATGATGAAGGGAATAGATTGTGTTTGTGTAGACAGTTTGTTTTAACTAAATAGGTTAGGAAGGACCAGGGTCACAATCTCAAGTTTTGTAAGACCAAAACTCAGTTAGATGTCAGGAGGTGGTTCTTTTCCCACAGAATAATGGATTTGTGGAACAGGCTGCTGGCTTGTGCAGTGGACGTGTTGGAAAATGTGACATGTCGAAATATGGAGAAGGAAGAGGCAGAGAGCTTGATGGGAAATTAAAAGTTAACTTAGCATACAAAATAAAAGTCAGGTAACTGAGACATTAAGAAATTAGCTTGGCAGAAAGATAGGTGGGAAACTAAAAGCTATTTTAGCATAGCGAATAGGAAACATTATTGCGAGATAGTGTGTTTGTGTGCGTAATTTATATTGAAATAAAGCATTGTGCCTGGACCATGAAAGCTTGACAGAAGGAGGCCTTTTGGCTGTAAAAGTTTGAAAGGCAACCGAGTTATTAAAATGTAACTGATTTTCACAGAGAAAGTAGACAGATGAAAGGATGAGGACAAACAAGATAAGCGGATGCTATGTGCAGGATAACCTAGGTCTTGAACCAGCCGAGAGGCAATGGAACGTTACTGAAGGGGAGGTGTCATGTTAAGTCAGGTGACAGAAGGAATCCAATCAAGGGAGAGAGGCAGATTCAATTTTACTAGAATCATATAAAAAGAGACTTTGGGCTGGATTTTCCTAAGCCCCTGGAGTCGGGTTGGAGGCGTGCGGGCGATAAAAATTGGAGATCCAGGGGTTCCAACCCCATCCCGCCTCCATGTCAATTTCATAGGAGTCGGGTTGCCGACAAGTGCTGGAACCCGACTCCCAGAGGCGGGAAGGGATTAAAGGCAATTAAACTGCCTGTTAACAGGTAGTTAACAGGTAGTTTTTTGCCTATTCGCGATTTTTATTGCTGGTTTGTGGGCTTCCCGACAGCTCCAAACCACGAAAAGTTTTCGAGGCGGGACGTGGGTCTGAGGTCTTGGAGGGGTCGAGATGCCCAGTGTTCAGGTGAGTGAGGGGTGCAGGAGTGCAAAGGTAAGTGTTTTGCAAGTGTTTAAAGTGTTTAAATAAGTTTAACTTACTTTTACTTACCTTTACAGGAGTCCTGCATTCCGGTGTCGGGAGTCGGCTGCAAGAACCACAGAAGCTCCGATTTTTAAAAAAAAAATCAGCTTCTTGGTTTCTGCAGCAAAATGATTTTAAAGTTATCCTGAGAAAGGACTGAGGCTGAATTAGCAGTTTTTCAGTGCTTGACAGCTTCAAACAGCTGTTAAACACTGATATTTCATCTGCCAAAAGCTTTTGATAGATGAAATGTCAATCTCTGACGTCACCTGTTGCCGGGTGGCCCTTAATTGGCCTGCTGAGCCCACAGGGCGGGCTCAACAAGGTCAATCAGAGGAAAATCCAGTGGGTTGGCCACATCTCCATGGAGGCGGGACAACAAGCCCGAATGTGGGTTTCCCACCTCCAACCCGCCCCCGTAGCAAAATCCAGCCCATTGTGTGCTTAGAAAAGTTAGTGCAGCAAAAGAAATGCATGTCTACATTTCTGTACTCGTATCTGTTTAATCTACTTTGCTTGTAAAGTGCTTTGCATGCTGACTGAAGAAATAAAGGTATTGACTCTGAAGCAATGACTAAATTCATTACTACTCAAGTTAAAAAGACAACGTGGGTCTTTCTTTCTAAAATAGAGGCCTCACAGGAATTGTGGGGAAGCAAGCATTTCACCTGTACTGTGCTGTGATCATATACAAGCTGCACACTTATTCAATTTATGCTCTTGTAATACATATAGAGCATTTCCTTGTGCACAGGGCCCAAGGGTCAACATGAGTGCAATAAATAACTCCTTGGATCAGTAAAAATATGCATATGTTATTTTAATGCTGCTATATAAATGTGCTGGCATATCATGTTGGTGCTGTTGATTGTTTGGGAAACCTATGAAGTTGTTGGCTCTGTAGACTAAGGCATCTGTGGCCTCCTTGATATATCTGGTCTGACACGGTGTATATATATCACCAGTACTTGTCTGGAAGGACCCTGGTGCATAAAGGTTTGTGGCTATGATAACTTTGACAGTCACTGGCAGTGCCACACCTACATTTGAAAATCAGAGAATCAGAGAACATAGAATCATAGAAGTACAGCACAGAAGGAGGCCATTCGGCCCATCGAGTCTGTGCCGGCCCTTTCGAAGAGCAATGCAGTTAGTCCCACTCCTCTGCTCTTTCTCCATATCCCTGGAACTTTTTCTCCTTCAAGTATTTATCCAATTGTGGCAAAGCCACTAAGAGACTCTCACAGTGATTTGTATAATTGCCTTTAATCATGTTTATTACCTTTCAATGTTGGCTCTGGTTAAACAGAGCTAGATCGACAAAATCGCGATCTGACGCGATGACGTCATCACGTGGGTCATGTGACGTCCCCAACGGCGGGAAACGTGATGACGTCAGAGGTAGAGGGCATGGCCAGCCAGTCCTCATGTGGAGTGATAGAGAAAAGACCTGTTTAGAGCTTCTCCTGCATTTTCTTGTTTTGTAAAGTTTTAATACATTAAACTCAGTTTGTTAACTTCCAGTGAGTTTATAGATTCTTTGCTAGGAGTGCAGAGACTCCTACATTGGTGACCCCGAATCCTCGCGATCGTTTTTCGCGGTGAACGCAGAGAACGGGCCAGTAATGGAGGCCAATGCAGTGGCCTTGAAGCTCCCCCAATTCTGGGAACAACAGGCGGCCTCTTGGTTTGTGCAAGCCGAGGCGCAATTTGAGCTCCGCAACATCGTACAGGACCAGACCAGATATCTTCACGTGGTCTCCGCCCCCGAGAGCTCGACGGCGTCGAGAATCATCAGCCTTCTGGAGAGTCCCCCGAATGCTGACAGGTATGTCGCCATCAAGACACGATTGCTGCAGGTATTTGGTCTTACCAAAGCGGAAGTGCTCGCCGAAGAGGCGGATAAGATTTACGCGGTCCGGCAACAGTACTGCGCCCTCGCGCAACGCCCCGCCACGAGGAGCCCGGCCCCGGCTCCGACCACGGCGCCTCCGATGACCGGTTACTGCTACTACCATGCTCGTTTCGGACCGAAGACCCGCTGCTGCCGCCCACAATGCAGTTTCATTACCAGACCGTCGAATAGACCGCCACGAGTCAAGCACGCCGGTCCCGGTACTTCCCCCGCGGCCACGATGGCGATCGGCGCTTCTGGGAATCTCACCTACTTAACCGACTCCATCTCGGGCCGTCGTTTTCTATGCGACACGGGGGCGCAATGCAGCATACTTCCTGCCTCGGTCATCGACCTTCGCTCCGGTGGACGGGGTCCCCCTATGCAAGCGGCCAACGGGGGTTCGATCTGCACTTGCAGAATGCGGCTCGTCCAAGTATGTTTCGGTGGACAGTTTTTCACATGGAATTTTGTCACCGCTCAAATCTCGCAGGCCCTGTTGGGTGCTGACTTTTTGGGCGCCAACGGCCTGTTGGTGGATGTGAAAAATCGACGCCTCATTCGCGCCGCCACACTCGACGATATTTCAGGGGCGCGCAGCACGTCTGTGTCACACACGATTTCATGTGCCCAGCCACAGCCTGACGATTTCGCCCGTCTCCTCGAGGAGTTCCCCGAGCTGATGAAGCCCACCTTTTCGGCTCCGACCGTCAAGCATAGGGTGGAGCATCATATTTCGACTACCGGCTCTCCCGTTTACGCCAGGGCGCGACGTTTAGAGCCCAGCAAGCTAGCGGCAGCGAAGGCGGAGTTCGCCGTGATGGAGAAAATGGGGATTATCCGTCGGTCCAGTAGCCCCTGGTCCTCCCCGCTCCACATCGTCCCCAAGCCTGGCGGGGGATGGCGGCCCTGTGGTGATTATCACCACCTCAATGAGATAACGACGCCCGACCGCTACCCCATTCCCCATATACAGGACTTCTCAGCCCATTTGGCGGGGACGTCCATCTTCTCGAAAATCGACCTCGTCCGTGGTTACCACCAGGTGCCAGTGCACCCTCAAGATGTTGAAAAGACAGCGGTAATTACCCCCTTTGGACTTTTTGAATTCCTGCGAATGCCCTTTGGGCTTAGGAATGCGGTGCAGGCGTTTCAGCGCCTCATGGATTCAGTCCTGCGGGACCTTGACTTTTTATTTGTTTATTTGGATGATATTCTGGTTGCCAGCACCTCCAAGGAGGAACACCTCGAGCACCTTCGGGTCCTTTTCCGACAGCTTCAGCAGCACGGCCTCATCGTTAACCCGGACAAATGCTGTTTCGGCCTAGCGCAACTTGATTTCCTGGGCCACCGCATAACCCCCACTAGGGCAATGCTACTTCGAGTCAAGGTGGAGGCAATCGCAGCGTTCCCAAAACCGAAATCCATGAAAGCCTTACAGGAGTTCCTGGGGATGGTGAACTTCTATCATCGTTTCATCCCCAGGGCAGCACAGCTCATGTGTCCGCTCTACCAGGCCCTCAGAGGCACGACGGGAAAGGAGCCAGTGGTATGGTCGCAAGACATGGATCGTGCCTTCGAGGAGATGAAAGCTGCGCTCGCCAATGCGACCATGTTAGCACACCCCCTGCCGGGAGCCACCATTGCCCTCACGATGGACGCGTCAGACTACGCGGTGGGGGCCGTCCAGGAGCAGTGGGTCGATGGCGCGTGGCAATCTCTGGCCTTTTTTAGCCGCCAGCTACAACGGCATGAGCGCCGGTACAGTACTTTCGATCGAGAGCTGTTGGCTTTCTTTTTGGCCATCCGCCATTTTCGTTTCCTCCTCGAAGGACGACGCTTCATCGTGTTTGTGGACCACAAGCCATTGATGTTCGCAATGGCCCAGTCTGCGGAACCATGGTCGGCTCGGCAGCAACGGCAGCTGACGTACATATCGGAGTTCACCACCGACATCCGGCATGTGGCCGGTAAGGACAACGTCGTTGCCGATTGCCTCTCCCGTGCCGCCGTCCAGGCCGTCCAATTGGGCATTGACTACACACAGATGGCGGTTGACCAAGCGGCCGACCCAGAGACCCAGGGTTTTCGTTCGGTTCCAACCAGCCTCCAGCCGAGGGATGTGCCATTCCATTCCGCAGGTACTACTCTGCTCTGCGGTGTTTCGCTGGGTGCACCCCGTCCGATCGTTCCGTCTAAATGGCACCGAGCGGTTTTCGACGCCATACACGGCCTATCGCATCCTGGAGTGCGGGCATCGCAAAAGCTGCTGGTCTCCAAATTCATATGGAGGGGAATACGCAAAGACGTCAGAGACTGGGCGAACACTTGTATTGTTTGCCAACGGGCCAAGGTGCAGCGGCATGTCAGGGCCCTGCTCGCCACCTTTGAGGTTCCGGAGCGGCGATTTGATCACATTCACATTGACTTAGTGGGCCCGCTTCCAACTTCCCGGGGCTTTACGTACCTTTTGACGATGGTGGATTGCACCACGAGGTGGCCGGAGGCAGTCCCCATGACGTCCACCACCTTTGCGGATGTTGCTCGAGCTTTCGTTTCATCATGGGTAGCCCGTTTTGGTGTCCCTGTGGATATTTCGTCGGATCGGGGGCCGCAATTTTCGTCCGAACTGTGGAATGAGGTGATTTCCGCGTTGGGCGTTAAACTCCACCGCAATACGGCCTATCACCCGCAAGCGAACGGCTTGTGCGAGCGGTTCCACCGTTCCTTGAAGGCGTCGCTCAGGGCCAGCCTGCTGGATACATCCTGGGTCGACAAACTGCCGTGGGTGATGTTAGGACTCCGCACGGCGCCGAAGGAAGATCTCCAGCCGTCGGTGGCAGAGATGGTTTACGGGCAACCGCTTCGAGTCCCAGGTGAATTCCTGCCATCCCCTACGCGACCATGGTCCGCGGCCAGGCAAAGAGACCCACCGGGATGCGGCCTGCTGTTTCCGCCCAGTTCCGACCTCACAGCAGGGTTTGCCTTCGTCCAACGTCCCGGGGGAGTTGTCGAAAGCCAAGTTCGTGTTTGTGCGCCAAGACGGCCATCCTACCCCGCTCGCACCTCCTTATGCCGGGCCCTTCAAGGTTTTGCAGGCAGGGGACAAGAGTTTCGTGATTGACGTCGGGGGCAAGCCGGATCACATCTCTGTCGATCGCCTCAAGCCTGCGCACCTGGACCTTGAACGACCGGTCGAGCTGGCGCAGCCTCCGTGCCGCGGCCGGCCACCGGCCGCCGCCACACCTGACAGCGCCGTGTTACCTACCAGCTCGCCGCCTGCTCAGCGTTTTCCCCTTGGGGAATTTAGGAGTCGGCCCAACAGACTTGTCCGACCTCCTCAGCGATTGACTCTTTCCGTTAAAGAGAATTCTGGGGGGGCGTATGTGGCAAAGCCACTAAGAGACTCTCTCAGTGATTTGTATAATTGCCTTTAATCATGTTTATTACCTTTCAATGTTGGCTCTGGTTAAACAGAGCTAGATCGACAAAATCGCGATCTGACGCGATGACGTCATCACGTGGGTCATGTGACGTCCCCAACGGCGGGAAACGTGATGACGTCATGACGTCAGAGGTAGAGGGCGTGGCCAGCCAGTCCTCATGTGGAGTGATAGAGAAAAGACCTGTTTAGAGCTTCTCCTGCATTTTCTTGTTTTGTAAAGTTTTAATACATTAAACTCAGTTTGTTAACTTCCAGTGAGTTCATAGATTCTTTGCTAGGAGTGCAGAGACTCCTACACAATTCCCTTTTGAAAGCTACTATTGAATCTGTATCTACCACCCTATCAGGCAGTGCATTCCAAATCCTAACCACTCATTGCATAATAAAGTTTTTCCTCATGTCACCTCTGGTTCTTTTGCCAATCACCTTAAATCTGTGCTTTCACATTATCGACCCTTCAGCCACTGAAAACAATTTATCTTTATTTACTCTATCTAAATCCTTCATGATTTTAAACACCTCTATTAAATCTCCACTTAAGTTTCTCTGTTCCAAGAAGAACAACCCTAGCTTCTCTCGTCTAGCCACATTACTGTAATCCCTCATCCCTGGAATCATTCAAGTGAATCTCTTCTGTACCCTCTCCAAAGCCTTCACGTCCTTCCTAAAGTGTGGTGCCTAGAATTGGACGCAATACTCCAGCTGTGACCAAACTAGTGTTTTATAAAGGTTTAGCATAACTTCCTGACTTTTGTACTCTATGCCTCTATTTATAAAGCCCAGGATCCCATATGCTTTATTAACTGCTTTGTTAACCTGTCCTGCCACCTTCAAAGATTTGTGCACAAACACCCCCAGCTCTCTTTGTTCTTACACCCCCTTTAAAATTGTACCATTTAGTGTGTATGGTCTCTCCTCAGTTTTCCTACCAAAATGTATCACCTCACTCTTCTCTGCGTTTAATTTCATCTGTCATGTGTCCACCCATTCCACCAGCCTGTCTATGTCTTCTTGAAATCTATTACTATCTTCCTCACTGTTTACGACATTTCCAAGTTTTGTGACATCTGCAAATTTTGAAATTGTGCCCTATTCCCCCAAGTCCAAATCATTAACATATATCAAAAACAGCAGTGGTCCCAGTACTGAACCTTGGGGCACGCCACTGTATACCTCACTCCAGTCTGAGAAACAGCCGTTCACCACAACCCTCTGTTTTCTATCTCTTAGCCAATTTTGTACCCTTGCTGCTACTGCCCCTTATACCCCATGGGCTTCAATTTTGCTAACAAGCCAAGTATGTGGTACTTTATTAAAGACCTTTTGAAAGTCCATATACACAACATCCACTGCACTGCCCTCATCCACCCTCTCTGTTACCTCACCAAAAATCTCAATCAAGTTAGTCAAAATGTCTGTACGTCTTTAGTGAGGTCACTGGTAGCTGCGCCTGGGACAGTAGACTCAATTCACAATTTATTTCAAAGACTCTAAGGGGGGAAAATTGAGTCGCGCCCCCCTTGGGGCGCTAACTTCACCGGGGCGCTAACCCGAAAAATTAGCGCCCCCGCGGCTGAAATTGAATAGCAGAGCTCCAAGAGGGAAGCAGGGCTCTACTGGAAGTGCCCCGCCTCCCTCTTGGGACGCTGCAAGGGAATATTGCGGCGCTACGTGCCATGGTACTGCAGGCCGTCCTCCCCTTCTTAAAAGGGAGGGGCCTTGCGCAGCACGACCCGGGGCCCAGCTGGGCCACCAGGGATCGGAGTGCCGGCAAAAGAGCCCGGCACTCAGGAGAAGTGCCGGGCACACGGAGCGCAGCCGGCACTCCATGGGGGGGGCTGCTCAGGAGGCCGGGGACGGCAATGGGGGCAGGTGCTGGCAGGCGGCCAACAACAAAAATGGCCGCCCGGCAGCTCGCCTTTAATTAGCGTTGCCGCAGCCGCAGGTAGGCCCCCCCTGATCCCGTCGGACATAGCATCTGGCGGTAAGTCAGGGGGCGCTACCGAAGATCGTGGCCAGGGCGCGAGCGGAGCGCTGCACACAGTGATGACATCATCACCAGCGGCGCAGTGCCACAGGACGCTAATGGTTACCGCCGCCGCTAACCTCCCGCTGAAATTCGCGGGAGGTGTTGGCAGCACCGCGCCCGGGCGCAAGTTGCTTTGCGCCCCATTAGCGCTCTCTTTGGGCGCTAACGGGAGGCGCAAAGCAACCAAATTTTCCCCCCTAAGAGCTCTGTTGTGCAACTAATCACCGACCAGTAAAGGCAAGCAGTCTGCCGCTGTCGCCGCGACTATGGTTTTAAATGAGGTTTGGGAATACAGCAGATGTGTGAAGTGGAAACACTGCAAAATGGCGCGAGTTGAATTTAAAGACCAATTATATCGGCATTAATGAGCTCAATAAGGCTAACACGTGGCTCAACACTATAACAGCAACAAGCTGTGTCCTTCCAGTAATAATTTAATAGTTTGCAATAACAAGGGATTGCATATGCATATGGTAGGTCATCGACCTGAAACGTGAACTCTGTTTCTCTCTCCACAAATGCTGCCTGACCGGCTGAGTGTTTCCAGTATTTTCTGTTTTTGTTGCGTATGCATTGTGCCGCAAATTGCTTGATACCTCACAAGCACTTATAGTAACATCAACAACTTCCAGGCTAATGTATTGGGTTCAAAAATTACATTACACTGGGGATAAATACCCTGAACATTATATTACAATTGGGTGGGAGCATAGAGTACAGTGACAGAGGTAATGGTAAATTTCTACAAAGCAGTGATTAAGACACAGTTAGAGTACTAAGTGAAATTTTTGATGCCCCATTATAGAAAGGACAATAAAGCCATTGAGAGTGTAAAGTATAGATTCACCAGGATGATACCAGGAATGGTAAAATGCAATTATGAGGAGTGACTTGAGATA